>NC_050099.1:139926963-140551963 GCF_902167145.1 Zea mays
ATGCGTCCGCCTACCCACTGAAGTGCTACCTGAACCAGAAATTGAGATAGAACCAGACCTGTCCTATCAAGAGTACCCCATCAAGGTATTGGATCAGAAAGAGAGGTCAACGCGAGCAAGGTCGATCAGAATGTATAAGGTTCAGTGGAGTCACCATTCAATAGACGAAGCTACATGGGAGACTGAGGATTTTCTATGCTCTCACTTCCCCGACTTTCTGCCCAAAGGAGTCGGTACATAAACCAAAACCCCACCCCACCTGCCCTTTGAATACAGATATAAGAAAAACCTAGATGATAAGGGTAGTCTAAGTTGTGGATTTGACTTAAAAAGGACTTCCTTCTGAAGTCGCAAAGATAATGACATTCGAAGAGCAGTTAACTAATGAAACTTGAATCAAAGAAGGAACAACACACCAACACACCTTCTCGGCACCCCCTCCTAAGGACTCTACCAAAAATCTCGGGACGAGATTCCTTTAAGGGGGGAGGGTTGTAACACCCCAAGTGTTACCTTGGCTATGGCACCTATACACTAATGACTGTGATCACATGTGGAAGAAACTTAAGGAGAAGAGCATAAGAACCTTGGAGACCATGGATTAACTAAGAAATGTGAATAACCAAAAACATTACCCAAGCTTTTGTGCACTTACCACCTTGGGCAAGAAGGGAGTAAACCCTAGACCCCTCTTAAGCCCCTATCTCCTAAAACCATGGTTGAAGGGGGGGAGAGATTAAGCAAATGTGCAAATCATGACCTAACCTTTGGCTAAAGTTAAGTAACATATTAATCAACAAATATGGAGAGGAAACATTGCAAAAAGACCCCTTAAGAAACCCCAAATCCATTCCTTAAGTAGAGAAAGAGCTAGAGCTCTCTAATTCTCTATAAGTCAAAATCTACACCTAATCTAAAGATCCACCGTGTTCACCTTGTAGATGGCACCAAAACCACCTAAGTTCTATACCAAAAATGTGGCATACCACCTAAGGCACCCCCTGGAAAAAGTTGAGACCGAGCCCTTGACGTTTGACATGTCTTGGCATCACTTTTGTCGCGAAGTGGGCAGGGAGACAAGCCAGATTTGGCGTCCGCATATCTTCTGACCTAGGGCTTATCTTCCCTTGGAACTCACATACAAGAGATAGCCATAGGTGCCAGGAAGAGGTTTGCGCCGGATTTTTGCCAAGATTCGCACGTTTGCGATCTCAGCAAGCTTTTGAACAATGGCAGATGAACACCTCCACGTGTTCGACGCGTTCTGCGCGCGCCAGAGCACGCCCGCGCCCGACCCCGCGCGCTCCGCGCCACGCCAAGCCGTGCCCGCGTCACCTGCTCGCGCCTGCGCCTATAAATCACCCTCAGGCATCGATCGTACTCCTCCGCGCACGCTCGACCTCACCGAAGCCCGAAACCACCAGCGTTTGCCCCGCGCATGGCGTGCCCGCGGCCACCCGAGCCCCTGCCACCGTAGACCGGCAAACAGAGCCCTTCCCAGCCACGCCTTACTCTTGGAAGAGACCGTGCATGCCTCGGTGAAGCTCCCCGAGCAAGGAATCAGACTTTGCTTCGCCGGAGAAGCCAGTCCACGGTCGCCGGACTTCACCCGACCGCTGGTGAACGTAGACCGGGTAATCCTCTGCTCCATTCTTCGATTCCTTGTGCACATACCCTCTACGTCACCCCGTGGAGCTCATCGTGCCATTTGATTGAACCAGATCGTCGTGGTTTAGCCGGAACACCCACCACCGACGAGATCACCCGCCTGCGTACGTGGACCGGTCGATTTCGGCCACCTCCGCCGTCGAGTCGTACACCGCTGTGACCGCCAGGACCTCCCGGAGCTAACCCCGCCCCTCGCCGGACCTCTCTCGCTGCAGGTAAGCCGCGCCGCCCTTTTCTTTTCCGCGGGTACTGTTTAGACCTAGGGAGGGACCGCAGGGGAGAAGAAGAAAAGACTAGGGGGTTTTGTGCATTGTCAGTGACTCAGGGAATAGTAGCGCAGGGGTATAACTGAGAGGATTAGTTTGGAAAGAACCCGAGGTCTTCGGTGCAAAGTGGTTTTTCCAGGAAACCTTTTTATTAATCTGATTTAAATTCAAACAAGACTTGAATAATTCATATCTTCTGTTTTGTTCACCCAAATCGAGTCAAACTAATTTTGCTAGATCTTAAATAATGTAAACTACCTAAGAAAAATATAAAACCCCTAAGTGTTATAGAAAACTTTAAGGTTCTGATTTAAATATTGATTTGGCCAAAAGCTAAATAATAGGAGGGAAAATAGTTGCACTGTTAGACTGAGGTTAAGAAAATTTGGAGAAGTACCTAATCACTTCCTAACTTGTTTAAAAATAATAAACCCCTCTGTACACCCAGTTAAGGTAGAGTTTATCATTTAAATCCTTTTTAGCCTAAAGTTAGAGAAAATATTAATGGAGGGTTAAATAAAGAACCAGGGAGCCCCCATATTTTTGTTAGTCTACTTATTCAGTATAGTTTACTAGAAAAATTTATTATACCCTGGTTTAGTGTAAAATAATTGGGATACCTTCTATTTTAAGAAAACAAGGAAAACTTAGAAAACCCCTAAAAAATAACCCCAAGGTGACAACACCCCAAACCTTGGGATAATTAATATTTTGTTATTAAGAACAGGGGAAAAATATGAAATCTACTGTTTGACATTTTTCAAATAACAAGATAGTAGAAAGTGCCTTTTTTACATTAAACTTTAGAAAATCACAACTAAATAACCACAAATTGACCTTCTGTGATTTTTGGCACAGAAGAATGTGATTATTGTTAGATACCAACAAAAATGACCCTTAGGACAGAACCCACTCCTAGTTAAGAGTTGTAGTGCAAAGTGACCCCTTTGCCCAACGTTTGTTATATTTGTCCAAGGCATACTCTTTTTATTCTGGACCTCAAATTCCTAGAACAGACTATAGTGACCAATGGTAACCCACTGTAATTTTTACAGAATTTTTGGAAAAAGTTAAACCACTGTTGTAATTCAAACCCACACTAGAATTCATAATTAGAAAATGAAAAAGGGGAAATTTATAGTGGAAACTTGTGTCACCCTAACCCAACTAGCAAAACTTTTTTTAAATTGCCCATTGAAATATGTAAGGAAAATACAAATCTACTATGCTTATCCCTAACAAAACTCCAAACTTAAGTTGATAAGCATACACCACCAAGAGCCAAGTAAGACCAAGAAACCCTAAGTTACTAAACTAACTTAGTTTTCTTTTACTTAGCATAATGTTTACCAAATCCTGCATAATCATGACATGCATATTCTTATTCATTGCATTCGATAGATTGCAACCTCGCTGACGGAGAGTACGTCCTCGTACCGGAGCAAGGAGCTCCTCAGGAGGTAGCCCCGGATCCAGCACCAGAGCCTGCACTAGAGGATCTGCCTGCCCCAGCTTTGGAAGGCAAGCCCCGGTTTATGCATAACCTGTTTATTATGCTATTTTACTACACTTAATGATTGTAGGATTGAATGTGCACTTAAGTGTAGGAGTTGTTTGAAACCCTAGTTGCATGATCTCAGGAATCCCATTGAGATGAATACTAGTATGCTAAGCCGAGTACCTGCTTTATTAATTAGGGATTTCGGTAGAAGTCGAGTGATTTTTCTAGCACTCGCGCGAGGTCAGGAAATTGGTTGTATCCACTTTCTTATCATAGTGATGCTGGTTTGTGGACAACAATCCATGGGGATTGGTTGTCCACGGGATAAAAATTGGAATAAGGATTAAGGTGTGGTACCGTGAGTCAAGCGTTTGAACGTACTAAACACATACTGAGAAATATGGTAAATCGGTAAGCCTAGTACCTGAGTGAACCTGCCCGCAGACATATCCCCTCACGAGACCTGAGACGTGGTCTCCCATTCCGGTTATGGTGGGTACAAGTGTGGTCACTGCACGACGGCAGTCGGGGTCAGTGAGGCATTGTACGCCAAGGCGGTGAGCCCTGATCTGTTGCCAGAGAATCGATGGGGACAGTTGATGTGTGTGGGGACGGAGTGCCTCACCATGTCGTGTGTTTAGGTTTACCTTGCAAGGATAAAAACTCGATTTGAATCGTCTGCTTCTCGCAGCTAATGAGACTGCTTGATCCATGTTGCTACATTGAGTAACAAGTGAAAATGTGATGAGGTGACAAAGGATGTTGATTGATAAATTTGCTTGCTACCATGAATGAGTAGATAGTACACATCTAGTCTTAAGAGAGTCACACTAAAACTTAACAAAGCTAACACTTTATTTATAAACTCAGCTAGTGCTTTTGGCAACCAAACCCCACAGCCAAACAGCTGCATGTCTAGAGGTAGAGGAGTAGACTCCTCACACCGGGTAAGTCTAGCTGAGTATTAGTATACTCAGCCTTGCTTGTGGCATAATTTTACAGGTTCTCTGGAGGACATGGTTGCTGGAGTGACTTGGCTGTCCATCTTGCCACCGGGATGGACAGTCGAGTGGGACCCTGCCTCGGCTGAGGAGGAGCATGAGGAGTGATGGGACATGCTTCCCCATCTCTCCGGTTATTTATCGTTAGTTTTATTCCGCTGCACTTCAGACAATGATGCTACTTTTGCTAAAACTCCGATGTTGATGTAATAAATTTAGTATTCCTTAATGTATGGTTTTATGCTTTATTGTATTTGCTCTGTGACTCACCATCGAGTGAGACTGTGGTACTTGATCCTGTCAGTGGCCTCGTCGGACTAGATCCGAGGGATTGACGGGTTATTCCCATTTAAGTGTGGTCTAGCCTCTAAGGTGGGACTTAGGCACTTAAGTTGGAATAATTCGGGCAGTTCCGCCACACTTCCAGTGTCTTTTCCCCTGTGTTGGACCACATGAGAGGGGTCTAGCATTTTCATCCATACAATGCTTCAAACGGTGACATCTTGATACTGTCCTGATGGCTGTTGTTATACGAGAACTCTGCATAAGGCAAACTGGACTCCCAGTTTCTATCGAACGTTAACACACAGGCTCTTAATAAATCTTCGAGGACCTTGTTGACCCTTTCTGTCTGACCATCTGTCTGGGGGTGATAGGTGGTGCTGAAGTCTAGCTTGGTGCCCATAGCTTGCTGAAGGCTCATCCAAAATTTGGAGGTGAACTAGGTTCCCCTGTCTGACACTATCTTCCTTGGATGCCATGGAGTCTGACTATCTCTTTAAGATAAATCCGGGCAAGGGTGGCTCCTCCAAAGGTAGTTTTCACTGGGATGAAGTGGGCTACCTTGGTAAGATGGTCTATTATTACCCAGATAGAGTCGTTCCCTTTTTGCGTCCGGGGTAGTCCGGTTACAAAATCCATGCCTATTTCCTCCCACTTCCATTCGGGCACTAGAAGGGGTTTCAATAGGCCTGCAGGCTTCTGGTGCTCGGCTTTCGTTCGCTGGCAAGTGTCACACCGGGCCACATACTGTGTTATCTCTTTCTTCATCCCTCTCCACCAGTATCTGGTTTTGAGGTCTAGGTACATCTTGGTGGTTCCTGGGTGGATGGAGTAGGCTGAGTTGTGAGCTTCATCGAGCAAGACTTCTCGTGCCTCCCCTTTTGGTACACACAGACGATTCTTGAACCAAAGGACTCCTTGTTCATTTGTCCTGAGGTCCAGAAGTTGTTCTTTGCGAGCTTTTTCCATAAGTCTTACTATCTCCGAGACAAGGCGTTGAGCTTTGCATATGAGGTCTTCTAGCATTGGCTTGACTTCTAGGCTGCCGTTGTTTCCCAGACATGCATTCAGCTGAGCTGATTCCTTCTTCCAATCTTCTAAAAAGCTGATCCCCTTCATCCCGAAAGGTTTTCGGCTGAGGGCGTCTGCTACCATGTTGGCCTTTCCGGGGTGATAATGAATCTCAAGGTCATAATCTTTGATCAGTTCCAGCCATCTTCTCTGATGGAGGTTGAGATCTAGCTGAGTGAAGATATACTTCAGAATCTTGTGATCGGTGAAGATGTGACATTTGTTCCCTATTAGGTAGTGCCTCCATATTTTCAGGGCATGCACTATGGCTGCCAATTCCAAATCGTGGGTGGGATAATTCTACTCATGTGGCTTGAGTAAGCGTGATGCATAAGCAATGACTTTCTCATTTTGCATAAGAACACACCCTAAGCCTTGCCTTGAAGCATCACAGAAGACGACGAAATCCTGGTGTATGTCCGGTAGTGTCAAAACGAGCGCGGTCGTGAGCTTCTCCTTTATGATCTGGAAACTTTCCTCACACTTTGGGGTCCACACGAACTTATTGTATTTCTTGAGGAGCTTGGTCATAGGTCTTGCTATGCTGGAGAATCCCTTGATAAAGCGGTGGTAATATCCTGCCATTCCCAGAAAGCTTCAAACTTCACTGACGTTGAATGGCTGCTTCCATTTTGATACTGCTTCTACCTTAGACGGGTCTACTTCTATTCCTTCTGCAGTCAAGATATACCCAAGGAAGGCTATCTTTTCTAACCAGAATTCACATTTGCTGAGCTTAGCATAGAGTTGATGTGCCCTGAGTCTTCCGAGGACGATCCGGAGGTGACGCTTATGGTCTTCGTGGTTCTTGGAGTAGATAAGGATGTCGTCAATGAAGACTACGACAAACTTATCCAGCTCTTCCATAAATACCTTATTCATGAGGTTCATGAAAAAGGCGGGTGCGTTCGTTAGTCCTAAAGGCATCACTATGAACTCATACTGTCCGTACCGGGTGACAAATGCAGTCTTCTGAATATCTGCTTCCTTGATTCTCAGCTGGTGATAACCAGACCTCAGGTCTATCTTGGAGAAGTATTTGGCCCCTTGAAGCTGGTCGAAGAGGTCGTCGATTCGAGGGAGTGGATACTTGTTTTTGATTGTAACTTCATTTAAAGATCGGTAATCAATACACATCCTCATACTTCCATACTTCTTAGTGACGAAAAGGACTGGTGCTCCCCAAGGGGATGAGCTGGGACGGATGTACCCTTTTTGTTGTAGAACTATGATTTGGAGTTTTAATTCTGCTAACTCGGTAGGAGCCATGCAGTATGGCCTCTTTACGATGGGTGTCGTACCAGGGATCAGATCTATGTAGAACTCCACTTCTCTTTCTGGCAGCATTCCTAGCAACTCTTCTGGAAATACATCCATGAATTCTTCTACCACTGATATGCTTTCTGTTGCTAGATTAAACACCATTGGATCATTGGCAGGTGGCTGTGCCTGACAAGAGACTGACTTTCCTTGGTGGTCTGTGAGAAGGACTGTCTTGTTCGCGCAACTTATGATGCCTTTGTGCTTGGTTAACCAATCCATTCCTAAGATCACATCAATTCCTTGGGATGGCAAGACGGTTAAGTCTGCCAAGAACACTACCCCACTTAAAAGAATTCTGACTTGGGAGCATTTGAGCTGGCATAGAAGGTCTGACCCTGGGGTTCGGGTGACCAAGGGAATCTCTAGAGGGGTAGAGGGGATGCCATGCTTTTACACAAAACTAGTGGCTATAAAAGAATGGGATGCTCCTGAATCAAAAAGTACAGTAGCGGGAGTAAATTCAACAAGGAATTCACCGAGCACTACTCCCGGAGCTTGCTGAGCCTCCTGAGCATCAACGTGATTTACTCGTGCCCTTCCTTGATACTAGGTCTTGTTCTGCTGGCTGATGGAGGAGGGCGCCTTGGGGGCGGGTGCTGAGGTATTCTTGGAGCCATTCACCGAGTTGGAGTAAGCAGGTCCTGATGCCTTCAACTGGGGGCAGTTGTTCTTGAAGTGACTGGGGTCTCCGCAGTGCCAACAGGCATTTGCTGGCGGTTGGTTGCTTGCAACCGAGGGGGCCTGAAAGAAGCTCTGACTCTGCTGACTGAAACGTGATGGAGTGGGTCCATCTGGTCTAATGAAGCTTGGTCCCTTGGGTGGAAACCCAAAGGATCGAGTTCTCTGGTGCCGGTCTTGCTGCTGAGCTCGGAGGACTTAGAATTTCCTCTTGAGGTGACCTTTCTCTTCTTCCCTTGCCCTTTCCACTCGTATGGCTTTGTTTGAGAGGTGCGAGAAGCTGAGGAAATCTTGGCTGGCTAGGATGGTCTTGAGTTCTGGTCTGAGCCCCTTCAAAAAGCGGGCCATCTTCTTGGCTTCTGTGCTGATGTTATCAGGCGCTTAGCGGGCCAATTCTGTGAATTTGTGCACGTACTCACTGACAGATTTTCCATCTTGAGTTAGTTCCTGGAATTCATCTTCCTTGAGCTGAACGATCCCTTGGGGCACATGGTGCTCTCGGAAAGCAGTTTCAAACTCTGTCTAGGTAACATCTCTGATGGCAGCGTTGAAGGTATCCCACCAAGCTAGGGCCATCCCAAAAAGTTGATGAGCAGCCAATTGAACATGCTGATTCTCCAAACATCCGATGGCTTCTAACTTCCTTTTAATCGTGCGTAGCCAGTCATCAGCATCGAGGGGATTGCTAGATCCAGCGAATGTGGGAGGCTTGAGCCTCAGAAAATCTCCCATCCTGTCTTGTGGTCTTCCACCATTCGGGCGTTGATTCTCCAGACTTCTAGTGAGGACCTCAATGGGTCGGGTTTGGTTGGCTAGAACTTGGGCTAAATCTAAGGGTAGCTCTGGAGGTGCGGGGAGGTGGGTCTCACTCCCTTCTCCATCGGCTTCTCTTTCATCTCTTAGGGGAAACCCTGCTCCAATCCCGGAGGCGGTAGGCATGGTTTTATCCGAAGCCATCTGCCAGGGGAGAGAGTTACTATTATGCATATGCCAATTTTTTTCAACCAAGTTATTTTATTCATTACACCAGTTCATTACAAGCATACAGCTACTACAAGTCGCACTACACGCGAGCGCTTTCTGAGGTACTTCCGAACTCCTGTTCTAAAGTGTCCCCAAATTCCTTGAGAAGGTCATCAAGGATAGCTAGGGACATATCCTCGACGTCGGACAAATTCTCTATCCTGGAGGGAGGTGGTGCTGGAGGGGCTTTCTTCTTCCGCTCAGTCTGGCATCCTTGGCTCTTGGTCTTCTTTTGGATTTTCTTCATGGGGGCGAGCTTCTTTAGCTTCTTATCGTAATCCATCTTCAGGGTTCGGTAGGCTTCACGAGTGTTGGCCTCTTTGCCCTCTGCTATATCGAGACACTCTTGGAGGGACGCCTTCTCCTTTTTAAGTTCCTTGACCTACTGCTCTAAGCTTTCCACCTGAGAGTTTAGGTGGGTGCAGTGGGAGGAAAGGTCATCGTAGTGGTTATCGAGAGTGTGGAGATATCCGGCCATGTAGACGATGGTGGGGTCATCCTCGGTAGGATCTCTCCTTGACAGGGCCTGAAGTCTTTTCCTCCAGGTGGGGGTATTTTTGTTGCTAGGTGGGAAGTAACGAAGGGGGGTTTCAAAAACCTCTTTGCTATAGTTTTGGCATAGCTATCGGAGGGCTTTTCGGGCAACATTTTGGCAAGTGTCTGGGAAGTGGTGTCCAGTGAAGGTGACTTGGAAAGGAGGGTGGTTTGGATAACTTCGGCTTTCTCCCAGGTAGACTTCCATAGAGCACTTCTCAACTCCGTTTTCGCGGTATTCCTTCCAGACATATTCTGGCTTCTTGCTTATCCCCATGCGAAGTGCGCAACTCCGAAAGAGATGAGGAAATCCTTCCTCCTCTGAGCAGTAGGATGTTCTAATGATCCAAGAGCCTTCCATCTGGTAGGAGAAAAGAAGGGTCTGTTAATATCGGGGAAAGGAGAGAAGATTTTTCTTAGAGGTAAGAGGTGTTTTCTTGTTAAGGCAAACTTTTAAGGTCAGGGCTGCGATCTACGGCTAGTACTATGGGCTTTGATACCACCTGAAGCGTCCCGATCCTTTGGGACTCAAATGTGATACAATTACTAGTCCCAGGAGGCTAGTAACCACATTCCTTACTTCAAATAGTTCAGAGTTCGAATAAGAGTTATTACAATACCAGAGTACAAGCTCGAGAGAGCCAGAAAATGCAAAGCGCAGTAGAAGATGAACTAGCCCAAGCCACAGGCAGAACTGGTGCAGACACAGCCCCCTCAATCAAGCATAGCAGAAAAGAAGTCTTCAGCTGCTGAAAAACATAAATAAATCTGGGTGAATACACTAGGTATTCCGCAAGCCCATCCCGCTCTCGTAAAGAGGAGACCTATATCATACATGCTTTATATGGTGGAGTTGAAGTCACTCTTCTTTTTCTCAGAGAAAGGCAGTACCTTTAGGGTTTTTCCCAAAGAAATAGAAATAACACATTACTCAACCACCACTGAGCTTCCCGCTCCCGTGGTATCGTTTTCATTTCCAAAGACACACTCACACAGACATATTTCCCTGTTCACGGAGGTTGTAAAACACTAATTGTCATACCACACCAGACTCGTCCATTCCAGTAGACACAGATTATTCGAATAGGTTTGAACTCTACGCAGAGGGGTACACTTTACCCACTAGTCCGGCTCTGCGATCTCATGGCCAATGAGATCCGAATCCGAATCTCTTTCCTTCCTCGCACGTCCTAGCCTTAACAGTTATATCGGAAGGAGTCAGGCCACCGCCATGTCCAAACCGGACAAAACATTCCCCCTCCTTATCCTCCAGGTGCTCCCCAGCCTTCATAACCCTGGGGTTGGACCGTACGAGTTCAGATTGAGTGACTGCCCATACAGTCTCGAGTGGTTGTACTTTTCATGAGTACAGGTAGTGAAGGATGACAAACCGGTCCTTATATGAGGGGACAATCCTTCTGCTCACACCTAAACCAGCTGAGCCATCACCTTAGGCCCTCCCCTAAACCAGGGAGTCCCTGATCATCCCACTCACAAGGTGATGAGAGTGAATACCCTTCATCGCACACTTTTTGAAAACATCATTTGGTCACAACCACTGCCCCTTTTCTCATCCCACATTTTGTGCTCAAAAGATGTCTGTTAATGCGGGATATCTCTCTGCTCACAATGCAATTAATCCATCCCTTAATCCCGGCTTAGGTAGTGGTAGAAAGAATAGGTAAATTATGCATCAAGGGAAGGATGGACTTGCCTTCGTCGAAGCTTTGCTGGCACAAAAGATTTAGCTCAGAGGGGTCGGGTTCCTACGCTTCTTCTGGAGCTACAAATTTCGGAGGATCGGATCCCTCTTCCGCTAACAAACACAGATAAGGAACAATACATCAATCATGGTGACTTGGTGGGGTGTGCCAATTTTTATACATTATTATTTTTGTGCCCTATAATTTATTTAAACTATATTTGGTGCATAAAATATCAGTAAATGAATATATATATGAAAATAGGAAAAAGAAATGGGAAAAGGAAAAAGAAAAGGGATTCTCAGCTAGCTGGGCGGGGGGGGGGGGGAGATTTCGGCCCAGCCGAGCGCGGGCAGGTGGCCCACCAGGCCCGCCAGTGGGGGAACGGCGCGGGGACGGTGCCGTGGGCGTGGGCCCATGTGCCAGAGGAAGGGGGGCTGACGGCGTCGAGCGGTGACGGGGGGGGCGAACCGGCCGGGGCCCAACCGCCGGTGAAGCCCCGCGGCGGTTCTCCACCGGGGCTCCAGTTCTGCGATGGGGGAGTGGTGGCGAAGCATGGGCGGGGGTAGGGGATCATGGGGGTAGGTCCAATTTGGCCGGAGGGTGCCTGGGGTGGCCGGTCCATGGCACGGTGGCGGGCGCTCGCGGCGGTGAAGTCGCCGTCGAGGCTTCCGGGCGCAATAAGCGAAGAGAAGGTGTGTGCTAGGTTTGCGACAGAGAGGCGGAGCTTAAGAGCTAAAGCAATTTGACCATAAGCCACCAGAGAGAGGAGGGCGGAGCTCACCCGGAGAGGGGAGGGACGACGGCGCCGAGCTCGATTGGGCCTGAGGGATGGAGGTTGAGTGGTTGAGGCCTGGTGTGGTGGAACAAGGGGCTCGGGGCGGTCCTTTTTTAGGTGGCCGGGGAGGGGGAAGGGAGGAGAGGTGGCGAGCACCGGCGAGCTTGCCATGACGGTGGTGATGGCGCAAAGTGGCGACGGGACGGCTCGGGCAGGCGGGGGTGAAGGGACGGATCGGGCATAGTGTGCGGGGGCGCATGATGCCAATCGAGCTAGTGAGTGTGTTAATGGCGAGGAGATGGGGCGGACGGTAGCCTAGTCACGGGCGAGGGGGAGAAGGGGCTGACAGGCGGGGCCCGCCTGCCAGAGAGGGGCGGTCGCGATGGAGGGGAGCGCGGCTGACGGGTGGGGCCGGGGTGTCAGGGGTGGGCGCGGGCGCGCAGTGATGGGCTGCTTGGGCCGCGGAGGGAGAGGGGGAGGGGCGGGCGCGCGCGAGGGAGGAGGCTTAGGCCGGAAGCAGCCCAGCCGAGGGGGGTTTTCCTTTCTCCTTTTTTTCTTTTTCTATTTCTTATATCTATTTTCTATTTCTATTTCTATTTCTATTTCTTTTATCTCCTTTTCTCTTGAACAAATAAATATCTAAAAAATCTTGGGTGCTAGAAAAAATATTAATCTATGTGAGGTGCTTCTAACAATCAAATGCATGCATATGATGAGATGACCTATGGGGTGGAATTTAGGGAGAGATAAAAAAAGGGGTTAGGAGATTAGGGTTCCAAACCTCGGGTTGAAATTTTGGGATGTTACAGTAGTCTTCCACTAGCTTTCCTAGTTAGTCAGCCAAGGGCGCACCATTCAACCCTTGTGGTGGCACGTGTTTCTCAAGTTAAGCTCCATGTTCCAATTAAAAATAATGATCTTGACATGAACATAAATAAAATAACATAATAATTGGAACATGGACATAATGTAGTATTAATCCCAAAACCATATAGAGCAATAGCAAAACTACTCAAATAGTTCAGGGGTAAACAAGGTATAAAGATAATCAGACTAGGGTGACCTATTGGGTCCCATCAAAATTAAACCTATGCATGAATAAATGATTATAAAGAACATTAATGGATAAATAAAAGTGATCAAGGGCACAACTTGCCTGGGACTTGAGATTCCAGGTACCAAGATGATCTTCAGGTGACTCGTGACCTCATGCTAGTCGTAGCAATACAAACAAACATGGTATAGACACAATTAACATCACACCAAACATAAGAATAAACTACATAATAATGATCTACGCGTCGCTACGAGATCGTGGGTTCGAGAATTACTAAGATCGGAGTTATGATTTTATAGAAAATCTATGTGATTAAAATATTAAACTATATTATAAATTGGTTAGTGTAAATCATATGAGAGATTACTCTATGAATAATTAATCTTAACTTTAGTTTTAATTATAACTTGACTAGAGCTCGTATTTTAATCAAATTATAATTATGGACAGGTTAAATTTGATTTAGAAGAGGTAATCTAGCACCCATTACCTTTCTAGCTCAATGGTGAATCCTATATCACTGGCCTCCAAACTCTTGATCAAAAGGCCCTTCGCCTAGTGGCATGTCATCCTCAATGGCCTTTTTGGCATCCTTGATTTCTACGGGCCCCTTCCCCTTGTCATCTGTCATTACAGGCTTCATAGAGCTGGTCTTTTTCCTTGGCCATTATGACCGTCAAAGGTGTCACCGCTGGGGGCGTTATGTGGATCTTCAAATCTTCTAGTACCACTATAGATGCATCATGCTGCATGATCTCCACTTTTGGCGCATCTATCGTAGCAGTGGCCTCAACCGATGCATCATCGTCCTCCTCGTCATCAGAGAAGAATGAGCTCATTAATGGAGCTATGCATTCTTCTTCTTCCTCTTCACTGCTTATTAATAGCTCCGAGGAAACAATTTCCTTTATTTCAGAAACAACTATTGCTAGGAGGGTCTCTTCTATGGTAGGAAACCTCATAGCTTCGGGCGTCACCTACATAAAAAATCAAAAACTAGATAAAATTAACAAGAATAGTATTAAAGTCAAAACAACAAATGTCAAAATTTGTTTTATCGACGTCTCTTCCGAAGCCTGAGAAAATGTTGCCTCAGGCTTCACCTTCATAATTTTGTGGAGCTTGGTCATCACCTTCGACATTTGCTTCTTCCTCTTCTTTGTCTCCTAAACCACATAAGGGTGGTTAGGATAAAAGAAACCGATAGTATCAAAAACACGATTCAGTCGACGTTTCTTTCATGTTGCAAAGGCTCTATCAAAAACACGATTCAGTCGACGTTTCTTTCATGTTGCAAAGGCTCTATACAACGCTTCGGCTTCCGGTTTACTATAGTTCCCAAGAATCTCATTACACTTTGCTTCAATAGAACCTAACCAGTCATCACAAAGCTCACCAAATTTATCTTTGAACCTATACTTATAACGAAGTCTGATCAGCCCGGGCTCAACATTCGAAGCATCCTTCTCGGTCATCTTCGGCATTTTCCACTCAGACCTTAATGACCACGTTTTAAATGCCAAATACTCTTGAATAAGACCTCTTGTTCTGATATGCGTGCACACAACGTTAAAAGCAACCATAGCGGCTTGAGCTTCGAAATCAATATAGCAAGTTGGTTTCTTGTACCCGAAGCATGTATGGATGGGAGTTTGAATAATTCCCTTAATATCTTCCCTTTCTTTCAAGTCATTCTTCATATAAAACACTCCTGCCCATTCGTTCGGCCATTTGCTTTGGTATGCAAGTGCAGGGAACATGGCTCCCTTTCGATAGGCAAAATTGTAACAACCAAAACTATTATGGAGGCCCCTAGTCGCCTTCTTTTGAAAGTGCAGCTCATAAATCTGGCAGAAAGCTTTGGCATTAGGTTCAACGCCTTGGCTTCGAACAGCCTAGATAAAGATTCCCTAGCCGCACTATAGCGTTTGGAGTAAGCGGATGAAGGTATATATATTAAACCTTTTCAGAACAACGACTATCATCTTATGCAATGGGAATCTAAGTCCAGCTTTCAGAAAGCTTCAAGAAACAACAACTTCATCTTCTTTTGGTTTTGGCACCAAATCATTGCCTCCTAATCGAACCCATTCAACATTGTCAATATAATCAAACCTAGTGAGTACCTCAATATGTCCTCCTTTAATCTTTGACTTCCCAAAGTGCACGCGACTTGGCTTCGTAGGACGGATGCCAATATTATCCTCTTTAATGTCAATATCATCGTTGTCCTCAGATGGATCTGCAACAGCAACTTTGGCTTGGGAAGCAGTGGCCTCTGCTATCACGGACAATTCTTCAACCTTCGGCTCTGAGACATCCGAAGAAGGCACCAAAGACAGTCCAGGGGCAGATTGCTCTCTGACCATTTCTAGCAAATAAACCCTTGCTTTGTGTTGGCTAAGGTTGGTTTGAAGGCAGCAAAGCACTCAGAGCAAGCTTCAAAGGCAGAGTAAACTGTCAGAAAGCAAAGAGTGCAAACAACAAATGTTGTGCCAACGCCCAAGGCCGTCGTTCCTTTTCTATGGGTGAGTTTTAAACTTTAAACCGTTACACTCACTGAGCGATCGGACCCACTGATCAGAATGGTCCAAAAAAAGGTAACATTTCATGATGAGCTTTGGGAAGATGTTTTTCGGACCTTCGGCGCAAGGGCCCCAAATTGTGTTTTTTGTTATCTAAGCTTGTTATGAAGAAACGAACTCATTCCACAAGGGGCTACTGTTGGGGGTCTATCTTACCAAAGGTCCTCAAAACGTCTTACCTTCAGTGTAAGCAAATGTGTTTCAGATATATAAGCATACAATAGACGAAGATGGACTTCAACCATAGAAGCATACAAAGAAACTTCGGTTGTACGCATGTACAACGAAGATACAAGCCAGGAATGTGCAAGCCTTGAGCGGCAAGAAAGAAGAAGAAAAAGACGATGATACCCCTATGATATTTGTAAACCGTGCTTGTAAACCTTATGGGCATGTATGTATTTCCACACGAAGTTGTACCCCTCCCCTATAAATAGGTGAACAATATCATGCATAAAGTATCTTTCGGAGGGCCTTAGCTTCGTTTGTCTTAGCCTTTCAAAGTATTTTTTGAGCTATTTCTTGTGTAAAGCCAAAGGTATGCTTGTACTTTTAATTCATAAGAGGAAAGATGGCATAAAAGTTTGCAAAGGCATTTGATATGAGTAACATGCTTCATTCTTCATCACGCTTTTATGCATTCCTGATTTGTCTGCAATCCTTATTCACATCTTCTCCCTTAAATTTTCTCTTCGGATAAGAGATAGTTGAAGGGAGAAGATTTATATCTTTTAACTTGTGTTGTCTTGTTTTTAATATCATATAGTAATCAAAAGCATGTGACCAACAGAGGCAAATACCCATTCTACACTCATTTGCTTTCATTTTGGATCCTATAGCTAAAATGAGGGTTCCCATAAACTTCTCTTAAGGTTATCTAGTCTCACTGGGACTAACTACTCTAGTCTTCCACAAATTGTTCGTCTAAAATTATCTCAGATTGATCAGTTGTATGAAGCCAAGTTTGGTGTTGTGCGTTTGAGCACAAAGCATCAACATAGTGCTTCTTTAGGTAAGGGTATTGAAGCTTGATGACATTTATGGTGATGACTTACTAGGTACCTCTGTCTCTACTACATCTTCTACAACTATAGCTGAGCTGTCTTCTTACCTCGACAGTGACATTATATCACAGTTTGGTTCTAATTTAAGTATTCTTAGTTGTTGGCATCACTATAAGATTACACATCCTATTCTTTCTATACTAGCTAAAGATGTGTTGACCATTCCTACTTCTACTATATCTTCATAATCTACCTTTAGTCTTGCTGGCTAGGTGATCGAGGAGTTGCGATGATGGCTAACCTGTGATATGGTGGGAATATTGTCCTGTATCAAGGACTAGGAGTTAGTTGATTCCCACATGTAGCTGATAGTCGCCTAGAGGGGGGGGGTGAATAGGGCGAAACTGAAATTTACAAATATAAACACAACTACAAGCCGGGGTTAGCGTTAGTAATAAGGAACGAGTCCACAAGAGAGGGCGCAAAACAAATCCCAAGCGAATAAGTAAGTGAGACACGGAGATTTGTTTTACCGAGGTTCGGTTCTTGCAAACCTACTCCCCGTTGAGGAGGCCACAAAGGCCGGGTCTCTTTCAACCCTTCCCTCTCTCAAACGATCCACGGATCGAGTGAGCTTCTCTTCTCAAATCAAAGCCGGGAACAAAACTTCCCCGCAAGGGCCACCACACAATTGGTGCCTCTTGCCTTGATTACAATGGAGTTTTGATCTCAAGAACAAGTGAGAAAGAAAAGAAGCAATCCAAGCGCAAGAGCTCAAATGAACACGGCAAATCACTCTCTCTAGTCACTAGGGCTTTGTGATGAATTGGAGAGGATTTGATCTCTTTGTATGTGTCTAGAATTGAATGCCTAGCTCTTGTAGTGGTTGGGAAGTGGAAAACTTGGATGCAATGAATGGTGGGGTGGTTGGGGTATTTATAGCCCCAACCACCAAAAGTGGCCGTTGGGAACCTGTCTGTTTGATGGCGCACCGGACAGTCCGGTGCACACCGGACAGTCCGGTGCCCCCTGCCACGTCATCACTGCCGTTGGATTGTAGCCGTTGGAGCTTCTGACTTGTGGGCCCGCCTGGGTGTCCGGTGCACACCGGACAGGTACTGTTTGTTGTCCGGTGTGCCAGCATGGGCGATTCTGACTTCTGCGCGCGCAGAGGGCGCATTAAATGCGCGGCAGAGAGCCGTTGGCGCGGAGATGACCGTTGCTCCGGAGACGCACCGGACAGTCCGGTGCACACCGGACAGTCCGGTGAATTATAGCGGACAAGCCGTTGGTGTTTCCCGAAGTTGGCGAGTTCCTGAGGCCGACCTCCCTTGGCGCACCGGACACTGTCCGGTGTACACCGGACAGTCCGGTGAATTATAGCCGAGTCGCCCTCAGAAATTCCCGAAGGTGGCGAGTTTGAGTCTGAGTCCCCTGGTGCACCGGACAGGTACTGTTCACTGTCCGGTGGCACACCGGACAGTCCGGTGCGCCAGACCAGGGGTGCCTTCGGTTGCCCCTTTGCTCCTTTGTTGAATCCAAAACTTGGTCTTTTTATTGGCTAAGTGTGAACCTTTTACACCTGTATACACTATACACTTGGGCAAACAAGTTAGTCCAAAGATTTGTGTTGGGCAATTCAACCACCAAAATTATATAGGAACTAGGTGTAAGCCTAATTCCCTTTCAATCTCCCCCTTTTTGGTGATTGATGCCAACACAAACCAAAGCAAATATAGAAGTGCATAATTGAACTAGTTTGCATAATGTAAGTGTAAAGGTTGCTTGGAATTGAGCCAATATAAATACTTACAAGATATGCATGGAATGTTTCTTTCTTATTTAACATTTTGGACTACGCTTGCACCATATGTTTTGTTTTTGCAAATTCTTTTTGTAAATCTATTTCGAAGATCTTTTGCAAATAGTCAAAGGTAAATGAATAAGAGTTTGCAAAGCATTTTCAAGATTTGAAATTTTCTCCCTCTGTTTCAAATGCTTTTCCTTTGACTTAACAAAACTCCCCCTAAAGGAGATCCACCTCTTAGTGTTCAAGAGGGTTTTGATATACCATTTTGAAATACTACTTGCTCCCCCTTTTGAACACAATAGGATACCAAGTGATAAATACTTCTTTGAAAACACTAAGTTTTTTGAAATTGGTGGTGGTGCGGTCCTTTTGCTTTGGGCTCCTTTCTCCCCCTTTTTGGCATGAATCGCCAAAAACGGAATCATTAGAGCCCTTCTAGAATTATCTTCCTCTTTGGTCATATGAAAATGAGTTAAGATTATACCAAAGATGACGTCCTTTTCTTTGATGCTCATTTCTCCCCAAAGAATAGAGAGTTGCTTGGAGTGATGGCGAAGTATGAGTTACGGAGTGGAAGCCTTTGTCGTCGCCGAAGACTCCAATTCCCTTTCAATAAACCTATGACTTGGTTTGAAATAGACTTGAAAACACATTAGTCATAGCATATAAAAGAGCTATGATCAAAGGTATATAAATGAGCTATGTGTGCAATCTAGCAAAAGAAGTTGCGAGAATCAAGAATATTGAGCTCATGCCTAAGTTTGGTAAAAGTTTGTTCATCAAGAGGCTTGGTAAAGATATCGGCTAATTGATCTTTAGTATTAATGTATGAAATCTCGATATCTCCCTTTTGTTGGTGATCCCTCAAAAAGTGATACCGGATGGCTATGTGTTTAGTGCGGCTATGCTCGACGGGATTGTCGGCCATTTTGATTGCACTCTCATTATCACATAGCAAAGGGACTTTGGTTAATTTGTAACCATAGTCCCGCAGGGTTTGCCTCATCCAAAGCAATTGCGCGCAACAATGTCCTGCGGCAATGTACTCGGCTTCGGCGGTGGAAAGAGCGACCGAATTTTGCTTCTTTGAAGCCCAAGACACCAAGGATCTTCCCAAGAACTGGCAAGTCCCCGATGTGCTCTTCCTATTAATCTTACACCCTGCCCAATCGGCATCCGAATAACCAATCAAATCAAAAGTGGATCCCCGAGGGTACCAAAGCCCAAACTTAGGTGTATAAGCCAAATATCTCAAGATTCGTTTTACGGCCGTAAGGTGAGATTCCTTAGGGTCGGATTGGAATCTTGCACACATGCAAACGGAAAGCATAATATCCGGTCGTGATGCACATAAGTAGAGTAAAGAACCTATCATCGACCGGTATACCTTTTGATCCACGGACTTACCTCCCGTGTCCAGGTCGAGATGCCCATTGGTTCCCATGGGTGTCTTGATGGGCTTGGCATCCTTCATTCCAAACTTGCAAAGAATGTCTTGAGTATACTTGGTTTGGCTAATGAAGGTGCCCTCCTGGAGTTGCTTGACTTGAAATCCTAGAAAGTACTTCAACTCCCCCATCATCGACATCTCGAATTTCTGTGTCATAATCCTACTAAACTCTTCACATGTAGACTCGTTAGTAGACCCAAATATAATATCATCAACATAAATTTGGCATACAAACAAGTCATTTTCAAGAGTTTTAGTAAAGAGTGTAGGATCGGCCTTGCCGACTTTGAAGCCATTTGCAATAAGGAAATCTCTAAGACATTCATACCATGCTCTTGGGGCTTGCTTGAGCCCATAAAGCGCCTTAGAGAGCCTATAAACATGATTAGGGTACTCACTGTCTTCAAAGCCGGGAGGTTGCTCAACATAGACCTCTTCCTTGATTGGTCCATTGAGGAAGGCACTTTTCACGTCCATTTGATAAAGCTTAAAGCCATGGTAAGTAGCATAGGCCAATAAAATGCGAATTGACTCAAGCCTAGCTACGGGTGCATAGGTTTCACCGAAATCCAAACCTTCGACTTGGGAGTATCCCTTGGCCACAAGTCGAGCTTTGTTCCTTGTCACCACACCATGCTCGTCTTGCTTGTTGCGGAAGACCCATTTGGTTCCTACAACATTTTGATTAGGACGTGGAACTAAATGCCATACCTCATTTCTAGTGAAGTTGTTGAGCTCCTCTTGCATCGCCACTACCCAATCCGAATCTTGAAGAGCTTCCTCTACCCTGTGTGGCTCAATAGAGGAAACAAAAGAGTAATGTTCACAAAAATGAGCAACACGAGATCGAGTGGTTACCCCCTTATGAATGTCGCCGAGGATGGTGTCGACGGGGTGATCTCGTTGGATTGCTTGGTGGACTCTTGGGTGTGGCGGTCTTTGCTCCTCATCCTCCTTGTCTTCCTCATTTGCATCTCCCCCTTGATCAATGCCATCATCTTGAGGTGGCTCATTTGATTGATCTTCTTCTTCATCGATTTGAGCCTCTTCCTCATCTTGAGTTGGTGGAGATGCGTTCATGGAGGAGGATGGTTGATCTTGTGCATTTGGAGGCTCTTCGGATTCCTTAGGACACACATCCCCAATGGACATGTTCCTTAATGCGATGCATGGAGCCTCTTCATCACCTATCTCATCAAGATCAACTTGCTCTACTTGAGAGCCGTTAGTTTCATCAAACACAACGTCACATGAGACTTCAACTAGTCCAGTGGACTTGTTAAAGACCCTATATGCCCTTGTGCTTGAGTCATAACCAAGTAAAAAACCTTCTACAGTTTTAGGAGCAAATTTAGATTTTCTACCTCTTTTAACAAGAATAAAGCATTTGCTACCAAAAACTCTAAAATATGAAATGTTAGGCTTTTTACCGGTGATGAGTTCATATGATGTCTTCTTGAGGATTCGGTGTAGATACAATCGGTTGATGGCGTAGCAGGCGGTGTTGACCGCCTCAGCCCAAAACCGATCCGAAGTTTTGTATTCATCAAGCATGGTCCTTGCCATGTCCAATAGAGTTCTATTCTTCCTCTCCACTACACCATTTTGTTGTGGCGTGTAGGGAGAAGAGAACTCATGCTTGATGCCCTCCTCCTCAAGGAAGCCTTCAATTTGAGAGTTCTTGAACTTCGTCCCGTTGTCGCTTCTTATTTTCTTGATCCTTAAGTCAAACTCATTTTGAGCCCGTCTCAAGAATCTCTTTAGGGTCTCTTGGGTTTGAGATTTTTCCTGTAAAGAGAATACCCAAGTGAAGCGAGAATAATCATCCACTATTACAAGACAATACTTACTCCCGCCAATGCTTATGTAAGCAATCGGGCCGAATAGATCCATGTGGAGTAGTTCAAGCGGCCTGTCGGTCGTCATGATGTTCTTGTGTGGATGATGGACTCCAACTTGCTTCCCTGCCTGGCATGTGCTACAAATCCTGTCTTTCTCAAAATGAACATTTGTTAATCCTAAAATGTGCTCTCCCTTTAGAAGCTTATGAAGATTCTTCATCCCAACATGGGCTAGTCGGCGGTGCCAGAGCCAACCCATGTTAGTCTTAGCAATTAAGCATTTGTTGAGTTCAGCTCTATCAAAATCTACTAAGTATAGCTGACCCTCTAACACACCCTTAAATGCTATTGAATCATCACTTCTTCTAAAGACAGTGACACCTGTATCAGTAAAAAGACAGTTGTAGCCCATTTGACATAATTGGGAAACAGAAAGCAAGTTGTAATCTAGAGAATCTACAAGAAAAACATTGGAAATAGAATGGTCAGGAGATATAGCAATTTTACCCAAACCTTTGACCAAACCTTGATTTCCATCCCCGAATGTGATAGCTCGTTGGGGATCTTGGTTTTTCTCATATGAGGAGAACATCCTTTTCTCCCCGGTCATGTGGTTTGTGCACCCGCTGTCGAGTATCCAACTTGAGCCCCCGGATGCATAAACCTACAAAACAAATTTAGTTCTTGACTTTAGGTACCCAAACTGTTTTGGGTCCTTTGGCATTAGAAACAAGAACTTTGGGTACCCAAACACAAGTCTTGGAACCCTTGTGTTTGCCCCCAACAAACTTGGCAACGACCTTGCCGGATTTGTTTGTAAGCACATAAGAAGCATCAAAAGTTTTAAATGAAATAGCATGATCATTTGATGCAATAGGAGTTTTCTTTCTAGGCAATTTGGCACGAGTTGATTGCCTAGAGCTAGATGTCTCACCCTTATACATAAAAGCATGATTAGGGCCAGAGTGAGACTTCCTAGAATGAATTTTCCTAATTTTGCTCTCGGGATAACCGGCAGGGTACAAAATGTAACCCTCGTTATCCTGAGGCATGGGAGCCTTGCCCTTAACAAAGTTAGACAAGTTTTTAGGAGGGGCATTAAGTTTGACATTGTCTCCCCTTTGGAAGCCAATGCCATCCTTAATGCCAGGGCGTCTCCCATTATAAAGCATGCTACGAGCAAATTTAAATTTCTCATTTTCTAGGTTGTGCTCGGCAATTTTAGCATCTAATTTTGCTATATGATCATTTTGTTGTTTAATTAAAGCCATATGATCAAGAATAGCATTAACATCAACATCTCTACATCTAGTACAAATAGATACATGCTCAACCATAGATGTAGAGGGTTTGCAAGAATTAAGTTCAACAATCTTAGCATGAAGAATATCATTCTTATCTCTAAGATCGGCAATTGTAACTTTGCAAACATCAAAATCTTTAGCCTTAGCAATCAAATTTTCATTCTCTAATCTAAGGCTAGCAAGAGAAATGTTTAATTCTTCAATCCTAGCAAGCAACTCATCATTATTATCTCTAGGATTGGGAATTGAAACATTACAAACATGAGAATCAACCTTAGCATTTAAACTAGCATTTTCATTTCTAAGGTTGTCAATCATCTCACGGCAAGTGCTTAGCTCGCTAGACAATTTTTCACATTTCTCAACTTCTAGAGCATAAGCCTTTTTAACCTTAACATGTTTCTTGTTTTCTTTAATTAGACAATCCTCTTGGGAATCCAAAAGGTCATCCTTTTCATGAATAGCATTAACTAATTCATTTAATTTTTCTTTTTGCTCCATGTTAAGATTGGCAAAGAGAATACGCAAATTATCCTCCTCATCACTATCATTATCATCACTAGACGATTCATATTTAGTGGAGGAGTTGGATTTAACCTTCTTCTTTTTGCTGTCCTTTGCCATGAGGCACTTGTGGCCGACGTTGGGGAAGAGAAGTCCCTTGGTGACGGCGATGTTGGCGGCGTCCTCGTCGTCGGAGGAGTCGCTTGAGCTCTCGTCGGAATCCCATTCCCGACAAACATGGGCATCGCCGCCCTTCTTCTTGTAGTATCTTTTCTTCTCCTTTCTTCTCCCCTTCTTGTCGTCGCCTCGATCACTGTCACTAGATATAGGACATTTAGCAATAAAATGACCGGGCTTACCACATTTGTAGCAAACCTTCTTGGAGCGGGACTTGTAGTCTTTCCCTCTCCTTTGCTTGAGGATTTGGCGGAAGCTCTTGATGACGAGCGCCATCTCCTCATTGTCGAGCTTGGAGGCGTCTATTGGTTGTCGACTTGGTGTAGACTCCTCCTTCTTCTCCTCCGTTGCCTTGAATGCAACGGGTTGGGTTTCGGATGAGTCGCCAAGCTCGTTGATTTTCCTCGAGCCTTCTATCATGCACTCAAAACTTACAAAATGCCCGATAACTTCCTCGGGGGTCATTTTAGTATATCTAGGATTACCACGAATCAATTGAACTTGAGTGGGATTAAGAAAAATGAGAGATCTTAAAATAACATTTACCACTTCGTGGTCGTCCCACTTCTTGCTCCCGAGGTTGCGCACTTGGTTCACCAAAGTCTTGAGCCGGTTATACATGTGTTGTGGCTCCTCTCCTTTGTGAAGCCGGAACCGACCGAGCTCCCCCTCGATCGTTTCCCGCTTGGTGATCTTGGTGAGCTCGTCTCCCTCGTGCGCGGTTTTGAGTACATCCCAAATCTCCTTGGCGCTTTTCAACCCTTGTACTTTGTTATACTCCTCTCTACTTAGAGAGGCGAGGAGTATTGTTGTTGCTTGAGAGTTGAAGTGCTCGATTTGGGCCACCTCATCCTCATCATAGTCCTCATTCCCTACGGATGGTACCTGCGCGCCAAACTCAACAACATCCCATATGCTTTTGTGGAGCGAGGTTAGATGAAATCGCATTAAATCGCTCCACCTAGCGTAATCTTCACCATCAAAAGTTGGTGGTTTGCCTAATGGAACGGAAAGTAAAGGTGTATGTTTGGAAATGCGAGGGTAGCGTAGGGGGATCTTACTATACTTCTTGCGCTCTTGGCGCTTAGAAGTGACGGAGGGCGCATCGGAGTCGGAGGTCGATGTTGATGAAGTGTCGGTCTCGTAGTAGACCACCTTCCTCATCCTCTTGTGCTTGTCGCCTTTCCGATGCGGCTTGTGGGAAGAAGATTTTTCCTTCTTCTCTTTGTGGTGAGAAGAAGATTTCTTCTCCTTCCCTTTGTTGGAGGAGCTCTTCTTCTTCTCCCTCCTTTTGGTGCGGGACTCTTCCGATGAAGTGCTCCCGTGGCTTGTAGTGGGCTTTTCGCCGGTCTCCATCTCCTTCTTGGCGTGATCTCCCGACATCACTTCGAGCGGTTAGGCTCTAATGAAGCACCGGGCTCTGATACCAATTGATAGTCGCCTAGAGGGGGGGTGAATAGGGCGAAACTGAAATTTACAAATATAAACACAACTACAAGCCGGGGTTAGCGTTAGTAATAAGGAACGAGTCCACAAGAGAGGGCGCAAAACAAATCCCAAGCGAATAAGTAAGTGAGACACGGAGATTTGTTTTACCGAGGTTCGGTTCTTGCAAACCTACTCCCCGTTGAGGAGGCCACAAAGGCCGGGTCTCTTTCAACCCTTCCCTCTCTCAAACGATCCACGGATCGAGTGAGCTTCTCTTCTCAAATCAAAGCCGGGAACAAAACTTCCCCGCAAGGGCCACCACACAATTGGTTCCTCTTGCCTTGATTACAATGGAGTTTTGATCTCAAGAACAAGTGAGAAAGAAAAGAAGCAATCCAAGCGCAAGAGCTCAAATGAACACGGCAAATCACTCTCTCTAGTCACTAGGGCTTTGTGATGAATTGGAGAGGATTTGATCTCTTTGTATGTGTCTAGAATTGAATGCCTAGCTCTTGTAGTGGTTGGGAAGTGGAAAACTTGGATGCAATGAATGGTGGGGTGGTTGGGGTATTTATAGCCCCAACCACCAAAAGTGGCCGTTGGGAACCTGTCTGTTTGATGGCGCACCGGACAGTCCGGTGCACACCGGACAGTCCGGTGCCCCCTGCCACGTCATCACTGCCGTTGGATTCTAGCCGTTGGAGCTTCTGACTTGTGGGCCCGCCTGGGTGTCCGGTGCACACCGGACAGGTACTGTTTGTTGTCCGGTGTGCCAGCATGGGCGATTCTGACTTCTGCGCGCGCAGAGGGCGCATTAAATGCGCGGCAGAGAGCCGTTGGCGCGGAGATGACCGTTGCTCCGGAGACGCACCGGACAGTCCGGTGCACACCGGACAGTCCGGTGAATTATAGCGGACAAGCCGTTGGTGTTTCCCGAAGCTGGCGAGTTCCTGAGGCCGACCTCCCTTGGCGCACCGGACACTGTCCGGTGTACACCGGACAGTCCGGTGAATTATAGCCGAGTCGCCCTCAGAAATTCCCGAAGGTGGCGAGTTTGAGTCTGAGTCCCCTGGTGCACCGGACAGGTACTGTTCACTGTCCGGTGGCACACCGGACAGTCCGGTGCGCCAGACTAGGGGTGCCTTCGGTTGCCCCTTTGCTCCTTTGTTGAATCCAAAACTTGGTCTTTTTATTGGCTAAGTGTGAACCTTTTACACCTGTATACACTATACACTTGGGCAAACAAGTTAGTCCAAAGATTTGTGTTGGGCAATTCAACCACCAAAATTATATAGGAACTAGGTGTAAGCCTAATTCCCTTTCAGTAGCATTGCGTCGACAAGGAGACAAAGGAATTTGAAGACGAACTTGAAATATGAACATAGATGAAGAAGCTACAATCGCTGGACCTAGGACAAGTAGGATTAGGTGAAACTGCCTATCTACGTCTCTACGACAGTGTGATGTACTGATGTACCTGAATCTGTGATGTAAATATGTAATGAACACTGGACAATCAATAAATTTTAGAGCTCGTTGTACTCTTTTCCTTCCTATGGTTTCTCACGAGGTGTGAGTTTAAATAGAGATTTTTTTAATGAGGCAGCATTGCATCAAGGCTCTAATAAATCCCTCTTCTTCTAGATGTTGAATTGTTCTAGCTTGTTGTTTTCTGTAGCTGTTGAATTGTTCTAGTTGTTGAATTGTTGTAGCTGTTAAATTGTTCTACCTTGTTGTTGAATACTTGAATGTGTAATTATCTATGCTTGTTGTTTTATGTATTGATTGAGGGGTTTTCTATGTGGGTAAAGGGCAAGTTCAACGGGTCGTAGGCTCGACCCGACCCATATACTGTTAATCGTGCTATGCTTGGGCTAGCTGCTTGGCTCATGGGTGGGCACAATCCGACCCGTTATCTAAGATGTGTCGAGCTTAGGTCGTGTCAATCATGCTGTGCCTAAGTGGGCTGAGGCCAGGTTAACCCGGCTCACCCGTTTGAATATATATACACGTAAGTCATGTTGTGCTTAGGTCGACTCATGCGCCGACTTGACATAAATATTTTTTTTATTTTTTTGTCTATAGAAATATCTATAGTACTAGGTAGTATAATATTAAATTTATAAAAATCTTTAAAGTTTGAGTCTCTAGAGAAATAACCTACTACCCATGAGCGTAATGTCGCATGTTCAAGTCTTCTCTATGTTATCTTTTTGGCTATATTTTTAGTATGACACGACATGATCAATAATCAATTTTCTATGTTGTCTTGTTGGCTATATTTGTAATGCGAC
This sequence comes from Zea mays, assembly GCF_902167145.1. NCBI lineage: Eukaryota > Viridiplantae > Streptophyta > Magnoliopsida > Poales > Poaceae > Zea > Zea mays. The sequence continues at coordinate 139,954,246 of NC_050099.1, forward strand.
ATAATTAGGTACGGCAAAAAGAACATCTTACCCTGCGGGGGGGTGTTGTGGTGCGGCTTTAGGTCCTGTTGAAAGTGTGGAAATGATTGGTTGTATTCCATGAATATGCATGAGTACATACACAGGCTAGGTGGCTTGAGAGCCAAGACGCATGCCACAAATCAAGGCAACAAATCAAGGGCCTACTATAATTACACATTCTATAATAGTCTAACACTCCCCCGCAGTCTAATTGGAAGCATCGCTAACGGTCAGACTGGATCGGAACTCCTGGAAGAGCGAGGTAGGAAGAACCTTGGTGAAGACGTTCGCGTACTGAGATGTTGTGGGAACATGAAGAACCCGAGCATGACCAAGGGCAACTTTCTCTCGAACAAAGTGGAGATCAATCTCAACATGCTTTGTTCGCTGATGTTGCACTGGGTTGCTAGAGATATATACGACACTGACGTTATCACAATAAACCATGGTGGCTTAGCAAGGAGGGTGGTGAAGCTCAATCAATAGCTGTTGCAGCCAGGTAGCTTCAGCAACACCACTTGCCACGGCTCGGTATTCGGCCTCGGCGCTGGAGCGTGAGATTGTGTGCTGACACTTGGAGGACCAGGACACCAGGTTATCACCTTGGAACACTGCAAAGCTAGAGGTGGGATGACGAGTATCCGGACATCCAGCCCAGTCAGCATCCGTGTACACGACAAGGTCTATAGGTGACGAGCGGCACATGGTCAAGCCAAGTGAAAGAGTACCTTGCAGATATCGCAGAATCCGCTTTAGAGCCATGAGGTGAGGCTCCATGGGATCATGCATATAGAGGCACACTTGCTGAACAGCAAAAGCAATGTCTGGACGGGTAAATGTCAAGTATTATAGGGCGCCAGCAAGGCTGCGATACTGTGTGGCATCAGCTATAGGAGGTCCATCTACAGATAATTTGGAGTGTAGATCAACAGGGGTGCTGCAAGGCTTGCACTCACTCATCCCGGCCCACTGCAAAATATCCTGCGTGTACTGGCGTTGAGATAGAAATAACCCACGAGCAGAGCGGGCCACTGGAAGACCTAGAAAATGGTGAAGTTGACCCATATCTATCATAGCAAACTCACGTTGAAGGGCCCTATTAATCTGCTTCAGAAGACCAGCAAAGGACGCAGTGAGAACAATGTCATCCACATAGAGCAATAACAGAGCTATCGACTCCTCGACGATATATGAAGAGTGAAGTGTCTGACTTTGCTTTAACACATCCAATCGAAATGAGATGACAAGCAAACCGTTGATGCCAAGCATGCAGAGCCTGTTTCAGACCATATAGAGATTTGTTGAGCCAGCAAACAAAATCAGGGCGAGAGGAATCCAGAAAACCCGTGGGATGAACGCAATACACTGTCTTTGTGAGAGTACCATGCAAGAACGCATTCTTCACATCTAGCTGGTGAATAGGCCAGTCCTAAGAAAGAGCTAGAGAGAGAACCACTCAGACTCTCGCGGGCTTGACCACCAGACTGAAAGTCTCATCATAATCAAATCCATGGAGCTGAGTGAAACCCCTGAGAATCCAACGAGCCTTGTAGCGATCCAAAGAACCATCTGTGTGCAGCTTATGATGAAAGATCCACTTGCCAGTGACCATATTAACACCAGGAGGCCATGGCACAAGACTCCAGGTGTCATTTGCGATCAATGCATCAAACTTAGCTTGCATGGAAGCACGCTAATGTGGATCTGACAGGGCAACACAGATGGAGCAAGGCAGCGATGACATGGCCACAGCGTGGAGAGTTAGGCGATACACAGGCTGGGCGATGTCGGCCTTGCCGCGCGTGCACATGGGATGCACGTTGTCGATGGGGGTGATGGAGACAAGACGAGTGGCCACCGTGCGGCCGGCGGCAGTGGTGTTGCTGGTAGCTACCCGTGCGGGATGCATGGGGGCAGCAACACTAGTTGGCGAGGCAGGCGGGATGTTGCTGGCAGCAGCTTGTGCGGGTGACACAGGGGCAGAACCGCCGCTTGGGCCAGGCAGTGTGCCGGGCGTCGCTGGTCAAGTGCCCGTCCACATAGGAGGGAAGGGCGCCGGCACATGGGGACAACTCACGGTGTGGTGTCGGGTTGACAGGTTTACCGGCATGCATAAAAGGGAGCTCCAGGAATTGGAGCAGTGAGATTATCCTCATCAAGAAGGAAGTCCAAGACAGAGGATGCCACGGGCATTGTGGACATATTGGCGAAGGGGAAGGCGGATTCGTCATAAATGACATGGCGAGAAATAATAATGTGGTTCAACTGGAGTTCCAGACAACGTGTGGTAGAACCTCCCAATTTATTAGGCCCACATGCACCTGTACTTGTCTCAAAGACCTCAAACGGCTATGCATATGCACCGGATAACTTAATAGGATCTGTTCGAGTGTCCCAAGGACCCTGGTTAAATCACTTACAACCAAGATCGCAAGATTAAGTAAACACAAATCACACACCAACATTTTGCAGCGGAATTTCTTTATTATAGAAAGTTCCAAGTTACAACAAATTTACATTTTATTTATCGGAGTGATTAAAAAGTGATTCAAATAAATAAACTTTGAAATGTTATAAATTATTTATAAGTTTGAAATATATGCTAGCTCCATGACAATCCTCAATAAGAAGTATAGAAGAGCTACTTTAACCTATAAGAAGGTCGTGCCCACCGGCGCTTAACACCATCCACAGCATCACAAATCTAGTACCTGCAACAACATGGGTTCGAAAACTCTGAGTACGGAGTGTACTTTCGCAAGTCTTACCCGACAAAGAAAAAGACTCTCAAGGATATGCTGGATTTAGGAATCAAGGAAAGGCTTTTAGCAAGAATCAACATTAATAGTTTGCAGAAAGGTTACTAAAATGAGTCCTTACTTTCAACATTTTATGCTAGATTAAGTATTAATAGGCCTTGTTTGCATCTAGTCTAATTTCATCATCACATTAATCAATACAACATGATTTTTGCTCATTATGATTCCATCCATGACTTAGATTGCAGGGCAGTGACCAAGTCTTCATATCCGAGAAGTAACGGCGATCCAAATCGATTAATACCTAGTTGGGGATCTCCAACCACACGACATATGTAGCACTTAACCCTTGCATATGTCAACTCGCCACCGGGTTTCTCAAGACCAGACCGGGTTCACACCAACCGAGAGCACAGATACACCACCATCCAGCCTCTTGCCACGGAGGGTACACGCTACTCTCGCCATCTCTCCACTCCCATTGCGTGTTGGCATTTCTGGTATTGGTCCGATTGAGGCAAAGCTTACCCTTGACGAGGCATGTGGCCAGTTAAAAGGTCCTCAATCAGCAAGCCTACATTCTCTATAATCCTTAATCAACCTGGGTAGAACATCACATGTTCCTAGCCCAAGTCTCGATTTAAGTACTTCCATCCTTAGGATTGTTTGTGTTCCTTAGGATGATTAAAACATCATAGGGAACCTTGCATTAGATCTCCCAATGATCCTGGTGAAAATATTCTTGTAGGTAGAGACATCCTTCCTCAGGACAAACCTGAGCTAGGCATTAGTGCAAAGGATAAACTCTATTTGCAAGATTTACCTCTAGGCAGGGCTAAGCAATTTTGTAAATCATATTTGATACTTCACCAGAAGTATCTATAAAAGGAATGGATTTCAAGGTAGCCAATGCATCAAAGGGTTTCCAAGCAACTCCTATAAACCTAATGCACATTTCGCTGGACTTAAAGTGTGTAAAAATCATTTAAAAACACAAGGAAGGGGTTGCATGCACCGGGGCTTGCCTGGAATAAACACTACGTTAGTGTTTGTTAGATGGCGACCACTTGGCGACTAGCCTTTTGTGTTGACACTTGTTCAGTCTGCCCATTTTCAGGTTGATCCACCAGCATCACCTTGTGGAGAAGCCCACGCTTAACATCATCTTGTGATCGGCTCAGCTTTGGTCCTCCATATCACGTAGTCAATTAACGTACCTAATTGAAATGCAGGATGCACATGAATGCATATAGACAGGAATAGCATATGACTAATTATCGCTATACCGAAGATGATTAAATATTTAACCGCAAGGCATCACAACTTTTGTAAGTAAATCCTATATACCTATGACTCACTGGCACAATAATCACGTTCGCACACTAACTAATTAAAGCATCATGCTATTTGAGCTAGCTGATAAAGTATTATCAAATACGAAAGTGTTCTGGAATAATTTAAATATTTCATGTATTGGCGTGCACTATTCACTATGAAGTTTTCAAGTTTCAGTTGTAATCAGCTTATTTATATTACTTATGTTTAGACACTCGGAACAACAATCACCATTTTATTCAAGACATATAATTGATCACTAAAGCAGAGCATTGACTTCATCAAATAAACACCAGTTGACACGAGCAATACAGAAAACGCCTACCACTAAAACATTCATAGGATGGATAGAAGCATTTTATTTAATTGTCTAAACTTCTTTTTCAGACTCACTTGCATATCCTACGAACTAATTATAATATCCCGATTTACTAACTTCGGACACCAAATAATCAGACTAAGGGTGACGACAAGTTAATTAATTTCTTAATCAACAAGATTTTGCGCAAGCATTAACAAAGCATTATACTGGACACATCACACGAGGCATCAATTTAATAAGATTAGACTTTATAGCATTACTACATGACATACAGGAGAATCATTGCGAATATTATATCATCTAATCCATTAGATTAATTAATAGAAGTAGCGAGCACATTATTACCAACCGATGCGAAAGTTTCCAAAAACGACGATGCTTTCGTGGGTGAGGCGTTTCGTCGAGCACCAGGCGAGCCTTACACAAAATTCATTTTCTGCTTCTATCAACACCACTCTTAACCAAACCACCACCTATGCAGATCAACAGACCATTGAGACCAAGCGCTGTTGCATAGTCTTCATGGCGACGAGAGCGGTGGGCCGATAGCGAGGTTCGAACGCGATGGAAAGATCTGCACGGCTGGCGCGACACTGAGGACAAATCGACCAGGCCACGGCGAGCCAATGTTATAGCAGAGAAACCCCATGTTGAGTATAAGGACGCGTCGAGCGAAGACTGGTGACGAAGCCGGGTGAGGCGAGCCTGCGGCAGCTGACATGCCCGATGACCACAGACGTAGCTGGGGAGGGAGCCTCGGCAGGTCATGAAGGGAAGAAAAACAAGGACAAGGCCGAGTAGAGGAGCTGGCCATGGCGCGACTGCCAGGACAAGCGCAGAGGAAACTCCGACCGGCCGCCGGAAAGAAGAGGCCGCCGGGGCGAAGCTCCATGGTCAGGAGCTGGGGGCGAACTCGAGCAGGCAGGGGAGAGCGAGCGCAGCAGCGAGCGAGTACCAGGGCACGCAGAGAAGGGACCAGGGAGAGGGAGAGCTCGGCTGGGACTAGCATGGAGGCGGGGACGCCATGGAGCCCGGGGCACAGACGAAATCCGAGCAGGGGAAGCAGGCGTTCGCCATGAAAGACAGAAGAGAGAGCTCCGTGAGCTGAGATCCAACGCGTGCAGTAGGGAGAAGGGGAGAGAGGGAGAGAAGCACGCAGAGAGTAGAGGGAGGAGGGGCGGCTGGGAGGAGCTGGGAGGCCGTGGCGAGCATGCAGCGGTGGCCAACGTCCATGGCGAGCTCCAAGTCGGCGCGCCAGCCAGGGAGCTCCGCGAGCTGGGAGATGGAGCACTTCGGCTGGCCGGACTTGGGCAGCGGTTGGCCGAGCAGTGGAGCGCGGTGTGGAGAACTCGACCGGACGCAGGGAGATGCGCAGAGGGAGGAGCCTGTGCGTGCGTGGGAGAAGAAGAGGAGTGAGCAGGGAGCTGGAGGAACGCCAGCGAGCAGGGAGAAGAAGACACGAGGGAGAGGGAGGGAGACGCAGCCAGGGAGAAGAAGCTCCACAGCTGGAGATAATGACGGCGCGTGTAGAAAAATCAAGGGGCGGCGACAGATAAGAATCCAAGGGAGAAAAATCTGGGAGGCAGCAGCGGGGGGAAAAATCTCCCGGAGATGAACATCAGCGCGCGGCGGTAGGATAGGAATGCTGGGAGGATATTTTCTATTTTTTAATCGTAAAGATAAACACGGATTCTGGGATTGGGGTTTAAAAGGGACAACAAAAGGGTGGATCGAAAACAATAATGAACACAATATTTAGACAGAATTTGATTTGGTGAATATTTCTGGTGTCAGATGAATTCTTACCCTTTATTTATATTTGAAGATTTGAACCTGGGCGAGAAACGACAGACCGAAATAAACTGATTTTGGCACTGATAATTTGTTCCGAAAACTTCATTCGTCGAGTTCTAAATAAATTTGTCTGGGGATAAAATCATATGAGTAGGTCGAGCTTCCGAATTCGTATGTGCTTACTCGATGGATTTTAATTGGGCACAGGACTCGCAAACTTTCAAAACAATTACGTTCCGAAATTCGCGAAAACTTTAGGAGGAGTCTAAATAGACAGAAATAGATGCGATATTAAAATCGCGATAAACGAAGATGATTAAAATTTAGCATCTATTTTATTAAATCTATACTCGTTGTCGAGCGGAATATAAACACCTGGGGTGTTACACAACGGTAGCCTTTGTGTTCGGAGGAGTTGCCGAGGAACACACATAGAGAGAAGCGGGGTGCAAGTTTGTGAGGTGATGCGGACATGTTAGGGTAGCAAGCACACCCAAAAACTTTGAGATGGTCGTAGGAAGGTTGGGTGGAATAGAGTTCGGTGTAGGGTGTCGAGAAGGCAAGGGTTTTGGTGGGGAGCCGGTTAGCTAGGTAGGTGGCGGTATGAAGGGCCTCGACCTAGTAAACTAGAGGAAGACACGCCTGGAAAAGAATAGAGCACAAAATATTGTTAAGTGTGCAGAGAGGGCGTTGGACCTTTCCATTGTGCTGTGAAGTGTATGGACACGACATGCGAAGTGCAACACCGTGGGAGAGAAGGAACGTGCGGGCCAGGGAATTGTCAAATTCAGGACCATTATAGCACTAGACACTCTTGATGGTGGTGCTAAATTGAGTGTGAACATATGCAAAAAAATTGGAAAGAGTAGAAAACTTCTCGGATTTTTGGCGGAGGGGAAAAGTCCAAATGTAATGGGAACAATCATCCAAAATAACAAGATAATATTTGTACCCAGACACACTAACAAATGGAGATGTCCAAAGGTCACAGTGTATTAAATCAAAATTATTAAGAGCTCGAGAACTAGAAGACCCAAACGGAAGATGTGTGTGCCGACTGAGCTGGCACGCATGACATATGTGGTGGAGATCATCTATATTGCAGGAGATAACACTGGAGCTGATGAGTTTGGACATAGCCTCGCGCCCAAGATGTCCGAGACGACAATGCCAAAGTGAGGTAAGTGCAGCAATGAGAGCGGCGATGCTGGTGGTGGGTGGGAAGAACGTGTAAAGGTCGCCAGAGCTATTGCACCTGGCGATCATGGTCCTGGCGTGTAGATCCTTCACAGAAAGGCCAAACGAACAAATTCAATGGAACAATTGATGGGAAGGCCTCATCCTGGAGAATGTGGCGGGTCAGAGCATATTTGTCGAGAATAGTGAGGAACATGTTGCGCCACTTGGTGTAGGTGTTCGTGGCCTGAACGAGGATGACGAGGATGAGCGCCTTGATGTTGACGACGGTTGTGGCCTGCGTCCAGAGAGCTTCGTGGACGCACTCATATTCATCGAGGGTGGCAGTACGGAGGCGGGCCTCCTTTGCACGACGCACGATCTCCTCCTTGGCGCGTCGGGCTATAGTGGCGTCGTCAACGTCCGCCATGAGGGAACAAACAACGACGGGGCACGTTCGGACTGGTGACGATGCGAGTTGACGACGTCACGAGGGGTCGACGATCGAATCGATGGGGAGTAGGCACAGGCGATGGGATCAGCGTTGCTCCCGATGATGGAATCACGGTGGGTGCAGCGATCGGATCGGGATCAGCGGTGCTCTCGGCGATGGAATCGGCGGCGGGTGCAACGACCGAATCGACGGCTGGCGGTGGTTACGGAAGGGTAGCGGATCAGAACCACAACTGATACCATGAAAGTGTGGGAATGATTAATTGTATTCCATGAATATGCATGAGTACATATAGAGGTTGGGTGGCTTGAGAGCCAAGCCGCATGCCACAAATGAAGGCAACAAATCAAGGGCCTACTATAATTACACATTCTATAATAGTCTAACACCCGTGTGTGTCTATATATATTGGTGAAATATATCTCTTCCATATTGCTCTCCCATTTTTAGATGGTAAAAGGTTAAATTTATGCTTGCTTCATACCCATATTCACACTGACCTAAGACTTTAGAACATACATACCATTGTGTTTTATACTCTATACTCAATTTAAAGGATAACACATCAACATATTGACACCTAACTAGTGTGTAATTATATGTCCATAAATGTATCCATGGATTTGTGGTACCCATGGATAACTGGTTGAGTATCATTTTGCACATATCAATGGGTAATGAGTGTGGGCTTATTATTAACCTCATCGATACAAGTTTATAATCATTGTCCGCATGAGTTTCAAACACGCCCATCCATGGGTAATATATGTGGATTTAAAATTAACCTTAGGCACGAGTTTGTAAACACTATGCGTGGAGTTTTCAAACCTGTTGTTATCCCTAGATACGACATGAATAATCAGATCTAGATGACTCATGTTGATTTTTAGGCCGCCTATTTGGTGTACACCAAGTTGAGCCGGTATGATAATGAGGCCTATATAGGCTGTATCTCGATGTGCCAGTCAAGGATTAACTTCTCGATCGGTAAACCGGTGAAAATCGGTAATTTTTTTTGTTTTCGATACGGATCAAGATATGAAAATCGTTCTGATTTTTTTTGTGTATTCTAGTTTTTAAATTTGAAAATATAAAGTCAAATTTTGGTGAATAAAATAGTTTTCGAAAATTATAAAACGAAAATGTAATCCCGGTGCCAGGTAGGGATGAAAACGAATATTTATTCGGATATTAGTTTTTTGATTTTTTTAATTGCGAATAAATAGGATATAAAATCTGTTATGTAAATTCATATTCTTGTTTTTAGCATTGATCTTGTAAAGTTTTATAAAAATGTAAACCATAAATTTATTATATATCTTCTCAAATAATAGATATAAAATTCGGATATGAATATTGTTTATTTTTTGTTGTAGAGAGCAAATAATGTATAAAATAATTTATACAAAAATTTATTCTTATCTACAATAATGTGTTTTGTTCGTTTCGGATTAAAGCCATCTGTTTAGGTTGCTACAACTGCAATCTATAAAGACAAAACACAAGCAATAGAAAGCCGGTATGTATTAAAACCAAGCGAACATGCTGAATACTCTCTCCATCGCAAAATGTTAGTAGTTGTAGTTCTTGATTTTTATGTCTATACTTAAATGAATGATGATAAATATATATACTAGGTATATGCCCGTGCGTTGCCACAAGAGTTAAAAATTAGTGTAAAACGTAGATATACAATAATAAACATCATTATGATATGTTATCACGTATCACCATGCTGCAAGTATAAAGATAACATACAACCATAGCAGATGAATGTTTAATGTATAAGAAATTGCTACAGTTTTATGACTATTGCATATGTGAAAAGGATAGAAATGTTACCTGACAGACCCCCACCTTTTTTGATTTTCCACCCTGCCATTACCGAATGAATAAAAGGGTCAATCTCTTGATCATTCGTAGACTTCAATATGGTTATTACTTTATTATTAGTTGGCCATTGTAAAAATGAGAAATAATTAATTGTAATAGACTAATGGTGTTTTCCCTCGGACATAGTGGATACAAATTATATGGTGAATGGTGTACATTACTTCAACAAGCCAATGCATATAAAATTATTGTTTATTTAGTTACTGTGTTGATTAATTTAGGTGCCAACCATTAATCAAGAGGACGGAGTACCTGGCACTGAACCAACTGAAACTCTATGAACATTTCGGTCTGACCAAGTGCTTCATCCAAGCTATAAAAATAAACGACATGTATTTGTCTTATGCAGCCTGTCTTCCTCATATTACCAACTTAGTTTGCTAAGAAATTATCTGTGGCCTTGCAAGTTGGTATGGTCGTTAGGATAATTGACAATGACAATAGAACACTTTAATAAATTTTTTTAGGTGTACTTTGGACAGAATTTAGTCTGCAAGGAATCTCTATAAGGAAAGGGCCAAGGAAAGATCATCAAGGTTGGTAACCCAGTTTATGTTATGGAGGTGTTCGCTTCTTCTAATGAAGCCCCAGCCTGATTCAAGGTTAAAAATAGTGGCAGTGTGTTCAAAGTAAGTGAGTTTGTTATGCGCACTAGATAAACAAAAAATAGTGGGTTGTTGAAACTGTTAATGGGACAATAAAACACTTGCCGCTGGAGAGTAATTATGAGTTAGCTGTAACATCAGGGGCGTATTTATCTCTATGATATTACATACCTTTGTACATCAGAATAATACAAAACAATAAGTACCAAAAAGGGAGGTGAGTTAGAAGACTGTCTAAATAGGATGGAATGGATGGCTGATGGAGTCTTTTGTACCCTATACAAAATCAGTGACCCACTGCAAGTTCCTTCAGGGCTTTAGGCCACCATTGAGGTCTATCACCAAAAAAGAAAGTGTGACAGAACCTCTTAAGTCATTAGGCCCACCTACAGTTGTCCTTGTCCAACGGACCTCAGACAACCCTACAGGTGCACCTGATCACTTGACAAGTTCGGTATCTGAATTCCTTACCTTTCCCAAGAGTGTTTCACCCGTCACGCAGACATTACAATTCATCGGAGGTACGAAAGTGCGAAAGCAGTTACAAAAACTTACTTTATTGAAAAGTAAGACAGAGTTATATAGTTACAGACCAGAACCAAAATATATGAGTGCTGAGTATTATTATTACAAAACATGGTAGGCAAAAACCCCTCCCGAATAAGTAGTAAAGAGTTTTTAACGGAGGACCTTTCCTCCCGCAGCTTTAGTCTTGGTTCTCTTCTTTTGGTACCACCTTTGAACAGAAGCAACAAAAGTTTGCTGCTTCCTCACCTAAAACAACATGGGACAAAGCCCTGAGTACAAAGTGTACTTTTGCAAGACTTACCCGACAAAGTAAAAGACTCTCAAGGATATGCTGGCTTTAAGGGAGTCAAGGTAAGGCTTATCAATAATCAATGATTCTGTTTGCAGAAATGCTTACTAATAGTGGATCCTTAAAAATCTAGTTTTATTTATCAGGTTAAGTAAAATTACCTGTAACTAGAGTTCTTGCTATCCTAGTTCAATCACTTGACCTATACTAGTCGATTTCTTAACAACCCTTCTTATTCACTGGAATGCTACGTGTAGGTCAGTGACCAAGTCTTCATGTCCGCGAAGTTACGGCGATCCGAATCGATTATACTCAGCTGAGGATCTCCAATCACACGACATATGTAGCACTTAACCCTTGCATATGTCAACTCGCCACCGGGGTTCTTAAGACCAGATCAGGTTCACGCCAACCGAGAGCACAGATACACCACCGTCCAGCCTCTTGCCATGGAGGGTACACACTACTCTCGCCATCTCTCCACTCCCATTGTGTGTTATCTTATTCTGGTATTAGTCTGCCCGAGGCAAAGCTTACCCATGACGAGGCATGTGACCAGTTAAAGGGTCCTCGATCATCAAGCCTACATCGAGACGGTCCTTAATCGACTCAGACGGAGACACTACACCGAGACTCTCTTCTCATGCAAGTCATCCGTCCGATCTCAGCTTTATCATTTCAAACCCAAAGTTTGGTAACTGGCAGAGGTACATCCTTTCCGATGTTGAACCCATCATGGCCATGATGGATCCATCATCAAGTTTTATTTTTGAAAACATCCCACCCACTTTGCAACATCATCTTTTGTGAAAACAAAACATTTTGTTTTTCTAGAGCAAAACTAAGCATAAGAAAAACCTTTTGTAAAACAGGGATTTAAGGAGAAGTAATCAAATCCAAAGAAGAAAATGCAGGAATTGGTTTAGCACACAACTCCTATTACCTAATGCATCAAGCAAGTGAGAAATATTTTAAAAGGAACAAGGAGGTGGCAAATGCACCGGGGCTTGCCTTGTGTTACTGGTGAATCAGGCTCTGTTCCGTAGATATCAAAATAAAAACAGTTGCCTGCCTGATGTTCTTCAGGTGGTGGTAGTGATGAAGTCCTTGTCTCTTCAACCTCTACTTCCTCCTCGTTTTCTAAATATAGCCAAGTATAATAACGAATGCTTATGTAATGCTTATGAAGATGCAAAGATAATAAAAGTTTATTATCTAAGGTCTTGAATACAACTTTCCTTCACGGATGTCCGAGAACTTAGGGTTTTCGGAGTCAATAGTGAAGTTCATAGGGCAGGGGCTAGGGTTTTGGGTTCTAAGTATCAAACATAGTCCAAATCATACCAAACTTTACCCAAGGCCTCTAAATATTATTTAGAGTTTTCCCTAAAAGTTTAGTGAATTTTGGGATTATAAATTACTCTATAAAATTCCAGAAGTATATATTTTAACTGTTTAAAATACCCCAAAATTCCCTATTGGAACTAAAAATCATGAAATTATTTTTATTAAATACTATAGGAAATTAGAAACCTAGCAAAATTGGTTTGGTATTTTTATCATTTTTCTACAATTTTCTAGAATTTCTTTAGCTCTGGCAGAAAAAGAGAAAGGAAAACTATGAACAGTATTGGACCAAAACCGGCCCAAGTCAGCCCACTACAGGAGGAAAGCGCCCTCGCGCGCGCCCGTGCTAGCAGATTTGCAGAAAGGCCCTGTCTTTTTGAATAATCTGAAGCGAGGTCACAGCACTATTCCTTGAGTCGCTGACAGTTATAGTTGGACCCCTGATCTTCTAACTCTTCACACTCCGAAGCCCTCGATGATGGACGGCGACGCGCAGAGCTTCCGGCGAGCTTGCACCGGCTAGGATACTTAATACCAGGGCCCTAACGTGGCCGACACCGAATTCTACCCTTGGCGACCATTTCCCCTCCATCAATTTCATAAATCCGAGTCAGACTCTCCTTGTCCACGATGACGGCGGAAACCGAGAACATTTTGATATGTTCAAGACAACTCAGGGTAGTCTAGCACAATTGGATAGGTTTACGAGTAACAGGAGACTTAATGGAGGCTAGAACATTAAGCAATTTGGTATGTACTAACCCAAGGAATGCTAGCCATGGAGGGGTCCCTTGCGGCGGTGGAAACCGATTCCAGGGAATTCCGGTGATCTCTGAGGGTGGTGGACCAAACAGGGTGGCTAGTGACTCGTTGGCTTCACAACTAAGGGACGAAGAGCTGTGCTTGGTTGATTTGGATGAAGGGGGATGAGAGCATGGTGAATTTATAGGCCTAGTGAGCCACCGTGGCGGCCATGGTGATAACCATCACCGGACTTAGCTGGCGACCAGCGGTGACGTCGGGCGCTGCCCTTTCTTATGAGTTTGCCACGTCCCGTCGCGACAGTAACGCGGTCAAATAGGTGAGGGCGTGGATGAATGGAGAGGAGCGGCGCCGGTGACCAGGCACGGCCGGAAGGATCAGTGGTCACGTGGCGGCCGGAATTATTACCCTCCACCGCGGCGATCTTACCCGGATCAGGAGTATCGTCGCGAGGAGATGCTCGCCGAGCGCTTAACTGGATCACGGCGCAAATCACGGCGTGGATCGGTACCGGCGGCGAGATACGCGGTACCTAAGATTTTTCTGCTACTGTACCATCGCGAAATGCACTTCAGAGCCCCTGACAGCCCAACTTGTAGCGTCCAGAACATAGATTTCTTCATAAGAACTTGCTAATTCACCAGTAGCAAACTTGCGGCCCTTCATACCAGTTACAACTATGCTATAGCAACAACCATCAATTGAGCAACAGATCTAGCTCAAAGTGGTTCTCAAACCTAGTGCTAGGCCACTGTCAGTCTGATTTCAGGCTTAAGACAGCCTGACAGGTCAACTTGGAGTCCAATTTTCTCAAAACTTTTCATAGTACCAAGACTTGCTCTCTATAGCAAAATTGTTCCCCTTTTGTAGCTCTACAAACTTGATGTGGTGACCTAGGGCAAGAACTTTATAACTTGGAACATATGGGGCCCCAAAGTTGAGCCAATCCCACTGAAATTCAGACTTAGCCAATAGGGTTCAAATAGGACTTTTTGCAAATAAGTCCAAATCCCAAGGTTTAACTTGCAAATCCACATACTTGTGAACCATATGACTTAAGGTGCCTTAACTTCACGGTTTTTGCACTTTAGTCCAAAAGTGCACTAATTTTGCACTTAGCCCCCTAGGGTTTTAGTCTAGGGTTTTCCAAGGTTCTTTTTAGGGTTTTTTGATACTTCTAGGGTTTGGATGCTACTTAAGTTCATCCATGGTGACATTTTATGACTATTTCAATTGAGTTTTGAAGTTTTCCCTTATTAGACCTTGTTTGCTCTATTAAGCCCAATCTAGGGTTAAGTATCCTACTCTAGGGTTTTACCCATAAAATGTCATATCAATACACTTGTTTGAAATTTTTGTCTAGTGAATGCACTCTAGGTGTGACAAACACATGATATGCCAATGCTTATGATGTTATGCTCAAGTTTTAGTGGCAGTAACACCAGGGGTGTTACAGAAAGGAGTTATGTCTCCTGTCAAAGAACTATCACAAAGAATTTGGTGAAAGGCGAATTCAGTTATAGACCCATGTTTCTCATTCTTAGGAATCATATGATGGTCATGAATCACTCTACCTATGACTGTAACCATTTCACATGAGTAAATGGAAATACATGAGTCACATATTTTTCTCCAACAGTCAAAAGTTTCTTTGTGGTAGTTAGGTACAGCTTATTCCCTTTCATTCCTACTTCCTAAATGATTCATGTGCCGACCCTTGTATACATAACCTTTGGCCTCTTTTATTTGCCACCCTTGTAAAATTATCATCAGTGACGAAGTTATTGTTAATTCTTAAGAAAGCATGATTTCTAAAAAGACAAGAAAGGGGTACCATGAACACAAGTTGAGAAGCAAGTGGACACATGCAACATCTTGAGGTGCTAACTGAAGTTGTGTTATAAAAACTATGGAGTCCCTATTCTGGAACATATAAGCTTAGTTGAACTAAATATATAAATATTGTCTCATTTTGACAGGCGGCCATCGTAACTTGATAAATGGCTATTTGCAAGGAACTACCTAGACCCTCCATTGATGTTTTCACTCCTGATTTCAATTGTAAACAGCTTATTTGCAGCCTTTTTGATCAGTGATGACCGAGCTCTAATAGATCGGTATGCATAGGATCTGCAAGGTCAAGCACAACAACTAATATATTGTGAAGACAAGCCTCCACAAAATTCCTCGAAAAAGTTTAGAAAGCAAAACAACACTTACGTATATTGTGAAGACAATCGCTATGACCATAACTAAAACTCCCCAATGATCAGGGAACTCGTTGATAAAATGTTTAGGCACAAATATGTAGAAGACCACCATGGGTGCAAGAAAAGGGAATATGGTGAAAAACAAGGATCTCACATCAGGTCCAAATATGAACAAGCCTTGCAAGAAAAAATCCTAAAAATAATACCAGCAAACTTAAATGGTGTTGCAATTGTGAAACATATGTATAAAAAATAAAGCATCATGTAGCACATGGAGTGTGGAGGACATATATCCCCCGGGTCCACCAGAAGGATAAAAGACCTCACGAAAGGCCCGTGGGCCCAATAATTCGCGAGATCATCCCTTCATGGGCCTGGGAAAGAACACCTAGTGAAGCGGATCGACACAAGATCAGATCGACGCAAGCCCAGACGGCCCGACGAATTCGAGCAGTGATCACAACAGTGACCCGACCTTCCCGCGCAGGAACCCCGTACATCAGAACCGAGCGAGGATGGGTCGGCTGAATTATAGGAAGATAGACTCAGTCAGTTCGCTATTACTTAGACACACGTCGTTATCATATCCGCATGTAATACCCCACGGTCGAGTATATAAGGCCTAGCGGGCACCCCTTTAAGACGATCGACTTCATTTTACTTAGCCACCCACACCGGCTCTCTACGTTTCCAATACTAGAGAACCTCCTTGTAACCCACCACATAAAGTACTCACACCAGGACGTAGGGTGTTACGCATCTCAAAGCGGCCCGAACCTGTACACAACTGTCCATTGTTTCTCGTGCATCTGTCACGAACCATCGAGCTACAGTCGGTAACACCGTCCTACTCCAAAAAGCACCTTGAGGGGCAACCCCGGAAGCGCGGTCGGACCCAAAACACCGATAGCTGGCATGCCAGGTAGGGGGTGTGTCATCGATCCAAGCTAGCTCAATGGCCGTCACCTTCTAGCACAAGATCATCCTCCTCCCCGGGTCCGTGTTCTGCTTTGGAACTATCTCATCTGTAGCAGATGAGGAGGGAACTCTGCATCGCATCGCGGATCCACTGGAGAGAAATTCTTCCTCGAAGATCTCCGAGAAAATCGGGGCAAAGCAGGAAAAAGCACAACCTCCAGCGCTCCGAGAAAAGATCACCTTCAGCAAGCTAGGAGCCAAGGGTCCGTCAACCCGGAGAACTCCACTGTCCACCTCTCCGACGGAAAAATGGACACGGATCACAAGGAGGAAAGAAGCGAATGAGGCCAAGGGCCGTCAAGCTGCTCTTTATGTGCCTCTGTCCTCAAAGGAGGACAGAAAGAAGATCGTCGCGACAGCTGCTCCATTCTACCCTGATGTCCTCTTCATCGGGGGAAGAGTGGAATTGAATCCTATCTCCGACGATGAACCAACCGCACCAGGAGAAGAACATCTTCATCGGGAGTCTTGCCGGTGGAGGAACCGACGCCGAAATATTCAGCGACATCACGAGGCCGGAGAACGGGATCCAGCGCAGCCCGTATCGCGAGACGAGGTCTCAGAAGTGGGAGAAACTCCGGAAGAATGGGTCCTCAGAGAAAGAAGGAACTCTCGACGACGCGACCGTCGGCAGGCTCAAGAACAGGCCGAGCAGGAAACGAGGCAACGTCGGGAAAATCCACTCTTCGGACGCAACCTGAACCCCGACTTCGCCCGAGCCATGAACACGCCGAGTGAAGTCGGTGGAGTGTTGGCTCGGATAGCTGATGGCCTCCCCCGGACTCCCGACGCCGAGGGCTATCAGCGGCTATTCACTCTAGCAGCCAACCACCTTCTACCCCTCGCCCATCCGCCGAACGATCTACGACACGCCATCAACAGTCGGCGGGATGCACGGAGCTCCATCAACGCTTCGCACGAACGATGACACGAGAACGAGATCCATCGCCGGGAAGAGTACGACCGGGATCACAGCATCTTAGCACGGAGTCAGGCCACCAGGACTGAGTCGACCACGACTTCAACTGGTGGCACCACCCGGGGACGATCGAGGCACCACGACAACCACTCCCCTCCCCGGGAAAGACATCATCACCGACGACAAGAAGACAATTGTGGAGTATCGACGCTTACTCCACGCCTCAGGGCCATTCAATGGCCCCCTAACTTCAAGGTCTCCAACGTCGACAAATATGAACCCAAGCAGGATCCGGGAGGCTGGCTGGCTGTCTACACTACTGCTGCCCGAGCCGCTGGGGCAACCGAGGACGTGATGACCGTGTACTTGCCTATCGTCCTTGGGCAAGACGCACTGCAATGGCTGCGACACCTACCCCGACACTGCATCGACGACTGGAGCGACTTCAGTCGGTGCTTCACCGCCAACTTCCAATCTCTCTCCAATAAACCGGCGCAACCATGGGACCTCAAATCCATCAAGCACCAGGGGGACGAAACTCTCCGGTCGTACCTCAAAATATTCCAGACCATGAGAAATCGTATCCCCGAGGTCGCGGAAGCAACAGTGATCGAGGACTTCTACCGGGGATCCAATGACTCAGCCTTCGTCCGAGCCATACTACAAAATGCGCCGACCACTTCGGAGCAGCTATTCCGGGAAGCCGACCTCTACATCACCGCCGATGAACGAGCTCTAGACCTCATCGGAGGAGCAAAGCCTGCACCGACAGCACCGCGACGTGACACGAACCAGCAACCCGACAAACGCTGGGAGAAGATGCCTCGTGAAGAGGTCCATGCCGCCGGACCGCCCGCCTCTCGCGCCCGAGGAGGACCTCGCGGAGGCGAACACATGCTGGACGACATCCTCGACGCCCAATGCCCGTACCACAAGGACGTGCGCCACACCCTCCGAAACTACAGAGACTTCAAGCACTCCGTGGGGAACGGCCGACCCTTCCAACCTCTACCTCCTCCCCCGCTGCGAGGAGGACCAAGAGAATCGCGAAAACCCCAGCAGCAGGAGGAGGGAGGAGGTGGAGCCTTCCCACGCATTGACAGGGAAGTCAACATCATCTTCGGCGGACACGGGTCGCAAGAAAGCAAGAGACAACAAAAGCTCAACGATTGTCAGATACTGGTGGCGGCTACCGGTCCCCCCGCCCCGTACCGATGGTCTGAGCACCCGATCACCTTCACCCGGGCAGACCAATGGCTCAACTTCGACCACCCAGGCAAGTACCCGCTCCTCGTCGATCCGGTGATCCGAGAGAGCAGGGTAAACAAGGTATTAGTGGATGGGGGAAGCAGCATCAACGTCACCTTCCCCCGGATGCTCCAAGGCTTGGGAGTTCCCCTCAAAGAGCTCCACGAGACGGACACACCCTTCTTCGGCATCGTGCTGACCGAAGGAGAACATCCGCTGGGCCACATCTACATGTCGGTCACCTTCGGAACTCCAGAGAACTACAGAACCGAGTTCCTGAGGTTCGAGGTGGCAAACTTCGACTGCGGATACAACACCATCATCGGGAGGCCTGGATTGGTGAAGTTCATGGCCATTCCACATTATACATACATGATATTGAAGATACCAGGACCACAAGGAATCATAACTGTGCGCGCTAACTTCCAAGGCGCCGCAGAATGTTTCCGAGTGGCCATTCAGGTGGCCCTTACTACCAAACCATCGGCGACTTCCTCTGCGCAGGCGAACTCAAAGCCTGAGGAAGACCTCGTTGTACCCGCGAATGAAGCTCAAGCCGTGACCTCTATACGGTCGACTGAAGAAACCAAGAGAATCAATCTTGGTTTCACCGACGAGCGCAAAACTGCTATCATCAGTTCCAGTCTAGATGACAAATAGGAAGGTGCGCTCGTCCAGTTTTTGCAAGATAACCGAGACGTATTCGCATGGCAACCTGCGTATATGCCGGGAGTCCCGAGAGAACTGGTCGAGCACAAATTGAAGGTCTACCCCCAGGCTGTAACACCCCTGGTGTTACTATAACTAAAACTTGAGCATGGCATCATAAGCATTGGCATTGCATATGTTTGACACACCTAGAGTGCATTCACTAGGCAAAAATTTCAAACAAGTTGTATTGTTTTAATGTTTTACAAATAGGACCCTGGATAGGAAGCTTAACCCTAAATAGGGATTAAAGGGGTAAAACTTAACCCAAATTGAGAAAACCTAAAGGCTTTAGGGGAATAGTCATAAAATGTTCCCAAACATAAACTTAAATCACATTTATACCCCTGGGATACCAGAAACCCTAATTGGAACCCTGGAAAACCCTAAAACTAAACCCTAGGGGCCTATGTGCAAAATTAGTCCACTTTTGGGCTAAAGTGCAAAAACCAAATCAAATAAGTTTCTTAAGTCCTTTGGTTCACAAATGTGTGGACTTGAAAGCCAAACCCTAAGTTTTGGACTTAAATGCAAAATGGACCTCATTTGAGTTCTATACTAAGTCTGAAATTCAGTGTTGAAGGCCCAACTTTGGGGCTGTGTAGCTTTCAAAATAGTGAGAATTCATATTAGGTCACCCCATCAAAATTGTAACCTGATTATAGAAGAACAACTTTGCTTAAGGTGGTAAGCTCACTTGTTAAGAAAAATCCAGAGATAATTGAGCCTGAAGTTAAGCTGTCAGGCTGATTCAGTCTAAAATTCAGATGTTCAGTGTAACAGAGCCATCTTTGGGTTCGAATTAAACCCTGATCCAGTGCTCAAATGGGTTCAATTCCTATAGCCGAATTATTGTCGGTTTATAGCTCTACAACTTTGTTACAGAAGGTTGGTTTAGTCACCACACAAAAATTGGAGAAAATCGACCCTAAATATGGACTGTCAGGTGTTCTGATGGGAGTTCACGATGGTACAGTGCCCAACCGGATCAGATCGGACGCAGCAAAAGAATCCCGCCGTCGATCACTCCTCCGCCGCGATTCGCGTCGCCGGCGTCGTGATTCCCGCTCGGGGTAAGTCGATAACGTCGCGGGGTCAAAAGATCGTCGTCGCCGTTGAGCTGGAAGCCACCCCGATCGGCCACGGTACCCCTCCCCTTTGCTCACCGCCGTAGATAAAGCCGCTCGCCGCCGTCGTGCCATCTCTGTGCCCGCCGCGTGTCCGAGCCTTTCCACGGCACCGCCGTGATTCCCTACTGTCGTCCCATCATCGCCGATGAGCTCGCCACGGCTGGGAACACGTAACCACGACGCCAGACTTCTTCCTCATCTCCGGCCGCCCCCACTGTCCACTCAAATTAAGCGCCACCGCCCCAGGGATCTATAAATTGACCCTGCAGTGAGCTTCACCACATCATCGCTGTCACACCCGGTTTTAGAAGGCAAACCGAATGCGAACCATGTACGTGCCAGGATCAGTTATTCACGTACACAACAGTTACATAACATGGACATCATCACACAGTGCTCAAAATAGTATTAATAAGGGAAATAGTCGATTACATCATACGTCTGAGACGTCCATATAGTCCTTACAATAAATCAAAGTGCGGAAAAGAAACGTAGATAAACGCGGCCTTCACAGGCAGCCGACTGGGGGTTGCCGCTAACCCACACCTAGAACTCGTCGTAGTCTTGGAACTCCTGGAAGTCTCCTTCCACAGCTTCATCTTCGCCTGAGCAGTGGTTGCAATGCTGACAACCTGGGGATGGGGGGGTTTGGTGTGTAGAGCAAGGGTGAGTACACATCAACATACTCAGCAAGTATCCTGTTTGGCTGTAGTGGACTAGCTTTATGTGGGGATAAGTCAAGCAGTTGCTTTTAGTTGGTCAGATTATTACTTACTAGTAGAAAGCCAAGTTTTAGCATTAACCCAAGTTATTAACCCAAACGTACTCCTTTCCAAACGGAAAGAGTACCACTTACCAGCACCATAGTCATAACCAAAACCATCAATCTCATAACCACCTGTACCAAAGTATCTCTGATCAAGTACCACTAATCACTGGAGCTCCCTTGGCCGCTCATAACAGCGAGCACGGCTGATATATCAGTTTTCAAACACTCTGCAGAGGTTGTGCACTTTACCCACAAGCCGTGATTCCCGTTCTGCCCGGAGATCATGACTCTCCATTAATCACTACCAAGGTGACCCAGCAGGGCATCACTACGTAGCCTTTACAAAGATTCCCCGGGGCTGTAGCCACCCGTTAGGTTTCCTAAATGCACCGCACTCCTCCCCAAGGGGCGAACCCAAACTTGGCAGAGCGAGCCGCATACACCGAGCCCCATTGACGGCACGACGGCTAAGTGAACTACACCCCGGATCCTCTAATTATTCAGCTAAGGGCATCCCATTCCACCCTCATGGTTGCACTGTTTTCCCGGGCGGTCATCCATAGAACAGGTCCTTACGGAGAGGCACTCGAGAAACCGCTCGAGTCCCCTTGATGACCACAAGTACAACATCATAATAAGAGAAGGGAAAACAGTGTATCATAGATAATCTCATCATGTTCATTGATTATAGTTGAGCAATAGCATAAAGCTAAACAGTAATAATCCAACCCAAATAGGTAAACAAGGACATGGATAACAAAAGCTAGTCAATCCTTAGGCATAAATGTGTAGAGCGGGAGGTGAATTAAATAATGAATAGGACAGAGATAGGTCAAGGGACACTTGCCTCCACCAACCGACTGCTGCTCAGGGGCTTCTCCTGCGAGTTCCTCGGGCTCTTCAACCGGATCGTTCTCTATGCGAGCGCAAACATACATACATCCACATATTTAATACAAAAGAACAGTACACCATACAATAGAATGCAATAAGTAAACAGACGTTCCACGCGGGCTCGCGAGTACGGTTAAGAGAGAAAGAGGAAAAGACAGTCGAGAAACGATCACGTTACATGATTATAAATTAACCACTCGCTTAATGGAAGGAAATGTAATGTAGACACTATGTTTAGCGTAAAGTAAAGTCATGTTTCATGTCTAATTATTATAAGCAGGTGGAGATAAATAAAAAGATGGTCGCGTGGCGAGACGCGCGACAAAGCTCTCTAAAACAAATTAAGAAGTTAACGACTCGTCGCGCGACCGAGCACGCAGCGAGACACTTCGCCTTAGTTACGAGGAGACGTTAAGCGTCGCGCGACGAAGCGCACGACGACATACGTCGGCTAAACTGAGTCCAAAGTGGAACGTCGCGTGAATACACACGCGGCGTTACACCTTAAACAACCTGAAACAAAAAATGGATCGTCACGCGACGAAGCGCACGACGCAACACAAGATAGAATCTGAATTTAGACAAATCCGTCGCGCGGCGAAGCGCACGACGCAACACGCTAATTAACAAATAATCACCGCGAGCGCGGGCGAGCGAAGATACGGTCGGGCGAGGCCGGGACGGGGGAACGGGCGGCCGAGCCGGGGCCGGGGCGGTTGAACCGGCCAGGGGCGGCCGAGCCGGCCGGGGCCGCGCCGGGGACACGCCGGGGGCCGGAGGCCGCGCCGGGGCCGCGCCGGCGAGCAGGGGCCACCGGGGCCGCGCCGAGCCACGCCGGGGGCGCGCCGAGGCCGCGCTGCGCGCGAGCAGGGGAGGAGCGGGGGCGGGGCGGGCGCCGCCACGGGGCCGGGACGGGCGGGCGCCGCCGCGGGGCCGGGACGGGCGGGGAGCGCCGCGCGGGGCCGAGCGCCGCCGCGAGGGAGGGGGAGGGGCCGAGCGGGGGGGGGGGGCGAGCGCCGCCGGGGAGGGAGGCCGGGCGGGCGAGCGCCACCGGGGAGGGCAGCCGGGCGGGGCCGAGCGCCGCCGGGGCCGGGGGCGGGGACGGGGTCGGGCGTCGCCGCGCCGGGCAGGGGGAGAGGGAGGGCGCGCGCGGGGGGAAGAAGAGGAGGGAGAGGGAGAGAGAGAGGAGAAGGGGAGGGGAGGGGAGCTCACCTCGAGGTCCAAAATCCGGTGATCGCCGTCTCCAAGTCCTAGGGCACCACGGGGAGAGAGAGAGGTGGAAGAGGGAGAGGAGAGGTTGTTGCGCGGGAGATTCAAATGAGAGAGAGAGAGAGAGGAGAGGGGGGCGCATGGGGGGGTTTGGGCGCCAGGGGCGCACAGGCCGGAGCGGGCCGGGCCGGCTGGGCTGGACTAGGTTGGGCCGGGCCACTTCGCGGATTGAAAACCCACGACGAGCGTGGACCACTAAACGGAATTAAATCGCGAATCGAAATCCGGAACGGAACGAGACGAACACTCAACATCAGACAAAGAAATGTGCTTCGGCATGATGCAACACCCATGACACTTAGGTTTTGGTTTATACATGACATGGACACCTGCCGCTATACTGGTTTGAAATTGGGAAGAAGGAGCAAACGGGGAAAGAGAAAAGAGAGTAACGCCCGAATTTGGTGAGAGGAAAGAAGAAAAAATTCTACCCCCAAATTCAGGGCGTTACAAACCTATCCCCCTTAAAAGAATCTCGCCCTCGAGATTCAGGGTTGGCTAGCAAAGAGCTCAGGGTATTTAGCCATCAGATCATCTTCACGCTCCCAGGTTGCTTCTTCCTCAGAGTGATGATTCCATTTGACTTTGCACATTCTGATGGTCTTCCTTCGGGTGACTCTGTCTGCAACCTCAAGGATTTGCACTGGCTTCTCAACATAGGTCAAGTCCTCCTGGACTTCAAGACCCTCCACTGGCAACTGCTCTTCTGGCACTCGCAAGCACTTCTTCAACTGAGACACATGAAAGACATCATGCACAGCAGACAAATTTTCTGGCAAACTGAGCTGATAAGCCACTTCTCCACGCCTTGAGAGAATTTGGTACGGACCAATGTAGCGGGGTGCTAGCTTGCCTTTGACTCCGAACCTCTTGACTCCTCTGATCGGTGACACTTTCAGATAAACAAAGTCTCCAACTTCGAAACTCAGCTCTCTTCTTCTTGTGTCTGCATAGCTTCGCTGTCTTGATTGCGCTATCTTCAGATTCTCTCGGACCATCTTGATGTTCTCTTCGGCTTCAAGCAAAATGTCTGGCCCAAACACTTGCTTTTCTCCAGGCTGATCCCATTGCAACGGAGTTCTGCAACTCCTTCCATAGAGCGCCTGAAATGGTGACATCTTCAAACTGGCCTGGTAACTGTTGTTATAGGAAAACTCCGCATAAGGCAATCTCTTGTCCCATCCGGACTGATCTTGCAACGCACAGGCTCTCAACATGTCTTCAAGAATTTGGTTGGTTCTTTCGGTCTGGCCATCTGTTTGCGGATGATAAGCTGAACTGAAACTCAGATGCGTGCCCAAAGCTTCATGCAACTGCTGCCAGAAATGAGAGGTGAACTGCGTTCCTCTATCTGACACTATCTTCTTTGGCACACCATGAAGACAAACGATCCGAGACATATACAACTCTGCCAATACTGCACTGCTATAGTTGGTCTTGACAGGTATAAAGTGGGCTGACTTGGTCAAGCGGTCCACCAGTACCCAAATGGAATCGTAGCCGGCTCGAGTGCGAGGCAATCCGACTATGAAATCCATACCAATTTCATCCCATTTCCACTGAGGGATCTGCAACGGTTGCAACAATCCAGCAGGTCTCTGGTGCTCTGCCTTAATTCTTCGACAACTATCACACATAGCCACATGCTCTGCGATTTCCCTCTTCATTCCGTACCACCAGAATTTCTTCTTCAGATCCTGATACATCTTCTCACTACCAGGGTGAATCAAATAAGCGGTCTCATGAGCTTCCTTGAGAATCAACTCCCGAATGGACTGGACTTTGGGAACACACAAGCGGTCTTTGAACCATATCACGCCTTCTGCATCTTCTCAAAAATCTTTGCCTTTGCCATCTAGAATCAGTCGCCGGATCTCACTGATTTTCTCATCATTCTTCTGCGCTTCTTTGATTTCGCGCTCCAAGGTAGGTTCCAACTCAACTGTGACTCCTCGCGAATTGTTCAGAAATCCAAGACTCAACCTGTCAAACTCCTTGGCCAACTCATAAGGCATCGGTCGAGCGACCATCAGATTGACTTGACTTTTTCTACTCAAAGCATCTGCCACTATGTTTGCTTTGCCTGGATGGTAATGAATCTCCAACTCATAGTCTTTAATCAACTCTAACCATCTTCGTTGCCTCATGTTCAACTCTGACTGAGTGAATATGTACTTCAGACTCTTGTGGTCTGTGTAAACATTGCATTTCTGTCCATACAGGTAGTGCCTCCATGTCTTCAGTGCGTGAACCACTGCTGCCAACTCTAGATCATGGATTGGGTAGTTCTTCTCATGAAACTTCAACTGTCGGGACGAGTAAGCCACAACTCTTCCCTCTTGCATCAACACACATCCCAAACCTGTGTAACAAGCATCACAATACACCGAGAAGGGCTTGTGCACATCAGGCAAGACTAGGACAGGCGCTGTAGTCAACTTCTCTTTCAGCGCTTCAAAGGCCTCTTGACAATTCTGGGTCCACTTGAACTCAACTTTGTTGCCTAGCAACACTGTCATAGGTTTCACAATCTTCGAAAACCCTTCAATGAATCGCCGATAATATCCGGCCATTCCAATGAAACTCTTGATTCCTCTAGCATCTGTTGGCGCTTTCCAGTTCAAAATGTCTGCCACTTTCTTCGGATCCACAACCAATCCTTCTTTGTTGATTATGTGACCCAAGAACAGGACTTCACTGATCCAGAACTCACACTTGCTCAACTTTGCATACAACTAGTGCTCTCGCAATCTCTGCAATACCATCTTCAAATGACTTGCATGCTCTTCTTCGCTTTGAGAATAAATCAGAATGTCATCAATGAATACCACCACAAACTTATCGAGATAGTCCATGAATACACTATTCATCAAGTTCATGAAGAACGCTGGCGCATTGGTCAAACCAATAGACATCACTGTGAACTCATACAAACCATACTTGGAAATGAATGCCGTCTTCGGAATGTCCGAAGGTCGGATCCTGAGCTGATGATAACCTAATCTTAGATCAATCTTGGAGAACACACTGGCTCCTCTCAACTGGTCGAACAGATCTTCTATTCTGGGCAGGGGATAATTGTTCTTGATCGTGACCTCATTCAAAGCTCGGTAATCGATACACATCCTCTTGGTGCCATCTTTCTTCTCCACAAACAGGACAGGGGCGGCCCAAGGCGAGGTGCTTGGCCGGATGTAACCTTTCTCTGACAGCTCATCAATCTGCTTCTTAAGTTCAACCAACTCTGGTCCGGATATTCTGTAAGCTCTCTTGAAGATAGGGGCGGTTCCAGGAAGAAGCTCTATGGCAAACTCAACTTTCCGCTCTAGTGGCATACCCGGTAAGTCCTTTGGAAACACATCTGGGAATTCGGACACAACCTTGATACTCTCAATTGGGTCTGCTTCACTGCTATCAACAGCTATCTGATAACAACTTCCTTTCTTTGGCTCAGACGGGACTAACTCGGTCACCACTTCCTCTCCTAGTGGGGACACCAACTTGATTGTCCTTTTATCACAACTGATAACTGCCTGATACTTATCTAGCCAATTCATCCCTAGGATGACATCTATTCCCTGAGTACCCATTACTATGAGGTTAGCGGGAAACGCTATCCCCCTTATTTCCACACTTATATTCAAACAAATGCTATCGGCTCGAATTCTACCACCGGCTGAGTCAATTTGAATGGGGGTTGACATGGTAGTAATTGGAAGATTATGTGCTTCTACCCATGATGCAGTAATGAAAGAATGTGTTGCTCCAGTATCAAATAACACTTCTGCAATATGGGAGTCGACTGGGAACATACCTACTATCATGCCGGGGGCCTCCTGAACTGCTTCAGCCTCCAAGTGGTTCAGCCTTCCATGATTGTAGCGCGGCTGAGAGCGATTGCTTGCTCCAGGCTGAGGCACATTCTGCTTTGCTGGGGCACTGGGGCCTGACTGCTGCTGGGCTGCCTTCTTCGGACATTGCATCACCCAGTGGCCTTGCTCTCCACAGTGGAAACATGCTTTGTTTCCAACCTGAGCTGGTGCTGCCTGGCTGTTCTGCTGATTTGCTGGGGCAGGAAGACGAGGTGCTTGCTGATTCTGCCTCTGAAACTGACCTCCTGACTGATTGCTCTGACGGTTCTGGTACTGGTGCTAAGGATACTGCCTTTGGAACTGCTGATACTGTTGAGGTGGACGCTGGTTCTGCCTGAACTGCTGAGGTTGATTGCCTGAGAAACGAGGACGATTGCTGCTTCCAGGCTGGGGTCCACTGATCTTGCGCTTACGATCCTCCATCTCCTTACGCTTCCTCTCTGTCATGATTGCTCTGTCAATCAGGTGCTGGAATGTTGGGAAGGTGTGATTCATCAGCTGATACTGCAGAGGGTCAACCAAGCCTCTCAGGAAACGGTACTGCCGCTTGGCGTCGGTGTTGACATCTTCAGGAGCATAACGAGACAGCTGCAGAAATCTGTCCCGGTATTCACTGACAGACGATGACCATTGCTTGAGAGCCAGGAACTCCTCCTTCTTCACTGTCATCAGACCTGCGGGGACATGGTACTGACGAAAGCTTCCTCTGAACTCTTCCCAGGTGATGGCGTCAGGGTAGGCATGAGTGGCGAGGTAAGACTCCCACCATGACTGGGCTGCTCCTCTCAACAGACGGGGACCATACAGAACCTTCTCCCTGTCATCGCACTGAGCGGTATGCAACTCCCGCTCCACAGTGCGCAGCCAGTCTTCAGCATCCATGGGGTCAGAAGAATGAGCGAACGTTGGTGGATGACCTCTCATGAATTCAGCACGCTTGTCTCTGGGCATCTGAGGCATCTGAGGCTGAGGTGGGGCCTGCTGCTGTTGCTGCTGCTACTGCTGAATGGCGGCCAAAGTCTGACCGATGGCTTGAACTGCCTGAGTCTGCATCAGAAACATCTGCTCGATGGACATCGGGGGCGGGGGCGGCAGGTGCTGCTGCTGGGGCACCTCCTCCTGTTGAGCGGCTCGCTCCTGTTGAGCACGCCTTCCTCCTCTGCGCCTGTTCTCTGACATCTACAGAATGCAACCACACATCAGAACTGATCTGGCAAATCTTGCAGCATAAGAAAAGAGTATAGAATTCTTCAACAGCACTGAACAGATGAGCATCTTCATTGATCTCCAACACAGACCACACAACTTCTCAGATAAAGAGGAGAGTGGAATAAAAGGTTTCCCAACTATATAACTAACTCCATTAACATAATAGATAAACCAAAATGCAGGGGATACCCACACTCTGGTGACAGTCATTACAAAGATCCAAATCAAACATAGTTCATCATGACAAACATAAATGCACAGGATATAGCAAACTACCCTGTCTAACTAAGACTAACTAAGACCGAGACTAACGCTAAGACTGAAGCTTCTATGTATATATTTCGTATTAATTACAAGATCCAACTCTAACGATCTATGGTTCTAGAGTTATCTTGGTCTTGCAGGCGGCATTGCCATAAGACTGGTGTCCACGCTGAGGTGAGCGGTACGGGTGCTGAGTCCCAACGGGAGCGGGGGAACCACCGTCTAGGTGACGACGTTCCGCGCGCTCAGCCCGCAGCAGGGCGATCTCAGCACGAGCCCTACTCAGCTCGTCTAGTGCATGGTCCAGCTCCGTGTTTAGCACGGCGGCTAGGTTGACTGTGATGCTCAACCTAGGATTGCCCTCACCGACAGGTGAGACAATCACGCCTCCTGTGCTACCAGATGGACGGCGGGGGGTAATACTTCAGGTCAAGACCATCAGCTGCCCCACCGAAAACCGAGCAGTAGTGCGAAAGCGCACGCCGTGCAGCATCTTGCATGGCTGCCTCAGCTGAGTCCCGCTCAGAGATAGAATAGTGCTCTGAGCAGGCCTCTGCACCCTGGAGACTGTTCTCCGGACAGCGCACCAAGCAGGTTGCCTCCCAGCGGTCCGGGTAGACCCCGCGACTATGCTGGTAGACCACACAGCGATACTCGACGGACCAAGTATGCCGGTTAAATGCCCGACGTAGCAGGGTGTCGAGCGCATCGTGGAAGTGACACCCGCGAGCAGCATCGCGAGTGATGGGTCGAGCAACCCATCCTTCCGGCTCAGGGTTAGCAGAGAAGTCGGTGTCGTGGCTCGAGCTGTCGTTGCCATCTCCGTCGTCTGGGTCTCCTCCAGCATCTACTCCAAAAGCTGGGACGCCCGGTGGTGATGCAGGGGGCGGCTCCAGAGGAAGCACAGGGGAGCAGCTCCTCACAGACTCTATCTCATGTTGGAGCGAGAAAGAAGAGCCCTGCTGCTCCTGTCGTCGACATTCCTGCTCCTCACGCAGGCGGTGGTGTAGTCTCTCCAAGTGGCTGGACTGTCCGGCCACGGGACGGCGAAGCGGACGCTCAGCAAGGCGGGAGGGTAAGAAGGGGATGACTGACTTTCGTGCAGTGTGTCTAAGTCGAGCCATCTACAAAAGACATCGCAAGCAAAAGGGTGAGAACAGAACTAATATGACCAGCAAATAATGAATCATAAGTAAATGAAGGATTAGAATAAAACATGATTTTCAGCAAGGTATAATATATAGTAGAACATAGGTTTGGTCGGTATGACCAACTTTTGAAGGGATATCAAAGTCAAGGCAGAGACAGAGGTCTATAGTCCTTAGAACGACCATTCTATTCTAGGTTAGCGGTCCTACAGTCAGCCTGGCTTTGATACCACTTATGTCACACCCGGTTTTAGAAGGCAAACCGAATGCGAACCATGTACGTACCAGGATCAGTTATTCACGTACACAGCAGTTACATAACATGGACATCATCACACAGTGCTCAAAATAGTATTAATAAGGGAAATAGTCGATTACATCATACGTCTGAGACGTCCATATAGTCCTTACAATAAATCAAAGTGTGGAAAAGAAACGTAGATAAACGCGGCCTTCACAGGCAGCCGACTGGGGGTTGCCGCTAACCCACACCTAGAACTCGTCGTAGTCTTGGAACTCCTGGAAGTCCCCTTCCACAGCTTCATCTTCGCCTGAGCAGTGGTTGCAATGCTGACAACCTGGGGATGGGGGGGTTTGGTGTGTAGAGCAAGGGTGAGTACACATCAACATACTCAGCAAGTATCCTGTTTGGCTGTAGTGGACTAGCTTTATGTGGGGATAAGTCAAGCAGTTGCTTTTAGTTGGTCAGATTATTACTTACTAGTAGAAAGCCAAGTTTTAGCATTAACCCAAGTTATTAACCCAAACGTACTCCTTTCCAAACGGAAAGAGTACCACTTACCAGCACCATAGTCATAACCAAAACCATCAATCTCATAACCACCTGTACCAAAGTATCTCTGATCAAGTACCACTAATCACTGGAGCTCCCTTGGCCGCTCATAACCGCGAGCACGGCTGATATATCAGTTTTCAAACACTCTGCAGAGGTTGTGCACTTTACCCACAAGCCGTGATTCCCGTTCTGCCCGGAGATCATGACTCTCCATTGATCACTACCAAGGTGACCCAGCAGGGCATCACTACGTAGCCTTTACAAAGATTCCTCGGGGCTGTAGCCACCCGTTAGGTTTCCTAATTGCACCGCACTCCTCCCCAAGGGGCGAACCCAAACTTGGCAGAGCGAGCCGCATACACCGAGCCCCATTGACGGCACGACGGCTAAGTGAACTACACCCCAGATCCTCTAATTATTCAGCTAAGGGCATCCCATTCCACCCTCATGGTTGCACTGTTTTCCCGGGCGGTCATCCATAGAACAGGTCCTTACGGAGAGGCACTCGAGAAACCGCTCGAGCCCCCTTGATGACCACAAGTACAACATCATAATAAGAGAAGGGAAAACAGCGTATCATAGATAATCTCATCATGTTCATTGATTATAGTTGAGCAATAGCATAAAGCTAAACAGTAATAATCCAACCCAAATAGGTAAACAAGGACATGGATAACAAAAGCTAGTCAATCCTTAGGCATAAATGTGTAGAGCGGGAGGTGAATTAAATAATGAATAGGACAGAGATAGGTCAAGGGACACTTGCCTCCACCAACCGACTGCTGCTCAGGGGCTTCTCCTGCGAGTTCCTCGGGCTCTTCAACCGGATCGTTCTCTATGCGAGCGCAAACATACATACATCCACATATTTAATACAAAAGAACAGTACACCATACAATAGAATGCAATAAGTAAACAGACGTTCCACGCGGGCTCGCGAGTACGGTTAAGAGAGAAAGAGGAAAAGACAGTCGAGAAACGATCACGTTACATGATTATAAATTAACCACTCGCTTAATGGAAGGAAATGTAATGTAGACACTATGTTTAGCGTAAAGTAAAGTCATGTTTCATGTCTAATTATTATAAGCAGGTGGAGATAAATAAAAAGATGGTCGCGTGGCGAGACGCGCGACAAAGCTCTCTAAAACAAATTAAGAAGTTAACGACTCGTCGCGCGACCGAGCACGCAGCGAGACACTTCGCCTTAGTTACGAGGAGACGTTAAGCGTCGCGCGACGAAGCGCACGACGGCATACGTCGGCTAAACTGAGTCCAAAGTGGAACGTCGCGTGAATACACACGCGGCGTTACACCTTAAACAACCTGAAACAAAAAATGGATCGTCGCGCGACGTAGCGCACGACGCAACACAAGATAGAATCTGAATTTAGACAAATCCGTCGCGCGGCGAAGCGCACGACGCAACACGCTAATTAACAAATAATCACCGCGAGCGCGGGCGAGCGAAGATACGGTCGGGCGAGGCCGGGACGGGGAACGGGCGGCCGAGCCGGGGCCGGGGCGGTTGAACCGGCCAGGGGCGGCCGAGCCGGCCGGGGCCGCGCTGGGGACACGCCGGGGGCCGGAGGCCGCGCCGGCGAGCAGGGGCCACCGGGGCCGCGCCGAGCCACGCCGGGGGCGCGCCGGGGCCGCGCTACGCGCGAGCAGGGGAGGAGCGGGGGCGCCCACGGGGCCGAGACAGGCGGGGAGCGCCGCGCGGGGCCGAGCGCCACCGCGAGGGAGGGGGAGGGGCCGAGCGGGGGGGGCGAGCGCCGCCGGGGAGGGAGGCCGGGCGGGCGAGTGCCACCGGGGAGGGCAGCCGGGCGGGGCCGAGCGCCGCCGGGGGCGGGGACGGGGTCGGGCGCCGCCGCGCCGGGCAGGGGGAGAGGGAGGGCGCGCGCGGGGGGAAGAAGAGGAGGGAGAGGGAGAGAGAGAGGAGAAGGGGAGGGGAGGGGAGCTCACCTCGAGGTCCAAAATCCGGTGATCGCGGTCTCCAAGTCCTAGGGCACCACGGGGAGAGAGAGGTGGAAGAGGGAGAGGAGAGGTTGTTGCGCGGGAGATCCAAATGAGAGAGAGAGAGAGAGGAGAGGGGGCACATGGGGGGGTTTGGGCGCCAGGGGCGCGCAGGCCGGGGCGGGCCGGGCCGGCTGGGCTGGACTAGGTTGGGCCGGGCCACTTCGCGGATTGAAAACCCACGACGAGCGCGGACCACTAAACGGAATTAAATCGCGAATCGAAATCCGGAACGGAACGAGACGAACACTCAACATCAGACAAAGAAATGTGCTTCGGCATGATGCAACACCCATGACACTTAGGTTTTGGTTTATACATGACACGGACACCTGCCGCTATACTGGTTTGAAATTGGGAAGAAGGAGCAAACGGGGAAAGAGAAAAGAGAGTAACGCCCGAATTTGGTGAGAGGAAAGAAGAAAAAATTCTACCCCCAAATTCAGGGCGTTACAATCGCGCACCCAGCCACCGCTAATCGCTAGCAGTCCTTCGCTAGAACTCGCGAATTTTGGATTCGCTCCAAATCGACTCTCCGCCACCATAAAATCAAGCTCACCGCGGCCAGCCCTTTTCAGGTTAGCTCATCGCTCTCTCTCCCTCGTTTAAGCCCTCTGATGACTCTGTGATGCTTGTCGAGCCCTCAATTCAAATTAGGGGACCGCCAATCGTCGGGAACGCGACGATCTTGTCGCCATGTTCTCGGCCACCGTGGCTAGAGCTTTATAGTTGATCTTGGATGCAATTGCGTTGGGGGAAAGGCTTAGGGCAGATCCAATTTGGTGTCTGTTGCTCGGAGAACCCAGCCGTTGCCCCGTTCGGTCGGTACAGGTGCTCGCCGGAGCGCGGCCGCGCGTGAACGGCGTCGGGGACTTAGCTGTGTGAAGGAATAGAAAGTCGAGGGCTTTTCTGTGAAGTGTCAGCGACTATTTTAAATAGGGTTTGGAGTTCTTCAGGTTATTCAATAACGTGAGGGCCGTTCTGCAAAACCGCCAGGGCGCGGGCGCGCGCAAGCGCTTTCTCCCTTTGAGCTGGGCTACTGGGCTGAAATCAGCCCAGTACTATTCATCTGTTTCCTTTTTCTTTTATTTCCAGAGCTAAAACAATTGTAGAAAATTACAGAAAAATCCTAAAATTATGGAACCAATTTTCCTAGGCTCCTTATTTTCCCTAGAATTTAATAAAAATAAGTTTGTGATTTTTAGTGGAAATAAGAAATTTTAGGGTATTTAAAGTGGTTAAAAGTATTAGTTATGGATTTTTAGAAAATAATGGGTAAGTCCAAAAATGCCTAAACTTTTTATGGGAACTTAAAGCAATATTTAGAAGCCTTGGGTAGGGTTTGAGTTGATTTGGACCATGTTTGATAACTAGAACCCAAAACCACCCCCCTGCCCTTTGAACTCCTTTACCGACTCCGGAAACCCTAAGTTCTCGGAGTTCCGTGAAGGAAAGTTGTATTCAAGACATAGATAATAAGTTTATATTATCTTTGCATCCTCATGAGCATCTTATGGCATCCATTCTTATACATATGTATGGTTATGATTAGAACGTGAAGAAGAAATAGAAGTCACCGAAGACAGGACACCACCGCCCTCGGATTCTCATGCAGGCAACTGCTTCTACTTCGATATTTGTGGATCCGAACCCGACTCACCTGTGAACGAAGGCAAGCCCCGGTGCATTTGCCACCTTCCTTGATGTTTTTAAAATCTTTCTCACTTGATTGCTGCATTAGGTGATAGGAGTTGCTTGATAAAACAATTCTTGCATTACCTTCCTTGATCTTGATTACCCTCCTTGAAACCCTGTTTTTACAAAAAGGTTTTACTATGTTTAGTATTGCTTAGAAAAACAAAAGGATTTATTTTACAAATGATGTTTGGCAAAGTGGGAGGGTTGTTTTCGAAAATAAAACTTGATGGTGAATCCATCACGGCCGTGATGGATTCAACATCGGAAAAGATGTACCTCTGCCAGGTACCAAGTTTTTGGGTTAAAAGATTAAGTTGAGACCGGGCGGGTGACTTGCACGAGAAGAGAGTCTCGGTGTAGTGTCTCCGTCTGAGTCGATTAAGGACCGTCTCGATGTAGGCCTGCTGACCGAGGACCCTTTAACTGGTCACATGCCTCGTCATGGGTAAGCCTTGCCTCGGGTGGACTAAGGCCAGAATAAGATAACACGAAATGGGCGTGGAGCGGTGGCGAGAGTAGCGTGTACCCTCCGTGGCAAGAGGCTGGACGGTGGTGTATCTGTGCTCTCGGTTTGCGTGAACCTGATCTGGTCTTAAGAACCCCGGTGGCGGGTTGACATATGCAAGGGTTAAGTGCTACATATGTCGTGTGATTGGAGATCCTCAGCTGAGTATAATCGATTCGGATCGCCGTACCTCCGCGGTTATGGAGACTTGGCCACTGACTTACACGTAGCATTCCACTAAAGATAATGGGTTTTTGTTAAGAAATTGGCTAGTACAGGACCAGTGATTGAACTAGGGTAGAAAGAACTCTAGTTGCAGGTAAATGTACTTAACTTGACAAATAAAATTGGATTTTTAAGGATCCACTTTAGTAAGCATTTCTGCAAAACAGAGTCTTTGGTTATTGAAAAGCCTTACCTTGACTCCCATATAACCAGCATACCCTTGAGAGTCTTTTCTTTAGTCGGGTAAGACTTGCTGAGTAATTCCATACTCAGGGTTTATCCCTTCGTTGTTTTTAGGTGAGGAAGTAGCAGATTTCTGTTGCTTCTGTGCCAAGGTGGTTCCTAAGGAGGAAAAGCAAGACTGAAGTGCGGGAGGACTTGGTCCTCCACATAGAAAACTTTTGCTTAAAACTTATCGGGAGGAGTTTGTGCCTCCCTTGGTTTGTATAATATTACTACTCAGCACTCGCTTTTAGTTCTGGTCTGTAATAAAACAACTTGAGCTTGCTTTTTAAATAAATGTAAGTTATGTAATCGCTTCCGCAATTCTTTATCTCCGATGTTCTGTAATGTCTGCAAGACGGGTGAATCGTTCCTGGTAAGGTAAGGAAAGATACCGAGCTTGTCAAGTGACTTAGGAACATCTACAGGGTGTCTGATGTCTGTTAGACAAGGACAACTGTAGGTGGGCCTAATTACTTGGGAGGTTCCGTCACAGCTGGTATTGGAGCGTAGCCCTTCTTTGCAGATATTATGAGGCATCTTCAAAAGGATTTTCAAAAGTCTTACCTAAAAACTCTTTTCTCTTCTTACCTAAGTATTCTGAAGAGTCTATCTTAAAGACCAGATAGGAAGAGTGCAATGTATAGAAGGTTGAATCGACTAAGGTTGATTCTGTACTTACACATGCATCATGCTAAGAATTATACTAATAACATTTTCCCCCTTAGAAAGATGCTGCCACGCACAAGGCTAACGGCACGCAAGTCAACTGGACCAATTGGAGTGCCCCGGCATCAACTGGCCCCTCGACATGAAAGCAGTAGCAGTGGGAGTAATGACCCCATAGGAGATCTTGAAGCCCGAGTGAGACGACTTCAAGCAGCGCTGCAACACAGGACCGATGCTTGGGTCGCAGACGGGGATAGAATAAATGAACTAAGAAGGGACATCTGTCACCTGCAGGATCAGCTTGCTGATCGGGACTTAGCACTTGACTGGGCAGTACAGTCTCGTTTGCTGGCATGTGCTAAGGAAGCAAGGGCTCAGGCCCGAATTAAAGAACTTAGCTCAACTGTCGACAACCTGCAGGTCTACTGCAATACGTTGCATGAGGAAGTCCATGTACTATACTCGCAATTACACCCTAGTGCACATGCACACCCTGCTGAGGCGGAAGCTGGACCCTCTCACGTTGCGGGACGCGCGCTGGGTGGGGAGTTAGACCTTTTTGAGCCCCCTCCTTCCTTGAGGTTGGTTGACGTCTGGACTCCCACACCTGACGATGAGGCCGCCAAGAGTAATGGGAAGCAGGACTAATGGTGTAATAGAAGTAGAGTAGTGTATTGTAGGTTGTACTGTTAGGTTGAACTTTTGTATAATGGGTAATGTATCCTGTTATGTAATATCGAGTCTGTATCATTACTTTTTATAGTAATGTAAAATGGAAGGTTTCTCTGGCATATTATGTTTACTTCAAATGTTCTTTGCCACAGATGCCGACCAGGACTCGAGGACAGGACGCAGCAGGAACTTCTGGGGGAAGGGATGTTACCCCAAACCCACCTCCGGTTCCTCCCACATTGGCCGAGGCGATTGCCGCCTTGGTGAATGCCACCGCAGACAATACTCGCTTTCTTAGGGAAATGGCGGGTCAACAGCAATTCCAGCAGCAGGCAGGAAGGGGTTATCAGCAAGGCCCCCGTGAAACCACCTATCTGGACTTCTCTGAAACCCGTCCACCCCTATTCGTCAAAGCTGAAGATCCACTAGAAGCCGATGAGTGGATACGGGTTATTGAACAAAAGTTTGGTCTTCTCCGTTGTTCAGAGACGCAGAAGCCGTTATTCGCAGCACAACAACTACGTGGCCCTGCCAGTACTTGGTGGGGAAATTTTGTGGCTATTCAACCTGTCAACCATCAAATCACCTGGGAAGAGTTTAAAGCAGCCTTCCGTGAGCACTACATACCCGAAGGAGTGCTGCATATGAAACAAGAAGAATTTATGAAGTTAAAACAAGGAGGAGATACCATCAATCAGTATCTCAACAAGTTTAATCACCTGTCGCAGTATGCCATCGACCAGGTGAATAATGATTTAAAGAAAAAGAACTGCTTTATGCGGGGTTTAAATGATAGGTTGCAGAGAAAGATGGCCACATGTATAGATCTCACGTATGGAAAGGTTGTCAGCACAGCCTTATCTGTTGAAGCAAAATACGCAAGTTCTGGGAAGAATAAGGGATTCGGTGGTGAGAGGCCTAATCAGGGCCAGGCGAAGAGGCAACGGTTTGTGATCCGGCCTTCAAGCCAAAATCACACTTTTTCTCGTCCACCCTCATTCCCTTTCAAACAGCCAATCATTATTCGCCCCAACAATACCCCCACTACCCCAAATCAGCCGGGTGCCCCAGGCACTCGATTCCCTGCCTTGCCCAGTTCTTCAACCGGGTGTTTCAATTGCGACAAGTCGGGACATTTCATCAAAGACTGCCCATATCCTAAGCAAAATCAATCAAATGCTCCGCAAGGATCTGGGAGATCAGCTCAGCCCAAAGGAAATGTTGTGGGGAAAAATACAAAGAAGATGGGGCGTGTATACTACACCCAAGTGGCCACTACACCGGAAGGAGAGCCGGTGATGATGGGTACGTTTCCCGTGGCCAGTCACCCTGCAATTATTCTTTTTGATTCTGGTGCTTCGCATACGTTCATTAGCAAGAAATTTGTGGAGCAACATCACATTACATGCCATGAATCAAAAGAGGGATTTAAAATTCATTCACCTGGGGGACACATTTTTACTAGAGAAGTGGCCTATGAAGTGCCAGTAACAATGGCCGGACGGAACTTTCCTGCTAACATGATTGTTCTGAAAGGCCAGGATATAGATGTAATTTTGGGTATGAATTGGTTAACCCAACACAAGGCAATTCTCAACACTGAACTCAGAACCGTCAGGTTGAGCTATAATCAAGAAGACATTCTTTTGTCTCTCCCCGTAACCAATCCAGCCAAAGCTTCTGGTAGAGTATATGAAGCCATTGTACCAGAGATCAAGAACATTCCGGTAGTATGTGAGTTTTCAGATGTATTTCCGGAAGATTTGCCTGGACTGCCCCCTGAAATAGATGTAGAATTCGTAATTGAGCTAAAGCCCGGTACGGCTCCCATCTCCCGAAGATCGTACCGTATGCCCCCTAATGAGTTGGCGGAATTGAAGATTCAATTACAAGATCTACTGAATAAGGGATTCATCCGGCCAAGCTCGTCCCCATGGGGTTGCCCCGCCATTTTTGTTAAGAAGAAGGATCAAACCTTGCGAATGTGCGTGGATTATCGACCCCTGAATGAGGTCACCATCAAGAATAAGTACCCTCTTCCAAGGATCGACATCTTATTTGATCAACTGACTGGGGCGAGGGTATTTTCCAAAATTGATCTCAGGTCGGGCTATCACCAAATCCGTATTCGGCCCGAGGATATACCGAAGACCGCGTTTACTACGCGGTACGGATTATTTGAATACCTGGTAATGTCTTTCGGGCTCACAAATGCTCCTGCCCACTTCATCTATTTGATGAACTCGGTGTTCATGCCCGAGTTGGACAAGTTCGTGGTGGTCTTCATCGATGATATCTTGATATATTCTAAAAATGAAGAGGACCATGCTCAGCATCTACGGATTGTATTGACGCGCCTGAGGGAACATCAGCTGTATGCCAAGTTCAGCAAGTGCGCGTTCTGGCTGAAGGAAATTCAATTTTTGGGGCACGTGTTATCAGCTAAAGGAATTGCGGTAGATCCTAGCAAGGTCAAAGATATTCTGGAGTGGAAACCCCCAACCACTGTTCACCAAGTCCGGAGTTTTCTTGGACTAGCTGGATATTATCGCAGATTCATACCAGATTTTTCTAAGCTTGTGAAGCCAATCACAAGTTTATTGAAAAATGACATTAAGTTCAATTGGTCTTCTAAGTGTAATGAAGCCTTTGAGCAATTGAAGACATTATTAACCATTGCTCCGGTATTGGCTCAACCGGACATCACTAAGCCTTTTGATGTATATTGTGATGCGTCAGGCAGTGGACTCGGCTGTGTATTAATGCAAGAGGGCCGAGTAATTGCATATGCTTCAAGGCAGTTGCGCCGACATGAGGAGCATTACCCAACTCATGATTTGGAGCTAGCTGTTGCGGTTCATGCCCTGAAAATTTGGCGTCACTATCTGCTGGGAAATATCTGTCACATATATACAGATCATAAAAGTTTGAAATACATTTTCACCCTGTCAGAATTAAATATGAGGCAAAGACGATGGCTTGAGCTTATTAAGGACTATGAACTGGAGATCCATTATCACCCAGGCAAAGCCAATGTGGTGGCAGATGCATTGAGCCGTAAGGCTTCCTGCCACTGTCTTATGGTGAAGACCTCTGACAACACTTTGTGTCAAGAGATGGAAAAGCTAAACCTGGGGATAATCCAACAAGGGACTTTAAATCAGCTAAAGCTTGAGTCAATCATTTTGCAAAAGATAATTGATGCTTAAAAGGATAATCTGGGTATGAAGCACATACGAGAGAAGATAAGGGCTGGAGTAGCCAAATGTTTCAAGGAAGACGATCAAGGTGTGATATGGTTTAAAAACCGCATAGTAGTGCCAAAGAACGAAGAACTCCGCCAGCAAATTCTTGATGAAGCACATCTTAGTCGTTATTCTATTCATCCTGGAAGCACTAAGATGTACCAAGACTTAAAGCAACATTACTGGTGGACAAAGATGAAGATTGAAATTGCACGCTATGTGGCTAAGTGTGACACTTGCAGACGTGTCAAGGCCATACACATGAAAACTGCTGGTCCATTACAATCTTTGCCAATCCCAACATGGAAATGGGAAGACATAAGTATGGACTTTATTGTGGGACTGCCCAGGACGGCCAAAGGGTATGATTCTATCTGGGTAATAATTGATTGACTTACAAAGATTGCTCACTTTCTGCCGGTCAAGACAGATTCCCCGGTTACGGTCTATGCCCAATTGTACATTGCTCGTATTCTTAGTCTGCATGGTGTTCCAAAGACCATAGTGTCGGATCGTGGACCTCAATTTGTAGCCAAGTTTGGGGAAGCGCTTCACAAATCCTTGGGTACTAAGCTGCTCCACAGTTCGGCCTATCATCCCCAAACCAGTGGACAGACTGAGAGAGTTAATCAAATACTTGAGGATATGTTACGAGCATGCGTTCTGGACTTCTCACCGAAATGGGATGAATGTTTGCCTTTGGCGGAGTTTTCATATAATAATAGCTATCAAGAAAGTATCAAGATGGCACCCTTTGAAGCTTTATATGGACGACGGTGTCGTACTCCGCTAAATTGGTCTGAACCAGGAGAAAGGTACTTCTTTAGGCCTGATATGGTGAAGGAGGCCGAGGAAAAGGTTCAGAAAATTATTCATAATATGAAGAAAGCACAAGCTCGTCAGAAGGGTTATGCAGACAAACGGCGAAGGCCCTTGTATTTTCTTGAAGGGGACTACGTCTACTTGAAGGTTTCACCAATGAAGGGAGTATCGCGTTTCGGGATAAAAGGGAAGCTTGCACCCAGGTACATTGGTCCATTTCCTATACTTGAAAGATATGGGCCAGTGGCATACCGACTCCAACTACCCGAAACATTGTCTGCTGTGCATAATGTGTTCCACGTGTCACAATTGAAGAAGTGTCTTCGGGTTCCTGATCGAACCATTGAAGTAACAGATGTTGTCCTTGAACCGGACTTGACATATTCTGAGCACCCTATTCGAGTCTTGGATCAAAAGGACAGGGTTACCCAGAGAAAAACTCTCAAGTTTTATAAGATACAGTGGAACCAGCATTCTGAAGATGAGGCTACATGGGAAACTCAAGACTTTTTAGATAAGAATTTCCCAGGCTTTTTAGCCTCTTGTAAACTGTAAAGCCTGTATAACTAGGTAATACAGAAGTGACCCCCACATCACCCCTGCCTTGTACAAGAAATAAGGAAATAAAAGTATTCCGCGTTTCCTTTTCCATTACTTACCCTAGGACTTTTAATCTCGGGACGAGATTCTTTTATGGGGGGAAGGATGTAACACCCCTGGTGTTACTATAACTAAAACTTGAGCATGGCATCATAAGCATTGGCATTGCATATGTTTGACACACCTAGAGTGCATTCACTAGGCAAAAATTTCAAACAAGTTGTATTGTTTTAATGTTTTACAAATAGGACCCTGGATAGGAAGCTTAACCCTAAATAGGGATTAAAGGGGTAAAACTTAACCCAAATTGAGAAAACCTAAAGGCTTTAGGGGAATAGTCATAAAATGTTCCCAAACATAAACTTAAATCACATTTATACCCCTGGGATACTAGAAACCCTAATTGGAACCCTGGAAAACCCTGAAACTAAACCCTAGGGGCCTATGTGCAAAATTAGTCCACTTTTGGGCTAAAGTGCAAAAACCAAATCAAATAAGTTTCTTAAGTCCTTTGGTTCACAAATGTGTGGACTTGAAAGCCAAACCCTAAGTTTTGGACTTAAATGCAAAATGGACCTCATTTGAGTTCTATACTAAGTCTGAAATTCAGTGTTGAAGGCCCAACTTTGGGGCTGTGTAGCTTTCAAAATAGTGAGAATTCATATTAGGTCACCACATCAAAATTATAACCTGATTATAGAAGAACAACTTTGCTTAAGGTGGTAAGCTCACTTGTTAAGAAAAATCCAGAGATAATTGAGCCTGAAGTTAAGCTGTCAGGCTGATTCAGTCTAAAATTCAGATGTTCAGTGTAACAGAGCCATCTTTGGGTTTGAATTAAACCCTGATCCAGTGCTCAAATGGGTTCAAGTCCTATAGCCGAATTATTGTCGGTTTATAGCTCTACAACTTTGTTACAGAAGGTTGGTTTAGTCACCACACAAAAATTGGAGAAAATCGACCCTAAATATGGACTGTCAGGTGTTCTGATGGGAGTTCACGATGGTACAGTGCCCCAACGGATCAGATCGGAACGCAGCAAAAGAATCCCGCCGTCGATCACTCCTCCGCCGCGATTCGCGTCGCCGGCGTCGTGATTCTCGCTCGGGGTAAGTCGATAACGTCGCGGGGTCAAAAGATTGTTGGGGTCGTGCTTCGGTGCGCCGAAGGTCTTACACGAAGAAGCAGCTTCGGCTGAAGTCGTCTCCAAGAGATGGCCGAAGGCCCTTTTTCATGGAGCTTCGGCGTTTTAAACCGACATAGAGATAGAATGACCTTTTTATACATATAGATCTGAGTCAATGCTGTAAACTTTCGCAAGGGGCATAATTGTAATTTGTCACAGGCTGCGACCTGTGCCTATAAATAGATGAACAGTACCTCTGCACTGTTCACGTGAACCTGTCATTTGCTTTCACATCACGCTTGCACTTTTGCCTTCTGCAAGACCGAAGGTACATTTGTAATTCAAAGTCATTTATATTCATTTATACAAGTAGAGATAATTCTATGACAATGTTTAAATGTTTATTTCATATTCTATGATTTATGCGAATGCTTCATTCTTCGTTGTTATGCTTACGAAGGTATGTCCTTCGAAACCTTCGTCCGAGATGCTTTATATCCCGAAGGGATATATCGTTATGGAGGACGAAGGACCTTAATACTTAACATTTTTTGTGTTGCCTTGTTCTTAATTCGAAGCATTTGAGAACAAGTCCCCAACAAAGATCATCGTCGCCGTTGAGCTGGAAGCCACCCCGATCGGCCACGGTACCCCTCCCCTTTGCTCACCGCCGTAGATAAAGCCGCTCGCCGCCGTCGTGCCATCTCTGTGCCCGCCGCGTGTCCGAGCCTTTCCACGGCACCGCCGTGATTCCCTACTGCCGTCCCATCATCGCCGATGAGCTCGCCATGGCTGGGAACACGTAACCACGACGCCAGACTTCTTCCTCATCTCCGGCCGCCCCCACTGTCCGCTCAAATTAAGCGCCACCGCCCCGGGGATCTATAAATTGACCCTGAAGTGAGCTTCACCACATCATCGCGCACCCAGCCACCACAAATCGCTAGCAGTCCTTCGCTAGAACTCGCGAATTTTGGATTCGCCCCAAATCGACTCTCCGCCACCATAAAATCAAGCTCACCGCGGCCAGCCCTTTTCAGGTTAGCTCATCGCTCTCTCTCCCTCGTTTAAGCCCTCTGATGACTCTGTGATGCTTGCCGAGCCCTCAATTCAAATTAGGGGACCGCCAATCGTCGGGAACGCGACGATCTTGTCGCCATGTTCTCGGCCACCGTGGCCAGAGCTTTATAGTTGATCTTGGATGCAATTGCGTTGGGGGAAAGGCTTAGGGCAGATCCAATTTGGTGTCTGTTGCTCGGAGAACCCAGCCGTTGCCCCGTTCGGCCGGTACAGGTGCTCGCCGGAGCGCGGTCGCGCGTGAACGGCGTCGGGGACTTAGATGTGTGAAGGAATAGAAAGTCGGGGGCGTTTCTGTGAAGTGTCAGCGACTATTTTAAATAGGGTTTGGAGTTCTTCAGGTTATTCAATAACACGAGGGCCGTTCTGCAAAACCGCCAGGGCGCGGGCGCGCGCAAGCGCTTTCTCCCTCTGAGCTGGGCTACTGGGCAAAAATCAGCCCAGTACTATTCATCTGTTTCCTTTTTCTTTTATTTCTAGAGCTAAAACAATTGTAGAAAATTACAGAAAAATCCTAAAATTATGGAACCAATTTTCCTAGGCTCCTTATTTTCCCTAGAATTTAATAAAAATAAGTTTGTGATTTTTAGTGGAAATAAGAGATTTTAGGGTATTTAAAGTGGTTAAAAGTATTAGTTATGGATTTTTAGAAAATAATGGGTAAGTCCAAAAATGCCTAAACTTTTTATGGGAACTTAAAGCAATATTTAGAATCCTTGGGTAGGGTTTGAGTTGATTTGGACCATGTTTGATAACTAGAACCCAAAACCACCCCCCTGCCCTTTGAACTCCTTTACCGACTCCGGAAACCCTAAGTTCTCGGAGTTCCGTGAAGGAAAGTTGTATTCAAGACATAGATAATAAGTTTATATTATCTTTGCATCCTCATGAGCATCCCATGGCATCCATTCTTATACATATGTATGGTTATGATTAGAACGTGAAGAAGAAATAGAAGTCACCGAAGACAGGACACCACCACCCTCGGATTCTCAAGCAAGCAACTGCTTCTACTTCGATATTTGTGGATCCGAACCCGACTCACCTGTGAACGAAGGCAAGCCCCGGTGCATTTGCCACCTTCCTTGATGTTTTTAAAATCTTTCTCACTTGATTGCTGCATTAGGTGATAGGAGTTGCTTGATAAAACAATTCTTGCAGTACCTTCCTTGATCTTGATTACCCTCCTTGAAACCCTGTTTTTACAAAAAGGTTTTACTATGCTTAGTATTGCTTAGAAAAACAAAAGGATTTGTTTTACAAATGATGTTTGGCAAAGTGGGAGGGTTGTTTTCGAAAATAAAACTTGATGGTGAATCCATCACGGCCGTGATGGATTCAACATCGGAAAACATGTACCTCTGCCAGGTACCAAGTTTTTGGGTTAAAAGATTAAGCTGAGACCGGGCGGG
Organism: Zea mays; assembly: GCF_902167145.1. Classification (NCBI taxonomy): domain Eukaryota; kingdom Viridiplantae; phylum Streptophyta; class Magnoliopsida; order Poales; family Poaceae; genus Zea; species Zea mays. The sequence goes on from NC_050099.1 coordinate 139,999,234, forward strand.
TGACTTGCATGAGAAGAGAGTCTCGGTGTAGTGTCTCCGTCTGAGTCGATTAAGGACCGTCTCAATGTAGGCCTGCTGACCGAGGACCCTTTAACTGGTCACATGCCTCGTCATGGGTAAGCCTTGCCTCGGGTGGACTAAGGCCAGAATAAGATAACACGAAATGGGCGTGGAGCGGTGGCGAGAGTAGCGTGTACCCTCCGTGGCAAGAGGCTGGACGGTGGTGTATCTGTGCTCTCGGTTTGCGTGAACCTGATCTGGTCTTAAGAACCCCGGTGGCGGGTTGACATATGCAAGGGTTAAGTGCTACATATATCGTGTGATTGGAGATCCTCAGCTGAGTATAATCGATTCGGATCGTCGTACCTCCGCGGTTATGGAGACTTGGCCACTGACTTACACGTAGCATTCCACTAAAGATAATGGGTTTTTGTTAAGAAATTGGCTAGTACAGGACCAGTGATTGAACTAGGGTAGAAAGAACTCTAGTTGCAGGTAAATGTACTTAACTTGACAAATAAAATTGGATTTTTAAGGATCCACTTTAGTAAGCATTTCTGCAAAACAGAGTCTTTGATTATTGAAAAGCCTTACCTTGACTCCCATATAACCAGCATACCCTTGAGAGTCTTTTCTTTAGTCGGGTAAGACTTGCTGAGTAATTCCATACTCAGGGTTTATCCCTTCGTTGTTTTTAGGTGAGGAAGTAGCAGATTTCTGTTGCTTCTGTGCCAAGGTGGTTCCTAAGGAGGAAAAGCAAGACTGAAGTGCGGGAGGACTTGGTCCTCCACATAGAAAACTTTTGCTTAAAACTTATCGGGAGGAGTCTGTGCCTCCCTTGGTTTGTATAATATTACTACTCAGCACTCGCTTTTAGTTCTGGTCTGTAATAAAACAACTTGAGCTTGCTTTTTAAATAAATGTAAGTTATGTAATCGCTTCCGCAATTCTTTATCTCCAATGTTCTGTAATGTCTGCTAGACGGGTGAATCGTTCCTGGTAAGGTAAGGAAAGATACCGAGCTTGTCAAGTGACTTAGGAACATCTACAGGGTGTCTGATGTCTGTTAGACAAGGACAACTGTAGGTGGGCCTAATTACTTGGGAGGTTCCGTCACACAGGCGAGGCCGATCCGGCAAAAATTATGTCCCTTCACGCCCGACAAAAGAGAAGCCATCTGTGCTGAGCTGGCTCGTTTGGTCGCGGCCGGATTCATTAGAGAGGTGTTACATCCTGAGTGGTTAGCCAACCCTGTTCTTGTACTCAGAAAGAATAAAGTGGATTGGCGCATGTGCGTCGACTATACGGATCTCAACAAACATTGCCCGAAGGATCCCTTCGGACTTCCTAGGATAGACCAGGTGGTGGACTCGACCGCTGGGTGTTCTGTGTTGTCTTTCTTGGATTGCTACTCCGTGTATCATCAGATTAGCCTGGCAAAAGAAGACGAGGAAAAAACAGCATTCATCACCCCGTTCGGAGCCTTCTGCTATACCTCCATGTCGTTCGGCCTCAAAAACGCTGGAGCGACTTATCAGAGAGCTATTCAGACATGCTTAGCCGACCACTGGGGCAAGTGTGTGGAAGCTTATGTGGATGATGTGGTGATCAAGACAGAGAATTCAGAAAATTTCATTGAAGATTTACAGCTGGTCTTCAACAGTCTACGGCAATACCGATGGAAGCTTAATCCCGAAAAATGTGTCTTTGGAGTACCATCAGGAAAGTTGCTCGGGTTTATTGTCAGCCACCGGGGAATTGAAGCCAATCTAGAAAAGATCGAGGCTATCATGAGGATGGAAGCACCATGATCACAGAAGAAAGTACAAAGACTTACCGGATGTATGGCAGCTCTGAGCAGATTCATATCAAGGCTGGGAGAAAAAGGCTTACCGTTCTATAAATTGCTCAAGAAGGTAGACAAATTCCAGTGGACCTCAGAAGCACAGGAAGCTCTAGATGCGCTGAAAAAATTCTTGACAACACCACCAGTACTAAAACCACCCCGCCGAGCCATGCCGACTCAACCGGCTAAAGACCTTCTATTATACATCTCTTGCACGACTCACGTGGTGAGCACCGTGTTGGTAGTCGAGCGAGCAGAGGAAGGACATGCATACCCAGTACAACATCCTGTCTATTTCATCAGTGAAGTCCTGGGTCCCTCGAAGAAGAAATACCCTCAAGTTCAGAAATTATTATATGCAGTACTTCTAACTGCATGCAAGCTCCGACACTAATTCGACGACCACAAAGTCATAGTAGTCACTGGATTTCCGATAGGGGATATTCTTCACAATAAAGAAGCCATCGGAAGAATAGCCAAGTGGGCCTGTGAACTGGGATCTCATGACATTGAATTTCGACCTCGCACTACCATCAAAACTCAAGCACTGGTTGACTTCGTATCAGAGTGGACTGAGCAACAGGTGCCGGATAACCCAGAAACTGTAGAAGTATGGTGAATGTATTTTGATGGCTCGTTGAAGCTGCAGGGAGCAGGCGCCGGGATCCTCTTTATTGCACCTGGAGGTGAACAACTCAAATATGCTCTTTAATTGTTATTTCCAGCATCCAACAATGCAGCAGAATATGAAGCTCTGGTTCATGGACTGAACATTGCCATATCATTGGGCATCAAGAGACTGATGGTATATGGAGATTCACTAGTGGTCATAAGTCAGATAAACAAACAATGGGATTGCTCGAATGATTCCATGGGAAAATACTGCACTGCTGTCCGGAAACTAGAAGACAAATTTGAAGGTCTGAAATTTCATCATGTGGAGAGAGATCGGAACACGACAGCTGATATATTATCCAAGCTAGGATCCAGTCAGACTCAGGTCCCGCCTGGAGTTTTTGTTCAAGAAATACCGCACCCGAGCATTTCACTGGATCGGGTAGAAGAATGCAATACTCTGAGCCAACCAGAGTAAAATTCTGATGACTGGAGGGAGCCGATCATCAGGTACATAAAAAATGAGGAGGAACCAGATGACAAAAATGCAGCAGAACAAATTGCAAGGCAGTCAGCTCATTATACTCTCATTGGGGAGATGCTATACAGAAGGGGCGCATCAGGAGTCCTCATGAAATGCATTCTCTCAGATACAAGGAAGCAGCTGCTAGAAGAGGTCCATGCTGGACAATGTGGGATACACACAGCATCCGGAACCCTGGTTGGGAAGGTCTTCCGGTCGGGTTTCTACTGGCCAACAGCAAAGAATGATGCAGCCGAGTTAGTCTAGAGGTGCGAAGCCTGCCAGTACTTGTCAAAACAGCAGCATCTACCAGCACAGCAACTGCAAACCATACATGTAACCTGGCCGTTCGCATGCTGGGGACTGGATATGATTGGACCTTTCAAGAAAGCTCAAGGAGGATACACTCATGTACTGGTTGCTATCGACAAATTCACTAAATGGATAGAGTTCAAACCCATTGCTTCTCTAACTTTAGCTAAGGCAGTGGAATTCATACAAGACATAATATTCAGGTTCGGAATACCGAATAGCATCATAACCGACCTGGGATCCAATTTCACAAGTTCAGAGTTTTTCGACTTCTACGAACAAAAAAGCATTCAGATCAAATATGCCTCGGTGGCGCATCCAAGAGCCAATAGGCAGGTAGAAAGAGCCAACGGGATGATATTGGAAGCGCTCAGAAAGAAAGTTTTCGACAATAATGAGAAGTTCGCAGGAAAGTGGATTAGAGAATTGCTTTATGTTGTTTGGAGCCTGAGAACTCAACCTAGCCGAGCTCTGTATGGAAATACTCCTTTCTTCATGGTCTACGGATCGGAGGCAGTGCTACCTGCTGATCTCAAGTTTGGGGCACCGAGGTTGATCTTTGAAAACATAGCAGAAGCTGAGGCTACCAGACTGGAGGTTATTGATATACTAGAAGAAGAACGATTGAACATCGTGATTTAGTCAGCACGGTATCAGCAAACTCTGAGGCGCTATCACGACAAGGCCATACGACATCGATCCTTCGCAGTGGGAGACCTCGTCCTCCGGTGAATTCTTACGGGGGAAGGGCGGCACAAACTGTCACCACTATGGGAAGGACCATTCATAGTAGCAGAAGTCACTCGGCCTGGATCATATCGTCTCACTCAAACGGACGGCACGGAAATTGGGAACTCATGGAACATAGAACATCTCAGGAAGTTTTACCCCTAGCTATATCTCAAAAGCTATTGGGACGACAATGTATTCTGTAAACTGGGAAATATATCATCAATAAAAAGACTTCAAAGGCACTGAAATTGTTCACTGACAACCTGCATGCTTACTTAACTCGGGGTGACCACTATACCCTACTAATGGAGCAATCGGCTTAAGTCGGCAATGACTTAAGACGGTGCGACATGCTCACACTTACTTAACTCGGGGTGACCACTATACCCTACTAACGGAGCAATCGGCTTAAGTCGGCAATGACTTAAGGTGGTGCGACATGCTCACGCTTACTTAACTCAGGGTGACCACTATACCCTACTAACGGAGCAATCGGCTTAAGTCGGCAATGACTTAAGGCGGTGCGACATGCTCACGCTTGCTTAACTCGGGGTGACCACTATACCCTATTAACGGAGCAATCGGCTTAAGCCGGCGATGACTTAAGGCGGTGCGACATGCTCACGCTTACTTAACTCGGGGTGACCACTATACCCTATTAACAAGAGCAGTCGGTTTAAGTTGGCAATGACTTAAATCGGCACAGTACACTCGTGCCTACTCGATCCAACGCAAACATGTTTGCAATCACTCATCCTAGGGCGACCTCTAAGCCTCGCAAAAATGCAAAGAGACTTCAAAACCATCGCATTGAATTTACTTCTGCAATTGTAGATACCGTCGGATCCTAACAACGGAAAAACAATAACGGCATTCAGTACTGAAAAATGTTTTCTAATGGAATATCCGAGCACACTAACCACGTATACAAAACATTCAGTGTTTCTATTTGGTAATGTTCTTCTCAGGAGCGACCGACGAAGAAGGGCGACTCGAAGAATCTGGAGCGGCATTCACGTCAGCCACTATGTCGTCAGGAACAACCACGCCAAGTCTCCTCATCAGGATCCGCCCCGCGCGAATAGCTTTGTCCATAGCTTTGTCGCGTTGGGCCCTCAGAGTAGCAGAAGTCTCTTCAGCAGCCTTGACAGCCAACCGAGCAGTTTCTATCTCCTGGACGACTGATTTCTTGGAAGCACGCAGATCCTTGATGATAGTATCCTTGTTCGACACCAATTGCCTGAGGCGAATCATATCATCCAAGGACTCTTGCAGCTTATAATGATGATTATCTAAATCTTCCATGGTGAAGCGATGGCTCCTCTCCAAGATGGTCAACAAGTTGCTGGCATCGCGGTATAGCTTGTCAAGGTTGTCGCGAGAAGTTACAAGGGCACGTTTCTCTTCCTGCGGACAAGAATCAGTTCCCCGACACCAAACAAACATTAAGAACACAGCAGATAAAGCCAAGTAAAGCTTAATTCATTGGTCACCTTTTCAGAGTCGAGTTGAGCAAGGAGAGTGGAGTTCAGCGTGTTGGCATCATTCAGAGAAGCAGAAACCCGGGTCAATTCAGTCTGACCTTGAGAATATTTTTTTTCAAGATCAGAATTCCGTCGGGCCATATCTATCAAGAAACAGTCAAGCAAGGGTGTTCAGCTAAGAAGCAGATTAGCCAAGCAGCCAAAAAAGAAACAAAGGGCACTAACCAGCATTTGCCATCTCCAAATCAGATACCCGCCACTGAAGCAGCACTGGATTCCAATGCGTCAGAGACAGAGCTCTTTCCGGGACAGAAGCACCCTGCGACCTCAGCTGACCAGCCATTTCATCAACCAATGCCTGACATTAAAAACAAATGAGCGTAAGGATAATATCACACCCGGGGTACAGCCAGATCAGGAAAAACCAAATTACCTGGAGGTTGGAGAAGAACTAAGGAACTCCCAAGTCGTGGGAAATCAGTTGATGGCTCGATGAAGGATCAACACCCGGAGCAACCCGCAATGCATCAGTGGTGACCAAGTCAGTGTCAACAGCAGAAATCAAAACTCTATCATCAGGAGCGCCAGCCTCTAAGGTGACTTCCTGACCCGAAGCTTGAGCTGCTGCCATGCAACCAGAAAAAGCAAATGCCCAGTCAACGTGAACAGTACGGGAGCACTGTTCATCTATTTATAGGCACGGGACGTAGCCCATGTAAAATTACACCCATGCCCTTTACATTTGCTAATGACTCTATAGTAATCCATCGGGGTCTAAATAGCCTTTTTCCCCTTTAAGTCGGTTTCCTTTTCTGCTATCACGCCGAAGCTCCCGTACGCATAGCTTTGGCTCTGCGCCATCCTTCGTATTCTTTGTGCTTCTTCACACTGTGGTTTTGACCTAAGTCCAAAGGTACCTGTTCATGTATCATACTCCAGAAACATTGTTAAATCATGTTTTTGAGGACCTTCGGAAGCCTAAGGCCCCCAACAGTAGCCCCTCGCAATATTAATTTGTTAGAATGATAAATTCATATTGCAATATGGACAAAGGCCTTAAGCCGAAGGTCCAAAAAAACAATGTTGGGGACTTGTTCTCAAATGCTATGAATTAAGAACAAGGCAACACAGAAATCGTTAAACGTTAAAGTCCTTTGTCCTTCAAAGCATTATTTCCCTTGGGATATAATGAATTTCGGACGAAGGTTATGAAGGACATACCTTCATCAGCACAACAAATAATGAAGAAAGATTCACATAAAGTATGAGAAATAACATAAACACTTAAATATTATTATTAAGTCATTTCTATTTTATTATTATGGAAAAATAGAAATGATAACAAATTACAAATGTACCTTCGGCTTGAAAGAATGCAAAAGTACAAGCGTGACGCAAAAGCAAATGCCCAGTCAGCGTGAACAGTACGGGAGCACTGTTCATCTATTTATAGGCACGGGACGCAGCCCATGTAAAATTACACTCATGCCCTTTACATTTGCTAATGACTCTATAGTAATCCATCGGGGTCTAAATAGCCTTTTTCCCCTTTATGTCAGTTTCCTTTTCTGCTATCACGCCGAAGCTCCCCTGCGCATAGCTTCGGCTCTGCGCCATCCTTCGTATTATTTGTGCTTCTTCACACTGTGGTTTTGACCTAAGTCCGAAGGTACCTGTTCATGTATCATACTCCAGAAACATTGTTAAATCATGTTTTTGAGGACCTTCGGAAGCCGAAGGCCCCCAACAGCCTGGATGCAGAAAAGCAAAACTAGGGCACAGAATGCAGAGGCATGCGACAGTGCAGTACATATGGGGTTTTCCCGGGCCAGACGTCATTTCTAAAAAGCGCCCAGTCATCACCCAGCTGTTATTTCTAAAACGCTGGTGTGCCATGTCATCACTTGGCCGTTATTTCCAAAACGGCCGACGCGGCCCAATTTAACTCAGTTGTTATTTCTAAAAACGCTGACATTACCAGACTTCACTCGGCCATTGTTTCCAAAGCGGCCGATGTGGCCCGTTATCACTCGGTTGTTACTTCTAAAACGCCGACGTCGCCAGCAGTCACTCGGATTTTATTCCTAAAGCAGTGACGTGGCTCTAAAGGATTCGACTGTTACCTCTAAAACGCCAACATCACCAGTAATCACTCGGTCATTATTTCTAAAACACCGACGTGGCCCACTATCACTCGGCTATCACTTCTAAAAGCGCCGACATCGTCGATGATCACTCGGCTGTTATTCCTAAAGCGACAACGTGACTCCAAAGGACTCGACTGCTACCACTAAAGTGCTGACATCGCGAAGGAGGTGGTCTGAAGCGCGACTCGACGATTCTAAGTCGCTACTCAAGCATTACATTCAGAAACAACATCTGCAGTAAGCATTAATACGATCGACGATTGACAGGAAGGCAAAATGGTGCACACAGAATTGGGCGAAATCATTCTTCATTATAAAAGGGAAGCACTACCGAACTTACAAATCAACTCATTATTAGTTGATGTCCTCCCCATTACTACATCATATTTCACTACACTATACTACTAACTACTACTACTACATTATTTCACTAATACTACTTCTACTACTAATCTATACTAACATTTAAAACCAGTGGCGTCTAGCCACTGGCCTTGTTGCTGCCCTTGCTGCTGCCCTTGTTGCTGCCCCTGCTGCTGCCCTTGCTGCCATCGCCGCCGTCGCCGCTGCCACCTTTGCCGCCGCCGTCACCGCCCTTGCCACAGTCACCGCCGCCGTCACCATCGCCTCCGTCGTCGTCGCTGTCACCGCCATCGCCGCCGCCGCCCTCCTCGGACGAGTCCGAGGAATTCTCCTCGTCCGAGGAGTTCTCCTCGTCCGAGGAGTACTCCGACTCATCCGAGCCCTCGAGCCCGGCGCGCTCGATGGCCCGGATATAGGTCCACACCTCTGGGGCGATCCCCTGGGAGTCGTCTGAGTCATCAGACGACGCCGGGGGAGAGGCTGTGACACCCCAGTGTCACCTAGGGTTTCTCTCAAGTGCTAACCCAAGAACCATCATCTTATGTGAACCAAAATTGAGCATGAACATCAAATTGACTTAAGAATAAAGGATCCACTAAGCTTATACTCAAAAGTATCATGTTCAAAACAAATGGGTTTTGCAAAAAGGCAAAATGTGCAACCCCAATAAAAACCCTAATTGAGCCCTATAAACAAAATTCAAGAGAAAGGGGCAAAAGAGTATGAAGAATATAGAATCATGGCTTGGGCCAATTATAAACATTAAAGTATACTAAATAAGCAACAACAAAGATTATGGAAGTTTGGCCAAAACAATTTAAATAAAACCCTGAACAAGCCTCTCAAGTGGGATTTCATTAGGGAATTCTGAAATTCAGAATTCTGAATTTCAGACCTTGAGCCAAAGATCAAGCGTGTTCACCTTGATCCCTAACTCAAATCCTAATGGCCCCATTGACAAAAACGTGCATAACTAACCTCTCTGTCTTGTACCAGAAGATGGCATTGGGACGTGTGCCTTGGACACGTCAAACCAGAGATCTTCTCCATGTGTGCGATAGTGAGACAAACCAGATTTCTCCCCTTTATCTCTTAATCCAGTCAGCCAAACCTGCTAGCCTCCACACACAAACGACAAAGGAACCTGAGAGGAAGAGATCTCTCAACGGGATCATGGCCATAATCTCAAAGATTTGGGGCCAATCCGCGCTTGAACTCGACCTCTCTCTGCGCTACCTCGTGCTCGACGCTGTGCCAGACGCCAGAGCGTGCACTGGCGTTCGCCACGCACGCCCCGAGCGTTTGTCAGAGCCCCGCCCTCGGCCTTGCTCGCCCGCGCCTATAAAGCCTTCTCGAGCGCGCCTCACTTCGCCCCGTGCTCACCATCGCCAGCCAGACACCCCTCCTTAGCTCCGGCGAGCTCCTTTCCGCCCGCCATTGCCGCCAGAGCTTCGGCCACCATGGCCAGCCCACTCGAGTCACCCCCAAGTCGCGCCAGCGCTTCGGTTAGCTCCGCCATTGGCCCGTGAAGCTTTCCAACCCCTCGAACCTGGCAGAACTTCACCGGAAGGCGAAGATCGACCTCACCGGACTTCGGCCGCCCGCCTGCGCGCGTAGACTGGACACTCCGGTGAGCCATTCTTCAATTCCTCGCGCGCACACCTTCCTTGATCCCTGGTGAAGCTCTCTGACCCGTTTGATTGGTCAATTGTGCCCTGGATAGGCCTGTTGGGGACTTGTTCTCAAATGCTTCGAGTTAAGAACAAGGCAACATAGAAAGTGTTAAATGTTAAAGTCCTTCGTCCTTCGAAGCACTATCTCCCTTCGGATATAATGAATTCCGGATGAAGGTTATGAAGGAAAAACCTTCGTAAGCACAATAAATGATGAAGAAGGATTCATATGTAAGATATGAAAAATAACATAAACACTTTAAACATTATTATCAACTTATTTTTATTTGTGTTACTATATCAACAATAACAAATTATAAATGTACCTTCGGTTCGAAGGAAAGCAAGGGTACAAGCGTGATGCAAAAGCGAATGCCAAGTCCGCGTGAACAGTACAGGAATACTGTTCACCTATTTATAGGCATGGGTCGCAGCCCATGCAAAATTACATCCAGGCCCTTTGCTTTTGACAATAACTCTATAGTAATCTATCTGGGTCTAGATAGTCTTTTCCTCTTTAAGTCGGTTTCCTCTTTTCTGCCATCATGCCGAAGCTCCCTTGCGCACAGCTTCGGCTCTGTTCCATCCTTCGTATTGTTTTCGTGCTTCTTCACACTGTGGGCTCTTGTTCGAAGATCCCTGTCCACACATTATACTCCAGAGGCATTGTTAAATCATGTTTTTGAGGACCTTCGGAAGCTGAAGGCCTCCAACAGTAGCCCCTCGCAATATTAATTTGTTAGAATGATAAATTTAGATTGCGACATGGACGAAGGCCTTAAGCCGAAGGTCCGAAAAAACACCTTCCCTTTGCTAGAATAGCAACAGTCATTGACAAGCGGGACCCTCCAGTTTTCAACGTACTAGGCGTATAAATAAGAGCTCACCACGAGTTCATTTGGCACGCTTTCTTGCCATCTGCTCTTGCTTACTCAATTTTTAGCTCCTACGCACCAACACTTGCTTGGCTTTTTTAAATTTTTAAGCTTCGGCTTTGAGAGCACTTTTTCAGCATTTTCAAAGATGTCTGAAGACAAGAAAGCTGTCGCTGAGTCGAAGCTGAGCCTTTCCGAGGAGATGAATCTCGGCTTTCTTGAATCAATAGCAAAGACAAATACAGAGAAGATTACTAAGGAGATTTTAGAGGGTTTATCTGAAGACACTGGTGATAGTGACAGTTATGATGTGGAAAGTGGTGGTGAAGATTCCGAAGATCGACCCTGGCGATCAAGCCATGCAGTTTTTCGAAAATCAAGCATTAAACAAAGCCATCTTGTCAATATGAGAGGTAGATATTTTCGGGATTTATCCATTGTGAGGGTTGACGAAGGAGAGAAAACTTGTCCTACTCCCGAGGAAAATGAAGTCGTTATATTCCAAAGTTTCTTCAAGGCTGGACTTCGGTTTCCTTTGAGCAGTTTCGTGGTAGAAGTTTTGAAGATATTTGAAATCTGCCTTCATCAAATTACTCCCGAAGCAATCATAAGGATGGGAATCTTTGTATGGGCCGTGAAGAGCCAAGGTTTGAAGCCAAATGCAAAAAGTTTCTGCAGCATGCATGAGTTATTATATGAGACGAAACCATGGGGTAAAGAGCAATATCATAACAATTTTGGCTGTTATAGCTTCGGTGCCCGCTCTGGGTCAAGCTGTCCCGTGCCAACTTTTTGGAAGAGATGGCCCGGGGACTGGATGAAGGAATGGTTCTATGTGAAAAACGACTTGAAGACGCGAGAAGATATTAAAGATATCATTATGCGCCCTATCTGGCAGCGCTTCGGCCTTCGGAAACCGAAGGTGGAAATTGACGGAGCAGCCGAAGAATGCCAGAGGGCCTTCGGCGTGGTTTGCTCTTTCATCGGGACAAGGGATTTGATCCAGGAGCATATTGCCTTCAGAGTATGGCCACTTGTAGAAAAGTGGGAAATGCCAAAGGAAACCATCAGCAAACCTGACGAAGGTGGACTAGTTAGGTTAAAATACACCTTCAGATATGGAGATAAGTTCGTCGAGCTAGATGACGACTGGCTAAAATGTATTGAGGCCACAAGCGATGAACTGCTTGGATCATACTCGAAGGCAGAAGATACTACACTATCTGCGGCCTTCGGAGGCCGGAAGAAGAAAAGACTCAACCGAGTATTTGATGCCATTGGGTTCGACTATCCTGACTACCGTTACCCAATACAGGGTCAAAAAAGAAAAGATACGGCTTCTGTGAAGGAAGTTGCTTCAGCCGCTCCTGGTGAGCCAGCGCCGAAGAGGAAAAAGATGAAGGTTCTTACGCACCAGCCACGCTATATTGAACCGGCCACAGTGCCTGAGTTTGTCGGTGGGACCTCTTCGGCCATCGAAGCCAAGGAGCCAACTCCCCTGTAGAATATTGAAGAGCCGGTCGTAATGCCGGAGATGGAAAAAATAGAAGAACCGAGGGCTGAAGAGACAAAGACATCGGAAATTTTAAGTCCTTCAGCAAGAGTTGAGGTGCCAATGCCAATGCCGAGGGCACAAAAAGACCTTTCAACAACTCCCAAAAGGAAAAGAATGGTTAACGTGCTAGATGTGCTGGAAACGATAAAATCTTCAAGCTCTACTGCGAAGATAGCTGCCGAAACTCCAAAGACACAAATTCAGGCCGAAGCTGCCAAAAGTCAAGCGGAAACTAAAACTGGGCTTTCAGAGCCTACCAAGAGGGAATTCTTGGAATTTGAAAAAGAAATAGAAAAAGAATCTACAGAAGAAATTTTATCTGAGAAAATCTCCACACCTATTCCCGAAGCATCTTTTGAAGCTTCTGACTATGTCTTACGTCATGCTTCGGGTAAAAATCTGACCGAAAAAGAAAAAAGAGAAGCTCAGTTTTATGCACAAAAATTGAAATATCCAAAAGGGGCGCTGATATTCAACGGCAGCGGAGAAGAAGACTTCTTGTATTGTCTCCCTGACAGCAAGGAGATCTCTGTCTCTCGAGAGATGAGCAAGAGCTTCGGATTCCCAACATTAGAAGATGGGCTCTCGGTGTTGTCAAAAAACGAGCTGGCCGACAGCTTAGTGTACAATAGTTTAAAGGTGAAAAATGAGATCTCTGTATTAATCCTTGAAACCAAAATTTTTTCATTTGCTTGAACTTATTAACGCATTTTTTGCAGGGCCTTATACTTAGCAATGCCCTCAGGGCACAAAAAGATGCTGAAGACGAAGGGTGTACCATAGCCTTGAGCAACCTTCGTTCCAAAGTGATTGAACTAAGGAACGAAGGTCTCGAAAAAGATAAAATATTACATTCGTTGGTGAATAAAATAAAAGAAGACGAAGCTGCTTTCAAAGCTCAAGCTGAGGCTCAGAAGCGCGAAATTGAGGATCTTCGAAAACAGCTAGCCAGAGCTAAAGAAGAATGCACAGTTGAAGAAGCAAAACGAGAAATTAGTGAACAATGGGCAAATCATTTAGAGAAAAACGTTGAAGAACTTCGTGCATCCAAGAAAAGGTGTTATGAAAAATCTATAGAATGTGTTAAGAAAATAAGAACCAGCTTCGCCAGCGTTGGCGCATTCTCAAGTGAAGAAAATTTCATAAGGGGCGACCCCGAGGGCCCAATTGGATGGATCAGTCACGAAGCTGAAGCTTTTGAAGAAGTTTTGAATAGCCGCGGAGACATATGTGCCTTCTCGGGTACTAGGGGGATTGCCACTGTTTTGGAGAAAAAAGGCTGCGATCACGTGAAATCCTTGGCACAAACCGAAGCTGACTTATCTTCTGAAGACATAAAAGACCCTTCGGCCGAGGCAAGTTTGGTTGGTGGAAAATTTTTCACCGACAACTGGGAAAATTGTGGCCGGGAGATGGCTCAAGAAATTATACGGAAAAGCGAAAAAGGTATTCATGACGCTAGAAAAGTAGCAAAGGCCGCCGAGAAAAGTGCGGATCTCGAAGGGCGAATAGGTATTGACTACTAGTTTTTGGCTTTTTGTTGTAACTTTTTGATTTCGAACTTGTTTACACTTTGTAACACAGCCGCACTTTCTCCTCCCTCAGAGCCCGCCGAGCCATTAGCGGACCCCATCGCAAAGGGGGATGACGAAATTAGAAAAATGGCCGAAGCTATCATGGACAAAGTTGTTGATCAACTACTAAACGAAGCTGCAGAAGTAGTTCTAAGGGAAGATTAGATGTTATTGTAAAGACATTTGGAATGTAATATTTGTTGAACAATATGTGTAATATTTTGTAACTTTGAATGTAATATATAAGCTATTTATGGTTCAATTCTATACGATGCATGAAACTTTACATACATACCGTTTTTGAGCCTTCGGCGAAAAAACACCTTCCCTTCTTTTCATGCTTCGTAAATAATATCCATATTTCATAGAAACATCCAATCTTCGTAAAATCAGTAACCAATAGATCTTTTCATTTTAGAGTTTGACGAAGGTATGCTTCTTCAATAATTATTTTTGTGCCTTTGCACTGTTTCTTCGAAACAATCTCCGAATATCAACATTGAAACCCCCTTCTTGCGTCATTGATGCAATATGATGTATGATGTTATGCTATGCAAATGATGTGATGATGTGATGTTATGCAAAATGATATTTGCCGAAGATCGACGTTTATTTTTTACTGCAAGCCTCCCTTAGGAGCTTCTTCGCCTTTTACTTCAGCGGAATCAGCGTTTATTTTTCGCTGTAAGCCTCCCTTAGGAGCTTCTTCGCCTTTTACTTCAGCGGAATTAGCGTTTAGTTTTCGCTGTAAGCCTCCCTTAGGAGCTTCTTCGCCTTTTACTTCAGCGGAATCAACGTTTATTTTTTGCTGTAAGATCTGTATTCCCTTCGGAACGACTTTTGAGCAGAAAACTTACGCTGCGCTCCCTTAGGAACGACTTTTTGTTATTTTGGAGGTTCTCCTTGTAACCATAAGTTCTTATGCTTCGGCAACTTTTTGGACTCCGTTATTCTATGGAGAAAGTATATTTTTACTATGGCAAAAGCGAAGCTATTACAAGAAATTGAAAACAACAAAAAACATTTAGGCTTTCAATAATTGTTCCTTATTAAAAAGAAAATGATACTGAATGCAAAAACTGCTGCCGAGGTAGGATATTTGTTAGTAAATGTGCTTCGATTCTGGCATAGTACTATTGACTGTGCGAGCTTCGAATTCTTCTCTGAAGTCTCGTTGGTGTTGAGTATGCTGACTCCCTTCTGGCTGCTGGCCTCGTTGCATTGGTGGTGGAGGTGGAGGTTGTTGCCAAGATGCCTGAGATTGACTTGCCAAAGCAACAGAAGCTGTAGGGTGGTTGCCCACATACTCTGGGATATAAGGCGAGTGGTACGAAGCAGTATGCATAACTTGCTTCGGCTGGCTCTGTTGGGCTGCAGCCTCTGCTATTTCCTTTTGTTTCTGGATGGTGACATGGCACATCCTGGTGGTGTGGCCCTTGTCCTCACCACAGAATAGGCAATAAATTTTCCTGGGCTGATCCCCAAACCTTCCTCCGAAGCCCCTGGCACCTCTGCCCCTTGGAGCTGGAGGCCGAGGATAGCTCTGTTGCTGCCCCGAAGCCTGGGAGGAATATTGTGGCCTCTGCTGCTGGCTTCCCCTGTCATCATTCTGAGTGGAATGAATCGATCTGACGTGTCTAGGATGAATTCTCCCTCCAAAGCCCCTGGCTATTTTGGAGAACCTATAAGCTTCCTCCCTTCTCTGTCGAAAGTCATTGTCAGCGTGGATATATTCATCCATCTTCTGAAGCAGTTTCTCCAGAGTCTGAGGGGGCTTCCTGGCAAAGTATTGGGCTGAAGGTCCTGGCCGAAGCCCCTTAATCATGGCCTCAATGACAATTTCATTGGGCACTGTTGGCGCTTGTGCCCTCAGGCGTAAGAACCTTCGGACATACGCCTGAAGATATTCTTCGTGATCTTGGGTGCACTAGAATAAAGCTTGAGCGATGACCGGCTTCGTTTGAAACCCTTGGAAACTGGTGATCAGCATATCCTTCAGCTTCTGCCATGATGTGTTTGTTCCTGGCCGAAGAGAGGAGTACAAGGTTTGTGCAACATTCTTGACAGCCATGACGAAAGACTTCGCCATAACTGCAGTATTGCCACCATAGGAAGATATCGTTGCTTCGTAGCTCATCAGAAACTGCTTCGGATCTGAGTGTACGTCGTACATGGGGAGTTGAGGTGGCTTGTAAGACGGAGGCCAAGGTGTAGCCTGCAGTTCTGCTGATAGAGGAGAAGCATCATCAAAAGCAAAATTTCCATGATGGAAATCCTCATACCAGTCATCCTCGTTGAAAAAGCCATCTTGATGAAGCTCTCTGTGCTGAGGCCTTCGGTTCTGCTCATCTTGAGCAAGATGGCGAACTTCTTCAGAGGCTTCGTCTATCTGCCTTTGCATGTCAGCTAGCCTAGCCATCTTTTCCTTCTTCCTTTGCACCTGCTGATGGAGCATCTCCATATTTCTGATCTCTTGATCCAAGTCGTCCTCCTGAGGCGTTGGACTGGTGGCCTTCCTCTTCTGGCTTCGGGCCTCCCGAAGAGAGAGGGTCTCCTGGTTGGGGTCCAGCAGCTGCAGAGCGGCATCCCCTGTTGCTGAAGCTTTCTTTGGCGGCATGACGGAGGTCTATGCTTGCCGAAGGTGTTCGAAACTCAAAAGGTGGAAGTGAGTTCACCGGAGGTGGGCGCCAATGTTGGGGACTTGTTCTCAAATGCTTCGAGTTAAGAACAAGGCAACATAGAAAGTGTTAAATGTTAAAGTCCTTCGTCCTTTGAAGCACTATCTCCCTTCGGATATAATGAATTCCGGACGAAGGTTATGAAGGAAAAACCTTCGTAAGCACAATAAATGATGAAGAAGGATTCATATGTAAGATATGAAAAATAACATAAACACTTTAAACATTATTATCAACTTATTTTTATTTGCGTTACTATATCAACAATAACAAATTATAAATGTACCTTCGGTTCGAAGGAAAGCAAGGGTACAAGCGTGATGCGAAAGCAAATGCCAAGTCCGCGTGAACAGTACGGGAATACTGTTCACCTATTTATAGGCACGGGTCGCAGCCCATGCAAAATTACATCCAGGCCCTTTGCTTTTGACAATAACTCTATAGTAATCTATCTGGGTCTAGATAGTCTTTTCCTCTTTAAGTCGGTTTCCTCTTTTCTGCCATCATGCCGAAGCTCTCTTGCGCACAGCTTCGGCTCTGTTCCATCCTTCATATTGTTTCCGTGCTTCTTCACACCGTGGGCTCTTGTTCGAAGATCCCTGTCCACACATTATACTCCAGAGGCATTGTTAAATCATGTTTTTGAGGACCTTCGGAAGCCGAAGGCCCCCAACAAGGCCGGACTCCTCGCCGCCGACGAGCTCCCCCGCCTGCGCACGCGGACCGGCCAACTCCGACCATCCCCGACGACGACCCGCACATCGCTGTGACCCTCAGGACCTCCCCTACACCCTCGGCCACCTCACCGGAGTAGTCTCGCCGCCGGTAAGCCCCTCCACCCTTTCTTCCGCCGCGGGTACTGTTTAATTTGGGGGAAGGACCTCGGGTTAGGATTAGAAGAATCCAGGGGGTTTCCTGAGATGTCAGTGACTCAATTGAATAGTAAACCAGGGACCCGTCTGTAAGGAAAACTTAAAACACCCGCCAGGGACCCCGTTGCAAAGTAGTTTTCCATTTAATCATTTATGTTTAACCTTTTTAATAAACAGAGAACTTAGAAAATTCATAACTTGATGAATACTTAACCAAAAGTTGTCAAACCAATTTTGCTAAATTCTAAATATTATGAACTATCAATTAAAAATACTGAACCCTATGCTTTCTGTTCAAATTTTTAGAGTTTAAAATTAAATACAGAAACTGACCAAACCTTGTTTAATTAAGGAAAATTTGTTATGCTTCTGTGCTGAACCTAAGAAAATTTGTAGATATTCAAACCCCATTTAAATACTGTTTAAAAATAGTAAGAACCCCAGTATTGAAAAATTTAGTGTAGATATCCATCAAAAGCCATTTCTGCCCAAATCTTAGGAAAATCAGAAAGGCCTTAGAAATTAATGACCAGTGGATGAAATTATTTTTCCTAGTTTGCCTAAGTAACAAAGAACCTAGGAAAAATAAAGGAACCTCTAGTCCAAATCAGATTCAAAGTGAAATGTTTTATTTAGCATTATTCCAACTAGAAATCAATTATTAGAATTACAAAACCAGACCCAAAATTAATAATAAAAATCCAGTGGACTTGTAACCACCAGAACCCCACTACAAAAATAATAAACACCCCAGCCCATCATTTTAAGTAGGGTAAATAAATATAATATGATAATGAGTCATATTCCAAATAAACCATGAATAACCCATAATAATGCAATAATGGGCAAATAAAAATTTTGCTAGATCAATATTGAGATAGGCCACCAGAGAAAAATACAAACCCATTGGAAGGATGCAAAATAATACCTATTACCAATATTTTGTAAGAAAGGCCATTTAATCCAATTAATGCATACCACCCCTTCCCTTAAGCAAAAAGATTGCTCTTGCGCAAAATAGAAGCTAGGAAAAATCAGAAATCTGTTGTTTGATATTTTTCAAATATAGTGGTAGTAGAAAGCACCCCTTTGGCTAGAAACTTTAGAAAATCCTAGTAAAATAACTATTAAGTATTAATGGCTAGAAATTTGTACCAAGTCATGTTATAGTATCTAAAGGCCAGCAAAAATAAGTCTTAGAGAATTACCTACTATTAAATGATAGTTGTAGTTCAAATCACCCCTTCTGCCCTAAAATTTGGTAATTTTGTCCAGAGCAAACTATTCACTTTTTGAACCCCAAATTTGGAGACAGAGAATTATACACCAGTAATAAGCCACTGTAATTTTTGCAGAATTTTTGGAAATTTATTAAGGTGACTTGTAGTTCAAACCCACTCCAAAAACTTAAAGAGAATAAAGAAAAAGAAAGAAGAAATAAACCTCACTCCAATAAGTCCAACTTGAATTCTTGACAATTCTCACTAAAGACCTTAAAAATAATTCGATGGAACCCCAAAAATGAACCTACCACTTGACTTAGCTAAGTTTGATCCAATTTACCAAGTATACCACCAAAAGTCTCATATAAGCAAGACTTAGCTCTATCTAACTCGAGTAGATCATACACCATCAAAAGTTTAAATTTCTAAAGCACATATCATATCATGCATATATCTTACGCATTGCATTCATTAGATTATAATCTCGCCGACGGAGAGTACGTGCTCATCCCCGAGCAAGGGACTGTCCAAGAGGAAGATCAGGAGCAAGCTCCCGAGGCTGCTATTGAGGATCTCCCCGCAGCCCCAGCTATTGAAGGCAAGCCCCGGTTTATATGCATAACCGTATTATTATATGCTACTTTACTACACTTAATGCTTGTAGGATTGTAATGTGCACTTAAGTGTAGGAGTTGCTTGAAACCTCTAGTTGCATGAACTTAGGATTCCTTTTTGAGATGAATACTAGTATGCTAGGTCGAGTAGCTGCTTTGCTAATCAGGATCTCGGTAGAAGTCGAGTGATTTTCTAGCACTCGCACGAGGTCAGGAATTGATTGTATTCATCTTGATAACGGGATCTATGTTAGTCTATGGACTTGGATCCAGGGAGGATGCCTTGACCATAAGACGGGGAAAAGGAATTAAGGATTAATGTGTGGATACCTGAGTCAAGCTTTTGAACGTACTAAGCACATGTCGAGAAATTTGGTAACCGATAAACCTAGTACCTGAGTGAAGCCGGGCACGGACTTTATCCCTCATGCGACCTGAGACTGGGTATCCCATGCTAGCTATGGTGGGTACAAGTGCGGTCACTGCACGGTGGCAGCCGGGGTCAGTGGAGCATTGTATGCCAAGGCGGTGAGGCCTGGACACGAACGGGGAATCGATGGGGACGGTTGACATGTGTGGGGACGGAGTGCCCTGACATGTCGTGTGTTTAGGTTTACCTTGCAAGGATAAAAAAACTCGATTCGAATCGTCTGCTTCTCGCAGCTAATGAGACTGCTTGACCCCTTGTACTACATCGAGTAAGAAGTGAAATGAGGTTACATGAGACAATTTGTTGATTGAACTAAATGCTTGTTACCATGTATGCTTAGAAGGAGCAAACCTAGCTAAGATAATGATGCTAGAATTTGAAAAGTTAAAATTTATGTTAGAAACAGCTAGTGCTTTTGGCAAACCAAACCCCTCAGCCAAACAGCTGCATAGTCTAGAGGTAGAGGAGTAGATTCCTCACACCGGTTAAGTTTAGCTGAGTATTAGTATACTCAGCCTTGCTTGTGGCACAATTTTTTGCAGGTACGATTCAGGATATGGTTGATGGTGTGACTTGGCCTACCACCCTACCACCGGGTTGGACGGTCGAGTGGGATGTTGCTCCGGCAGGAGAGGAGCACGAGGAGTAGTGGGCTAGGCCTTGCCCATTTCCTCAATGCCGACGACATCGATTATCCGCTGCATTTTATTTCGTGAACTCTTATTTGCTACTCAAAAAACTCCGATCTATGTAATAATTCAGTACTTAATTTAAGGTTTCCTGTTTTATTGTATTTCTTCTGTGACTCACCTTCGAGTGAGATTGTGGAATTTGATCCTGGTTAAGTGGCTCTATCAGACTAGATCTGAGGGACTGACGGGTTATTCCGATTTAAGTGTGTTGCGGCCCCTGAGGCGTGACTCAGGCACTTAAGCTGGAATAATTCGGGTGGTTCCGCCACAGAGGCATGGACCGGTGAGCCCTCGGACTCGGAGGAGAACTCCTCCTCCGAGTACTCCGAGTCGCCGAAGTCCTCCAAGGGAGGAGTCGGCTCACGCTTCCGCTTATAGCCGGAGTGATGCGAAGAACTACCACCCTTCTTGCTCTTGCCCATGGTGGAGTAGAAGGAAAGAGAAGAAAGTAAACAACAAGCAGTGGTAAGAGATGTGAAAATGTCGGAGAAGCAAGAACACTATTTATAGAAGAAGAAGGCAACCGCTCACCTCCTACCATGGCCACCGAACAGTCGCAAAAATTCAATATGCAATTCAAACCGTCTGGAGACACGTCAGACGGCTGACGCCGTTCCACGTAACACGACACCCATTGGGACTTCAGTCAACTGCTTGGGCGATATGATTACACCCGCAGTCACATCAAGTTACTACTCAGAAGCAGTTTGCTAAACCCTCAGCGCACCAAGCCGTCCCTTGCCTACACCCATTGGGGGGACGTCTAGGAATTTTCTATAGATTTTCCCAAGCAGTCACATCCATACAGTATACGTAATGAATACCTCAAGACAGAAGGGAGATATCAACAGGTATCAAAGGAAAGCCAAATATAGCTGATGAGGTACAAGTCTAATCGACAGAAGCATTGAAGCACGAAGTGATATGAAGACTAGCCAAAAGGCCATCTATCGAACGTCCAATCAGTCGCAGATCAAATAAATTGCCAGACCTAGCAAGATATGGACAGATCTCGTGCTCGATTTTGAAGACAAAAACGAATGCTGATCTCTAAAGCATAATATTGATGATATAATGCTGGTCTCTAAAGCATTCGAAAAAAGGAAAGGATGATTTCTAAGGAAAAAAAGGCAGCGTGAGATGAAGACCTTCGAGCGGATTATTTTCAAAAATCCACTCAAAGCTCGGGGGCTACACCCATTGGGTGCACCTTCGGTGCACCCAATGAATCATCTACCCCGAGAGGCAGAATGCTAACCTCTAAAGCATAGAGTGAAACTAAGACAAGGCTAACTTCTGAAAAAGCACAAAGTGAAGATAAAAGTAATTTTTGAGAAGGCTTAAGATGAAGACCTTCGAATGGATTACTTACAAAAATCCATTCAAAGCTCGGGGGCTACACCCATTGGGTGCACCTTCGGTGCACCCAATGAAATTCGAGTCCTAAAAAATCAAAATGCTGACCTCTAAAGCATAAACTCAAGGCAGAACACCAAGTTTTGAAGAGTAATAACGGAAGAAAACAGTAAAAGATCGTTTTTACTAGGTCACTCAGAGTTCAGGAGCAATGGCCCAGCAGACTTACTTTCGAATTATTCCTTATCAAAGTTAAAAAAACTACAAGCTGGACCTTGGATCTTTGGGCCGGTTATTTCAAAACCAACCCGAAGATCGGGGGCTTGTGGGGGACAGATATCCCCTGGGTCCACCAGAAGGATAAAAGACCTCACGAAAGGCCTGTGGGCCTAATAATTCGTGAGATCATCCCTTCGTGGGTCTAGGAAAGAACGCCTAGTGAAGCGGATCGACACAAGATCAGATCGACGCAAGCCCAGACGGCCCGACGAATTCGAGTAGTGATCACAACAGTGACCCGACCTTCCCGTGCAGGAACCCCGTACATCGGAACCGAGCGAGGATGGGTCAACTGAATTATAGGAAGACAGACTCAGTCAGTTCACTATTACTTAGGCACACGTCGTTATCATATCCGCACGTAATACCCCACGGTCGAGTATATAAGGCCTAGGGGGCACCCCTTCAAGACGATCGACTTCATTTTACTTAGCCACCCACACCGGCTCTCTACGTTTCCAATACTAGACAACCTCCTTGTAACCCACCACATAAAGTACTCACGCTAGGACGTAGGGTGTTATGCATCTCAAAGCGGCCCGAACCTGTACACAATTGTCCATTGTTTCTCGTGCATCTGGCACGAACCATCGAGCTAAAGTCAGTAACACCGTCCTACTCCAAAAAGCACCTTGAGGGGCAACCCCGGGTGCACGGTCGGACCCAAAACACCGACACCCTATGACACGGGGCCCAGTCCCACAAGTCATACAGCTGGCACGCTGGTCTTCGAGTGCGCAGAAGGCGAACCGCCACATAAGGAGCGTGCTACCGCCTCGCGGTAGTGCGCCCCCTTCATCTTCGCCGCGACCAACGGTCATGAAGGCGAACCGCCGCACAAGGAGCGTGCTACCGCCCCACGGTAGTGCGCCCCCTCGTCTTCGCCGCAACCAGCGGTCCAACCTCTGGCATGGGGGCCTAGGCCCACATGTCATGCACCTGGCGTGCCGGTTTCTGTGTGCGGAGAAGGCGAACCGACGCGTGAAGAGCACGCCATGACCTGCGGTAGTGCGCCTCTTCGCCTCCGCCAAAACCAGTGGCCCAGACTCTGACACGGGGGCCCGGGCCCACGAGTCACCCTCCTTGGGCACAGGTTCCAGGGTGCAGAGAAGCCGAACCGCCGCTCGTGCCAATACCGCGCCTCCTCGGGACCGCCGCAGAAGAAGGAGAAGTTAAATTTTCAAAACCAATGCAGCGGTCTCGAGGAACCCCGCGCATGGCCCAACAAAGACATTAAGTGCGGAAGTGACGGGTCAGTCAGCCACGGAGACAGGCATGGCAGTCAGCATGACCAAAGGCGTACCGGCAGTAATTGCGCCCGCGAGCGCGTAGAAGCAGCGTGACGATCAAACAAAACCAGCTTTGGCCCCACCTGCAGGCTCGTTCCCTCCCCTGAGGCGAGCCCGGGGGCCACTGTCGGTACCCTAAATCAGGGGTACCCCTTACTACAGTATGGAGACACGGTGCCCACGTAGCTATCTCTAGTCGCGCGGCAAACATCACCCAACCTTTCCGCATGGGCAGCTCCGGGGCCGCCGCATGGCCGGAAAGGGTGGTATACTCCAGGATACCATCAGTAGGTCCGGACCTCCTCGAGAAAGCACCGGACCCCTGTACTCACGACCCGGATCTCCGAGTATGGTCCAGGGCTCCCATGCAAGCAAGCCGGACCCCTTGGGTGAGGTCCGGACCCCTCTGAGCGGGATCCGGGCCACCCACAGTAGGGTCCCGGACAGCGGATACCCAGGCCTAAGCAAGGGTCCGGTGATGACACGTGTCCAGGCTTTATCCTGTGCGCTTGTGCTCCCTGCTCAGGCGGAGACCCGATGCTGCCACGTGGCTTGTTGCCCATGACGTAAGCTAGCGGGCTAAGCCTGACGTAAGGTCTCTGGGCCACGCGGTCTCTGCATTTATTGCGGAGAGGACGCGCCGCCTTTCCACCCTGCTGACAGGCGATGTGCCGCCTCAGCATTTATTGTGACCTATCTACTCAGCTGGCAGGCGACGTCCAGGCCATCCTGCAGGCAGCGTGCCTGTCTAGTCCATCACCAAATAGTACGCCCGTGCTGCAAGGTGCAATATGTCCATCATCACTTATGTGTTGCCAGGGAAGCTTCCCCTGTACGCCAATATCGCGTAGATCGCGGATGTCAGGGTGCAAGAAGATTGCTCCAGCAACTCCAAGTATGACATCCATTATATTTCTGGGCCCACATGTCGGGGCTCAGCACCCTTGTACGCGCCCCCTTGAGCTATAAAAGGGGAGGCATGCAACGTTACAAAGAGAGGTCCACACACAGACCAAACTTAGACTTAGACTCTCATCTCTCAAGCTTCCACAGCAATCCAACACACAGTTGAGTAGGGTATTACGCTCCGGTGGCCTGAACCACTCTAAATCCTCGCGTGTTCCTGAGTTCATCGTTCATCTACCAACGAGCAAAACGCTAAAGCCCCCTCCTCATCTTAGGATTTAGGGCGGGTGCACTCCGCCACCCGGCCGGAGAATTCCCTCTCCGACATATACTATACTATGATGCTATATCTTCAATTTGATTCTTTTATACCTGCTACATGACACTTGCTACCAATATGTGTCTTTTCCCCATGACAGTTATGAGACTAGTTTTGATTGAATCACCTTCATATTTTCATCTAAATCATTTTTGGTGTATCTCTCTATCTGTTTGAGTTTGTCGACTGGTACAGGGGAAATACGACAGCACCATCGCGGAGGTGAAGAGCTACTACACGTCGGCGGGTACAGGGAAGATAAAAAAAGAAAGGTATATCTTCATGCCGGTGAGCGAGTACAGGGGTGACAAAAAAAGAAAGGTATATCTTCGTGTCGGTGAGTGGGTACAAGGATGACAAAAAAAGAAAGGTATATCTTCACATCATGTGCTAGACATTCTTTAATGGCATTCTATTGTTTCTTTTTTTCTTGGATGATAGCTAGGTCAGTTTTTTTCTTACTTGTATATTAGACTAGCTGAGTGCTCGTGCGTTGCAACGGGGAAATATAATACCAGTATACTACGATAACTTATATACAAAATGTGTGTTATATTGTTATGAGAAACTGTTTCATAATCAATTTGTGATCCTAGCCATACATAAATTTTGTTATGCAGACTTCGATATATGCCACGATTTGTATGGTCTCATCATTGGAGAGCACGTTCCACACATGCCGGAAGAAATTTCCTCGTACATCGTTAGTCATCAGACACGCACCACCATACGCTCTTGCTTAAACAAAAAGGTAAGTGTGTGTGTTTGCAAAGAGAATTAAAGGCAGGCCGACACAAAAACTACCATGACGGTGGCGAGGAAGACGAACTGGTCACTGTTGTCGTTCCTCCTCTGCATCACCTCCAGCGCCAAGATGACGCCACAATCCTCGATATAGTAGTCGTCGAACGCGCGCGACATGATGAGTACCGATGACTCTTGGTTGGGCTGCCAAACGAAGTGCACACTGGACTCATCAGCGAGGTAGTACCACTGGCCGTTGCATCACCGGATGAGCTACTCCACTACATACATCATGTTCAAGGACACTCACACAACGTCAACAACGTCCATCGTCCCAGCACACAAGAATTCCTGTCTGGTTAGTAGCGACTTACGTGGTGGGTTGGGCTTCAGGTGGATGATGAGCTGGACGGCATGATGGTGTCATCGTCGGATGCGGTGTCCAGAACAACCCGAGAGTCGTCGACATTGGCGACAACCATGAGGCCCCCCTGCTTAACGATGGACAGCGCGGTGCAGCTGCTCTGGACCATGTCCAAGCGGTGGCTTCGCGGGAGCTTGTCGTACACAGTGGCGCATGCGACCACGTAGGACTGCTTCTAGAGGTCGAACTGACAGTCGCTAAGCTTCTTCTCGTCATCGATGAGCGACGCCAACGCGAGTGCCTCCTGCTCATGGTGTTTGTTCGGGGTTTCAAGTAAGAAACATGGATTCATTCTTGGCGTTGGTTTATGAAAATGACTCACAAGTTTGATCCATGGAAAAAAAATATTAAAAAGAAAAAATGTCACGCATGCCAAAAAGAGAATTTAAGTATAACACATTATTCAAACAAAAGAAATTGCATACAAAACTCTTCTTTAAATAATATTACCTCCATCAAAAAATATAATTCAAGAATCTCGGTGATACTTATCTACTACTACGAATTGTGCAAGTGAGCTTGGTGAGAGATGTAGTAGATGTGTTTTCTGTCGTAGATGTAGACATCAACACACATGTGGTGTAGCGGTAGCTACTCTAGGCCTTTGCTTGAGAGGTCACGGGTTCAAATCCCCTTGAGGACATGTGTGTTTTTTTAATTTTAGCTAGACATGGGCTATACGGGGGAATGAGAATGGGCTTTGCGGGGAGGGGGAATGAGAAAGACAGAACAAAGAATGGGAATGACAGAACATGGGAATGTGAAACGCAGAACAAGAAATGGGAATGGTGGCAGAACGGGAATGGCAGAACAGGAATGGTGGCAGAACGAGGGAATGACAGACTACTCTTACAGCCTTAATAAGTAGTAGAGATTAGATGGTGGTGTATGCAGATGCGCTTTTGGTTAGAATTCATATCGCAACTCATTAGCTATATGCTGGTAGGGTGCTAACACATAGTTGATGGTCTAAAATATTTTCTCTTGTTGTAGGGTGAGATTATGAAGGTTTAATTATGCCAAAGATCAAATAAAAACATGTGTTGAGTTTCCAGAGTGTTTTGTATGTAAGAGTGCACATTATATTTTCTTTTCATTTTTTGCACCTTGTATGTTTTAAATTTTTTAAAAAAATGATTGGGTATCTGAGCTCCATGCCTTCTATAGAGGATTGCTGATAAAACATGAGTTGTCACTGAGAGAGAAGAATCATGTCTCTGGTGTTTCTACTTGCGTGGTGTCTCCCCTTCAATGTGTGCCCTCTTCCCTCTGGTTCTCCCTGATTCTCACAGGTGGGTTTTGCACTGGCACACTTACATTGGTGATCTTTCTTTTTGCTGCTAGCACAAGTACTATACTACTATGGCCTACCTAAGAACTAGGAAAGTTTATGTTATTGAATCATCAAACATGTTAGTATCTTGTTAGTATTAAGAATAAGCAGTGAATCATTTACATATATTTCTAGTTTGCCTATGTTTTTTAGCGAAAACAGTAGGGGAAGCCCTAAACAAACCAGTTCTTGAGGCATTTGGCAATGCAAAAACTATTAGGAACAATTCAAGGTAATGAACCAAGTGGTTACTCCACATTTTTGGGTGGTTACAAAACTGCTTATGTAACTTCCTGATTTGGTGTTTCAACTTATCTTTGTTTTTTACAGTCGTTTTGGACATTTTTGTTGAGATTCAGTTTGATGCAAATGGGAAGATATCAGGAGCTGCTATAAGGGCCTATCTTGTTGAAAGATCCTGTGTTTGTCAAATATCTAATCCAGAAAGAAACTACCACTGCTTTTGCATGCTCTGCTCTGCACCATCAGAAGTAAGAACATGTTCTCTATAAATGTTTTTGTGTATCTTGTAATAATACTACTGAGTTTGTTTGTTGTACTGATAGTTTGATAGTTGATTCATTGGTACTATTCCATATTGTAAAACTGCTAGATACCATAATTGGGCTTGGGGTTTCCCCCGCCACCCTATTCATGTGCAACATATAATCATGAGATCTACTACCTGTTCTTGGCATAAACTATTCTAGATATCTACTACTGGTTCCTTTCACCTCCCAGTTAATTCCATTCGATAATAGCATCATGCCTCATTGTTATGTCTGTCTTTCCTCGGCTTTGTCAGTGTTTTGACTCCCCCAGGCCCATATGACTTATTACCAGAACCATATGTAATAGATACAGAACACTCAGTCATAGTTATGGTAGTTGAGGGATACCTCTTATTCATAATTGGATTTTTGCCACATATTCATAGAAGGATACTTTTTATTCACCTATGGGGAGTCACCATCTGTTGATTATATGAAACTTAGCTTACTAGATGGAATCAACTTTCTTCTACTGGCCCTTGAGTGCAATTTTAGCTGGTTGAGTCATAACCTGACATATATACTTGAGCTCACCATCTGCTTAATAAGCTGTGACAGGGAGACTTCTTTTATCGGGCATTTGTAATTTGAATTTCTTTCTCGTAGTTAGGTACAACTTCTTCCCTGTCAGTGGTCAGTATCCATTGGCTTCTGGATATATAGAGTTAGAGAAATCAGCTTCAAGTTTACAATTAATTAGAGAAGTTACTTGGCTAACTTCTAGAAACCATTATATAGGACCTATCAGCATACCCTCCCTATGAACAGAATCCTAATTTACACTATGACATGTTCAGATGCTTCTTTAGTCCATTATAATTCTATGCAGTATCTTTCTTGCATTATATTTTCATATTCCACATCTTATTTTACAGCTGAAGTGTTGAGTGGGTATTTGTGTTTGTTTGAAATCTGATGAATGAAATGTTCTCAAACTCAAAGTCCTCCATGTCGGTGTTTTGGGTCCGACCGCACACCTGGGGTTGCCCCTGAAGGTGCTTTTTGGAGTAGGACGGTGTTACCGACTGTAGCTCGATGGTTTGTGCCCCAACAGTAGCCCCTCGCACGAGAAACAAATAATGAAGAAACACTTAAATACCTTCATAAGCACAACAAATAATGAAGAAAGATTCACATAAAGTATGAGAAATAACACCGTCCTACTCCAAAAAGGCACCTTGAGGGGCAAAATATGATTTTGCCTTCTTTCAAAGCGGCCCGAACCTACTTCAAAAACATGATTTTGCCTTCTTTCAAGCCGAAGGTAACACCGTCCTACTCCAAAAAGTATGAGAAATAATGAAGAAACACTTAAATACTGAAGAAAGATTCACATAAAGTATGAGAAATAACATAAACACTTAAATATTATTATTAACTCATTTCTATTTATTATTATGGAAAAATAGAAGTGATAACAAATTACAAATGTACCTTCGGCTTGAAAGAAGGCAAAATCATGTTTTTGAGGACCTTAAATACCTTCATCAGCACAACAAATAATGAAGAAACACTTAAATACCTTCATCAGCACAACAAATAATGAAGAAAGATTCACATAAAGTATGAGAAATAACATAAACACTTAAATATTATTATTAACTCATTTCTATTTTATTATTATGGAAAAATAGAAATGATAACAAATTACAAATGTACCTTCGGCTTGAAAGAAGGCAAAATCATGTTTTTGAGGACCTTCGGAAGCCGAAGGCCCCCAACAGTAGCCCCTCGCAATATTAATTTGTTAGAATGATAAATTCAGATTGCGATATGGACGAAGGCCTTAAGCCGAAGGTCCAAAAAAACAATGTTGAGGGGCTACTATTGGGGGCCTTTGGCTTCCGAAGGTCCTCAAAAACATGATTTTGCCTTCTTTCAAGCCGAAGGTAACACCATCCTACTCCAAAAAGTATGAGAAATAATGAAGAAACACTTAAATACTGAAGAAAGATTCACATAAAGTATGAGAAATAACATAAACACTTAAATATTATTATTAACTCATTTCTATTTTATTATTATGGAAAAATAGAAATGATAACAAATTACAAATGTACCTTCGGCTTGAAAGAAGGCAAAATCATGTTTTTGAGGACCTTAAATACCTTCATCAGCACAACAAATAATGAAGAAACACTTAAATACCTTCATCAGCACAACAAATAATGAAGAAAGATTCACATAAAGTATGAGAAATAACACCGTCCTACTCCAAAAAGCACCTTGAGGGGCAAAATATGATTTTGCCTTTTTTCAAAGCGGCCCGAACCTACTTCAAAAACATGGTTTTGCCTTCTTTCAAGCCGAAGGTAACACCGTCCTACTCCAAAAAGTATGAGAAGTAATGAAGAAACACTTAAATACTGAAGGCACCCAATACCGAGTGATGACATGGCACGCCAGCGTTTTAGAAATAACAGCTGGGTGATGATTGGGCGCTTTTTAGAAATGGCGTCTGGCCTGGGAAAACCCCATATGTACTGCACTGTCGCATGCCTCTGCATTCTATGCCCTAGTTTTGCTTTTCTAGATCCAGGCCTTCTCTGCTCCCTTGCAATATTGCTTCCGCTCCGCTCGCCAGCAAGATTGAGATGGCGCCCAAGCGGAAGACTCCAAGTTCGTCTGTCGCGATCATTCCTTCTATCGATCCCAACAGTCAGTTGCCTTTCGCAGGTAACCACATGTCTGTTGTCTCTGAATCCGACCTTCTCCATCTCGTATCCATCGGAGTTCTTCCTCCGAAGGAACTCTGTTCTTGGCGGATCTGTCGTGGGGTCACTGTTCCGACAGAAGACACCCACGAATCCATCATTTACGTTCCTTTTCTCATCCGCGGCCTTGCTCTTCCCATTTCTCCTTTCTTCCGTGGTCTCCTTGATTTCTATCGCTTGAATCTGACCCATCTGAATCCCAACTCCATTATGCAAGTCTCCGTTTTTGTTCATTTGTGCGAAGCCTTCCTCGGTATTCTGCCACACTTTGGCCTATGGAAGTATTTGTACCACTGTCGGCCTGGGATGGCCGGGGGGCAGCACTAGCTTGTGGGGGCGCGAGTTTGGAGATGAGCCATGGGAGGAAGACCGACTACCTCGACATCCCACTCAAGGACAGCATCAAAGGATGGCACCTGGAATGGTTTATCGTGGAGAATCACGGGAATTCCCTCCCCCCACGGTTAGGGAGATAGCCAGATGTTCGCACTCCGAGTTGGACCAAATCCCCACAGACCTGGAGGTGGCTGAGGTAGGGGCTCTGCTTGCTGAGGTTGGATTATTGAAAGAGAGGGGTCTGACTGCAGAAGCTGTGGTCGCCGATTTCATTTTCAAGAACATTCAGCCACTAAAAGACAGAGCATACCCGGCTTATCTGTATCGAGGCCTCGCTGATTCAACCCGGGTTACCAACAGAAGGATTCCTGCTGTGGATTTGGTGAGCCGACTCGAGATGATACTCAGAGGCAAGGTGTCAAACATCGGCGCTCCTGTTGCATATTCAGCCTGGAATCTGCCTCCTTCCAAGGCCTTTACCAGTTTTGTGTCGAATCCTTTTGCTGGTGATAGCGGTTTGGGCCTTAGAGTGCAACCCTCTCCCAAAGAGGTTAGTGCTTTGGTTGTCTCACTTGGCGAAATCCCTGACGATGAGAGGCAGGTTCATTTCGAGGTACCTTTGAATCCAAGTGATGCAGAGATAAGTGCCATGCTGGATATGTTGGCTGAAGATTCCTCTGATGCAGCCCCTGCTGAAACACTGGCTGTAGCACCCATCCCAGAGGCTGGCAAAGCTTTGTATATTCAGAGGTCTGATAGTGTTCGCCCGAAGCGTCCTCGCTGAGCCAATCAACCAACTTCTCCTGCTGAGGGGAAGAAAAAGAAAAAGAGACGTCTTCGCCGAGTGTCATGCTTGGATCAGGATGCCGGTCCTTCTGCTCCTGCTGTTGAGGAAGTGCCAGTTTTTGCTGAAGCTGATCCCAATGGGTGTGACCCGGCTGATGCTGATCCCAATGGGTGTGACCTTGATGATGCTGAACCCAATGGGTGTAATCTGGCCACAGCTGATCCCAATGGGTGTACCGTCCGCATTGTTGATGAAGATGAGGAAGAGGAGGATGAAATCCCTCTAATTCGGAAGAACAGCCGGCGCTACATAGCCAGCGGGGAAAGTAGTGGTGTTCCTTCTCCAGCTTTGTCTGCCCTCATTGGTCTGCAAGAATTGTCTCTGGCAAACTTTGATCAGACTCTTGAAGACATGGTCCCAGAAGATCTGTTGTCAGAGCCAGCAGATGGTGGAATGATGGAAGTTTGCGCTGATGTGCCTGATGCCGGGTTGGAGTTATCCCGAGCGGCGTCTCGTGCCTCATCGACCTTGGAGCGCGGTCTTAAGGGTCAGGAGGCTGGTCTGGATTGCTCTGTTCCCATGGAAGTGGTTGAAGGTCCTTCAGCCTTAGAGGTGGCTGTTACAGAGAGCTCGACCCTCAAGGATGGCGCTAGCGCTTACCCAGCCCCCGAGGGTGTCGCCGGGGATGATCCGGCTCGGATGGGTAGCGCGAGTTATGACCCAGCCCCCGAGGGTGTCCGAGTTGGTTCTCTCTCTCACACTTCCATGGATGTTCACGTAGGGTCTTCTCCTCCGCATTCTGGTTGCATGGCAGCAGCTCAAGCTTCGAGTCAGGAAGTCGCCTTAGAGGCCGGCGCTCCTAATGACAGAGTTTTGATTTCAGCTGTTGACACTGACTTGGTCCCCACTGATGCATTGCGGGTTGCTCCCGGTGTTGATCCTTCATCGAGCCATCAACTGATTTCCCACGACTTGGAAGTTCCTTCGTTCTTCTCCAACCTCCAGGTAATTTG
The DNA here is from genome assembly GCF_902167145.1 of Zea mays. Taxonomy (NCBI): domain Eukaryota; kingdom Viridiplantae; phylum Streptophyta; class Magnoliopsida; order Poales; family Poaceae; genus Zea; species Zea mays. The sequence goes on from NC_050099.1 coordinate 140,031,493, forward strand.
GTTTTTCCTGATCTGGTTGTACCCCGGGTGTGATATTGTCCTTACACTCATTTGTTTTTAATGTCAGGCATTGGTTGATGAAATGGCTGGTCAGCTGAGGTCGCAGGGTTCTTCTGTCCTGGAAAGAGCTCTGTCTCTGACGCATTGGAATCCAGTGCTGCTTCAGCGACGGGTATCTGATTTGGAGATGGCAAATGCTGGTTAGTGCCCTTTGTTTCTTTTTTGGCTACTTGGCTAATCTGCTTCTTAGCTGAACACCCTTGCTTGACTGTTTCTTGATAGATATGGCCCGGTGGAATTCTGATCTTGAAGAAAAATATTCTCGAGGTCAGACTGAATTGGCCTGGGTTTCTGCTTCTCTGAATGATGCCAACACGCTGAACTCCACTCTCCATGCTCAGCTCGACTCTGAAAAGGTGACCAATGAATTAAGCTTTACTTGGCTTTATCTGCTGTGTTCTTAATGTTTGTTTGGCGTCGGGGAACTGATTCTTGTCTGCAGGAAGAGAAACGTGCCCTTGTAACTTCTCGCGACAACCTTGACAAGCTATACCGCGATGCCAGCAACTCGTTGACCATCTTGGAGAGGAGCCATCGCTTCACCATGGAAGATTTAGATAATCATCGTTATAAGCTGCAAGAGTCCTTGGATGATATGATTCGCCTCAGGCAATTGGTGTCGAACAAGGATACTATCATCAAGGATCTGCGTGCTTCTAAGAAATCAGTCGTCCAGGAGCTAGAAACTGCTCGGTTGGCTGTCAAGGCTGCTGAAGAGACTTCTGCTACTCTGAGGGCCCAGCGCGACAAAGCTATGGACAAAGCTATTCGCGCGGGGCGGATCCTGATGAGGAGACCCGGCGTGGTTGTTCCTGACGACATAGTGGCTGACGTGAATGCCGCTCCAGATTCTTCGAGTCGCCCTTCTTCGTCGGTCGCTCCTGAGAAGAACATTACCAAATAGAAACACTGAATGTTTTGTATACGTGGTTAGTGTGCTCGGATATTCCGTTAGAAAACATTTTTCAGTACTGAATGTCGTTATTGTTTTTCCGTTGTTAGGATCCGACGGTATCTACAATTGCAGAAGTAAATTCAGTGCGATGGTTTTGAAGTCTCTTCGCATTTTTGCGAGGCTTAGAGGTCGCCCTAGGATGAGTGATTGCAAACATGTTTGCGTTGGATCGAGTAGGCACGAGTGTACTGTGCCGATTTAAGTCATTGCCAACTTAAACTGATTGCTCTTGTTAATAGGGTATAGTGGTCACCCCGAGTTAAGTAAGCGTGAGCATGTCGCACCGCCTTAAGTCATCACCGACTTAAGCCGATTGCTCCGTTAATAGGGTATAGTGGTCACCCCGAGTTAAGCAAGCGTGAGCATGTCGCACCGCCTTAAGTCATTGCCGACTTAAGTCGATTGCTCTGTTAGTAGGGTATAGTGGTCACCCCGAGTTAAGTAAGCGTGAGCATGTCGCACCGCCTTAAGTCATTGCCGACTTAAGCCGATTGCTCCGTTAGTAGGGTATAGTGGTCACCCCGAGTTAAGTAAGAGTGAGCATGTCGCACCGTCTTAAGTCATTGCCGACTTAAGTCGATTGCTCCGTTAGTAGGGTATAGTGGTCACCCCGAGTTAAGTAAGCATGCAGGTTGTCAGTGAACAATTTCAGTGCCTTTGAAGTCTTTTTATTGATGATATATTTCCCAGTTTATAGAATACATTGTCGCCCCAATAGCTTTTGAGATATAGCTAGGGGTAAAACTTCCTGAGATGTTCTATGTTCCATGAGTTCCCAATTTCCGTGCCGTCCGTTTGAGTGAGACGATATGATCCAGGCCGAGTGACTTCTGCTACTATGAATGGTCCTTCCCATAGTGGTGACAGTTTGTGCCGCCCTTCCCCCATAAGAATTCGCCGGAGGACGAGGTCTCCCACTGCGAAGGATCGATGTCGTATGGCCTTGTCATGATAGCGTCTCAGAGTTTGCTGATACCGTGCTGACTGAATCACGGTGTTCAATCATTCTTCTTCTAGTATATCAATATCCTCCAGTCTGGTAGCCTCAGCTTCTGCTATGTTTTCAAAGATCAACCTCGGTGCCCCAAACTTGAGATCAGCAGGTAGCACTGCCTCCGATCTGTAGACCATGAAGAAAGGAGTATTTCCATGCAGAGCTCGGCTAGGTTGAGTTCTCAGGCTCCAAACAACATAAGGCAATTCTCTAATCCACTTTCCTGCGAACTTCTCATTCTTGTTGAAAACTTTCTTTCTGAGCGCTTCCAATATCATCCCGTTGGCTCTTTCTACCTGCCCGTTGGCTCTTGGATGCGCCACCGAGGCATATTTGGTCTGAATGCTTTTTTGTTCGCAGAAGTCGAAAAACTCTGAACTTGTGAAATTGGATCCCAGGTCAGTTATGGTGCTATTCGGTATTCCGAACCTGAATATTATGTCTTGTATGAATTCCGCTGTCTTAGCTAAAGTTAGAGTAGCAATGGGTTTGAACTCTATCCATTTAGTGAATTTGTCGATAGCAACCAATACATGAGTGTATCCTCCTTGAGCTTTCTTGAAAGGTCCAATCATATCCAGTCACCAGCATGCGAACGGCCAGGTTACAGGTATGGTTTGCAATTTCTGTGCTGGTAGATGCTGCTGTTTTGACAAGTACTTGCAGGCTTCGCACCTCTGGACTAACTCGGCTGCATCATTCTTTGCTGTTGGCCAGTAGAAACCCGACCGGAAGACCTTCCCAACCAGGGTTCTGTATGCTGCGTGTATCCCACATTGTCCAGCATGGACCTCTTCTAGCAGCTGCTTCAATGTATTTGAGAGAATGTATTTCATGAGGACTCCCGATGCGCCCCTTCTGTATAGCATCTCCCCAATGAGAGTATAATGAGCTGACTGCCTTGCAATTCGTTCTGCTGCATTTTTGTCATCTGGTTCCTCCTCATTTTTTATGTACCTGATGATCGGCTCCCTCCAGTCATCAGAATTTGACTCTGGTTGGCTCAGAGTATTGCATTCTTCTACCTGATCTAGTGAAATGCTCGGGTGCGGTTTTTCTTGAACAAAAACTCCAGGCGGGACCTGAGTCCGACTGGATCCTAGCTTGGATAATATATCAGCTGTCGTGTTCCGATCTCTCTCCACATGATGAAATTCTAGACCTTCAAATTTGTCTTCTAGTTTCCGGACAGCAGTGCACTATTTTCCCATGGAATCATTCGAGCAATCCCATTCTTTGTTTATCTGACTTATGACCACCAACGAATCTCCATATAACATCAGTCTCTTGATGCCCAGTGATATGGCAATGTTCAGTCCATGAACCAGAGCTTCGTATTCTACTGCATTGTTGGATGCTGGAAATAACAATTGAAGAGCATATTTCAGTTGTTCACCTCCAGGTGCAATAAAGAGGATCCTGGCGCCTGCTCCCTGCAGCTTCAACGAGCCATCAAAATACATTCGACATACTTCTGCAGTTTCCGGGTTATCCGGCACCTGTTGCTCAGTCCACTCTGATACGAAGTCAACCACTGCTTGAGTTTTGATGGCAGTGCGTGGTCGAAATTCAATGTCATGAGATCCCAGTTCACAGGCCCACTTGGCTATTCTTCCGATGGCTTCTTTGTTGTGAAGAATATCCCCTATCGGAAATCCAGTGACTACTATGACTTTGTGGTCGTCGAAGTAGTGACGGAGCTTGTGTGCAGTTAGAAGTACTGCATATAATAATTTCTGAACTTGAGGGTATTTCTTCTTCGACGGACCCAGGACTTCACTGATGAAATAGATAGGATGTTGTACTTGGTATGCATGTCCTTCCTCTGCTCGCTCGACTACCAACACGGTGCTCACCACGTGAGTCATGCAAGAGATGTATAATAGAAGGTCTTCAGCCGGTTGAGTCGGTGTGTCTCGGCGGGGTGGTTTTAGTACTGGTGGTGTTGTCAAGAATTTTTTCAGCGCATCTAGAGCTTCCTGTGCTTCTGAGGTCCACTAGAATTTGTCTACCTTCTTGAGCAATTTATAGAACGGTAAGCCTTTTCTCCCAGTCTTGATATGAATCTGCTCAGAGCTGCCATACATCTGGTAAGTCTTTGTACTTTCTTCTGTGATCGTGGTGCTTCCATCCTCATGATAGCCTCGATCTTTTCTGGATTGGCTTCAATTCCCCAGTGGCTGGTAATAAACCCGAGCAACTTTCCTGCTGGTACTCCGAAGACACATTTTTTGGGATTAAGCTTCCATCGGTATCGCCGTAGATTGTTGAAGACCAGCTGTAAATCTTCAATGAAATTTTCTGAATTCTCTGTCTTGATCACCACATCATCCACATAAGCTTCCACACGCTTGCCCCAGTGGTCGGCTAAGCATGTCTGAATAGCTCTCTGATAAGTCGCTCCAGCGTTTTTGAGGCTGAACGGCATGGAGGTATAGCAGAAGGCTCCAAATGGGGTGATGAATGCTATTTTTTCCTCGTCTTCTTTTGCCAGGCTAATCTGATGATACCCGGAGTAGCAATCCAAGAAAGACAACACAGAACACCTGGCGGTCGAGTCCACCACCTGGTCTATCCTAGGAAGTCCGAAGGGATCCTTCGGGCAATGTTTGTTGAGATCCGTACAGTCGACACACATGCGCCAATCCACTTTATTCTTTTTGAGTACAAGAACAGGGTTGGCTAACCACTCAGGATGTAACATCTCTCTAATGAATCCGGCCGCGACCAAGCGAGCCAGCTCAGCACGGATGGCTTCTCTCTTGTTGGGCGTGAAGCGACGTAATTTTTGTCGGATCGGCCTCGCCTGGGGGTAGACCTTCAATTTGTGCTCGGCCAGTTCTCTCGGGACTCCCGGCATATCCGCAGGTTGCCATGCGAATACGTCTCGGTTATCTTGCAAAAACTGAACGAGCGCGCCTTCCTATTTGTCATCTAGACTGGAACTGATGATAGCAGTTTTGCGCTCGTCGGTGAACCCAAGATTGATTCTCTTGGTTTCTTCAGTCGGTCGTATAGAGGTCACGACTTGAGCTTCATTCGCGGGTACCGCGAGGTCTTCCTCAGGCTTTGAGTTCGCCTACACAGAGGAAGTCGTCGATGGTTTGGTAGTAAGGGCCACCTAAATGGCCACTCGGAAACATTCTGCGGCGCCTTGCAGCACGCATAGTTATGATTCCTTGTGGTCCTGGCATCTTCAATATCATGTATGTATAATGCGGAATGGCCATGAACTTCGCCAATCCAGGCCTCCCGATGATGGCGTTGTATCCGCAGTCGAAGTTTGCCACCTCGAACCTCAGGAACTCGGTTCTGTAGTTCTCCGGAGTTCCAAAGGTGACCGGCATGTAGATGTGGCCCAGTGGATATTCTCCTTCGGTCGGCATGATGCCGAAGAAGGGTGTGTCCGACTCGTGGAGCTCTTTGTGGGGAACTCCCAAGCCTTGGAGCGTCCGGGGGAAGGTGACGTTGATGCTGCTTTCCCCCGTCCACTAATACCTTCTTTACCCTGCTCTCTCGGATCACAGGATCGACGAGGAGCGAGTACTTGCCTGGGTGGTCGAAGTTGAGCCATTGATCTGCCCGGGTGAAGGCGATCGGGTGCTCAGACCATCGGTACGGGGCGGGGGGACCGGTAGCCGCCACCAGTATCTGACGATCATTGAGCTTTTGTTCTCTCTTGCTTTCTTGCAACCCGTGTCCACCGAAGATGACGTTGAATTCCCTGTCAATGCGTGGGAAGGCTCCACCTCCTCCCTCCTCCTGTTGCTAGGGTTGTCGCGGTTCTCCTGATCCTCCTCGCAGTGGGGGAGGAGGTAGAGGTTGGAAGGGTCGGCCGTTCCCCATGGAGTGCTTGAAGTCTCTGCAGTTCCAAAGGGTGTGGCGCATGTCCTTGTGGTACGGGCATTGGGCGTCGAGGATGTCGTCCAGCGTGCGTTCGCCTCCGCGAGGTCCTCCTCGGGCGCGAGAGGCGGGCGGTCCGGCGACGTGGACCTCTTCATGAGGCCTCTTCTCCCAGCATTTGTCGGGTTGCTGGTTCGTGTCGCGTCGCGGTGCTGTCGGTGCAGGTTTTGCTCCTCCGATGAGGTCTAGAGCTCATTCATCGGCGGTGATGTAGAGGTCGGCTTCCCGGAATAGCTGCTCCGAAGTGGTTGGTGCCTTTTGTAGTATGGCTCGGACGAAGGCCGAGTCATTGGATCCCTGGTAGAAGTCCTCGATCACTGCTGCTTCCGCGACCTCGGGGATACGATTTCTCATGGTCTGGAATCTTTTGAGGTACAACCGGAGAGTTTCGTCCCCCGACGCTTGATGGATTTGAGGTCCCATGGTTGCGCCGGTTTGTCGGAGAGAGATTGGAAGTTGGCGGTGAAGCGCCGACTGAAGTCGCTCCAGTCGTCGATGCAGTGTCGGGGTAGGTGTCACAGCCATTGCAGCATGTCTTGCCCAAGGACGATAGGCAAGTACACGGTCATCACGTCCTCAGTTGCCCCAGCGGCTCGGGCAGCAGTAGTGTAGACGGCCAGCCAGCCTCCCGGATTCTTCTTGGGTTCATATTTGTCGACGTTGGAGACCTTGAAGTTAGGGGGCCATTGAATGGCCCTGAGGCGTGGAGTAAGCGCCGATACTCCACAGTTGTCTTCTTGTCGTCGGTGATGATGTCTTTCCTGGGGAGGGGAGTGGTTGTCGTGGTGCCTCGACCGTCCCTGGGTGGTGCCACCAGTTGAAGCCGTGGCCGACTCGGTCCTAGTGGCCTGACTCCATGCTGGGATACCATGATCCCGGTCGTACTCTTCCCGGTGACGGATCTCATTCTCGTGTCATCGTTCGCGCGAAGCGTTGATGGAGCTCCATGCGTCCCGCCGACTATTGATGGCGTGTCGTAGATCGTTCGGCGGATGGGCGAGGGGTAGAAGGTGGTTGGCTGCTTGAGTGAACAGTCGTCGATAGCTCTCGGCGTCGGGAGTCCGGGGGAGGCCATCAGTTATCCGAGCCAACACTCCACCGACTTCACTCGGCGTGTTCATGGCTCGGGCGAAGTCGGGGTTCAGGTTGCGTCCGAAGAGTGGATTTTCCCGACATTGCCTCGTTTCCTGCTCGGCCTGTTCTTGAGCCTGCCGACGGTCGCGTCGTCGAGAGTTCCTTCTTTCTCTGAGGACCCGTTCTTCCGGAGTTTCCCCCACTTCTAAGACCTCGTCTCACGATACGGGCTGCGCCGGATCCTGTTCTCCGGCCTCATGATGTCGCCGAATATTTCGGTGTCGGTTCCTCCGCTGGCGAGACTCCCGATGAAGAGGTTCTTCTCCTGGTGCGGTTGGTTCATCGTCGAAGATAGGATTCGATTCCACTCTTCCCCCGATGAAGAGGACGTCGGGGTAGAATGGAGCAGCTGTCGCGACGATATTCTTTCTGTCCTCCTTTGAGGATGGAGGCACATAAAGAGCAGCTTGATGGCCCTTGGCCTCATTCACTTCTTTCCTCCTTGTGGTCCGTGTCCATTTTTCCGTCGAAGAGGTGGACAGTGGAGTTCTCCGGGTTGACGGACCCTCGGCTCCTAGCTTGCTGAAGGTGATATTTTCTCGGAGCGCTGGAGGTTGCGCTTTTTCCTGCTTTGCCCCGATTTTCTCGGAGATCTTCGAGGAAGATTTTCTCTCCGGTGGATCCGCGATGCGATGCAGAGTTCCCTCCTCATCTGCTATAGATGAGATAGTTCCAAAGCAGAACACGGACCTGGGGCGGAGGATGATCTTGTGCTGGAAGGTGACGGCCATTGAGCTAGCTTGGATCGATGACACACCCCCTACCTGGCGCGCCAGCTGTCGGTGTTTTGGGTCTGACTGCGCACCCGGGGTTGCCCCTCAAGGTGCTTTTTGGAGTAGGACGGTGTTACCGACTGTAGCTTGATGGTTCATGCCAGATGCACGAGAAACAATGGACAGTTGTGTATAGGTTCGGGCCGCTTTGAGATGCGTAACACCCTACGTCCTGGCGTGAGTACTTTATGTGGTGGGTTACAAGGAGGTTCTCTAGTATTGGAAACGTAGAGAGCCGGTGTGGGTGGCTAAGTAAAATGAAGTCGGTCGTCTTGAAGGGGTGCCCCCTAGGCCTTATATACTCGACTGTGGGGTATTACATGTGGATATGATAACGACGTGTGCCTAAGTAATAGTGAACTGACTGAGTCTATCTTCCTATAATTCAGCCGACCCATCGTCGCTCGGTTCCGATGTACGGGGTTCCTGCGCGGGAAGGTCGGGTCACTGTTGTGATCATTGCTCGAATTCGTCGGGCCATCTGGGCTTGCGTCGATCTGATCTTGTGTCGATCCGCTTCACTAGGCGTTCTTTCCCAGGCCCACGAAGGGATGATCTCGCGAATTATTGGGCCCATGGGCCTTTTGTGAGGTCTTTTATCCTTCTGGTGGACCCGGGGGATATCTGTCCCCCACATAGGGTGGATACCCCGGTGTGCATCGGGGGAGACTTCTCGCGACATTTCGAGGCGGGAGCGGGGGAGTCTGTCTTTAAAGAGGGGTTCATCCCTCGAGTAGCAGCCATGCCTTGCTTCTCTCCCACTCGTGACGTCCTCTCGCCTCCGAGCTCTCTGCGCCCCTTTGCCTTCAAGGTCTCTGCTTTGTGTTGCCATAGTTTACCATGGCCTTGTAAGTTCATCTCGAGCATGCCCAGACTGTGGATGCTCGACATGGTGTGTCGCCTTCTTGGATGGGATGCGCCGGCATTCGGCGGAAGGATTTGCGTCGGCACCCTCCACCCCGGTGAACTTGCCGCTGGAGAGTTCGTGCCTTTTGTCCTCCCCAGCGGGTTGGTGCTGCCGGTCTTGTCTTTCCTCTGCTGGAGGTGCGCGGCCTTGTGGGAGCGGCGCTCTTCCACCGGTGCTTGGCTTCAAGGATGTTCATCAGCCTCGCGGTGGTGGAGAGCGACCTGAGCCGCGACTTCGCCTCCCACATGGGCTGGTGACCCGCCTCTTCCTCCAGCATTCGGAGGAAAAGGATGATCACCAGCCTTATGAAGGAGGCGAACTTTGGATACACGGTCTCGGCCAGACCGCAAGCACCGCCTGCCACCGTGCTCCCAGCTCCATGGCTTGGATGGCCTTGTCCTCACCCCCGTAGGAGGGCGGGGGCGAGGGCCTCTTCACCATGGCGCGCACGCTGAGGTGGTCACCACCGCTGGGGAGGCTACCCGGAGCAGAGGTGGTTGCCACCGCTGGTGAGGCTGCCCGGTGTAGAGGTGGTCGCCTCCGCTGGCGAGCCGCTCGGAGCAGAGGTGGCCGCTGCCGCTGCCGCTGGCGAGCCATCGGTGTAGAGGTGGTCGCCGCTACTGGCGAGCCGCTCAAAGCTAGCTACCCACGCGACCCTACTGGTGTGGAGGCAGTTCATACCTGTAGAGTAGAGATGGAGCTAGGACTCCGCTTGAAGGCGGATGTAATACTTTTGCTTTTTGTAAGGTACTTTTGAGTACTATTTATCAAGCAGTATTAGCACTTATCTGTGTACCACTTGTCCCTGTTGTGTGTGGTGTAACCGATTCCTCCTTAGTACCTGGCCCCCCTGGGATGTAGGCTCGATTTGTCGAGGCTACAGACCAGCATACCTAAGAAAGAGTTGGCAATGGCCCCCAGGAGGTAGCCTTGACTGGGACCTGGGCCTGCACACAGCCTTGGCTAGGGAGCATTAGTAGTACACCCGTAGGACCCGCCATCTGACACTAGCCATCCTTTGATACATGCTCGGAACCTGCAGGGTCTAGTCTGGGAAGCCAAGTTGTGCGTCTGGACCCCCTGGATGGTGGTTCTAGATACTAGGACACCCGTCATAGAGTGGTGGAGCGTGCAGGCCCACGATACTGGACCAGGCTGAGCGGCTACACGGCTCCGGACCACCCCAGGAGACAAGTGTCCATTCTCTAATTCCGGACCCCAGGTTGTCGGACCCACAGGACTTATAGCTCCAAATACTAGGGTACCCGTCATTGAGTGGTGGAGTGTGCAGGCTTTCGGGTACGGGACCAGGCTAAGCGTGTGACACCCCAGGTGTCAGTTTCGTGTTATGTCGGGAGATTTATCCTAATCTCGAACTCTTAGTGAAAATTGCTATTTCTCGCTCGCGTATGTCTCTGATTATCCAGACTATTCATTCACATTTCACCGAATTCAGAGTTATTCAGTCTCACAAAAGGCCAAATTTGGGGCCTGTTAAAACTTTTATTTCTCGGAACGAATGCAAACTCAAAAAATTATTCTTGAATTATATATCTCATCTGAAGCTCATTAAATCAAACTCTTGATGGCTGTTATTTGGTCTGAGCCCGAGTTAATTCCTCGAACGTTGATCTATGTCTGACTATTTTAATCTGAGTCTGTACTCTCACACGGAATACTCAATATGTCATCCTCTAATCAATTCTTATCCGACTCGGCTTAATACCTCTGTGTTCGATCCAAATTCGAAAATCAACCTCGGCAATGATTTTTAATGTCACGAATTGTCTCTTTCGATCATAAATCTGAAAGTCGGTCATATCTCAAGATGATTTATTTTCGAATCATGCGCGAGGAGTTATTTCCGAGCGAATTCAAATCGGACTCTCGGCCGAATTAATCGCTCAATCGTCCGTTCGTCCGAACTCTAGTTCGCTCTGTTCTCCGTTGAGACAATTTCCACATGAGCATTTTTGTTCCGGAAAATAATTAGCGCAGCCAATTTAGTGTATTGGGCCAAGACCATTCCAGCCCAACACAGCCCACTAAGAAAATCCTAACCCTAGGGCTCCTCTATAAATATGGATCCCTCTCCCTAGCACTTGGAAATTTTTCACCCACCCCCCTAGCCGCCACAACATTTCTCCCTCTCCTCCTTCTAGCCAACGCACGCATCCTCCCTGCCTTCTTCCTCCTTGCTTCACGGCAGCAAGCATGGAGCTTGGCTCCTCTCCCCACGGCCGAGCCTCTGGTCCTCCCTCCACGGCGCCCTCTCTTCCAGCCGGCTCCCCCTTCCTCCTTTCCCCTTCTTCCCTAGGGCCGCCGAGCTCCTCCCATGGCGTCCCCTGCCCTTCTTCCTCCCATGGCGTCCCCTGCCCTTCTTCCTCCCATGGCCGAGCTACTACACAAAGCAGCGGTAGCAGCTTCCATGGATGGCGCCTAGATTTTCGAGCTCCCTCCCATGGCGCCCTTCCCCTGCTGTCTTTTCCAGGGACGACGCCCTTCCTCCTATCCTCTGCGCAGGGCACCCCTATTTCCCTGCTCCATGGCTGCCCAGCAGCGACGCTCTTCTCCCCCTCGGCTCCAGCTTCCTCGACGCCCCCTGCTCATTCTCCCTCGCGCAGCAGCAGCAGGGCGCCCCTCTTCCCCAGCACGCCGAAGCACCCCCTGCTGTCCCCTATGCCCTGCATTTTTCCCCCATGGAAAGCAGCAGGATCAATGCCGCCCAGGCCCCTGCTCCTCCCCTCTTCCCCACAAAACAGCAGCCGCAGCGAGCCCGCCGTCGTCCATGGCGAGCAGCCTCCCCCCCCCGACGCGCAGGAGCTCTTTTCCCTCCTAGGGACAGCGCCCCTAATTCACTCTCCCGGCAGCGCAGCAGCCCTCCCGTTCGTTCTCCACTCCCCTCGTCGCGTGTCATCACTCTCGTGCTCGCTGCGTAGCCCCATCCGCGACGCCGTCGAAACTCGTGGTGAGAACCCCCCCCCCCCCCCCCGCTGTCCTCGATGTTTATTTTCCGATGTGTGTGATGTTCAATGAACTACCGCCAATAAATTTGTGTGTTTTCGCAGCTAGTGGTCGATGTTGCGCTTCGCGCCTTGCCCATTCGACGAAATGCCGAGCCATGTGGACAGTCCATGCGGCTAAGTCCCGACTCGTTCAGGTTGAATCCATGTGATTGACTTATTTGCACATTTGTCATTGTCATGTATATAGATGTATGTGAATATGTTGTATGTGAATTAAAATTCATGGAGGAGAAAGTGGTACGCGTAGATGTGTTTGCGATTGGAATGCCAACAAGTGTTTGTGTGCCTGCAATGGTCCATTTGTGTGTTGTATGGATTGGTCGCGGATGTATTAATTGTTGGTTAAAACACTTCGTCGTAAAGTGGTGTGTTAGCTGTGGTAAATTTAATAAAGCGTAAAACATGCTTGGTAATTTCCGCAGTCGGCTAAGGGGTTAGCACTAGTAGAAAAAGACTCAAAGCCTGCGGTGCGTTATATTTTTATAGGCGGATTCGGTTATCAACCGTCTGTGCTATTTTTAGTGACGGTTTCTTAAGAAAACCGCCACTAGAAATCGTATTTATAGAGGCGGTTCCTTATGAAAATCGCATGTAGAAATCTATGATTTCTAGTGGCGGTTTTCTTAAGAAACCGCCTGTAGAAATCGATTTCTAGTGGCGGTTTTCTTAAAGAACCGCCACTAGAAATCATTTTTATCCTTAATTTTTCGAGTTTTTCAAACGACCTCGTATGATGAAACTATCAAAATAAAAGTTGTAGATCTCTAAATATTATAAAACTTTGTAGTTGATAACTTTTTTATTTGAAATCATTTCGGCTCTCAAAAATTGTATCTAAATTTGTCAAATTTAAAATTCAAATTTTGCAAACGACCTCGGATGAAAAAAGTGTCAAAATGAAAGTTTTAGAACTTCAAAAATTATTCAACTTTGTAGTTGACAACTGTTTTATTTGAATTCGTTTACGGTCTCAAACAAGCAATTTACACTCAGTTAGTTGTAATATATGGGCAATAAAACTACACACTAAACACAAAGCATGCCATAGCCGGAGTGATAGAGGAGGGTACGCGTGAGGCTGAGGTTAGGGGTTCGATTCCTAGCAAACTGTATAGTGCACGAAAAATTCCGCGACCTGCGACTTCGACGGAGACGAACAGGTGGGTGGGCGGGCCGCGAGGTCTCCCTAATAAAAATATTTTTTTACTATTTTTAAAATCTGTTTTATGTTTCCTTCCACTGGCGGTTCTCAGTTACCCGTCTGTAAAAATGGTGATTTCTACTGACCCCTAGCACTGGCGGTTACGAAAAACGCCACTGTAAATAGGTTTACGACCGCCACTATAGAGCTTATCTGTACTAGTGTAGTCTATGTTAAATATATGTTATGTATTCATCATGGTGTAGGATAGAGTGGGTCGGAAATATAAATTATGTGACATGTGATTAGTGTTTTAAAGACGAGGTGTGCCAATGATCGGTTAGTGTTTCACTTGTCTCGTCGATAAATGTTGTCATAAATAATTGTGCTAAAATTAGTCATGAGAATGCAGTGGGCACGTGGTGTGGTTGGATGTGATAAGTAGATTGGAAGTGTGGGTTTGTCGAAGCACTGTGATGTCGGACGTGTATATCGAAGTGCATTATAGTGGTAATTGCGTTAAGTTAAACGGTAATGTCTCGGGTGCATGCCACAATATGGTTGTATACGAGACAGGGTAAAATAAAGTGTGCTCGACATAAATGTTTGGTCGTTGTAGGTAGAAATTGTCTCGGCTTAAGTAGAGAGGTGATGACATGCCGTAAGTAGTCATCACTTCCTCTATAAATATAAATCGAGTCTATACGCGTTAGGCGTTCCTTAAATTGTGCTTCACAAATAAGTGTATGATTGTGTTTATGACTTGAATAGATGTCTTCGAGTGAACTAATAGGTTCCTAAGGCAATTATGTGTAAGGTGTTTATAGTGACGCTTTATCCCGAAAGGTGTTAAGTCTGCGCATAAATAAGAGATAAGTGTATTTTGTGTAGTGTGGATTGATTTGAGTGCATGTGTCGCAAGAAATGACATGCCTTCGTAGTCATCATGTCGTTTGTTTGGTGACTTAGCCGAAAGTTGTAAAGAAATGTCGCTTACCTATGTGTTAATATTGTTACTCTGCGACTCTGTATAAATTGCCATGTGAAGTATGATTGAATTAGTCTATGTTTGCGATGTGTGGTGAAGTGATGGCATGACTACGTAGCCGTCACGTTATCTATTGTGTGACTATGCTTAAGTGTGTCTTGATAAAAGTTAGAGTAAGTCAAGTCTCTAAAACGCGGCAATTCTTGAATTATATAGAAGCTGAAATTTATTGATTGCTGTTTTGGGCTGCACGCGCTGTTTTTGTCGTGTTGTATGTTTGATGAACTAAAGCATGTTTTCTGTAGAAAAATCATATAGAAGAGTTGTAGATAACCTTATTATCTTGTTTGTACTAAAATTTGACAGCCATAAACCTGATCATTTAGGAGTTGTGCATTTCACAAGCCCAGCACCTGAATCTGTCAAATTTCTGAACAGATTTCAGAAATTGCAATGGGTGCTTAAGTTAATGTTGAAATAAGTTATTGATGATCACAAAAAAGTGGTAGATAAATTTATTATATTGCTGGTGTTAAAATTTGACAGCCATAGATCTAGCAGTTTAGGAGTTATGCTTTTTACAAATTCAGTAACTGAATCTGTCCAAATTCTGTACAAATTTCAGAAACTGCATTGTTTGCTCAATTTAATGTTGCAATCAGTTTATGGTCGTTATAATAAAGTTGTAGATTTATTTGCTATCTTGCTTGTGTTAAAATTTCATAACCATAGGCCTGACAGTTTAGGAGTTATGAATTTTACAAACTGGTTGTTGTGTTCTGTCCGCCGTCAGAACAGATTTTTAAAACTATGTTGTTTGATTTAGTTAAACATTGAATCACTTCTTGGTGATTATAAAAGTTATGTAGTGCTTTTGCTGAGTTTTCCAAAAAGTATTGGATCACTCTTTTTGGTGGTCTGAAGATTAAGTTATGGATGTTTAAAGTGTGAAGACTGAATCTGTCCAGTTCTAGGCAGCACAGCCTTCATAGTGTATTTTACCCTTGATACATATTAAATCAGCCAGAGATGTTTATAAATAATTTGTAGAACATTTAATTAGCTTTCCAGAAAGTCTAGGATCAATTTGTTTGGATGTTTGAATCTTTAGTTGTGAATTTTCGAATTTGCAAGTCTGAATCTCTCCAAATCGGGACAGAGCTGTTGTATTAGCACGTTTTGACCTTGCTAAGTATTGAATCATATTGTGATGACAATACCAAAGTTGTAGAGCACTTTTTAAACTTTCCAGAAAGTCCTAGTTTGCTATTTTTAGATTAATATTTGAAAAGTTATGACTGAAACAAGCAACTGCTGGGCTGTTGTCCTAATTTTGTTATGTTTGGTGGATTGCTCTACTATGTGGTGTATTTCTTGAGTCGACTGTTTCCTCATTTTGATTTTGATTGAACACGCAGTAATGATAATATAACTAATAATTGAGCCTAAGTATATAGATAACTAGTACCCGTCTCGCTAAATTAGTGAACTAAATTGGTTAAGGTCTAATAAGTGTTTGCCTAGTAAATAATTGTAAAGTCCAATTAAGTGTCTAGTTCCTTTTCAACTGAGTCTGTCTATATATCAGTCGTAGCAAACTTAGGTACTTAACTAACTTAATGATTAAGTAACTAATGGATGATTAAAGTGAACGTGGTAAATGCGTGTACTAGTGATGTCGTATTTGTGTTGCGTAAATATATAAAATGTTGTCGTCTTTTTAATGGTGTTAATTTTGAACGCTGATAACGTGTAGATAACAATTGCTAGCGTGTGGTTGTTTATGGTGTCTTACAATTTAATATTTAGTTCACCACTATGTCTTTATATATCTTGTGATAACTTTTTATTATATTCATACATATACATCTTGCATCTCATTTAGGACCGAATAATGATGATCGTGCAAGTGATGTAGTGCCAACCACAAGATGCAGATGGTGGACAACCTAAGGAAGGATTGACATAACCAGTAGATGCTCGCCAAGCGAGTACCCCCCAGCAAACACTATCTAAGTGTTAAATTAAAGGTAAGCCTCGGTTTTATGCATGACAGTTTATATATGCTATTTTACTATACTTAATGTTTGTAGGCTTGTACTGTGCACTTAAGTGTAGGAGTTGACTGGAACCTTAGTTGCATGAACTCAGGATTTCTTTTGAGGTGGATACTAGTATGCTAGGTCGAGTAGCTGCTTTACTAATTAGGGATCTCGGTAGAAGTCGAGTGATTTTTTTAGCACTCGCGCGAGGTCAGGAATTGATTGTATCCATTTTTTTATCAGAATGATGATGGTCTGTGGACACGGATCCATGCGGATGCGTTGTCTACGAGACGGAAATTGGAATAAGGATTAACGTACGGATACCTGTGTCAAGCATTTGAATGTACTAAACACATGCCGAGAAATATGGTAAATCAGTAAGCCTAGTACCTGAGTGAACCTGCCCGCAGATTGCCCTCCTCACACGACCTGAGACGTGGTCTCCCATTCCGGTTATGGTGGGTACAAGTGCGGTCACTGCACGACGGCAGTGGGGTCAGTGAGGCATTGTACGCCAAAGCGGTGAGCCCCTTTCTGTTGCCAGGGAATCGATGGGGGTGGTTGATATGTGTGGGGACGGAGTGCCTCGCCACGTCATGTGTTTAGGTTTACCTTGCAAGAATAAAAACCCGATTCGAATCGTCTGCTTCTCATAGCTAATGAGACTGCTTGATCCATTGTACTTGTCGGAGAGCAAATCTCCGGCCGGGTAGCGGAGTGCATCCGCCCTAAATCCTAAGATGAGGAGGGGCTTAGGCGTTTTGCTTGTTAGTTGGAAAAGTGGGAAGAACACAAGAACACACAAGGATTTAGAGTGGTTCGGGCCACCGGAGCGTAATACCCTACTCCACTGTGTGATGTATTGCTTGAGAGCTTGTATGAACTTGTGAGACTAAGATTGTGTCTAAAGGATTGAGCATGTGTATAACGCTGCATGTCTCCCCTTTTATAGCTGAAGGGGGGCATGCACAAAGGTACTGGGCCCCGACATGTGGATCCAGGGACATAAAGGATATAACACTTGGAGCCACCAATGTTTGCTGCTGGGGCAATCTTCTCGTGCCCTGACGCCCGAGATCTCCGTATCCTTGGCGTGCTGGGGAAGCATCTTGTAGAAGGGATGACAGGTACTGTGCGCCGCTTGGCACGGGCGCACTGTTCGCCAACATACTGGTCAGGTGCACCGTCTGCTGGGTGACCCTAACGCCGCCTGTCGGCGGATTGGACAGGACACATTAAATGCTGAGAGGGCGCGTCGCTCGTCAGTGTGGCGGCAGGTGGCGCGTCCTCTCCACAATAAATGCAAAAGACTGCACAGCCGTATGGGCCTCACATCAGGCTCGGTCCGTTGGCTTATGTCACAAGCCACAAGCCATGTAGCCGCGGCGGGTTTCCACCTGAGCGGGGAGCGTAGGGCAAAGCCTGGACACGTGTCAGCACCGGACCCTTGCTTGTGCCGAGGTCCTCTCCGTCCCGGGACCTTGCTAAGGCCCGGACCTCACTCGGGGGGACCCGGCATGTCTCCTCGGGAGCTCCGGACTCGTACTCACAGGGGTCCGGTGTTCCTCTACGGAGGTCCGGGCCCAACGGTGCTTCCTGGGATGTATTATCCTTCCTCGCCACGTGGTGCCCTTAGGCCTGCCCATGTGGTGGGGTCGGGTGCCGCTCTCTGTGTGACCTGGAGGTGTCGTACGGGTGCAGCGTCTTCAACTGTAGAAGAGGGTACCCCTGATTCAGGGTACCGACAGTGGCCCCCGGGCCCGCCTCAGGGGAGGATGCGAGCCTGTAGGTGGGGCCAGAGTCTGATTTGCGGTTGGCTTGCTGCTCCTGTGCGCCCGTTGGCTCAATCACCGTCAGCCCGCCTATGGTCATGCCGACTGCCACGCCTATTCCCACGGCTGACTGGCCCGTGACCATCGTACTTAATGTCACTGTTGGGCCACGCACGGGGTGCCTCGAGTCGCTGCACTGGTTCTGAAAAACTTATGTTTTCAGACTTCCGCGACGGTCCCGAAAAGACGTGGCATTGGCGCAAGCGGCGGTGCGAATTTTCCGCACCCAGTAACTGGCGCGCCGGTTGCATGACATGTGGGCCCAGGCCCCCGAGTTAAACCGCCGGTTGCAGCGAAGCTAAGGGGGCACACAGCAGCGGGGCGGTTGTACGCTTCTTGCGCGGCGGTTCGCCTCTTTGACCGTTGGTTACGGCGAAGATGAAGGGGAGCTTAACCGTGGGGCTGTTGCATGCCCCTTGTGCGGCGGTTCGCCTTCTTGACTGCTGGTTGCCCTGAAAATGAAGGGGCGCGTAACCGTGGGGCAGTTGCACGCTCCTTCTTCGGGTCAGTCTGTATGACGTGTGGGGCCTGGCCCCCGTGTCATAAGGTGGGAACCTTGGTGCATGTTGGGGAGACTTTGCTCGTGACGCTTCAGGGGCGCGAGTGGGGAGATCTACCTTTAAAAAGGGGTCGATCTCCTGGGCAGTAGACATGCCTCGCTCCTCTCGCGACCATCGCGTCCTTCTGCCTTCCGGGCCTCCAGATGGGGTGCGCCGGTGTTCTCTAGAGGGATCCACATCAAGGTTGTCCCTTCCGGCGACCTCACCGCCGGAGAGCTCGCGCTCGTGGTGGTGCTGCCGATCTTTTCTTCTTCTTGTTGTTGTTAGGGGAGTGCAACCCCGTGTGGGTTGGCATTCTTCCGCCATCGCTCGGCTTCAAGGATTTTCATCATGCAGCCCGGTCGCAACTTCCGGCCGGTGGTCATCCACAATGATAACTACCAGCCTTGTGGTGGAGAAGCGAGCCGGACTGCAGCCTCCCCCTGCCCTCAGCTTCAAGGATGTTCATCATCCGCGCTGGGGAGGAGGGCGAGCCAAGTCGGGGTTCCGCCTTCCGCATGGGCTGGCGGCCCGCTTCTTCCTCCAACATTCGGGGGAGAAGGGCGTTCACCAGCCTTGCAAAGGAGGCGAACTTCGGCTACGCGGGGTCGGCCGTCTGAGGCGCCGTCAGCTGCCGCGTGCCTGGCTCCTCGGCCTGGGTGGCTTTGGTGCAGCCTCCGGCGCTGCCTCCTGTCGCTTGGACGGGGCGTGGCTGTCCGTCCACCGCACGGGCGATGGTTGCGTCGTGCGCAGGTCGGCCACATCCACGGCTTCTCCCGCGCCACCGGCCGCACCAGGGGGTCGTACAAGACGTCGTACGCTGCGGGGGCGGCGGCGGCGTTCTTGGATGGTCTTGTCCTCACTCCCGTAGTGAGGACGGGAGCGAGGACCTCTTCGCTCGTGCTGGGGCAGCCGCCGCCCATTGGTGTGGAGGTGGTCGCTGCTGCTGGTGGGGCTGAGGCAGTCGCCGCTGCTGGTGAGGCTGCCCGCTGCAGAGGTGGTTGACTCTGCTGGCGAGACCGTCAGTGCCACCTGCTACCGGACCTTCGGCTCTTTGGCTTTAATGGCCTCGTTGTCACCCCCCGTAGGAAGACGAGGGCGAGGACCTTTCCACAGCGGCATACATGCTGAGGTGATCGACGCTGCTGGCGAGTTGTCGGTGCAGAGGTGGCCACCACCGTCGGTGCTGATGTGGTCGCCTCCACTGACGAGCCGCTCGGAGCTAGCTATCCCGCGGCCCTTACTAGTGTGGAGGTAGTTCATACCTGCAGAGTAGAAATGGAACTAGGGCTCCACTTGAAAACAGATGTAATACTTTCGCTTTTTGTAAGGTACTCAAGAGTACTATTTGTTAAGCAATATTAGCACTTATCTATTTTTAACGTGTTCCTGCTGTGTGCGATATTGTTGACTCCTCCTTGATACCTGGCCCCCCGCCTGGGATGCAGGCTTGATGTGTTGAGGTTGGATACCAGCATTTCTGAAAAGGTTGTCAACAATCCTCGGGAGGCAACCTCGCCGGGATCTAGATCTGTACACAGCTTTAGCTAGGAAGCATTAGTAGTACACCTCATAGGGTTCCCTGTCTCACATTAGCCGTCCTTTGATACATGCTCGGGACTCGCAGTTTTTAGACTGGGTGGCCAAGTTGTGTGTCCGGACCACCTTGGGTCGCGGTTCTAGATACTAGGACACTTGTTGCAGGGCGGTGGAGCGTGCAGGCCCACGGTACGGGACCAGGCTGAGCGGCTGCACGGGCTCCGGACCACCCCAGGAGACTAATGCCCATTATCTAGCTCTGGTCCTGAGGTTGTCAGACCTGCAGGACTTATAGCCCCAAATACTAAGTACCCTTCATGGAGTAGTGGAGCATGCAGGCCCACGGTACAGGACCAGGCTGAGCGGCTACACGGGCTCCGGACCACCCCATGGAACGGGGTCCCGTTCTTTAGGGTCGGCTCCCAGGCTGTCGGACCTCCCAACTTTCATATTGGGGGCCCTAGACTGCAAGCCTGGCTACTCAATTCAGACGTCGTAACGTTAGGACAGATAGGAACCATACGGGTGGGTTAGATAAAAAGTATTATATGAAAAACTGCAAGGTAAGACCATGGAGCAGTGAGGTGGATCTATCATAGGGGCACAACTGAGGGGGCAGTTTTTTCTTTATAACTTGTCATGCATGTGTGCAGACCAATAGGCCGGGTTTATGGGGACAGACCCCACTTGGTTGTCGTACACGTATGCGTTACCTAGTTACAAAAAAGGGAAACAGATTCGACCCCTAAGACTTGCTCTATGGATAGAACTTACAGAGATGTTTCAGCATCAGGGTAAGGCACTCCTTCAGTCGTAGCTAGATGGTTACCCTTGGGTCGGTGCGTTCCTGTTACCTTGAAGGGTCCTTCCCAGCTGGGGGAGAGTTGCGGAGCCCTTCTTGGTTTGGTACTTGCCGCAAGGCTAGGTCCCGACCCTGGGTCCCCATCTGCATTTGACACGGGAGCCCCCGTCTTTGGCTGCGACTGTTCTTGTATGTACCTGTCGGAAGCCTGGACCCGCGGGGGATCCAGAAGGGTTTCCGGAGGAAGGCATGCTTTAGCTCCGTAGACTGCGGAGCACGGGTCCCCCTAGGGTCCGCCTAGTTGTCTTCACCGGAGTAGGAACCTCCGGCGAAGACATCCTTCAGGTCCCCCTCGGGCGACTGGTACCCGAGATCCCGCTCAGCCGCGACCACCTCGCCATCGTCCACCTTTTCTTTGCCAGGTCGGCGGCGAGGTGGAGAGCCGTCTTTGGAAGACTGCTCGCGCCACTCACTGACACGTTTCGTGAGGTCAATGATCTCGCGACATTCCATGGCGTTGTGGCGACCGTGGGGGTGCATAGGGCATGAGCCGCTGTTACCCTTCTGTGGCCGTGGGCGTTTGTTCCGGTCGCCCTAGCCCCCGGTCATGGCTGCGACCACCAGAGCGGTGGACCGTGGCTTATGGTAGTCGTGGTCCTTCTTCTTTTTCTTCTTTACGTCCCAGGGGACGGCACCCGAGCCACCCGACTGGGCAGCTCCGGTTTGTGGGGCTGAGTGCCATGCCCGGCCTTCAGCGGCTCTGGCGCATTTATCGGCCAGAGCGAAGAGTGTGGGGACAGTTTCCACGTCATGTGTGGCCAACTTCTCCAACATTTTTTCATCACGTACTCCTTGTCGGAAGGTCGTGATGATGGAAGCATCAGAAAAACGAGGTATAGTACCTCGCACCTTGGTGAAGCGGGAGATGAACTTTCGAAGGGTCTCCCCGGGCTCCTGCCTCACCGCATGGAGGTGGGCCTCCACACCGTGCTGCTGGTAAGCACTGGAGAAGTTCGCAACGAACCGCGCGCAGAGCTCTTCCCAGGAGTAGACTGACCCCGGGGTAAGGTTCATGAGCCAGGTCCGGGCAGGTTCAGACAAGGCCACATGAAAGTATGTGGCCATCATAGCGGTGTTTCCACCTGCCGCCGTGATGGCGGTAACGTACACCTGCAAGAACTCTGATGGGTTCGATGTTCCGTCGTATTTTTCCGGTAGGTGCGGCAGGAACTTGGGTGGCCATGACGCTGCGCAGAGATGATCCGCAAGAGCGGCGCAGCCCACACCGGCCAAGGGGACACCCGTTTGGGACCGGGTGCCCATCGGTGTCTGCAGTGCAACCGCAGCGAAATTTTGATCGAGGTTGTGACCATCGATGTTTTGGCGGCGCTCGCTTGCCCTTTCCAAAGAGACCCGGGCATCCTCTCCCGCACGCCTGCGGTTGAGTTCTGCCCGGAGGTCGTTGGTCTATGCGCCCCTTACTGAGGGCGAGCGCACAGACGTCGACGCCTCGTGTTGACGTCGGGATGACCGCGTCCTCGACCTGGTTAAGGTAGAATGCGCCATACCGAGCAGTCGGTCGACATCGTCCCGCCATTGCTTCATGGCCCCTGGTGAGGCCGTGGAGCTTGGAGGGTGTCGCAACAACTCTCTAGCTGCTGACAACGCCCCCGGAGATGCTCTCGATGGAGTCTAGGACGTTTGCGCAGCCGTGTACTGTCGTGCGGCGTGCACAGCAGCAGTGCCTGGTACTGGGCGACTGGGAACCTACAGTGTGGAGGAAGCAGCTTCTCCCTCCACCGAAAAATCTACCAAAGTCTCGGCGTGATGCTCAATGATCTGCACCATCATGCTTGGGCAAGGAAACAAGCAAAAACCTAAAGCCTAGCCCCTACCTGGCGCGCCAAATGTCGGAGAGCAAATCTCCGACCGGGTGGTGGAGTGCACCCTCCCTAAATCCTAAGATGAGGAGGGGCTTAGGCGTTTTGCTTGTTAGTTGGAAAAGTGGGAAGAACACAAGAACACACAAGGATTTAGAGTGGTTCGGGCCGCCAGAGCGTAATACCCTACTCCACTGTGTGATGTATTGCTTGAGAGCTTGTATGAACTTGTGAGACTAAGATTGAGTCTGGCAACCAACCAGATGGCCAAGCAGCCCCAGCACAAGTAGGAGGTCGTGCATGCTTCTACTGTGGAGAACAAAATCACTGGGCGAAGAACTGTCCCAAGAAAGCAGCCCAGCAACCGCCAGCAGTTAATGCCCCAGCAAGACAAGGAGCACCACAGCAAGCACCAGGAGTTCGTGGTCAGGCCTACAACCGTGGAAAGGTGAACCACCTGGAGGCCGAAGCAATCTAGGATGCTCAGGACGTGGCAGTAGGTATGTTCCCAGTCGAATCCTACCCAGCGAAAGTATTATTTGATACTGGTGCCACACATTCTTTTGTTTCTGCATCTTGGGTAGAATCACATAACATCCCCATAGAACCAATGATCCCACCTTTGAGAGTAAATTCAGTTGGGGGAAAAGTTCAGTCCGATAGGATTTGTCCGAATCTAAGGATTGAAATAAGGGGGATAGCCTTCCCCGCTAGCCTAGTAGTAATGGGAACTCAAGGGTTAGATGTCATCGTAGGGATGAATTGGCTACACAGAAATCAAGACACTGTCAGTTGTGACAAGAGGACAGTTAAGTTGGTGTCCCCATCCGGAAAGGAGGTAGTAACCAAGCTATACTTACCTGAACTAGAAGAAGGAGCATGTCACCATTTATCAATGGATGAAGATGAGTCCAATTCGATTGAAACAATTAGGATTGTGTCAGAATTCCCCGATGTATTCCCTGAAGAGTTACCAGACATGCCACCTGAAAGGAAAGTTGAATTTGCCATAGAGTTTATCCCAGGCACCGCCCCTATTTCCAAGAAAGCTTATCGAGTGTCCGGACCAGAGTTGGTGGAACTCAAGAAGCAAATTGATGAGTTGTTAGAGAAAGGTTACATCAGGCCAAGTACCTCACCTTGGGCAGCCCCAGTGTTATTTGTGGAGAAGAAGGATGGCACGAAGAGGATGTGCATCGATTACAGAGCTTTGAATGAAGTCACTATCAAGAACAAGTACCCCATGCCTCAAATTGAATACTTATTTGATCAGTTGAGAGGAGCCAGTGTGTTCTCAAAGATAGATTTGAGGTCATCAGCTGAGAATCCGACCCTCAGACATACCGAAGACCGCATTCATCACCAAGTATGGACTATATGAGTTCATGGTTATGTCATTCGGATTGACGAATGCGCCAGGTTACTTCATGTATCTGATGAACAGTGTGTTCATGGACTACCTCGACAAATTCGTAGTGGTGTTCATAGATGATATCCTTATATATTCCCAGAATGAGCAAGAGCATGAGGAACATTTGAGGAAAGTACTTCAGAGGCTACGAGATTGCCAGTTGTATGCCAAGCTTAGCAAGTGTGAGTTCTGGACCAGCGAAGTTCTATTCTTGGGTCATATAATAAACCGAGATGGACTAGCTGTGGATCCAAAGAAAGTAGCGGCGATTCTGGACTGGAAAGCACCAAAAGATGTCCGAGGAATCAAGAGTTTCATTGGAATGGCCGGTTATTATTGGCGTTTCATTGAGGGTTTCTCCAAGATTGCCAGACCAATGATAGCCTTGCTAGCAAAGAAAGTTGAGTTCAAGTGGACCCCAGCGTGCCAAGAATCATTTGAGATGTTGAAGCAGAAGTTGACAACAGCACCGATGTTGGTTCTGCCAGATGTTCACAAGCCATTCTCAGTATAATGTGATGCTTCGTACACCGGACTGGGATGTGTGTTAATGCAGGAAGGGAGAGTAGTGGCATACTCGTCCCGACAATTGAAAGTTCATGAGAAGAATTATCCTACTCATGACCTGGAACTAGCAGCAGTGGTTCATGCACTGAAAACCTAGAGACATTATCTTTATGGGCAGAAGTGTGATATCTACACGGACCACAAGAGCCTCAAGTACATATTCACTCAGTTAGAGTTAAACATGAGGCAGCGAAGATGGCTGGAATTGATCAAAGACTACGAGCTAGAGATTCATTATCACCCAGGCAAAGTAAATGTGGTTGCATATGCTCTTAGAAGGAAGAGTCAAGTCAATATGTTGGCCGCTCACCCGATGTTGTTTGAGCTAGCAAAGGAATTCGACAGGTTGAGTCTCGGATTTCTGAACAACACTCAAGGAGTGACAATTGAGCTAGACATCAGAAAAGGTCAGAAGGATGATGAGAAGATCAACGAGATCTGACAGCTGATCCTTGATGGGAAAGGTCCAGATTTCCGTGAAGATGCAGAAGGAGTGATATGGTTCAAAGATAGATTGTGTGTTCCCAACATCACCTCGATTTGGGAACTGATTCTCAAGGAAGCTCATGAGACAGCGTATTCTATACACCCTGGTAGTGAGAAAATGTACCAAGACTTGAAGAAGAGATTCTGGTGGTATGGTATGAAAAGAGAGATAGCAGAGTATGTGGCTAGATGCGACAGTTGTCAGAGGATCAAGGCAGAACATCAAAGACCCGCAGGATTGTTGCAGCCGTTGCAGATTCCGCAGTGGAAATGGGATGAGATTGGGATGGACTTTATAGTTGGTCTGCCCCGCACTCGAGCTGGTTATGACTCCATCTGGGTAGTAGTGGACCGTTTGACAAAGACGACCCATTTCATACCAGTCAAGACCACCTATAACAGTGCAGTGTTGGCATAGTTATACATGTCTCGGATTATGTGCTTGCATGGTATTCCAAAGAAAATAATATCGAATAGAGGCACCCAGTTTACTTCTCACTTTTGGCAGCAGCTACACGAAGCTTTGGGTACACACTTGAAATTCAGTTCAGCTTATCACCCGCAGACAGATGGTCAGACTGAGAGAACCAACCAGATTCTTGAGGATATGTTGAGAGCTTGTGCTTTGCAAGGCCAGTTAGGTTGGGACAAGAGGCTACCATATGCAGAATTCTCCTACAACAACAGCTACCAAGCCAGTCTGAAGATGTCACCATTCGAAGCACTTTATGGGAGGATTGCAGAACTCCATTGCATTGGGATCAACCCGGTGAAAGACAAGTATTCAGATTTTGCTTGAAGCCGAAGAGAATATCAGGATGATTCGGGAATATCTGAATGCAGCACAGTACAGGCAGCGAAGCTATGCTGATACTAGGAGAAGAGAACTCAGTTTTGAAGTGGGAGACTATGTCTACTTGAAAGTGTCACACATCAGAGGAACCAAGAGGTTTGGAGTCAAAGGCAAGTTAGCACCTCGCTATATCGGTTTGTATCAGATTCAAGCCAGACGTGGAGAAGTGGCTTATCAACTCAGCTTACCAGAGAACCTGTCTGCAGTGCATGATGTGTTCCACGTGTCTCAGTTAAAGAAATGCTTGCAGGTACCAGAAGAGCAGTTGCCAATGGAAGACCTTGAAGTTCAAGAGGATCTGACATACATTGAGAAGCCAACGCAAATTAAGGAGACAGTAGATCGAGTCACTCGGAGGAACACCATCAGAATGTGCAAAGTCAAATGGGGCCATCACTCAGAAGAATAAGCAACCTGGGAAAGAAAAGATGATCTGAGAGCCAAGTACCCTGAACTCTTTGCTAGCCAGCCCTGAATCTCGAGGGCGAGATTCTTTTAAGGGGGATAGGTCTGTAACACCCTGAATTTGGGGGTATAAAATTTCTTTCTAATGATCACCCAAATTCATGTGTTACTCTTCTCTATCTCACTCTAGTTTCTCTCTCTCTAGTTTTCTCTCTCTTTCTCTTTTAATTAGAGTTAGTTGTATTAGTGAGGGATTATTTATTTTATTTTGCCCAAAACATATGATACATGGAATGTTGCATCATATCGAGCCTAAATATTCTTTGAAATGTTGCACATATTTGATTTGGTTTGAATTTGAAACTTGATTTGAATTTGAATTGAAAACCCTAGAGAAAATAAATAGAAAGGCAATAGAAATTCCAGGAAAATAGGAAAAGCCAATTCAGACCAAGGCAGCCCATTAAGCCCAGCCCGTGCGCGCGCCCGCGCCCGTGCGTCTCTGTGCCTGACAGGCGGAACCCGCTTGTCGGCGCAAACCCGAGCGCCCTCTCTCCCTCGCTGCTCCATGGGACCGGCCTATCGGCGCCGTTGCTCTCGCGCGCGCCCGCTCCCTCTCTCTCTGCCCCACCGACCCCACCTGTCAGCGCGTCTCTAACCTCTCGCCCACGATCTCCCCGCCATGGACGCGCCCACGTCCGCGCGTTCTCCGGCCACGTCCGAGCCCCCGCGCCCCGTTTGAACCCCACGCCCTGCTCGCCCACCTCCCCTCTTCCATTTGCGCTCTCTGCCCAGCTCTCTCGCTCTCTCTCGCTCTGCCCACGCGAACCGAGAACCTCCGCCACCGCCCGCTGACGTCCACCGCCTGTTCCGTGGCCGCCGTTGCGCCCGTACCCCGTCTAGTGCCACAGTGAGCTTCGCCTTGTCGTCAGCTACTCGGGACACCCTTCGGTGTGCCCCCCTCTCTGGTATATCCGGTCCGCGCTCACCGGAGTGGTTCTTGCGCAGCCGGAGCTTCGCCACCATCGGCTCATCGCGTCTCTGTGCCTTCGCCGTTGCCTCGTGCCTCTAGCGTTTCCCCTCAAGGTGAGCAACCTCCTCGCGCCCCTATTTCCATGTGTACTGCACTGGTTAGCACGCAATTGCTCGTCGGAGTAGCCCCACGCCGCCGTTAGCCCTCTGGTGCTCCCGCGCCGGCGTGGTGCCCTCGGCTGAGTCCGCCAGATCCCCCTGTGCGCGCCTAGGCCAACCCCCAAACCTCTGGTGCCCCGTCGTGGCCGGTCTGCTCGTCTCCGGTGAGTTCTCGCCGCGGGACCGAGCGGCACCACCGCACCCATGTCCGCCCCCTGCCGTTAGATCTCGACCGTTCGCTCGAGATCGGATAGTGTAGAGCTAACCCGAGCGGATCTAACCGTAGCCGTCCGATCCAGATCCAACCGTCTCTCCTCTCTCCCCCTCACCCGCATCTCTGCCCCTGGGCCTGGCTGGTCAGCCCGCCCTGGCTCGCTGACGCCCTGGCCTCGCCTGTCAATCGCGTCCGCATGCTCACGCTCGCGCGATCTAATCTAGGTCATCGGTTTCTGATCTGATGGCTGAGATTACCCCGTACCCCTTCGCGTGGTTATTTTGCTTAAGAACCCCCTGGTTTTAGGAAATCAACCCGCCGTCCTCTGTTTTAGCGCTTAGGTCCCTAGTTTCTTTAGAATAGCCCTTGGACTTTTATTTAATTACAGATTTAGCCTTAATTTCATATTTCAAACTTCAAAACTTGTTTATTTCCTATCTTTTTTATATGAACTCCAAATTTAGTGGTTCAAATTGCAAAATGTTCACAAGATTATTCTCTGTTCAAATAAAATATGACCAACTGTAATCTGTATACCTTAATTTTTCACTTAGAATATAGGATTAATCTTTATGTTAGTTTATTTATTTAATAAAATAAATAAAATGAAAGCCCTAGGAGTTAAAGCATATTTAATTTTGTGAGATTAGTGTTATGCATTTCATGGATTTATTTTTGGTTTAACCTTTAGACCCTAATGTGATAAAAATAATTAGGTATGTAATTATGGATAATATTTAAAGGATAATCAAATTCCTAAATGAGAGTAGTTTATATTATATTTCTAACTTTCCTTTGTTTTAATCACTACTTAACCTTTTTGAGTTATGTCCCAAACATTTAAAGAGTAATCAATTCCCCAATTAGGATTACTCCATTTTCTTTGTAACTTGATATCATTCCCCTACACTTAATGTTGTACCTTTTTGAGTTATGTGTCAATGATTGTAAATGTTTGATGTGCTGTTCATTTATACTTTTCCGAATGTATTGAATGTATGCTCGCTTTACTTAGACAACGAGCTGTCCGAGGTTCCTGAGTGTGTTGTTGGAGACCTCCCTTAGCAACAACCTGGTGAAGGCAAGTGTCCTCAGACCCACTATGTCCTACTATACTTTATAATTCACTGTCCCGCATTACATTACTGAAACTTAAGGATTGAATAGTTTGTATTTCCCTTACCCTTGTTTACCTTTTTGGGTTAATCATGGTTAGCTTATGCTATTGCTTAAACTTAATCAATGAACATGATGTGATCTTTTATGATACGATGATGTTATCCCGATGGGGTCCTTGTGATTACTTTAGGGGGCTCAAGCTCTTTCCTGAGTGCCTCTCCGTAAGGACCTGTTTGGGGAGTGACAACCCGGGATAACAGTGCAACCATGAGGGTGGAATGAGACACACTTAGCTAATTAATTAGAGGAACCAGATGAGTAGTTGGCTTCGCCGTAGGGCCATCAATGGGGTCCGGGCACAGTACTTGCTCTGCCAAGGCTGGTTGCAGAGGTTCTTTGATTTGGTTTTGTTAGTCACCCTTCTTTGGGGAGATGTACTGTGTTTATCAAACTGGAGAAACCTAACGGGCGGCTATGACCTCTGGGAAATCTTTGTAAAGGCTACGTAGTGAGACCCTGCTAGGTCACCTTGGTAGTGATCAATGGGGAGGCTAGAACCCCGGGCAGAATGGGAATCACGGCTTGTGGGTAAAGTGTGCAACCTCTGCATAGTGTTAGAAACTGGTATATCAGCCGTGCTCACGGTTAAGAGCAACATTGGGATTCTCTTCGATTAGAAGAACAATGGTTACTTTTATGATGATGTTTAGCAATGATGGTTATAAATCTGATCTCTGGTATTTTCTCTTATAGGGAGTGCCTCTGGGTAATAACTAGGTTATTACTAAAATTTGGCTATACTTATAGTAATAAAGCTTGACCAACTAAAAGCAACTGCTTAACCTTAACTCCACATACAGCTAGTCCACTTTAGCCAAACGGGACATTTGCTGAGTACGTTGATGTGTACTCACCCTTGCTTTACAAACCACCCCACCCCAGGTTGTTCCCACTGTACTCAGTGCTCAGGAGGTGAAGCTGACAACATGGATGACTTTGAGGAGTTCCAGGACTACAACGAGTTTTAGTTTACTTTAGTGGCAAACCCCCAGTCAGTTGCCTGTGTAGGCTTACATTCTACGTTTCGTTACTCCGCACTTTGATTTAATGTTAAACACTATGGATATGTATTAGACTCTATGGATGTCTCAGACATCTTAATGTAACTAAGTACATTTGCGCTATTTAATTCAAGAATCGTGTGATGATGTCCAATTATGTAATCGTTGTGTACGTGAGTTCTGATCCTGTCACGTACATGGTTCGCATTCGGTTTACCTTCCAAAACCGGGTGTGACATCCTTGACACCTTTCATTGATGGCGGGGTATGAGATCCTCGGCACCTTCCGTTGATGGCGGCGCGGATGACGGGCGGTGTTGCCTGCGCGCTTGGGTTCCGAGGCTGGCTGCCTGGCTCGAATCAAATGTGATATTTCTGGCAGCTACAGGCCTTCGCTTTATGACGGATGAGCCCTGACAGAACCATGCACCAACATTATTGTGGACGCCTACACTACTATCTTAAGAAGTAGGATAGATAGATAACACATACATTAATTATTTTATAAATATATTAAGAAAGTAAAATAAATTTTAGTTTAGGTGTAAGAAAGTATCAAATTTCATATATATCTATTTTAAAATATTAGATTTACAGTTTTGCTAGGCTGGGCCACTCCTTTGGCCATCCTAGGTCTCGTGTACAGTCGTCCCCTCCGCTCCTCGCCTCCTCTCCCGAGTCCCGAACGGCCGATCCCGACGCCGGCTGCGTGGCTCGCCTCAGAGCCCCAGCCGTATCCTGCCACCCTTGTCCATGAGCGCCCGCTATCAGCGCAGCTAGTCCCTCCCTCCGCCCGCTATCTTGAGCGGTGGTGATGGAGTTTACTTTCGAGGATGCAGCGGAACTGTGCGCGCTCGTTTCGAATCAGCAATCCCACGTCGACGAGAAGCGGAGGTCGGTGTGGTTTCTTCTACCGGCGCACCTCCGATCAGAATGCATTTCTGTTTTTGCACCCTGCATCACAAAAGATTCGGGGCCCTCTTAATTTGCAGGTGGCTGGAGTCAATGATCCTCAGACCGGATGGCTGCATCAGGCGCGCGAAGCGACCCAAGTTTTTGCATGAAGTGTAAGCGTGCGCCAAGTTCTGGGATGCGAGTAGTGTTCTAATTCAGGCTTTTTCTTGGTCTCTTTAATAAGTTGTCCGAAGTTTAGTGTTTTATTGAGTCAACCGGGCTGAATTTTTTTTCCATATGACATTGGAATTGATTTTTACAGATTCAGTGCTAAACCCATTTTGGGTGGTAATTTTCTCATGTGTGTTATTGTATCTGATGAATCGTTGTGTTTCTTAAGCACTCCTCGCATTCTAGATGCCATAACATTCATATCAATGCTTATTCATTCTGAAAAGCTGATAATTGTTTTGATAAGGGGTACCATTATGGCATTATGTGTAATGACACCCCTCTTCCTCTGAAATGTTTCCACATCGAACTCTGTTTTCCTAATTTATATTCTCTCTCCCTCCCTCCCTACCCCTCTCTCTCTCTCTCCCCAATCCACCTATCCACAAAAAAGAACAATCAGGATGTATGTAGTGAGTAGTGACTATACTAAGTCTAATTGTTAGTTCTCTGCTTATGCAGGTACTTGCCTGAGTCATATATCAGGAGTGATGACGTAAGTGTTAGTACTTTGGAAAGAACTACATATAGCTTAGTGTTTATTTTGCATTCTTACTAACATCAGTTCATGGCTTATGTACTATGTGCACATATGGTTTCTCCCACTTATTCAAATCCCTCCACCTATGTGTTTAGGTCTTTAAGGTATTAGCGAAATATGTGAAGTAATAAATACTCTATTTTCACTGTATAAGTTTTATTCAAGAATAAGTTAGGTGTGTACTCAAAGGACTTTATTTCAATAATCAGTTAAATACATAATGCTTAAAACTTATGGAAGACATGTTCTAGCGCCAAGTTAGGAACTATTGCACATGGTACTCTAGTGCTATGTCTGATGTTGTTTTGAACATGGTTCAATTTAATTGTATTTCTTCAAAAATGGTTTTGTCATGGCTATATAAATTTTCCTTACCCTGCAATGATCTTATGATCGTTTTGGAACCATTTATCAGTTTCCTGGCTTATACTAGTTAATATAACAGCAATTTCGGTTGCATTATGTCACTTCAAAATATAAAATGTGAATTTAGTGGGGACCATTTTTTCAGAGATCTTGTGATAAAGTGAGAGGTAACATTAAAAGGATTTGGAGTTCAGAGTGCAATGGCTATACCCATCACTTAGTTCTGGAGGGCCTCCAGCTTTTTGACTTCCAGAAGAAGGAAAATGAACCACTTGGACCAGAATATCTTGGTGTCATGCAGGACACAATCAGCAAATTGACCTATGAAACACTTCAGTCAGTGGCTTGTGTTGTCAGTCATGACAAGGTTACTTTTGATAAGACTAGGTCTGTAATGGAAAAAATTGTAAATTCTCACCTTCCAAGTTACTTGGCCAGCTTGGATCAGAATGATATTGCATGCCAGCTATTCAATATTTTTAGAAATCCATGCAGCTATCGATCTGGTTCTGTGAGGCTTGTCACACCTGTGTCACCACAACTTTTGTCTTCTATTAAGCATGCGTTGGATGAGCTTGATGGAATGCCAATGCAGGGTCTTGTTGCAATGAATAGGAAGATTAAAGGAAAATCATGTGCCCCAAAATTTGGATTAACTGCTAGCTTTTCCAAAAGAATGCATATAATCAAAATGATAAGAAAAAGGTGCAACAAGATTTTAACAGAACTTGAGGAAGGTAATTACCTGCCAAAGGAATTAGCAAAGGCAATGTCAGTGGTGAACTTATATCAGAAGCAGAAGCTGAAAAATGTGAGTATTTCACAATCAGAGTTTTTCCCCTTTGCAAAAGAAACTATTTCTTTGCAGAATGATATCCTGAATGCCCTTTGGTCACTTCCAAATCTCAAGCATGCGAAGCTGAAATTGCTGCACACCATACTGGATCATGATTCTAAATTTGAAAGGAAGCACTTAGCAACTTTGAGGAACTACTTGACAGAATGTTTGTTTGGATGTGATGATGGTCTACCAGATGTGGCCCTCCAAGCCATAGCCTCTATAAATCAGATTTCTAGATGTCAGCATGTTGTGTTAACGGAAGAGAGGGAGGATGCTGAGGTAGATGCTGTACTGAACTTGAGCAGTCATCTCAAAGCTTTAGCTCATTGTTGTATAAAAGAATGTTCATGCGAAGAGTTGATTAGCTTAGGAAATGATAGCTGCAATGAGGATAACGATTTCATACTGTCTGGGACCAATTACTTCAATTCAAGCTCCCAGCAGCAGGAGGTGCATGAGCCTTGTTGCTCTAGTAGTTTATTGGGCATTGATATTATGAGAGAGAATTGCTGGGGCGAAACTAGTGGCGATACATGTAATGTCTCTAGAGCTGAGGATTCTGGTTCCAAATCAGAAGTACTTAGGAAACCATGTGACAGGGCTGAAGACTCTGGAAGCACTAGGCATTGCAGAGACAATGAAGCTGTTGACAGTGGCATGGAGCCATACGCGGAGATGCCTGTTGATGCTAACCATTTGAAGGAGCCAAGATGTTCAGAGATTAATGGGATCTGTGATGAAACGTCAATATTGGCCCATTCCATTATTGTGCAGATTTTAGACGAATGGCTGTCGACGGAGAACAATGGAGTGGACGAACTGATTAGACGCCATCTTGGAGGGGGATTGACGCTTCAAGGTCCCCAAGGTACATTGTGATCATCATCAAACCTTTTTCCTTTTATGATGTGTAATGGTGTTATATAGTTTATACTTCACAGATCGCAGTCGTAAGCTGATGGGTAGTCCTTTGCTAGACGATGATAATAGGCCCGCTAATTCAGCAGAGACGGACATTTTTATTCATGCTGTGGAACGTGTCTTGCCTAATTTGCCAAAAAGGTTGTTTTTTTTTTCTTTATCACTCTTTTGGGCAATCATGATCTATGGTTTTATAACATCTTGCGTTTGTGCAGTTGCATAGACAAAATCAAGAGACTAATGGGCTGAGCTAGCAAGTACGTGATAGCGACCTGCAATGGCACCTATGGACCCGGTAATTTTTTGGTTTTGTTTCGCCAGGAATCGATACCAGACCTGTGTATTCTGTGATTAGGCACCATCTCATGTAGTACTAAGCGCTTCAGTTTATGGCAAGCTTTTCTGCATTCCGAATGCTACCGGGTATGTAGTTGTAACTAGGACATAAGGCGCCCTATCGGGTGCCGAGACAATGCAGAGTTGATTGCATAGTTCATGATTGTCATTTATAATCCTAAGAATCAGTTGAAAGTATCAATACGAATGCTGCATCTGAAATGTCAGTGCACCTTCAATCTGAAAATCTAGGCGGGTATTTAGAGAACTCAGTAGCAAAGTTCTGAGTTGTCTGCCACTTGACCTCCGCGTATGTGGAGACCATGTACCAATAGGAATACTGAAAAGCTGTTTGTGCAGAAGGGAACAACCTTCAGCCTGTTCTTGTAGCTTCAAGCAAGGAGCTAAAAACACCACCAAGATGAAAAAAAGAACATCCAATTATGGAGGGGCTCCATTCCGTATCTCCCATAAGTTGCTGGATAACCGAGTTTCTTTGTGTTTTCTTGATATTATTTTTCTAAATATTTTTTCTAGAAGGGAATCTACAATGACCACCAGTCCCTCATGCTTTCTGCTGGATATGCAAACAACCCCCAAATGAGATATGGAGCATATTGTCCTGTTTCGACTATTGGATATGGCCAACAATACT
This sequence comes from Zea mays, assembly GCF_902167145.1. Classification (NCBI taxonomy): domain Eukaryota; kingdom Viridiplantae; phylum Streptophyta; class Magnoliopsida; order Poales; family Poaceae; genus Zea; species Zea mays. Next base: position 140,066,043 of record NC_050099.1, read on the forward strand.
TTCCTGTGCACTTTCCCTTCTCAAGTCCTTACTATCAACCACCAGCTTCTTCTAGCATGGGATATTCAAACTCTGTGACTGGAATGTCCCAAGGAGTCGCTATGTTGCAGCAAGAGTATTTCCTTCCTTGTGGTCTTCTATATTCACCCACACCAGGGTATCATCAACCATTTAGGGCTTGTTTGGGAGCAAGGATACCAGAGAGGATTGAAGGGGTTACAATCTCTTTTCTATTCAAAACTAAATAGCAAGGGGATTGTAGCCCCTCCAATCCTCTCTGGTATTCTTGCTCCCAAACAAGTCTTTAGTTCATTTGACAGAGGTAACATGTCTCCTCTTATATAAAACAATATCATACATTTCAAAATCCCCTGAAGGGTTGCAAGATTAAGCAAATATGTGGAGAATTACATGTACTAATGGCCTTCTCTGCATTGCAGCACCATCAAACCCACCATAAAATCTTTGCTTCTTTCCAAGCAGAAATGGGATGCATTTCAATCTCTTCATTGCCAATAACTTGAATATTTCTCTGCAACAGCACAGCAAATGATAATTCAAAAGAACATAAAAATGCTTTCACAGAGAAACAAAGTAATTTATTCCACCCACCTTTCTTAACATTAATACAAAATCTAATGCACACTGATATTTTGGCTGTGCTTGTATTCTTTGCACACTGACTCTGATTATTTCGTCATTAATACAAAATCTAATGCACACTGATATTTTGGTTGTGCTTGTATTCTTTGCACACTGATTCTTATAATCAATGTGCAAAGAATACAAACATAGACCACAAAGTCTCATAATATATTTATTTAATGTTATAATTTTTTGTAATTATTTTTATAATTTTTATTAAATTTAAGATATTTTGTTTTAAAATTTTAAAATAACTTATACTTTAGGAGGGTATAGGACAGAGATGATGCAAGAATGCTAGAAATTTTCCTATAAACGGATCGGAGCCTTTGATGGTTCGTGCCCAAGCCCAACTATTATATATAACTAATAATGTGCCCCTGCGTCGCTACAGAATCAATATGGTATTGATATAATAAGATATATTGAGATGCAGAAGCACTAATTATTTTGAAATTAGCGGAACATAGATTAATCAAGACAGAAAATATTAAGAAATATCAATACCCTAAGGCGCTTCTTAACTTGGGGCAACAGTGGACCTTCGAAGTTGCTGTCAATGTACTTGATCAAATCCAAGCTCTCTCCTTTGACCTGGTTGTGCTCTAGAGAAGGCACCTGCTGGGAAACAAAACAAAGGTTAATCATACATGAAAGGAGAATATAAAACACATGTTTCAATATCCATCCTGAAGTGGATGCGTACAAGGACCATGGCAAAATATACACAGGAGCATGCCAAATTGACAATAAGTATAAATTGAAGCTAGAAACATCAATCAGCACAGCAGCACCCTGGAAACTTAACTAACCCCCCACTATATGGATGTTGATGCATGTTGCTGCAATCTTGTGCAGGTATGACATGTATAATGACTGAGCAGGCTAGAGCCTGAACATAGTCAATGATATGCTCATGAGGTGAAACCAATCGCTTATGCAAGGGTCGATGGCTGTTTGAAATTGCTAGAACACAAACTGAAGACCGTAAGTTAACTCTTCTCAAATCTCTGTCCAATAAAATTGGTAGTATGTAGTGTTGGCTTGTTAAAAAAAGACTGCAAGGTTGTCAGTTTTCCTTGAGTAAAAATAGAGTCGTAATCTGTTAACAGATTGGTATCCTTGATTGTTTCTGGCTTCTGTGATTCAGCTTATCCATATTTTAAATGACTGTTTCTGTAGGATTTCGAGTTATATAGTGGACCTGAAAATGTTCCTGAACTTTTAAAGGATGTGCAGGAAGTGTTGTTCTTTCAGATTTATTTTTGTTTTTTAGTCTCAATGTCTAGCGTCATAGTTGTAAAGCACATGAACTGCGAAATTCTGCAGATAATGGCTGCATTTTTTATAAATGTGATTTTTAGGTACCAGCAGCCTAGCAACGGTCTTGTTTATTGCAGTGGCCAACCAGTCAATTGGTACTTAAAAAGACATGTTTGTTTAAATGAATGATTCAAGTGCATGGTTTGTTAATATTTGATTGAAACACACATAAAGGGTACATTAAGACTCTTTACTGGAGCTCTTTTTTTTTGAAAACGCAGGAGAACTGCGCCTCAATATATTAAGAAGAAGAAATAAGTCCAGGTCAAAGAGACCTGGGGAGATTACAAGGCCTCCTTAGGGAGGCCAGAAACACAGGAAACTGAAAAAATCCATCAAACACAACCTTCAACTCCCTAGTCTCTAGGAATTAGGGTAACAAGGTATGAAAGACCTTTAGCCCCGGCCATTTCCCAAGACTGCCTCTCCTCCCTAGCTAACTTAATGGACAGATCTAAACTAGGAGTACAACCATAAAAAACACAACTATTTCGAAGTTTCCACGTTGTCCATGCTCCTAAGGCCACAAGCGAGTTAAGACCTTTACTAGGAAGACCAGTAGCTAACCCTGAGATTTGCTCCCACCAAGCCATAAAAGAAGAATGTCCTGGCTGGGGAGCCAGACTTTGAAACCCAAACGGTTTAGGGTCTGTTTGGTTGGGCTGTGGTTGTGAAAAAGTTACTGTGGGCTGTGAGCTGTGAAAAAAGTTGCTGTAGGCTGTAAAATGTTAAAAAGCTAAAAACGTTTTGGTGGAAACCACTAAAATTCGTTAAAAATTCTTCGATATATGTTTTTACAGTTCCATCCGAAAAGCCACTAAAAGCAGGTCCAGAGGTGCTTTCAGATTTGCACTACGAGAAAGTCGGCTTTTAGAAAAAGCTGCTTTCTGGATCCAACCCTTTGGTTGGCTTTTGGCTTTTAGGGGGGCAAAAGCCAAAACCAAAAGTCAAACCAAACACACCCTTAGTCCTTTACTGGAGCTCACCTTGGAGGTGTAGTCCTTTTGATCTATGTGAGTTTTTATAGCCTGTAACCAGCAATACGCAATGATTCAGTTTAAATCAGTTTGAGATATTGAATGAAATTCATAAGCCCAGTTTGATAAATGGACATGACTAAATGAAACAGAAAGAACAAATACATAAACAATTAACTTGAGAACAAAAAGATCATTATCCAGGTTAGTTCCCAAGTCACCCAAACCCCTGTAAAACAATAAGGTTAGCTCCTACGAAACCTGCTTTCAGCCATGTTAGCTACAGATCACCTTTGCTCGACATGAATGTCACAAAAGTGTGCCTAATGTGCTCCATGGATTTGTGAACCAAAAGGAAAAGTTGGATGTAAGCATTTTTTCTGTTTCTATGCATGGATTTGTGAACAAAAAGCTTGGATGTAAACATTTTTTTCTGTTTCTTTGATTCATATCATTTCTGTTTACATTGTTGTGAAATTGGATAGCAAGTTGTCTACTACCATGCGCTTCAGTTTTCGCTGAAGAATTCTCCACACTGGCATGGTCTATTAACAGCTTGGACAACAGAACCTATGCACAAATATGCTGACGGGACCGTAACTTTGGAGGTGTTATTTCTTTGCCAATCTGGAAACAAATCAATTCTGTCACATATATGTAAGAAACTTCATAAATACCAACCAGTACCGGTAGTGGTCACAAATTGAAGGACGTACACACCAAGCATTGCTACACACAAAAATCCTAATTTGTTCTAAAATACACAAGAGGAATGCACTTCATAACAAACAAGATCATAGGATCATACGTTCTGCACAAGTCCATGAAGTTCGCAAAATCTGTCTTCTTTGTTCCTTCCCCGAGAACTTGAGAGGGCATCAAACAAACGAACAAACGAATAGACAAACAATGAATAGTTGGACATCAAACAAACGGACGGATGATCGATATTTTGGCAGTATGACGGACGAACAATAATTAATTGGATGATCGAACGAATGATGAATTGTTAAATGGATGAACTATCGAACAATTGGATGAAAGATGAATAGTTGGATTAACGAACGATCGGAAAAACAATGAATAGTTGGAAAAACGAACGAGCAAACAATTAGACGAACGAATGATCGGGCAAATGAACAAACGATGAATAGTTGGATGAACGAATGGCCAAACGATTAGAGGAATGAACGATCCATGCACGTCTGTGGGAGTGGTTGAGAGGGAGTGGATAACTATGAAATGGCCTGGGGGTTGCCCCTTGCCCTGTATTTATAGGCAAGAAGCAGGATTAATCGGGCAAGTCTGTAGATTAGTGGGAGATAAGCATACAATTAGACAAAGGTAACTGTAATTAGCATATAGAGCTAATCATATGACAACATGGCCATATGTATGCGTATATGCATAAGTGGTGCAAGGAAATTATCAAGAAAAATATTTATAGCGATTTTAAAAATAATTTCAAGGGTACTTCTTGGAAGTAAAATTATTTGGAATTTATAGCGATTTTAAAAATAATTTATAGCGAGAAAACTCCTATTTCCATGCGTGCTTATCCATCTAATCACACGGATTCTGTTGGAGAACGACTAGGGATGGGTCCAGACCTCCCCCTATATATATGAAGGGGTACGACTGATTGACGCAGCACACAATCGAACCAACCAACCAATATTTCCTTTCCTTTACTTTCTTGCCCTAGGAGTAACTGTAATCTAGCTTTAGTAGTAATCTAGTACCCCCTGAAACTCTCCTCCCCGACGGAGTCCCTTCCGGGAGGCGAGATCTAGAGTTCTATGCCACCAAAAGACGCTTTACGCCATCGTGGACCATCCGAGGCGCTCCTGCAGTGAGGTCACATATCGCCTGGCCTTGCACCACGGATCGCTCGGCGTGACACAAAAAGGAAGACGCTCCTGCAGTGAGGTCGCAGATCGTCTGGCCCCACGCTGCGGACTGTTGCGCTCCCGTAGAAAGCTCCGCTAGGAGTTACACCCCTAGTGTTTGGCCCAAATTGGAACCAACACACTTTTTGGCAAATCCACTCGAGAAAAGAGGTGTGATCTAGCAAAGATCGACCACATATGGTCGGTTCAAAGGATCGCTCCGATATCTCCCCAAGCAACATTGTGAAGCTGACTATGGAGAAACTATCGGCTAAAGGTCTACAGAGATTCGAGGACTACAAAAGACAGCTGATCGAGGAGGCCAGGGAGAAGTACCTGGCCAATTTCAAGGTGGACCGGCATCAGAAGATCGTCTAGCAAGAGGAGTGTGACCTATCGTCTCTTCGACCCACTGCACCGCCCCCAATGTAAGTAAAACAGATGGTGTTCAATCTCAAAGAATTTATGTGGTTGAACAGTGATAGCAATTGAAACAATTAATAGGGGGTATGCAAGAAGATTATAAAAAATGACACATGCATTTGAAAAATCCACCATTTCTAATTTTCCGTAGTATGATGTTGATGTTAGGAACACTACACAAAATTCATCAGCTACAAATGGGTATTCACAACCCCACCTATATTATGGTATACCGATGAACTCCTACGCTAGGCAACCCATCCTCCCCCACCAATTTGGGATAAACCCACGAACCGACGCACGACTGGACTGTTCAGGCCTGAGCTCGAATTGTTCGACCCAACGGCGACTGGTCCCGTCCTTCGTGACTAACCATCGAGATCCATTCTAGGACCACCCTACTCCTCATAAGGGTTAACAGAAATGCTCGTACCATGGGGCTATACGTGTGGACCGTCTGAATATGCTTTCGGACCATCTGCATATCCTATTAGACCGTCCTACATAAAGTACACAGAACATGATGCATGTTATTATCAGGAAAACTTCTCCCTACCACCCACAACTCCTCAAAATCATGGTATGGCTCCATGTGCACATGGGAGCGAGCCCTTTTCAGCCAACAGAAGGCCTCAAATATTTAATGCACAGTATGGGGCGCCTAGGGCTAGCATTAATGCACAACCGAATCCCAACCCATGGGCAAGGGGATGACATAACGAGACATAACCACCCACACCTTTATGAGACCTAAGGGTTGGTGGATTACCATTGGCTTCCATTGACATAGTGAGAGAAGAAATAGTTGGGGCATTCCGAGACAAACTCGGAGTTAACATGATCCACGGAGGGCAGTCGTATCGGAAACCATATGATGGCCGATTCGACCACATCCCATATCCGCAAGGGACCAAGATACCCAAGTTTTCAAAATTTTCCAGTGACAGGGCAAAAAAGCACGCATGAGCACATATGCCAGTTCGTAGGGAGGCTTTCCACATTCACTTATTTTCATTATCCCTAACTAGCATTGAGTTTGCATAGTATGCCACCCTGCCACCTAACTCCATTTACTCCTGGGGGATTTAGAACAGAAATTCCATGATCATTTTTTTCTCTAGAGAATATGAGTTAGATCTCGTTGATTTAGTAGCCATGCGACAGTGATGTAATGAGTTGGCTAATGATTACATCTAAAGAATTCGGGACACTAGAAACCGGTGTTTCCAAATTCACATTGAAGATAAGCAACTGACAAGGCTAGCCTTGGCCGGATGTGGCTGATACGGACAAAGGTAAGGGCATCATCATCGGCGACCGTCGGGCCCTCGATGAAAAGACAAAATTCTATCCAAGGAAGTTGTTGCCAAATGGACCCTAGATGGAGGAGAGAGATTGAAGATCACCATCAAATCCACTGATGCTAGGGACAGACGCAGGCGGGCGATCGAGCTCATTCCTCTATTCTACGCATCATGGATGGTCCGGCTGGACACCGCGGACGGTCCGTGTCTTCGTCAAACGGTCTGGACAGCTGTCACACCCAGTTCTGGGGGCAAACCCAAATGCATAGCATATGTGTGCCAAGATCCATTTTCCACACATATGTTGTTGTCACAAGTGTAATATATCAAAAGACAATGCAATAAAGGTGTAAAGAGAGTAGAGTAGTCTTTATTACAACATCCAGACAATAGTATCTTAAATAGTATCATCAAAGTATAGCGGAAATAACATGGATAATCTTCCACAGGAAGATGACTGGTGCATCGTTAGACTCAGTATTCATCGAAATCTCCATCAAGGTCTTCTTCATCACCCTCTGATTAAAATATTAGCAAGGGTGAGCTCACTTATGGTCGGGGCTCAGCAAGTGGGGGGGGGGGGGAATTAATGCAAGTTTAACAAGGTAAGGCTGAGGTTAAGCGCTAAGCATTTTAGTTGGTCAATATTTTATTAAAACACCTGTCTTACTAATAAGTGTATATCCCAAGTATCCCAATTAAACAAAGGTATAAGAGTATATCAAAAACACTTAAGTGAAACCACTTAAGCAAACCATTGGCAGATCATCAGATCTCGATTTATTGTCCATCTTTATGTTCAATTATCATGTGAGGGTCCAGGTTGCTCTTAACCGTGAGCACAGCTGACATATCAGTTTTACACTCTATAGAGGTGGTACAACTTTACCCACAAGACGTGTATCCCATCTAGCCTGGGTTGTACAGACTCTTAAACACTGACGAGGTGAATGGCTAGGGATCCACTATGAGGTTTTCACAAAATACACTTAGTACAAAGCAACCTGCTAAGGTTTCCAAGTCGGTGTGGAGGCCCTCTAGGCGAGGTGCCTTAGCCAAGAATACGTCCCCATGTTAACATGAGCTGCCACCACTGCCGCTCCCTCTCTTGCCCATATTTCAGGTAAGGTTGCTAGGTACTAAGCATATAATGCTAATTACCAAACCCAGAGCCATGATAGCACTCGTGGTTGCACTGTTATCCTGGATGGTCACTCCATGTTCCATTTAATATGAAATAATCTTGTTTAACCATCGGGTTAATGAAAGGGAAATAGGGTTAACCTTTTTCCAGTATCAATTTTGGTGGTTGAATGTCCAACACAAATAATGGACTAACTAGTTTGCTCTAGAGTATATGATCTACAGGTGCATAAAGGTTCAACACAAACCAATAAAAGATTGAAAAAATGGTTCAAATACAAAGGAGCAAGAAACCGAGTGTGCCCTGGTCTCGCGCACCGGACTGTCCGGTGTGCCACCGGACAGTGTCCGGTGCACCAGGACCATACAGTCTCAAACTCGCCACTCTCGGGTTTCTCAGGGCGTGCTCCGCTATAATTCACTGGACTGTCCGGTGTGCCACCAGACTGTTCGGTGTGACAGCGGAGCAACGACTACTTCGCAAAACGGTCGCCTGCAAAAGCTGAAGATCAGAGCTACAGTGAAGAACAGAGCACGCAGAGTCAGAGCTGTCCGTCAGAGGCGCACCGGACACTGAACAGTGCCTGTTCGGTGTGGCACCGGACTATCCGGTGCCACTAGAAGACAAAGCCTCCAACGGTCAGACGCTCCCGAACCCTAACGGTTGGGTGACGTGGCTGGCGCATCGGACTGTCCGATGCGCCCATCGACAACAGCCTGCCACAACGGTCAATTGGTGGTTGAGGGATATAAATAACCCCAACCACCACTACTCCAACCATCCAAGCATTCCACACATTGCATTCAATACAAGAGCAATAGACTTCACTCCAAGACACAAATCAAAGCGATCTATCCACTCAAAGTCCCATATTCAACTCTAGCAATTAGGGCTTGTGAGAGGATCACTTGTGTTTCTTGTTGCTCTTGTTTGCTTGGTTGGCTTTCTTTTCTTTTCATTTGTTACTCTCAAGTGCTTTGTAAGCAAGGCAAGAGACACCAATTGTGTGGTGGTCCTCGCGGGGTCTAAGTGACCCGTGAGAAGTAAGAAGAAAGCTCACTCGGTCTAGGTGACCGTTTGAGAGAGGGAAAGGGTTGAAAGAGACCTGGTCTTTGTGACCACCTCAACGGGGACTAGGTTCTTTATAACCGAACCTCGGTAAAACAAATCACCGTGTTCATCTGCTTTATTTCTTGGTTGATTTGTTTTCCCCTCTTTTGAACTCGAATTCATTTCTAACGCTAATCTCGGCTTGTAGTGTGTGCTTAAGTGTATAATTTTCAGATTCCGCCTATCCACCCCCCTCTAGGCGACTTTCAATTGGTATCAGAGCCTGGTGCTTCATTAGAGTCTAATAACTCGAAGTGATATTGGGAGGATCCGCCAAGAGGGAGATGGAAACCGGCGAGAAAGCCACAAGCCACGGGAAGGCTCCATTAAGGGAGTCCGGCACCAAAGGCAAGGAGGGATCCCCTCTCCACGTCAAGTCACATCGGAGTGGCGACAAGAAGAAGAAGATGAAGAAAGTGGTCTACTACAAGACCGACTTTTCGTCGCCCTCCACATCCGGCTCTGACGCGGCGTCCGTCACTTCTAAGCGTCATGAGCGCAAGAAGTATAGTAAGATGCCACTTCGTTATCCCCGCATTTCTAAGCGCACTCCTTTACTTTCTGTTCCATTAGGCAAACCACCATATTTTGCTGATGAAGATTATTGCATGTGTAGTGATAAAATGAGGCATCACCTAACCTCACTCCACGCAAGCATATGGGACATTGTTGAGTTTGGAGCATAGGTACCTACCATGGGAGACGAGGGCTACGACTCGGACGAGGTCGCCCAAATACGACACTTTAACTCCCAACCCACTACTATACTCCTCGCCTATCTATGTCGAGAGGAGTATAATAAGGTGAAAGGGTTAAAGAGTGCCAAGGAAATTTGGGACGTCCTAAAGACCGCACACGAAGGAGATGAGGTGACCAAAATCACCAAACGGGAGACGATCGAGGGGGAGCTCGATCGATTCGTCCTCAACCAAGGAGAGGAGCCACAAGCAATGTACAACCGGCTCAAGACCTTGGTCAATCAAGTGCGCAACCTCGGGAGCACTAAATGGGATGACCATGAGATGGTTAAGGTTATTCTTAGATCCCTTGTTTTTGGCAATCCTACTCAAGTACAATTAATTCGTGGGGATCCTAGATACAAATTAATGTCTCCCGAGGAAGTAATAGGAAAGTTTGTGAGCTTTGAACTAATGATCAAAGGCTCCAAACACATCGTCGACTTGGAGCAAGGCGGCACCTCCATACCCGAGGTGCAACCCGTCGCATTCAAAGCGACGGAAGAGAAGAAAGAAGAGTCTACATCAAGTAGGCTCCCCATCAATGCCTCCAAGCTCGACAATGAGGAGATGGCGCTCATCATCAAGAGTTTTCGCCAAATCCTCAAGCATAGGAGGGGAAAGGATTACAAATCCCGCTCCAAGAGGGTGTGCTACAAGTGTGGTAAGCCCAGTCATTTTATCGCTAAATGTCCAATGTCTAGTGATAGTGACAGGGGCGACAACAAGAGGGGAAAGAAGAAGGAGAAGAAGAGGTACTACAAGAAGAAGGGCGGTGATGTCCACATGTGTCGGGAATGGGACTCCGATGAGAGCTCCACCGACTCCATCTTCGATGAGGATGCCGCCAACATCGCCGTCAACAAGGGTCTCCTCTTCCCCAACGTCGGCCACAAGTGCCTCGTGGCAAAGGACAGCAAAAAGAAGAAGGTACAAACTAGAACCAACCCCAAGTATACTACATCTAGTGATGAGGGTAGTTCTAGTGAAGATGAAGATGACTTGCTTACTCTTTTTGTCAACCTTAACATGCAACAAAAGGAAAAGTTAAATGAATTGATAGGAGCCATTCATGAGAAGGATAAACTTTTGGATAGCCAAGAGGAATTTTTTGTTAAAGAAAACAAAAAGCATGTTAAAGTAAAAAATGCTTATGCTCAGAAAGTTCAAAAATGTGAAAATTTGACTAAGGAGCTAGCAAGTGCCATGATTCAATTACCAATCTTAGAAATGAAAATGCTAGTTTAAATGCTAAGATTGATAAATTGAATGAAACAATTTCTAGCCTTAGAACTGAAAATGCTATTTTAATTTCTAAGGTTAAAGATTTAAATGTTTGCAATGATTCTATTTCCTGTCTTAGAGATGAGAATGCAAGTTTAAATGCTAAGATAGAGGAATTAAAATCTTGCAAACCCTCTACATCTACTGTTGATCATGTTACTATTTGTACTAGATGTAGAGATGTTAATGTTGATGTTATAAATGATCACCTTGCTTTAATTAAACAATAAAATGATCATATAGCTCAATTAACTGCTAAAATTAATGAGCATGAAATTGAAAATAAAAAATTTAAATTTGCTAGAAGCATGCTCTATAGTGGGAGACACCCTAGCATTAAGGATGATATTGGTTTCTAACAGGGAAGCAATGTCAAGCTTAATGCCTCTAAGAAATTGTCTAACTTTGTTAAGGGCAAAGCTCCCATGGTTCAGGATAATGAAGGTTACATTTTATATCCTGCTGATTATCCTAAGCACAAAATTAGGAGAATTCATGCTAAGAAATCTCATTTTGTTTCTCACCATGCTTTTATGTATAAGAATGAGGCATCTAGCTCTAGGCATTCTACACACGTTAAAATGCCTAAAAAGAAAACTCCTACTGCATCAAGTAAGCCTAACATCTCATTTAATACTTTTGATGTATCATATGTTTTAACTAACAAATCAGGCAAAGTAGTTGCCAAATATGTTGGGGGCAAACACAAGGGCTCCAAGACTTGTGTTTGGGTACCCAAGGTGCTTGTTTCTAATGTGAAAGGACCCAAGGCTGTTTGGGTACTTAAGAAAAAGGCCTAAACTATTTTGCAGGTTTATGCATCTGGGGGCTTAAGTTGGATAATTGATAGCGGGTGCACAAACCACATGACAGGGGAGAAGAGAATGTTCTCCTACGAGAAAAATGAAGATCCCCAACGAGCTATCACATTCGGGGATGGAAATCAAGGTTTGGTCAAAGGACTTGGTAAAATTGCTATATCACCTGACCATTCCATTTTTAATATTTTTCTTGTAGATTCCTTAGATTATAACTTGCTTTCTGTATCTCAATTATGCAAAATGGGCTACAACTGTCTATTTACAGATGTAGGTGTTACTGTCTTTAGAAGGAGTGATGATTCAGTAGCATTCAAGGGAGTGTTAGAGGGTCAACTATACTTAGTTGATTTTAACAAAGCTGAACTTGACACTTGCTTAATTGCTAAGACTAATATGGGTTGGCTCTGGCATTGCCGACTAGCCCATGTTGGAATGAAGAATCTTCACAAACTCCTAAAGGGAGAACACATTTTGGGAGTAACAAATGCTCATTTCGAGAAAGACAGGGTTTGTAGCGCATGTCAAGCAGGAAAGCAAGTTGGCATTCACCATCCACACAAGAACATAATGACAACGGACAGGCCACTGGAACTACTCCACATGGATCTAGTTAGTCCGATAGCTTACATAAGCATCAGCGGGAGTAAGTACTGTCTAATAATTGTGGATGACTATTCTCGCTTCACTTGGGTATTCTTTTTGCAGGAAAAATCACAAACCCAAGAGACTTTAAAGGGATTCTTGAGACGGGCTCAAAACAAGTTTGGATTGAGAATCAAGAAAATAAGAAGCGACAATGGGACAGAGTTCAAGAACTCTCAAATCGAAGACTTTCTTGAGGACGAAGGCATCAAGCATGAATTCTATTCTCCCTACACACCTCAACAAAATGGTGTAGTGGAGACGAAGAATAGAACTCTACTGGACATGACATGAACCATGCTTGATGAGTACAAGACTCCGGATCGTTTTCGGGATGAGGCGATTAACACCGCCTGCTACTCCATCAACCGGCTCTACCTCCCTCGAATCCTCAAGAAGACATCATACGAACTCCTCACCGGTAAAAAGCCCAATGTTTCATATTTTAGAGTCTTTGGTAGCAAATGCTTTATTCTTGTTAAAAGAGGTAGAAAATCGAAATTTGCTCCTAAGGCTGTAGAAGGCTTTTTACTTGGTTATGACTCAAACACAAGGGCATATAGAGTCTTCAATAAATCCAATGGATTAGTTGTGGTTTCTTGTGACATTGTGTTTGATGAGACTAATGGCTCCCAAGTGGAGCAAGTTGATCTTAATGAGCTAGATGATGAAGAGGCTCTATGCGTAGCGCTAAGGAACATGTCCATTGGGGATGCGTGTCCTAAAGAATCCGAAGAGCCCACTCAAGCACAAGATCAACCGACATCTTCCAATCAAGCATCTCCACCAACTCAAGATGAGGAACATGCTCAAGATGATGAAAATGAAGATCAAGAGGATGAGCCATCTCAAGAGGATGACAATGATCAAGGGGGAGATGAAGTTGATCAAGACAAGGAAGATGATCAAGAGATTTAGGGTCAAAGACCGCCACACCCAAGAGTCCACCAAGCAATTCAACGAGATCACCCCGTCAACTCCATCCTTGGTGATATCCATAAGGGGGTAACTACTAGATCTCGAGTTGCTCATTACTGTGAACATTACTCTTTTGTATCCTCTATTGAGTCATACAGGGTAGAGGATGCACTAAGAGACTCGGATTGGGTACTGGCAATGCATGTGGAGCTCAACAACTTCACGAGGAATGAGGTATGACATTTAGTTCCACGTCCTAATCAAAATGTTGTAGGTATCAAATGGGTATTCCGCAACAAGCAAGATGAGCATGGTGTGGTGACACGGAACAAAGCCTGACTTGTGGCCAAAGGTTATTCACAAGTCGAAGGTTTGGACTTTGGTGAAACTTATGCACCCGTAGCTAGGCTTGAGTCAATTCGCATATTACTTGCCTATGCTACTTACCATGGCTTTAAGCTTTATCAAATGGACGTGAAAAGTGCCTTCCTCAATGGACCAATCAAGAAAGAGGTCTATATTGAGCAACCTCCTGGCTTTTAAGATATTGAGTACCCTAACCATGTTTATAAACTCTCAAAGGCGCTTTATTAGCTCAAGCAAGCCCCAAGAGCATGGTATGAATGCCTGCGAGATTTCTTTATCACTAACGGCTTCAAAGTTGGTAAAGCCGGTCCTACTCTCTTTACTAAAACTATTGCAAAAGATTTGTTTGTATGCCAAATTTATGTCGATGATATCATATTTGGGTCTACTAACAAATCTACTTGTGAAGAGTTTAGTAGGATCATGATTCAGAAATTCGAGATGTCTATGATGGGGGAGTTGAAGTATTTCCTAGGATTTCAAGTCAAACAACTCCAAGACCGCACCTTCATCAGCCAAACAAAGTACATTCAAGACATACTTATCAAGTTTGGAATGAAGGATGCTAAGCCCATCAAGACACCCATGGGAACAAATGGGCATCTCGACCTCGACACGGGAGGTAAATCCATAGATCAAAAGGTATACCGGTCGATGGTAGGATCTTTACTCTATTTATGTGCATCTCAACGGACATTATGCTTTCCGTATGCATGTGTGCAAGGTTCCAAGACGATCCTAAGGAAGTTCACCTTAGAGCCGTGAAAAGAATCATGAGATATTTAGTTTACACTCCTAAGTTTGGTCTTTGGTACCCCAAGGGATCCACTTTCGATTTGATAGGATATTCAGATGCTGATTGGGCAGGGTGTAAAATTGATAGGAAGAGCACATCAGTGACTTGTCAGTTTCTGGGGAGATCCCTGGTGTCTTGGGTTTCAAAGAAACAAAACTCAGTAGCTCTTTCCACCGCCGAAGCCGAGTACATTGCCGCAGGCCATTGTTGCGCGCAATTACTTTGGATGAGGCAAACCCTCAGGGACTATGGCTACAAATTGAGCAAAGTCCCTCTCCTATGTGACAATGAGAGTGCTATCCGCATGGTGGATAATCCTGTTGAACACAGCCGCACTAAGCACATAGACATTCGTTATCACTTTTTGAGAGTTCACCAACAAAAGGGGGATATCAAGATTGCTTATGTTAGCACCAAAGAACAATTAGCCGATATCTTTACCAAGCCTTTAGATGAGAAAACCTTTAGCAAACTTAGGAATGAGCTAAATATTCTTGATTCTCGGAATTTTGATTGAAACATTGCACACATAGCTCATTTGTATACCTTTGATCATATCTCTTTCATGACTACGACTAATGTGTTTTCAAGTGTATTTCTATGCTAAGTCGTAGATTGAAAGGGAAATGAAGTACTCGACGAAGACAAGGCTTCCACTCCACTCTACCGGTATCTTTCATCCTTCGTCGTCACTCCACACCACTCTTCGATTGGTATAATCTTTTCACTCATATTTACTTGTACCAATGGGGGAGAAAGTAAATAGGGCTCACAAAGTCTCCATTTTTGGCGATTAATAACAAAGGGGGAGAAAGTATTAAGCCCAAAGCAAAAGGACCGCACCACCACCTTTCGAAATTTTTTAATTGATATATTTCAAATTGGTATATTTATTTTCAATTGGTTAGTATTTTCAAAAAATTGGTAAAACCCTCTTGAAAACTAAGAGGAGAATTTCATTCAGGGGGAGTTTTGTTTAGTCAAAGGAAAAACATTTGAAATAGGGGGGAGAAATTTCAAATCTTGAAAATGCTTCTTGCAATCTTATTCATATATCTTTGACTATTTGCAAAAGGATTTTGAAAAGACTTTTCAAAAGAATTTGCAAAAACAAAACAAGTGGTGCAAGCGTGGTCCAAAATGTTAAATAAAAGAAAGCAATCCATGCATATCTAATGAAATGATAAATTGGTTTAATTCCAAATGACCTATGCACTTACCTTATGCAAACTAGTTCAATTATGCACTTATATATTTGCTTTGGTTTGTGTTGGCACCAATCACCAAAAAGGGTGAGATTGAAAGGGAAATAGGGTTAACCTTTTTCCAGTATTAATTTTGTTGGTTGAATGCCCAACACAAATAATGGACTAACTAGTGTGCTCTAGAGTATATGATCTACAGGTGCATAAAGGTTCAACACAAACCAATAAAAGATTGAAGAAAGGGTTCAAATACAAAGGAGCAAGAAACCGAGTGTGCCCTGGTCTGGCGCACCGGACTGTCCAATGCACCAGGACCGTACAGTCTCAAACTCACCACTCTCGGGTTTCTCAGGGCACGCTCCGCTATAATTCACCGGACTGTCCGGTGTGACAGTGGAGCAACGACTACTTCATGCAACGGTCACCTGCAAAAGCTGAAGATAAGAGCTACAGTGAAGAACAGTGCACACAAAGTCAAAAAGCCCGTCAGAGGCGCACCAGACACTGAACAGTGCCTGTCCGGTGCCACTAGAAGACAAAGCCTTCAACGGTCAGACGTTCCCGAACCCTAATGGTTGGGTGACGTGGCTTGCGCACCGGACTGTCTGGTACGCCCATCGATAGCAGCCTGCCCCAACGACCAATTGGTGGTTGAGGGATATAAATACCCCCAACCACCACCACTCCAACCATCCAAGCATTCCACACATTGCATTCAATACAAGAGCAATAGACTTCACTCCAAGACACAAATCAAAGCGATCGATCCACTCAAAGTCCCATATTGTACTCTAGCGCATTAGGGCTTGTGATAGGATCATTTGTGTTTCTTGTTTCTCTTGTTTGCTTGGTTGGCTTTCTTTTCTTTTCATTTGTTACTCTCAAGTGCTTTATAAGCAAGGTAAGAGACACCAATTGTGTGGTGGTCCATGCGGGGTCTAAGTACCCGTGAGAAGTAAGAAGAAAGCTCACTCGGTCTAGGTGACCGTTTGAGAGAGGGAAAGGGTTGAAAGAGACCCGGTCTTTGTGACCACCTCAACGGGAACTAGGTTCTTTAGAACCGAACCTCGGTAAAACAAATCACCGTGTTCATCTGCTTTATTTCTTGGTTGATTTGTTTCCCCCTCTCTTTCGGACTCGAATTCATTTCTAACGCTAACCCCGGCTTATAGTGTGTGCTTAAGTGTATAATTTTTAGATTCCGCCTATCCACCCCCCTCTAGGCGACTTTCAGTTAACACCATAATACAAATTTCATTTCTGGAACATTAATATCAATAATGAGTGACATCAAAATTATCAAGTTAAGCGGTAGCACAAATTTGCAAAGCATAGTTTTTCCTAGGGTAATCAAGGAATAAAGTTGGTAAATCTAGGAACTCCTTAATTAGGCAAATCCCATCAAATTATGTAATATATCCAAAAAGTAAACATTATTATATGCATTAAATAGGTACAAATAGAATATGAAGAGGGAGAATCCACTTGCCTTGCTCGAAAGTGTCCTGTGGGTCGTCCTCGAACGAGTTTGGTTCGTCTACCCCACAGTCAACTTGTAGCATCGATTTGCGTATTGTACATACAAAAAGAATACGTATGCCAAATAAATAAACATACACCATTACAGGAGTAATCATTCACCATTACATACACATTCATACATCACACAATTATCCTCATAAATACGTCTTAAAGCATAAATACTTATTAATCCCTTATGACCATTATTGTGAGTCGATATTGGTGAAAATATGAGTAGGTGGCTATAACACTAGTTTATCTAGTATAATATGTGTTAACATTCTTTATGAAAAATAAATGCTAATTATTTTATTTATTACTAATAACAGACTTATAAGTTTTATCCCTTTTATTTCTAAATAGAAATTATGTGTATAGCTAAAAATTGTTTATTTATGATTCTTCTAACATTAATATTCTAAGAATTAATGTAAATCACTAATTGGACTTTTAATAACATATTGATGGTTATTATGACATAAACAAGTATTTTACTAATTCTAGTTAATTTTGTGCTATACTTATGAACACATGTATTCTGACTAGTAAAAATCTATTTTCATCTGACCGGAAACACGTGGTCTAGTATTTTCTTCTACTTCATATCAATAAATTTACACTTAAAATACTACTAACAATTATCGTTCCATCTGCTAGAGCGAAGTTTAATTTGTAAACGTTTCTAGTATGGAAATCACTGAGGTAGTGAATAGTGACATTATTCATTTTTAAAATTATAAAATCATACACATGTCCAAAATATTGTTGCGGGGTTTGATTATGGCTACACATATACGTCGACATCTCTTTTCGATAATCTCTAAACTGGAAATCTCGAAACTAATTTAATTTACAAACCAGAGACTAAATAACAAAACTGCCTTCTTCTACCTTGGGAGCACTTGTTCAAACGCAGGGAACTCGACGAGCAGGGAGCACGGCGGGTCGGTCGCAGCAAGGGAGCAGGGCAGGGGCGGTCTCGACATCGGGGTGGCCGGGGACAGGCGCGACGAGGTCAGGCCGGGGTGCTGTGCGGATGGCGAGCTCGGACGGCAGAGCTCCGGCAACGGCGTGGGCGCGGTCTACGACGAGTTCGAGAGCGAGAGAGAGAGAGAGAGGGCGAGCTCGGGGAGGGAGAGAGGGGGAGGTGGCGGCTTTATAGAGAGAGGAGAGGGGAGAGGAGAGGGCGCCGGGGGGGGGGGGGGGGAAGAGAAACGACCGGCGATGAACTCAGTTGATGGCCATCAATGGAGGTCTTCATTGAGGGAGAGAGAAGGGGAAACAGGGGGAGAAGGGGCAGTCGACGGTTTCCGGCTCCGTGACCGAACGAACGCGGCAGGGGGGCGCGACGGCAGGCCCGCGGGCACGGCGGTGCGCGGCGTGCGCGCACGCAGCTTCCTGGCGGCGGCGGCTGGGAAGGGGAAAGGGGAGGAGGGAGAAGGGGGCCTGGTGGGGCCCACCTGGCGGAGAGAAGGCGGGAAGGGCATAGGGCGGCGGCAGCGGCTTGGCTCGGCCGCAATGGGCCGGAATGGCCGGTTAGGTTAGGGTTTGTTGTTTTTCTTGTTTTTCTTTTTTTTTTAAAATATAAATAAATATTTTTTTAAATAATTCAAAAAACATAATAATTATACCAAAATTATTTATAACTAAAATATTTATTTTTGGACCAATATTTCTATATTATTTAATTTGATTTTCATTAAGAAGGAATTTCTACTAAACATCCAAAATCAAACATGAGCAAACCAAAAATTATTCTAGATGCAAATAAAAATCAATCCTTAGAAAGAAAATTTATTACCATAATTATCATTAATAAACTAAATGCACTATTTTTAGTTGATGGTTTTTATAGTGTTACAATCCTAACCCTCTTAAAAGAATCTCGTCCTCAAGATTAAGGAACTTCCGAGAATAACTAGGGGAATTCTGCCCTGAGTTCATCTTTTCTTTTTCCAAGTGGCCTCATCTTCTGAATGATGACTCCACTGAACTTTGCACATGTTAATAACTTTACTCCGAGTAATCCTACGAGATGTTTCCAGAATTCTGACAGGGTACTCTAAATAAGTCAAATCCTCATTAACATTCAGTTCTTCCATAGGTAACTGTTCCTCCGGTACTCTTAAGAATTTCTTGAGTTGTGACACGTGAAATACATCACGCACATCCGACAAACTATCGGGTAGCTCTAACTGGTACGCTACTTCACCTTTTCTTTCCAAAATTTTGAATGGGCCAATGTAGCGAGGGGATAATTTTCCCTTAACCTTAAATCTTTTCATTCCTCTCATCGGTGAAACCTTAAGGTATACGAAGTATCCTACTTCAAAGATCAACTCTCTTCTTCTATTGTCAGCATAGCTTTTCTGTCTTGACTATGCTGTTTTCAAACTCTCTCTGATAATCTGTACTTGCTTTTCTGCTTCTTGGAGAATTTCTAGACCAAATACTTGGGTTTCTCCGGTCTGATTCCAATAAAGCGGTGTTCTACACTTTCGTCCATAAAGTGCTTCAAATGCTGCCATTTAGACTTGCTTGATAACTATTGTTATACGAGAATTCTGCATAAGGCAAACTTTTATCCCAGCTTCTACCAACTTTAGAGCGCAAGCTCTTAGAATATCTTCCAACACTTGGTTCGTTCTTTCCGTTTGCCCATCCGTTTGTGGATGATAAGCTGAACTAAAGTTTAGCTTGGTATCCATGGACTCATGTAGTCTTTTCCAAGAGCGAGGTAAATTGGGTTACTCGATCCGATACGATCTTCTTTGTTACTCCATGCAGACAAACAATCCTCGACATGTATAATTCTGCTAACTGGGCTCCTGAGTAAGTTGTCTTCACAGGTATAAAGTGTGCCACTTTAGTCAACCTGTCTACTGTGACCCATATTGAATCATAGCCATCCCGAGTACAGGGTAGTCCAACTATGAAATCCATACCGATTTCTTCCCATTTCCATTCCGGTACCTTGAGAGGTTGTAGTAATCCTGCTGGTCTTTGATGTTCGACTTTAACTCGTTGACACACGTCACACAGGGCAACATTAGTAGCCACATCTCTTTTCAAACCGTACCACCAATACTTTTCCTTTAAATCCTAGTACATCTTTGTGCTTCCAGGGTGAATAGAGTAAGCCGAATCATGGGCTTCTCTCAAAATAAGTTGGCGTAGGTGTTCGATTTCTAGTACACAGATTCTTTTTTTAAACCATAATGTGCCTTGTTCATCTTCCGTGAAATCTGGGGCTTTACCCAACCCAATCAAAGTTTTAATTTCCTTAATTTTCTCATCAAATTCTTCTCCTTTACGAATCTCTTGTTCTAAAGTAGATTCAACTTCCATAACCGTTGCTTCCATATTATTGAGCATACCAAGGTTGAGTTGTTCCATTTCCCAGCACAATTCTCGTGACATCAAATGAGTAGTGATGTTGTTCACTTGACCTTTACAGCTCAAAGCATCAGCCACTACATTTTCTTTTCCTGGGTGAAATTGTATTTCCAAATCATAGTCTTTGATTAATTCAAGCCATCTTCTGTCTTGGATTGAGTTCTTTCTGAGTGAATATGTATTTCAAGCTTTTGTGATCCGTGAAGATTTTGCACTTGTTTCCAATCATATAGTGTCTCCAAATCTTCAGAGCATGCACTACGTCAGTTAGTTCCAAGTCATGCGTAGGATAATTCTTCTCATGCTTTCTCAACTGCCTTGAGACATAAGCTATTACTTTTCCTTCTTGCATTAGCACACATCCAAGTCCAAGGTGTGATGCATTGCAATACACATCAAATCATTTGTGAATGTCTGGCATTACCAATATTGGTGTAGTAGTTAACCTTTTCTTAAGTTCCTCAAATCATTTCTGGCATGCTTCATCCCACTTAAACTCTTTACCTTTCTCCAGTAGTGAGGTAAGAGGTTTCACTAACTTGGAAAAATCTTCAATAAATCTTCTGTAGTATCGTGCCAATCCAAGAAAACTTCTGATCTTAGACGCATCCTTTGGTTCCTTCCAATTTAGTATTTCACTTATCTTTCTGGATCTACTTTAATTCCACCATCAGTAACAATATGTCTTAGAAAAGCAACTTCCTTCAGCCAAAAATCACACTTCGAGACCTTTGCATATAATTGGTTGTCACGAAGCTTTTGTAGGACTAGTCTTAGATGATCTTCATGTGTTTCTTCATTCAGAGAGTATACCAGTATGTCTTCAATGAATACAACCACAAACTGATCCAGATATTCCATGAATACTTTATTCATCAAGTTCATAAAGTATATGAGAGCACCTAGAGGGGGGTGAATAGGTGATCCTGTAAAATCAAACACTAAATAGCCACAAACTTGATTATTAAAAGCGTTAGTGTGACCAAGTAGCTATGAAGCGAGTTCTTGTGAACAAAACAATCACAGAAAAGCAACACAAGAGACACACGATTTTTATCCCATGGTTCGGCCAAGTAACACTTGCCTACTTACACGTTGTGGCGTTCCAATGGACGAGGGTTGCACTCAACCCCTTTCAAGTGATCCAATGATCGACTTGAATACCATGGTCTTTTATCTTTTGAGTATCCTTCCCGTTTGCGAGGAATCTCCACAAGTTGGAGCCTCTCGCCCTTACAATAGTTATAATCACAAAGAAAGCACAAGAGTGAGAATAGGAGAGCAACACACGCAAGACCCAAATCCGCAGTATAACCACGCACACAAGTGAAGAAGTGAGCACACAACCACAACGCAAAGAGTTTACAACTCGAACAGTGCTCAAATCTCAAGAACGATGATCTGATTGTGTGAATGCAGAGTCTAGGTGTCTTAGGATGTTTCTTGTTAGCTTGGTGTGCTTCTCCATGCGCCTAGGGGTCCCTTTTATAGCCCCAAGGCAGCTAGGAGCCGTTAGAGATCAACTTGGAAGGCATTTCTTGCCTTCTGTCGAGTGGTGCACCGGACAGTCCGGTGCACCACCGGACAGCTCCTGTAGTAGTCCGGTACGTGATCTCCTTCCATATCGGGCACAGCCAGCCGTTGGTCCTCCGGGGCCGTTGGCGCACCGGACACTGTCTGGTGCACACCGGACAATCCGGTGTGACCAATCGACCTTTAGCGCAGACCACGTGTCGCGCGTTGATTGCACGGACGACCATTGGCTGCTGGCGCCGCTGACTCACCGGACAGTCCGGTGCACCACCGGACAGTCCGGTGCACCACCGGACAGTCCGATGTATTATAGCCACGTCGCCTTTCTCTTTTCCCGAGAACAGCTAGTTCACCGTTGACCAGCCTGGGGCACCGGACAGTCCGGTGTGCCAGGCCCGAGCTGGTGTTGGCTGTACTTTGCCAACTCTTCTCCAATTCAAATCTTCTTTTCTTGGTACTGTTTCTAGCACTTAAATAACCATGTTAGTATACAAAAACAATTCACTAAGTCTAGAAACATACCTAGTTCTTGATATCACACTTCTCACTCATTTGGTACATAAGAACTCACTCAATATGTGTTGGACATCTAATCACCAAAAAACTTATAGAAATGGCCCAATGGCACATTTCCCTTTCAATCTCCCCCTTTTTGGTGATTTATGCCAACACATTAAAAAGCAACAAAAGAAGTGCAACATCAATCCAAATGAAGACCAATTCCCTTTTTACTTAATATTTGGCATATTTGGATCATTGTTTGCCACCACTTGGTTTGTTTTTGCAAATTAAATTCTTTTTCCTATCTCTAAGTCAAATACCTTTGTTTGAGCAAATCGAGAGATATTCCAAGAGTAAAATTGATCAAGTGCCAAAAACTCCCCCTTTTTCCCATAATCAAAATTCTCCCCCATAAGAGACCAACGTTTGCAATAAGAGTATTTTTACAAATACCAAATTCTAACTCCTCTATTTTCAAAATTCACAAGTGGTTGGCTGATCCATTTTGCTTTGGCCTTAGTTTCTCCCCTTTGGCATTAAGCACCAAAATGGGATCATTCTTGGCCCTTTAACACCATTGTCTTACCAAAATGTCAAAAAAGAGCAAAAAGGAAATGAGAGCACAAGTATGAACTTGGAATTAAATACACTAATACCGGAGTGCAGTGGAAATCTTTTCGCTGTCCAAGTTCATTTTCCCTTTCAATGTACCTTCGAGACTATATCAAGTGTACTTAACCAAACAAGTTAGTCTCAAAGGGGTCAAGTTGTAGCACATCTCCCCCTAAAAATGTGCATCATTTGCATATGGACTTATGAGGTCCGGGAATGATTTGTACAACTTGAGCACCATAAATAGACAACAAATAATGTAAATGCTCAAAGTAACATGATCAAAGGCATAGACTACATGTATGCTATAGATCAATCCAAGTTACGCGAATCTAAGACATTTAGTTCACTACGCAACATGCAAAACCTTTTCTCATCTAAGGGCTCGGTGAAGATATCGGCTAGCTGGTTCTCAGTGCTAATGTGATACACATCGATATCTCCCTTTTGCTGGTGGTCTCTCAGGAAGTGATGCCGGATGTCTATGTGCTTAGTGCGGCTGTGTTCAATAGGATTATCCGCCAAGCGGATTGCACTCTCATTGTCACATAGGAGTGGGACTTTGCTCAGATTGTAGCCAAAGTCCCGGAGGGTTTGCCTCATCCAAAGTAGTTGCGCGCAACACTATCCTGCGGCAACGTATTCGACCTCAGCGGTGGATAGGGCAACGGATGTTTGCTTCTTGGAACTCTAGGACACTAGGAACCTTCCTAGAAATTGGCACGTCCCTGATGTGCTCGTCCTATCAACCTTGCACCTGGCATAGTCGGAGTCTGAGTATCCAATCAAATCAAAGGTAGACCCCTTTGGATACCAGATCCCGAAGCAAGGCGTAGAAACTAAATACCTAAGAATTCGCTTAACGATCACAAGGTGACATTCCTTAGGGTCGGATTGAAATCTAGCACGCATGCATACACTAAGCATAATGTCCGGTCTACTAGCACAAAGATAAAGTAATGAACCTATCATTGACTGGTATGCCTTTTGATCAACGGGCTTACCTCCTTTGTTGAGGTCGAGATGTCCGTCAGTTCCCATCGGTGTCTTTGCGGGCTTAGCGTCCTTCATTCCAAACCTCTTGAGAAGATCTTGGGTATACTTCGTTTGGGAGATGAAGGTGCCGTCCTTGAGTTGCTTCACTTGGAATCCAAGGAAGTAAGTCAACTCGCCCATCATGGACATCTCAAACTTTTGCATCATCACCCTGCTAAACTCCTCACAAGTCTTCTGGTTAGTAGAACCAAATATTATGTCGTCAACATAAATTTGGCAAACAAAAAAGTCACCATCACAAGTCTTTGTAAAAAGAGTAAGATCAGCTTTCCAACCTTGAAAGCATTAGCAATTAAGAAATCTCTAAGACATTCATACCATGTTATTGGGGCTTGCTTAAGTCCATAGAGCGCCTTAGAGAGCTTATATACATGGTTGGGATACCTGTCGTCCTTAAAGTCAGGGGGTTGTTCCACGTATACCTCCTCCTTGATTGGCCCATTGAGGAAAGCGCTCTTTACGTCCATTTGGAATGGCCTAAAGGAATGGTGAGCAGCATAGGCTAATAATATCCAAATTGACTCTAGCCTAGCTACAGGAGCAAAAGTCTCCACAAAATCTAAACCTGGAACTTGCGCATAACCTTTTGCCACAAGTTGAGCCATGTTTCTTGTCACCACTCCGTGATCGTCTTGCTTGTTGCGGAGCACCCACTTGGTTCCCACAACGTTTTGCTTTGGACGCGACCCCAGGCTCCAGACTTCATTCCTTTTGAAGTTGTTGAGCTCTTCTTGCATGGCCAACACCCAGTCCTAATCCTGCAAGGCCTCTTCTACCCTGAAAGGCTCAATAGAAGAGACAAACGAGTAATGCTCACAAAATTTGCTAATCGTGAGCGAGTAGTTACTCCCTTGCTGATGTCACCCAGAATCTGATCGACCGGGTGATGTCTTTAGATCGTTGCTCGGACTTGAGTTGGAGGGACCCGTGGTGCTTCTTCCTCCATAACTTGTTCTTCTTGTGCTCCCCCTTGATCCTGCCCTTCTTCTTGAGGTACCTGTTCATCATCTTGAGTAGGGGGTTGCACCATTGTCGAGGAAGATGGTTGATCTTGTTCCTGGAGTTCCTGTGGTCGCACATCACCTATCGCCATCGTGTGCATTGCGGCCGTCGGAACTTCTTCTTCATCTATATCATCAAGATCAACTTGCTCTCTTGGAGAGCCATTAGTCTCATCAAATACAACGTCGCTAGAGACTTCAACTAATCTCGATGATTTGTTGAAGACCCTATACGCCTTTGTATTTGAGTCATATCCTAGTAAAAACCCTTCTACTGCCTTGGGAGCAAATTTCAAATGTCTACCTTTCTTCACCAGAATGTAGCATTTGCTTCCAAATACACGAAAATAAGAGACATTGGGTTTGTTACCAGTAAGGAGTTCGTAGGAGGTCTTCTTGAGGAGACGATGCAGATAGAGCCGGTTTATGGCGTGGCAGGCAGTGTTCACAGCTTCCGACCAAAACTGCTTAGGCGTCTTGAACTCTCCAAGCATCGTTCTTGCCATGTCGACTAGCGTCCAATTCTTCCTTTCTACCAAACCATTTTGTTGTGGTGTGTAGGGAGCGGAGAACTCGTGCTTGATGCCTTCCTCCTCAAGAAACTCTTCAACTTGTAGATTTTGGAAGCCGGACCCATTGTCACTTCTTATCTTCTTCACCTTTAGCTCAAATTCATTTTGAGCTCTCCTTAGGAAGCGCTTTAGAGTCCCTTGGGTTTCTGACTTATCCTATAAAAATAATATCCAAGTGAAGCAGGAAAAATCATCAACAATTACAAGACCATACTTACTTCCCCCGATGCTGAGGTAGGCAACGGGTCCGAAGAGATCCATGTGAAGAAGCTCCAGTGGTCTTGATGTCGTCATCACATTCTTGCTGTGATGAGTGCTTCCCACCTGTTTTCCTGCCTGACATGCTACACAAGGTCTATTTTTCTCAAAATAGACATCTGTTAGTCCTAACACATGATCTCCCTTTAGAAGCTTATGAAGGTTCTTCATCCCAACATGTGCTAGACGGCGATGCCAAAGCCAACCCATATTAGTCTTAGCTATCAAGCATGCATCTAGATCGACATTCTCTTTCGAAAAATCAACTAAATAGAGTTTGCCATCTAGTGCACTCTTAAAAGCTAGTGAACCATCACTTCTTCTAAAAACAGATACATCTACATTTGTGAATAGATAATTATAACCCATGTTACATAATTGGCTCACAGATAACAAATTATACCCGAGCGATTCAACTAAAAACACATTAGAGACAGAATGCTCGGATGTGATGGCTATATTTCCCAATCCTTTGACCTTGCCTTGGTTCCCATCTCCAAAGATGATCGAATCCTGGGAATCCTTGTTTTTGACGTAGGAGGTGAACATCTTCTTCTCCCCTGTCATGTGGTTCGTGCATCCGCTGTCGATAATCTAGCTTGAGCCCCCGGTTGCATAAACCTGCAAGGAAATTTAAGCTTGGGTTTTAGGTACCCAACTCTTGTTGGGTCCTACAAGGTTAGTCACAATAGCTTTTGGAACCCAAATACAAGTCTTGTCTCCCTTGCATTTGGATCGCATCTTCCTAGCAACTACTTTTGTATTTTTGCACGACAGCACAAAAGAAGTATTGCAAGTATGGAAAATAGTAGTAGGACCATTGCAAGCTTTCCTAGGCGCATGTGACACAGCATGATTACGTCTAGGCCTATTTCTACCATTAGCATAAGTAGAGCAAGAAGCAACCATAGCATGAGAAGTATGATAACCAGGTAAAACAACATGATCATAGCATCTATCATTATGAGCATGCCTAGTAAATTTTCTATCATACATATAGGCATGGTTGATTTGAGAACTACTAGCCATAGGGCCTTCCCTTTCTCCTTGTTGAGAACGGAAGTCTTTTGGCTTGTTAAGTTCTTGGTTTCCTTTCGAAAACTAAGTCCATCCTTAACTAAGGGGTGTCTACCAATAGTGTAGACATCCCTAGCAAATTTTAGCTTATCATAATCCATTTTGCAAGTCTTAAGTTGAGCATTAAGACTTGCCACCTCATTGTTTAATTTAGCAATAAAAGCAAGATGTTCATCACAGGCATTAACATCAAATTCCTTACATCTATTGCAAATAACTACATGTTCTACACATGATCTAGTTACATTTGCTTCCTCTAGTTTGGCATTTAATTCATCATTTAAATCCTTTAGACTAGAGACAGATTCATGATAAGTAGACAACTCAGAGGATAGCATTTCATTTCTTTTAATTTCTAAAGCAAGAGATTTTTGAACACCAACAAATTTATCATGTTCCTCATACAAGATGTCTTCTTGCTTTTCTAGTAATCTATCCTTTTCATTAAGGGCATCAATTAATTCGTTAATTTTGTCTACTTTAGCTCTATCTAATCCCTTAAATAAATCAGTGTAATCTACTCCATCATCAGATGATTCCTCATCGCTAGAAGAAGAGTACTTGGGGTATCTCGAATGTGTACCTTCTTCTACTTAGCCATAAGACAAGTATGGCATTCATTGGGGAAGAGCGAAGATTTGTCGAAGGCCGAGGCAGCCAATCCTTCATCGTCGGAGTCGGATGAAGAGCAGTCAGAATCCCATTCCTTTCCAAGGTGCGCCTCGCCCTTTGCCTTCCTATAGTTCTTCTTCTTCTTCTTATTCCCGTGCTTTTCTTGTCCCTGGTCATTATCATTATTGGGACATTGTGCTATGAAATGACCAGTATTACCGCATTTGAAGCAGGAGCGCTTCCCCTTGTTTTATTCTTGTTGGGGTATTCCTTGCGTCCTTTCAAGGCGGTTTTGAAGCGCTTGATAATGAGTGCCCTTTCGTCCTCGTTGAGCCCAGCAGCCTCCACTTGTTCTACCTTGCTTCGTAGTCCCTCCCTACTGCTCGTTGCTTTGAGAGCAACGGACTGCAGGTCGTAGACGGGTAGTGGACCATTTAGCGCATCGTCCACATATCGCGCCTCCTTTACCATCATGCGCCCGCTCACAAATTTTCCAAGGATCTCCTCGGGCGTCATCTTGGTGTACCTGGGGTTTTCATGAATAAGGTTGACAAGATGGGGGTCAATAACGGTAAATGACCTGAGCATGAGCCGGACGATGTCATGATCCGTCCATCTTGTGCTCCCGTAGCTTCAGATTTTGTTGACCAGGGTCTTGAGCCTGTTGTAGGTTTGTGTTGGCTCCTCTCCCCTAATCATCGCGAACCACCCTAGCTCACCTTCCACTAGTTCCATCTTGGTGATCATAGTGGCGTCGTTTCCCTCATGAGATATCTTGAGGGTGTCCCAGATTTGCTTAGCATTGTCCAAGCCACTCACATTATTATACTCATCCCTACAAAGTGACGCTAGCAAGACAGTAGTAGCTTGGACATTTTTATGAATTTGTTCATTAATAAGCACATGATTATACGTACTATCAAAATGCATCCCATTTTCCACAATTTCCCAAATGCTAGGATGGAGAGAAAATAGATGACTACGCATTTTATGGGTCCAAAATGAGTAATCCTCTCCATCAAAGTGTGGGGGCTTTCCAAGAGGAATAGAAAGTAAATGGGCATTTGAATTGTACGGAATACGGGAATAATCAAAGGAATAGTTTTGATTAACCGTCTTTTTCTTGGACGAGGAGTCATCGTCGTCCCTTGGTGAAGAGGAAGATGCATCGCTGTCGTAGTAGATGATCTTCTTGATGCACCTCTTCTTCTTCCTGTCCCTCTTCTTGTGACTCGAGCCTGAGTCAGTGGGCTTGTCGTCTCTTGGCTCATTGAAGATGGACTCCTTTTCCTTGTCATTGACTACCATCCCCTTTCCCTTAGGATCCATCTCTTCGGGGAGTTAGTCCCTTAGATGAAGAGTATGGCTCCGATACCAATTGAGAGCACCTAGAGGGGGGTGAATAGGTGATCCTATAAAATCAAACACTAAATAGCCACAAACTTGATTATTAAAGCATTAGTGTGACTAAGTAGCTATGAAGCGAGTTCTTGTGAACAAAACAATCACAGAAAAGCAACACAAGAGACACGTGATTTTTATCCTGTGGTTCGGCCAAGTAACACTTGCCTACTTCCACGTTGTGGCGTCCCAATGGACGAGGGTTGCACTCAACCCCTTTTAAGTGATCCAATGATCGACTTGAATACCACGATCTTTTATCTTTTGAGTATCCTTCCCGTTTGTGAGGAATCTCCACAAGTTGGAGACTCTCGCCCTTAAAATAGTTATGATCACAAAGAAAGCACAAGAGTGAGAATAGGAGAGAAACACACGCAAGACCCAAATCCGCAGTATAACCACGCACACAAGTGAAGAAGTGAGCACACAACCACAGCGCAAAGAGTTTACAACTCGAACAATGCTCAAATCTAAAAAACGATGATCTGATTGCGTGAATGCAGAGTCTAGATGTCTTAGGATGTTTCTTGTTAGCTTGGTGTGCTGCTCCATGCGCCTAGGGGTCCCTTTTATAGCCCCAAGGCAGCTAGGAGCCGTTAGAGATCAACTTGGAAAGCATTTCTTGCCTTCTGTCGAGTGGTGCACCGGACAGTCCAGTGCACCACCGGACAACTCCTGTAGCAGTTCGGTGCGTGATCTCCTTCCATATCGGGCACATCCGACTGTTGGTCCTCCGGGGCCGTTGGCGCACCAGACACTGTTCGGTGCACACCGGACAGTCCGGTGTGACCAACTGACCGTTGGCGCGGACCACGTGTCACGCGTTGATTGCGCGGACGACCGTTGGCTGCTAGCGCCGTTGACTCACCGGACAGTCCGGTGCACCACCGGACAGTCCGGTGCACCACCGGATAGACCGGTGTATTATAGCCACGTCGCCTTTCTCTTTTCCTGAGAGCAGCTAGTTCACCGTTGACCAGCCTGGGGCACCAGACACTGTCCGGTGTGCCAGGCCCGAGCTGGTTTGGCTGTACTTTGCCAACTCTTCTCCAATTCAAATCTTCTTTTCTTGGCACTGTTTCTAGCACTTAGATAACCATGTTAGTATACAAAAACAATTCACTAAGTCTAGAAACATACCTTGTTCTTGATATCACACTTCTCACTCATTTGGTACATAAGAACTCACTCAATATGTGTTGGACATCTAATCACCAAAATACTTATAGAAATGGCCCAAGGGCACATTTCCCTTTCAGTATGCCGTTGCATTAATCAGTCCAAACGACATGACCAAAAACTCATGTAATCCATATCTCGTAGTGAATGTTGTCTTGGGTACATCTTCTGCTCGAATCTTTAACTGATGATATCCTGACCTTAGATCTATCTTCGAGAATATCTTAGCTCCCTTCATCTGATCAAACAAATCTTCAATCCGAGGTAATGGTTATTTATTCTTAATTGTTACTTCATTCAAACTTCTATAATCAACACACATTCTTCTCGAACCATCTTTCTTGCTCACAAATAGAACTGGGGCTCCCCAAGGGGATGAACTTGGGCGAATGAAACCTTTTTCTAGTAATTCCTCTATTTGTTTCTTCAGTTCAACTAAATCTTTGACATCCATTCTGTAAGGTCTTTTCGAGATAGGTGCAGTTCTGGGTAATAATTCAATAGAAAACTCTATATCACGATCAGGTGGCATACCTGGTAATTCCTCCAGAAATACGTCTAGTTATTCACACACTACCTTGATATTTTCCAAGGGCTTTTCTTCCAAGTGATTTACCATTGTCTCTCCTTTTGCATTTGTTGACATGTCTGTGTAACTTGGATTCTTTCACCTTGTGGACTTGTCAACATAATTGGTCCTTTGGCACATTGTATCACTCCGTCACAACTTTTCAACCAGTCACATCCAAGAATCACATCAATACCATTAGATCCTAGGACCACTAGGTTGACTAGAAAATCTATTCCTTTAATCTTGAGATTAACATGGAGGCATCAGTGTGTGTCCTTCATATCACCTCCCGGTGAACTAATATGTAACATCTTATTAAGAGGGTACATTGGTATGTTATGTTTTTCCATGAATGACTCAGTTATAAATGAATGAGATGCTTCAGAGTCAAATAAAACTGAAGCAGGTATGGAGTTAATAAGAAACATACCATACACCACGTCGGCATCCTCAGGAACTGATTCCGCTGTCACGTGATTAACCCTTCCTCTATTCTGGTTCTGCAGAGTTTTGTTCTATGCAGATCCACGAGTAGGGGTGTTCTGGTTAATTCTTTGACTGCTGTTCTTCTGAGGTGTCTGTTGGTTGCGCCTTGGGCAGTTGTTAGCATAGTGGCCAAGTTCGCCGCACTTGAAACAACCATTGGGTTGGACTGGTGCATTGTTGTTGCTTTTGGCCTGTGTGTTTACGACGCTTCCTTGACGAGTCTGCAAATTTTCACTAGACCTTTAGTTGGTCTGAGAGCCGTTCCTCTACTGGTTCTGAGTTTAATTGCTTCTCTGACCTTGTTGTCCAGAGCGTTGCATTTGATAGTTGTTTCCACCCTGATTTCCAGAGCGAAACTGAGAACCCTGCGAGTTGTTTTGGCTTGTATTTCTGCTAGATTGACCTTGAAATTTCCTTTTATGATCAGGCAATTCCCTTCTTTTGCTCTCAAGGCCAATTGCCTTGTTCAGCAGAGTCTGGATGTTGGGGAATGTTTGACTCTGCAGCTGATAGTTTATCGGTCCAATCAACCCTTCCAAGAAACGCTCTTGGCGCTTCTCATCAGTGTCGACTTCTTTCGTTGTGTATCGAGAAAGTGGGGTGAAACGATCCCAATACTCACTAATGGACATACCTCCTTGAACGAGTGATAAGAACTCCTTATTCTTTAATTTCATTATTCCTGAGGGAATATGATGAGCACGAAAATTTTTGGAATACCTGCCAAGTTATAGTATCCGCGTTTGCATGCGCCGCTTTGAAAGCATCCCACCAGTCGGACGCGGAGCCTTCGAGTCTTTCGGAAGCATATAAGACCTTCTCCCGGTCATTACACTGGGTGATATCCAACTTCTTTCCAATGACCTTGAGCCAGTCATCGGCATCCAAGGGATCAACCGCATGAGAGAAAACAGGCGGGTGATGGCTCATAAAATCCCGATGCTTGTCTCTACATTCTGTTGTTGCTGCTGGTTCTGTTGGTTCTGCTGGTTTTGCTGAATTTGTTGCACAGACACAGTGAGTCCCTGCATAAGCTGCATTTGAGCTGCGATAAACTGCTCCATATTGGGGTTCGGTGGAGGTGGTGGTAACTGCTGACCACGCTGGTTCCTATTGTTCCTGGGACCTGAGCGAGCGTTCACCATCTGGTTGGTTAGAAAGTGAAATTCTTAGAGGAGTGAGGAGTAAAAAAGATTCTAGAAGGAAATAGCTTATTATTAAAGTTAAGTTTGTTTTTTAATGTTCTCATGGCCATCATTCCATAAGACCATTGCACTCAAGAAAAAATCCAAATCAAACATTGCAACCAACACCATCACATGGTTGTTATTATTATAAGCGTAAATTATAAAAGAGTGTTCATCATCTGGCGCGAAAACTATTTTATTACAATTATAACTTAAAACATTTAAAGCAGCCTGGTGATGGATCCTGGTTCCACTTAGCGAATCCTCTTGCAGGGAGGGGACAACGCCATGGCGAGGACTTGGGCTTCAGGGGATCCCTTCCTTCAAGTTGAGATTCTAGGGCTGCAATCCTGACGTGGGCATCTTCCAGCTCCAAATGCACCCTAGAGAGATCCAGGGTGGCACTATCCAGGTCGGTGTTAAGACCTGCCACTACACCAGCTAGGGTGTTGAGGCGATCTTCTCTAGCTCCACCTGGAACAATGCTGGTCTGGCTCCCTCCACTCAGACGCACAGGAAGATGCATGTACTTCGTGTCATGCAGCTGCTACCGGTTGATGTGGCTGAGAGACCACAGAGTCCGCCTAGCAACATCGCTGACCGAAGCAGCGTAGGTGGATAGCGGTGTCAGGGACTCATGAGCTGATAGAGTCCTGAACCCCCTATCCCCAGCATCTATCACCCTGACATGAATGCGAGTGATGTAGTAGCAAGTCCAAGGAGGCTCGCACACTCGCCTTGTCTCATACAAGGGTCAGACGTAGGTTCCCAACGCATGCAGAACGTCTTGCAACAGGTTGGGGAAGTGCCCTGTCTCGAACATTGATGTATAATGTTCGGTGACAGGCTCAAACCCCATGAAGTAATCCTACTGAACACCGTTGGCTTCTTCGTTGATGTTCTCCTCGTCATCTTCGTCGTTGTCGTCATCTTCATCATCGTCCCTAGAGTCGTCCGAGTCGTCGCCTCCAGGAGCAGGGGCTTGAACTGCTGGTGCAGGCGGTGCTGAAGCTGACGATCCAGCTGCGAAGGCTAGTGACTCTACGAACGGGGTGGGCGTAGGCAGAAGTTCCTCCGAGCTGTCCTCCAAAATGACTCCACGCTCCACTCGAATGCGAGGGAGATCCACAGGAATTTCCTCAACTACCACTGGGTAGATAGGAACTTGCCTTGGCGGAGGGGCATAGTTGGTGTTGACTCGGGTGGTTTGAAGAGTGCGAACCATCTACAAGAGAAATTGTCAATTTAGTTGAATTTTTAAAGAGGTAAGGCTAATAAAATAATTTTATAAGAATGAAATTAGCAAGTTTTGAACAAACTAGGCTTTCCATTTCTAACTAGTCTAACGACCTAGGGTCAACATAGCTTTGATAGCACTTCTGTCACACCCAGTTCTGGGGGCAAAACCGAATGCATAGCATATATGTGCCAAGATCCATTTTTCACACATATGTTGATGTCATAAGTGTAATATATCAAAAGACAATGCAATAAAGGCGTAAAGAGATTAGAGTAGTCTTTATTACAACATCCAGACAATAGTATCTTAAACAATATCATCAAAGTATAGCGGAAATAACATGGGTAATCTCCCACAGGAAGATGACCAGCGCATCGTTAGACTCAGTATTCATCGAAATCTCCATCAAGGTCTTCTTCATCACCCTCTGATCAAAACATTAGCAAGGGCGAGCTCACTTATGGTCGGGGCTCAGCAAGTGGGGGAAATTAATGCAAGTTTAACAAGGTAAGGCTAATGTTAAGCAGTAAGCATTTTAGTTGGTCAATATTTTATTAGAACACATGTCTTACTAATAAGTGTATATCCCAAGTATCCCAATTAAACAAAGGTATAAGAGTATATCAAAAACACTTAAGTGAAACCACTTAAGCAAACCATTGGCAGATCATCAGATCTCGATTTATTGTCCATCTTTATGTTCAATTATCATGTGAGGGTCCAGGTTGCTCTTAACCGTGAGCACGGCTGACATATCAGTTTTACAATCTGCAGAGGTGGTACAACTTTACCCACAAGACGTGTATCCCATCTAGCCTGGGTTGTACGGACCCTTAAACACTGCCGAGGTGAATGGCTAAGGATCCACTATGAGGTTTTCACAAAATACACTTAATACAAAGTAACCTGCTAAGGTTTCCAAGTCGGTGTGGAGGCCCTCTAGGCGAGGTACCTTAGCCAAGAATACGTCCCCATGTTAACATGAGCTGCCACCACTGTCGCTCCCCCTCTTGCCCATATTTCAGGTAAGGTTGCTAGGTACTAAGCATATAAAGCTAATTACCAAAGCTAGAGCCATGATAGTACTCGTGGTTGCACTGTTATCCTGGGTGGTCACTCCATGTTCCATTTAATATAAAATAATCTTGTTTAACCATTGGGTTAACACCATAATACAAATTTCATTTCTGGAACATTAATATCAATAATGAGTGACATCAAAATTATCAAGTTAAGCGGTAGCACAAATTTGCAGAGCATAGTATTTTCCCAGTGTAATCAAGGAATAAAGTTGGTAAATCTAGGAAATCCTTAATTAGGCAAATCCCATGAAATTATGCAATATATCCAAAAGGTAAACATTATTATATGCATTAAATGGGTAAAAATAGAATATGCAGAGGGAGAATCCACTTGCCTTGCTCGAAAGTGTCCTGTGGGTCGTCCTCGAACGAGTTTGGTTCGTCTACCCCACAGTCAACTTCTAGCATCGATTTGCGTATTGTACATAAAAAAATAATATGTACGCCAAATAAATAAACATACACCATTACAAGAGTAATCATTCACCATTACATACACATTCATACATCACAAAATTATCCTCATAAATACGTCTTAAAGCATAAATACTTATTAATCCCTTATGACCATTATTGTGAGTCGATATTGGTGAAAATATGAGTAGGTGGCTATAACACTAGTTTATCTAGTATAATATGTATTAACATTCTTTATGAAAAATGAATGCTAATTATTTTATTTATTACTAATAATAGACTTATAAGTTTTATCCCTTTTATTTCTAAATAGAAATTATGTGTATAGCTAAAAATTGTTTATTTATGATTCTTCTAACATTAATATTCTAAGAATTAATGTAAATCACTAATTGGACTTTTAATAACATATTCATGGTTATTATGACATAAACAAGTATTTTACTAATTCAAGTTAATTTAGTGCTATACTTATGAACACATGTATTCTGACTAGTAAAAATCTGTTTTCATCTGACCGGAAACACGTGGTCTAGTATTTCTTCTACTTCTTCATATCAATAAATTTACACTTAAAATACTATTAACAATTATCGTTCCATCTGCTAGAGCGAAGTTTAATTTGTAAACGTTTCTAGTATGGAAATCACTGAGGTAGTGAATAGTGACATTATTCATTTTTAAAATTATAAAATCATACACATGTCCAAAATATTGTTGTGGGGTTTGATTATGGCTACACATATACGTCGGCATCTCTTTTCGATAATCTCTAAACTGGAAATCTCGAAACTAATTTAATTTACAAACCAGGGACTAAATCGCAAAACTGCCTTCTTCTACCTTGGGAGCTCTTGCTCAAACGCAGGGAACTCGACGAGCAGGGAGCCCGGTGGGTCGGTCGCGGCAAGGGAGCAGGGCAGGGGCGGTCTCAGCGTCGGGGTGGCCGGGGACGGGCGCGGCGAGGTCCGGCCGGGGCCCTATGCGAATGGTGAGGTCGGACGATGGAGCTCCGGCGACGGTGTGGGCGCGGTCTATGGCGAGTTCGAGAGCGAGGAGAGCGAGAGAGAGAGAGAGGGCGAGCTCGGGGAGGGAGAGAGAGGGAGGTGGCGGCTTTTATAGAGAGAGGAGAGGGAAGAGGAGAAGGCGCCGGGGGGAAGAGAAACAGTCGGCACTGAACTCCATTGATGGCCATCAATGCATGTCTTCATTGAGGGAGAGAGAAGGAGAAACAGAGGAGGAGAAAGGGCGGTCGACGGTTTCCGGCTCCGTGGCCGAATGGACGCGACAGGGGGGTGCGACGGCGGGCCCGCGGGCACGGCGCAGGGCGAGCGGCAGGACAGTGCACGGCGCGCGCGGCTTCCTGGCGGCGGCGACTAGGAAGGGGAAAGGATAGAAGGGAGAAGGGGGTCCGGTGGGGCCCACCTGGCGGAGAGAGAAGGCGGGAGGGGCATAGGGCGACGACGGCTTGGCTCGGCTGGGCTGCAATGGGCCGAAATGGCCGGTTAGGTTAGGGTTTGTTGTTTTTCTTTTTTTTTCTTTTCTTTTCTATTTAAAAATGTAAATAAATATATTTTTTAAATAATTCAAAAATCATGATAATTATACCAAAAATATTTATAACTAAAATGTTTATTTTTGGACCATTATTTCTATATTATTTAATTTGATTTTCATTAAGAAGGAATTTCTACTAAACATCCAAAATCAAACATGAGCAAACTAAAAATTATTCTAGATGCAAATAAAAATCAATCCTTAGAAAGAAAATTTATTACCATAATTATCATTAACAAACTAAATGCACTATTTTTAGTTGATGGTTTTTATAGTGTTACAACAGCTCGGGCCGACTATCCGGTGGCGTCCAAAGATAGCAGCGACTACGTATCTTCAAGCCACGATGATACAAAATAGGTACGTGGAAGCAAAATTCAGTGAAAGCACCTAGTCAGCGGATTAAGGCTGGCCCCAGTTTTGATCAACTACTATCCAAATATGTCAACAAAAAGGCCAGTCCTCGTGATCGGCTAACAAGGCGACCTCATTCGCCTACCATAAAGAGACAAGCAAAAGAGAACACATCATCCTAGGAGGTAAGGCGGAATAGATCGGCCTGTAATATTATTCAATTAATGCCAAACACACCAACATGTAACCTCCATCTCAATATTCACCTATGTCAATATCCATATCCTATACATACCAACCTCCACCATATGTGCCAACCAAATGTAGGGGATGCCCATGATAGGCCCACAATATACTTATGGGATGCCACAACACATGGCTTAGGGGCACCCCAGACATCTGTATTTGACAGATTAACACCACTGGTGCAAAACCGGTTGGGCGTTCCTCAATCTGGTCAGCAGGTACAATCACAACAAGAATGCCAGACTCCTCAGCCACAAAGGTCGACCAATCTAGTAGGGGGCATAGGGAGAAAACTTCCACGATTATAGCTACCAATGCAAAAAGAACAACAACTAAGGATGTCATTAAGATAGGCACAACATGTGTCATCATAAAAAGCAATAATGAGGGTTCGATGATCTTTGGTGAGTCGGCCAAAACAAATGAAGAAAATGACAAAGTTGCTACCGACAAATTGCCTGACCCAAAATACTCCATGCCCTGATGGTGTCCATTGGGATTAACACACTCTCAAAAGCGCAAATTGTAGCGCTTAAGAGCAAGAGAAAACAGGGAAAAGGAAGCGGAAAAGGTATTTATTGATATACACCCACAATACCCACCACCATAGAAAAGGTGGAAACCTAAGGCCATCGAGATTAAAAAGGCAACCACAGAGATACTGTCACACCAGATTTTAGAAGGAAAACCGAATGCGAACCATGTACGTGTCAGGATCAGAAACTCACGTACACAACGATTACATAATTGAACATCATCACACATTGCTCAAAATAATAGTGGAATTAAGTACTTTATTACATCACGATGTCCAAGATATCCACATAGTCATTAACTTAAGTCATAATCAAAGTGCTGAGTAAAACACAGTACGATAAGGCCTTCACAGGTTTGCCACTAGTCTATTCTAGAACTCATCAAAGTCATGAAACTCCTGAAAGTCCTCCACGTTGCCTTCATCTTCTCCTGAGCACTGGTTGGAATGGGGACAACCTTGGGTTTTGGTTTTTTAAAGCAAGGGTGAGTACACATCAACGTACTCAGCAAATGTCTCGTTTGGCTAAAGTGGACTAGCTATATGTGGGGTTAAGGTTAAAGTAGTTGCTTTTAGTTGGTCAGATATTTATTACTAGTAGAGAGCTAAGTTTCATCAATAATTCCAAATTATTACCCAAATGACACTCTCTCCAATAGGAAATACCAAATACCATAAATGTAGTCATCATCATTAAGCATCATCATTAAAAGTATCCAGAGTATCTCTAATCAAAGGAGCTCCCAAGGCTGCTCATAACCGTGAGCACGACTGATATACCAATTTCTAACACTATGCAGAGGTTGCACCCTTTACCCACGAGCCGTGACCCCTTTCCAGCCTGGGTTTGCAAGACCTGATCTTCATTGCCGAGGTGAATGGCCAGGGATTCACTAAGTAGCCTTTACAAAGATTCCCTTGGTGTGTAGTCGCCCGTTAGGTTTCACCAGTCGTACAAACACAGTACTCCTCCCTAAGGTGCGTGACTAACAAAACCAAATCAAATGAACCTCAGCACCCACCCTTAGCAGTGCAAGCACTATGCCCTGGCCCCCATTGATGGCACAACGACGAAGCCAACTACACCCCAAGTTCCTCCAATTAATCAGCTAAGGGCGTCCCATTCCACCCTCATGGTTGTACTGTTTTCCAAGGTGGTCATCCAACGAACAGGTCCTTACGGAGAGGTACTCAGGATACAGCCTGAGTCCCCTAAAGTATCACATGTTCATCATCATAATCAGGATGTCATCAACATATCATAAATGTTCTCATCATGTTCATTAATTAAAGTAAAGCAATAACATATTACTAATCATAGTAACCAATTCACAAAGGGTAAACAAGGACAGGAAAACAAAATACTAGTCAATCCTTAGGTTGATCATGGTACGCGGGAAAGTGAATTATAAAGTAAGTAGGACATAATGGGTCAGAGGACACTTGCCTTCTCCAGGTTGCTGCTCAGGGAAGTCTCCTGCAACACACTTGGGAACCTCAGACTGCTCGTTGTCTATGCAAAGCAATCATTCATTCAGCACACTTTGGGAATGACAAAAGAACAGTACACCAAACATATGCAACAGAGCAAACATAGGTTCAGTAGAAAAGTACAAACACACAAGTGAACTCTAGGTTCTAGGGTAGATCACTATGTTTAAAGGTCTATTGTTCTCCAACTACTGCCTATCTCAGTAGATTAACTACCTAACTATGTCTATCTTAGTGAATCACTTGTTTAGATAAAGTTATTACAGGAATGGGATATATTAACTGAGATTAGGATCTACAAATTTAGGCACATGAATATTCACTAGGGTCCTACCTTTTATGTTTACTTTAATAAATATTCTATCACATTAAATTAACGTAGAGTCTAGCCACAAAATTGAGACATGCAAACAGTGAATGAAAATAATTTAAAAAAAATAGAGAATAACATTATGAATATTTTGCAATTTGAACCACCCAATTTGGAGTTCATATGCAAAAGATATGAAATTTACAAGTTTTAGAATCCAAAACACTAAATTAAACCTATTTCTGTGATTAAAATAAAGTCTAGGGGTCTCTCTACAAGAAACCAGGGGCCTGGGCGCAAGAAAACAGGACGATGGGTTGATTCTCGAAAACCCGAGGGGTTCTTCAACAAAATAACCGAGCGAAGGGATACGTGGCATTCCTGACCATTCGATCATAGATCAACGACCGAGATCAGATCCGAGGGCGAGCGAGCGCTAACAAGTGGGCCAAAGTGGTTGGCGGCCCAGGGTGAGGGCAGGTTGACGGTGGGGCCCAAGGGCAGGGGTGCGCGCTCAAACCGGTATCCGAGAATCCGAGCTGTTGGATCAGGAGCGGGCGGTTGGGATCGGGCGCCAGGGGGTTAACGATGGCAGCCGACGTTGTTCCGCCCGCGGCAGCGAAGCCGCCGCAGCCAAGGCAGGCACGGCCTCTGGGGGGTATGGGGTTGCCGGAATTGGCCAAGACCCGTGTGGGGGGCCCGACGAACTCGATGGTGGGGTTCCGGCTGTGAGAACGGGACTCGGGACGAGGGAATGGCAGAGGGGGCGCTCCGGGTGGGTCGAGGTTACTCCAGCGAGCAATCCCGGCCATATGGAGGGGGAATCGGGTGCGCCGAGGCTGGCACCAGCTCGGGTGAGGGAGGGGGAACACCCAGAGCCAAAATAGGGGCACATGACGAGGCTAAACTGATTGGACACCGTGTGAGCATGGCGAACCAGCGCGGTAGAACTCCGGCGAGCGCGACCTCACTACGGCAAGGCAAAATCAGGGCAGTCAAAGCACGGGAAAAGGTTCCTCACCTTGGGACGGCGCTCGGGGAGGCTCGGCGTGGCGTCTAGAGCTCCAGGTGACCGGCACGGCGGGCGCGCTTCTTCAACGACCTCTAGCGGCGGCGGTTGAGCGTGAGAGAGAGCAAGAGTGGGAGAAATGAGGAAGGGAAAGGAGAGCGGGTGTGGGCAGTGCTCAAAAGGGAGCTAGGGGCATGGGTAGGGGATGTGGCCGACTTTCTCGACGTGCGTGCGCGCGGGTCAGCGACGGTTTGCGGGGAGGACGGAGCTGACAGGGCGGCCCCACGGCGCAGAGAGAGGTGCACGCGCGAGGGGGAACGGTTCAGCTGACTGGCCGGGCTCGCTGCACAGAGGGAGAGCAAGGAGCACACGCGAGGGCGAGCGGCACCGACAGGTTGGGTCTGCCTGGCAGAGGGAGAGAGGGGGCGGGTGCGCGCATGGGCGAGCTGGGCCTGGTGGGCCGAATGGCCGAGAGAGAGGGAGGTTTGGGCTGCTTTCTGTTTTTCCTTTTTCTTTTGAATTTCTAATCCCTTTTCTTTTTATTTTCTCTTTTGAATTCAAATCAAATCACAAATTCAAATTTAAATATTTCAAACATGTGCATTAACCAAAATAAAGTTTAAGCTCAGCATGATGCAACAATTCATGTCTCCCCTAGGTTTTAATATACTAAAGAAATAATTCACCTCTCAAATAAATACCTAAAATTCTATTAAAAGGAAGAGAAAGGAAATCTATAGAGATGAGAAAAGGAGTAACACCTAAATTTGGTAGATATTAGGGAAGAAATTTTATACCCCCAAATTCAGGGTGTTACAAACCTACCCCCTTAAAAAGAATCTCTGAAAGTCGCCTAGAGGGGGGGTGAATAGGGCGAACTGAAATTTACAAAGTTAATCGCAACTACAAGCCGGGTTAGCGTTAGAAATATAATCGAGTCCGAGAGAGAGGGTGCAAAACAAATCGCAAGCGAATAAAGAGTGTGACACACGGATTTGTTTTACCGAGGTTCGGTTCTTGCAAACCTACTCCCCGTTGAGGTGGTCACAAAGACCGGGTCTCTTTCAACCCTTTCCCTCTCTCAAACGGTCCCTCGGACCGAGTGAGCTTCTTCTTCTCAAACAATTGGAACACAAAGTTCCCGCAAGGACCACCACACAATTGGTGTCTCTTGCCTCAATTACAAGTGAGTTTGATCTCAAGAAAGATTGAGAAAGAAAAGAAGCAATCCAAGCGCAAGAGCTCAAAAGAACACAACAAATCTCTCTCACTAGTCACTAAGGTTTTGTGCGGAATTGGGAGAGGATTTGATCACTTGAGTGTGTCTAGAATTGAATGCTAGAGCTCTTGTAAGTAGTTGGAAGGTGGAAAACTTGGATGACTTGAATGTGGGGTGGTTGGGGGTATTTATAACCCCAACCACCAAACTAGCCGTTTGGTGGAGGCTGCTGTCGACGGGCGCACCGGACAGTGTCCGGTGCGCCAGCCACGTCACCCGGCCGTTAGGGTTCGACCGTTGGAGCTCTGTCTTGTGGGCCCGCCAGGCTGTCCGGTGGCGCACCGGACAAGTCCTGTAGACTGTCCGGTGTGCCACCTGTGCATGCTCTGCTCCTCTGCGCGCGCTGGCGCGCATTTAATGCGTTGCAGTCGACCGTTGGCGCGAAGTAGTCGTTGCTCCGCTGGCTCACCGGACAGTCCGGTGTGCACCGGACATGTCCGATGAATTATAGCGGAGCGGATTCCCGAAGCTGGCGAGTTTAGAGTCGCTCTCCTCGGGAGCACCGGACACTGTCCGGTGGTGCACCAGACAGTCCGGTGAATTATAGCGAAGCGCCTCTGAAAATTCCTGAAGGAGCGAAGTTTGGCTTGGAGTCCCCTGGTGCACCGGACAGTCTGGTGTGCCAGACCAGGGCTGCCTTCGGTTATCCCTTGCTCTTTTAGTTGAACCCATTTCTTGGTCTTTTTATTGGCTAAGTGTGAACCTTTGGCACCTGTATAACTTATAGACTAGAGCAAACTGGTTAGTCCAATTATTTGTGTTGGGCAATTCAACCACCAAAATTAATTTGGAAATAGGTGTAAGCCTAATTCCCTTTCAAGCTCCCCCTTTTTGGTGATTGATGCCAACACAAACCAAAGCAAGTATAGAAGTGCATAATTGAACTAGTTTGCATAATGTAAGTGCAAAGGTTACTTATAATTGAGCCAATATAAATACTTGTAAGATACGCATGGATTGTTTCTTTAATTTTTAACATTTTGTACCACGCTTGCACCACATGTTTTGTTTTTGCAAAAGTTTTGGAAATTCGTTTCAAAGTCTTTTGCAAAGAGTCAAAGGTAAATGAATAAGACTCTTGAGAAGCATTTACAAGATTTGAAATTTTCTCCCCCTGTTTCAAATGCTTTTCCTTTGACTAAACAAAACTCCCCCTTAATGAAATCCTCTTAGTGTTCAAGAGGGTTTTGATGTTAATTTTGAAGAGGGTATACCAATTTGAAATTACATTACAAATAAGATACCAATTTGAAAAATCCTTATTTAAAACCAAAGACTAAAATTTTGAAATTGGTGGTGGTGCGGTCCTTTTGCTTTGGGCTCATGCTCTCTCCCCCTTTGGCATAAATCGCCAAAAACGGAATCATTAGAGCCCTTGTGACTACTTTCTCCCTTTGGCAAAATAAAATACGAGT
This sequence comes from Zea mays, assembly GCF_902167145.1. Lineage (NCBI taxonomy): Eukaryota > Viridiplantae > Streptophyta > Magnoliopsida > Poales > Poaceae > Zea > Zea mays. The sequence continues at coordinate 140,109,525 of NC_050099.1, forward strand.
GAAGATTATACCAACGTTGGAGAAATGGCTCGGAGCGACGGCGAAGGATGAGTTATGGAGCGGAGTGGAAGCCTTTGTCTTCGCCGAAGACTCCAATTTCCTTTCAATACACCTATGACTTGTTTTGAAATTCACTTGAAAACACATTAGTCATAACACATGAAAGAGATATGATCAAATGTATAGTTATGAGCTATGTATGCAAGACATCAAAAGAAATTCCTAGAATCAAGAATATTTAGCTCATGCCTAAGTTTGTTAAAAGTTTATTCATCTAGTGGCTTGGTAAAGATATCAGCTAATTGATCTTTAGTGTTAATATATGCAATCTCGATATCTCCCTTTTGTTGGTGATCCCTTAGAAAATGATACCGAATGGCTATGTGTTTAGTGCGGCTATGCTCAACGGGATTATCCGCCATGCGGATTGCACTCTCATTATCACATAGAAGAGGAACTTTGGTTAATTTGTAACCGTAGTCCCTAAGGGTTTGCCTCATCCAAAGTAGTTGCGCGCAACAATGGCCTGCGGCAATGTACTCGGCTTCGGCGGTAGAAAGAGCTACGAAATTTTGCTTCTTTGAAGCCCAAGACACCAAGGATCTTCCCAAGAACTGGCAAGTCCCCGATGTGCTCTTTCTATTAATTTTACACCCCGCCCAATCGGCATCGGAATAACCAATTAAATCAAATGTGGATCCCCTAGGATACCAAAGCCCAAACTTAGGAGTATAAGCCAAATATCTCAAGATTCGTTTTACGGCCGTAAGGTGAGCTTTCTTAGGGTCGGCTTGGAATCTTGCACACATACATATGGAAAGCATAATGTCCGGTCGAGATGCACATAGATAGAGTAAGGAACCTATCATCGACCGGTATACCTTTTGATCTACGAATTTACCTTCCGTGTCGAGGTCGATATGCCCATTGGTTCCCATGGGTGTCTTAATGGGCTTGGCATCCTTCATCCCAAACTTGTTTAAAATGTCTTGAGTATACTTCGTTTGGCTAATGAAGGTGCCCTCTTGGAGTTGCTTCACTTGAAATCCCAAGAAGTACTTCAACTCCCCCATCATAGACATCTCGAATTTTTGTGTCATGATCCTACTAAATTCTTCACATGTAGATTCGATAGTAGACCCAAATATGATATCATCAACATAAATTTGGCATACAAACAAATCATTTTCAAGTGTTTTGGTAAAGAGTGTAGGATCGGCCTTTCCGACTTTGAATTCATTAGTGATAAGGAAATCTCTAAGGCATTCATACCATGCTCTTGGGGCTTGCTTGAGCCCATAAAGCGCCTTAGAGAGTTTATAGACATGGTTAGGGTACTCACTATCTTCAAAGCCGGGAGGTTGCTCAACATAGACCTCTTCCTTGATTGGTCCATTGAGGAAGGCACTCTTTACGTCCATTTGATAAAGCTTGAAGCCATGGTAAGTAGCATAGGCCAATAATATACGAATTGACTCAAGCCTAGCTACGGGTGCATAGGTTTCACCGAAATCCAAACCTTCGACTTGTGAGTATCCTTTGGCCACAAGTCGGGCTTTGTTCCTTGTCACCACACCATGCTTGTCTTGCTTGTTGCGGAAGACCCATTTGGTTCCTACAACATTTTGATTAGGACGTGGAACCAAATGCCATACCTCGTTTCTAGTGAAGTTGTTGAGCTCCTCTTGCATCGCCACCACCCAATCCGAATCTTGAAGTGCTTCCTCTACCTTGTGTGGCTCGATAGAGGAAACAAGAGTAATGCTCACAAAAATGTGCAACACGAGATCTAGTGGTTACCCCCTTATGAATGTCGCCGAGGATGGTGTCGACGGGGTGATCTCGTTGGATTGCTTGGTGGACTCTTGGGTGTGGCGGCCTTTGTTCTTCATCCTCCTTGTCTTGATCATTTGCATCTCCCCCTTGATCATTGTCGTCATCTTGAGGTGGCTCATGATCTTGTACTTCATCAACTTGAGCTTCATCCTCATTTTGAGTTGGTGGAGATGCTTGTGTGGAGGAGGATGGTTGATCTTGTGCATTTGGAAGCTCTTCGGATTCCTTAGGACACACATCCCCAATGGACATGTTCCTTAACGCGATGCATGGAGCCTCTTCACCTATCTCATCAAGATCAACTTGCTCTACTTGAGAGCCGTTAGTCTCATCAAACACAACGTCACAAGAAACTTCAACTTGTCCAGAGGACTTGTTAAAGACTCTATATGCCCTTGTGTTTGAATCATATCCTAGTAAAAAGCCTTCTACAGTCTTAGGAGCAAATTTAGATTTCCTACCTCTTTTAACAAGTATAAAGCATTTGCTACCAAAGACTCTAAAATATGAAATATTGGGCTTTTTACCGGTTAGGAGTTCATATGATGTCTTCTTGAGGATTCGGTGTAGATATAATCGGTTGATGGTGTAGCAAGCGGTGTTGACCGCCTCGGCCCAAAACCGATTCGAAGTCTTGTACTCATCAAGCATGGTTCTTGCCATGTCCAATAGAGTTCGATTCTTCCTCTCCACTACACCATTTTGTTGTGGCGTGTAGGGAGAAGAGAACTCATGCTTGATCCCCTCCTCCTCAAGGAAGCTTTCTATTTGTGAGTTCTTGAACTCCGTCCCGTTGTCGCTTCTAATTTTCTTGATCCTTAGGCCGAACTCGTTTTGAGCCCGTCTCAAGAATCCTTTTAAGGTCTCTTGGGTATGAGATTTTTCCTGCAAAAAGAACACCCAAGTGAAGCGAGAATAATCATCCACAATAACTAGACAGTACTTACTCCCGCCGATGCTTATATAAGCTATCGGGTCGAATAGATCCATGTGTAGGAGCTCCAGTGGCCTGTCAGTCGTCATGATGTTCTTGTGTGGATGATGGGCACCAACTTGCTTCCCTGCTTGGCATGTGCTACAAATCCTGTCTTTCTCAAAATGAACATTTGTTAATCCTAAAATGTGCTCTCCCTTTATAAGTTTATGAAGATTCTTCATCCCAACATGGGCTAGTCGGCGGTGCCAGAGCCAACCCATGTTAGTCTTAGCAATTAAGCACGTGTCGAGTTCAGCTCTATCAAAATCTACTAAGTATAGCTGACCCTCTAACACACCCTTAAATGCTATTGAATCATCACTTCTTCTAAAGACAATGACACCTACATCAGTAAAAAGACAGTTGTATCCCATTTTGCATAATTGAGAAACGGAAAGCAAATTGTAATCTAATGAATCTACAAGAAAAACATTGGAAATAGAATGGTCAGGAGATATAGCAATTTTACCCAATCATTTGACCAAACCTTGGTTACCATCCCCGAATGTGATAGCTCGTTGGGGATCTTGGTTTTTCTCGTAGGAGGAGAACATTTTCTTCTCCCCGGTCATGTGGTTTGTGCACCCGCTGTCGATGATCCAACTTGAGCCCCCGGATGCATAAACCTACAAAACAATTTTAGTTCTTGACTTTAGGTACCCAAATGGTTTTGGGTCCTTTGGCATTTGACACAAGAACTTTGGGTACCCAAACACAAGTCTTTGATCCCTTGTGTTTGCCCCCAACATACTTGGCAACTACCTTGCCGGATTTGTTAGTTAAAACATATGATGCATCAAACGTTTTAAATGAAATGCTATGGTCATTTGATGCACTAGGAGTTTTCTTCTTAGGCAACTTAGCACGGGTTGGTTGCCTAGAGCTAGATGTCTCACCCTTATACATAAAAGCATGGTTAGGGCCAGAGTGAGACTTCCTAGAATGAATTCTCCTAATTTTGCTCTCAGGATAACCGGCAGGGTACAAGATGTAACCCTCGTTATCTTGAGGCATGGGAGCCTTGCCCTTAACAAAGTTAGATAATTTCTTAGGAGGGGCATTAAGTTTGACATTGCCTCCCTGTTGGAAGCCAATGCCATCCTTAATGCCAGGGCGTCTCCCATTATAAAGCATACTACGAGCAAATTTAAATTTTTCATTTTCAAGTTCATGCTCGGCAATTTTAGCATCTAATTTTGCTATATGATCATTTTGTTGCTTAATTAATATCATATGATCATGAATAGCATCAATATCAACATCTCTACATCTAGTGCAAATAGTAGTGTGTTCAATGGTAGATGTAGAGGGTTTGCAAGATTTTAATTCTACAACCTTAGCATGCAATATATCATTTTTACTTCTAAGGTCGGAAATGGTAGTATTGCAAACATCAAAATCTTTAGCCTTAGCAAGCAATTTTTCATTTTCATTTCTAAGGCTAGCAAGAGAAATGTTCAATTCTTCAATCTTAGCAAGCAAATCATCATTATTATTTCTAGGATTGGGAATTGAAACATTACAAACATTTGAATCAACCTTAGCTAACAAATTAGCATTTTCATTTCTAAGGTTGTCAATAGTCTCATGGCAAGTGCTTAGCTCACTAGATAATTTTTCGCACTTTTCTACTTCTAGAGCATAAGCATTTTTTACCTTAACATGCTTTTTGTTTTCTTTAATAAGGAAGTCCTCTTGGGAGTCCAAGAGATCATCCTTCTCATGTATAGCACTAATCAATTCATTTAATTTTTCCTTTTGTTGTATGTTTAGGTTGGCAAAAAGTGTACGCAAATTATCTTCCTCATCACTAGTATTATCATCGCTAGAAGACTCATATCTTGTGGAGGATTTGGATTTAACCTTCTTCTTTTTGCCGTCCTTTGCCATGAGGCACTTGTGGCCGACGTTGGGGAAGAGAACACCTTTGTTGATAGCGATGTTGGCGGCGTCCTCGTCGGAGGAGGAGTCAGAGGAGCTCTCGTCCGAGTCCCACTCGCGGCATACATGAGCGTCGCCACCCTTCTTCTTGTAGTATTTCTTCTTCTCCTTTCTTCTCCCCTTCTTGTCGTCGTCCCTGTCACTGTCACTAGAAATAGGACATTTTGCTATAAAGTGACCGGGCTTACCACACTTGTAGCAAACATTCTTGGAGCGGGGCTTGTAATCTTTCCCCCTCCTTTGCTTGAGGATTTGGCGAAAGCTCTTGATGACGAGCGCCATTTCCTCGTTGTCGAGCTTTGAGGCGTCGATTGGTTGTCTACTCGATGTAGACTCCTCCTTCTTCTCCTCCGTCGCCTTAAATGCGACCGGTTGTGCTTCGGATGTGGAGGGATCATCTAGCTCATTGATTTTCTTTGAGCCCTTGATCATGTACTCAAAGCTCACAAAATTCCCGATTACTTCCTCGGGAGTCATTAGTGTATATCTAGGATTACCACGAATTAATTGCACTTGAGTAGGGTTAAGGAAAATAAGTGATCTAAGAATGACCTTAACCATCTCGTGGTCATCCCACTTTTTGCTCCCGAGGTTGCGCACTTGGTTCACCAAGGTTTTGAGCCGGTTGTACATGTCTTGTGGCTCTTCCCCTTTGCGAAGCCGGAAGCGACCGAGCTCCCCCTCGATCGTCTCCCGCTTGGTGATCTTGGTTAGTTCATCTCCCTCGTGCGCGGTCTTGAGCACGTCCCAAACTTCCTTGGCACTCTTTAATCCTTGCACCTTGTTATACTCCTCTCGACTTAGAGAGGCGAGGAGTATAGTCGTGGCTTGGGAGTTGAAGTGCTCGATTTGTGCCACTTCGTCCTCGTCATAATCTTCATCCCCTACGGATGGTACCTGTACACCAAACTCAACGACATCCCATATACTTTTGTGGAGTGAGGTTAGATGAAATCGCATTAAATCACTCCACCTTGCATAATCTTCACCATCAAAAGTTGGTGGTTTACCTAATGGGACAGAAAGTAAAGGCGTATGTTTAGGAATGCGAGGATAGCGTAAGGGGATCTTACTAAACTTCTTGCGCTCATGGCGCTTAGAAGTTACGGAGGGCGCGTCGGAGCCGGAGGTGGAAGGTGACGAAGTATCGGTCTCGTAGTAGACCACCTTTCTCATCTTATTTTTCTTGTCGCCACTCCGATGCGACTTGTGGGAAGAGGCTTTCTTCTCCTTCCCCTTCCCCTTTTTGCGGGACTCTTCCGATGAAGCCTTCCCATGGCTTGTAGTGGGCTTGTCGCCGGTCTCCATCTCCTTCTTGCCGTGATCTCCCGACATCACTTCGAGCGGTTAGGCTCTAATGAAGCACCGAGCTCTGATACCAATTGAAAGTCGCCTAGAGGGGGGTGAATAGGGCGAAACTGAAATTTACAAAGTTAATCGCAACTACAAGCCGGGTTAGCGTTAGAAATATAATCGAGTCCGAGAGAGAGGGTGCAAAACAAATCGCAAGCGAATAAAGAGTGTGACACACGGATTTGTTTTACCGAGGTTCGGTTCTTGCAAACCTACTCCCCGTTGAGGTGGTCACAAAGACCGGGTCTCTTTCAACCCTTTCCCTCTCTCAAACGGTCCCTCGGACCGAGTGAGCTTCTTCTTCTCAAACAATTGGAACACAAAGTTCCCGCAAGGACCACCACACAATTGGTGTCTCTTGCCTCAATTACAAGTGAGTTTGATCTCAAGAAAGATTGAGAAAGAAAAGAAGCAATCCAAGCGCAAGAGCTCAAAAGAACACAACAAATCTCTCTCACTAGTCACTAAGGCTTTGTGCGGAATTGGGAGAGGATTTGATCACTTGAGTGTGTCTAGAATTGAATGCTAGAGCTCTTGTAAGTAGTTGGAAGGTGGAAAACTTGGATGACTTGAATGTGGGGTGGTTGGGAGTATTTATAACCCCAACCACCAAACTAGCCGTTTGGTGGAGGCTGCTGTCGACGGGCGCACCGGACAGTCCGGTGCGCCACCGGACAGTGTCCGGTGCGCCAGCCACGTCACCCGGCCGTTAGGGTTCGACCATTGGAGCTCTGTCTTGTGGGCCCGCCAGGCTGTCCAGTGGCGCACCGGACAAGTCCCGTAGACTGTCCGGTGTGCCACCCGCGCGTGCTCTGCTCCTCTACACGCGGTGGCGCGCATTTAATGTGTTGCAGTCGACCGTTGGCACGAAGTAGTCGTTGCTCTGCTGGCTCACCGGACAATCCGGTGTGCACCGGACATGTCCGATGAATTATAGCGGAGCGGATTCCCGAAGCTGGCGAGTTCAGAGTCGCTCTCCTCTGGAGCACCGGACACTGTCCGGTGGTGCACCGGACAGTCCAGTGAATTATAGTGAAGCACCTCTGAAAATTCCCGAAGGAGCGAAGTTTGGCTTGGAGTCCCCTGGTGCACCGGACACTGTCCGGTGACACACCGGACAGTCCGGTGTGCCAGACCAGGGCTGCCTTCGGTTATCCCTTGATCTTTTAGTTGAACCCATTTCTTGGTCTTTTTATTGGCTAAGTGTGATCCTTTGGCACCTGTATAACTTATAGACTAGAGCAAACTGGTTAGTCCAATTATTTGTGTTGGGCAATTCAACCACCAAAATTAATTTGGAAATAGGTGTAAGCCTAATTCCCTTTCAATCTCACCCTCGAGATTCAAGGTTGGCTAGCAAAGAACTCGGGATACTTGGCTTTAAGATCATCCTCTCTTTCCGAGGTTGCTTCTTCCTCTAAAAGGTGGCCCCACTTGACTTTGCACATTCTGATGGTGCTTCTTCGAGTGACTCTGTCTGCTGTCTCCATAATCTAGGTTGGCTTCTCGATATATGTCAGGTCTTCTTAAACTTCGAGGTCCTCGGTTGGCAATTGCTCTTCTAGCACTCGCAAACACTTCTTCAGCTGAGACACATGGAACACATCATGCACTGCTGACAGACTTTTTGGTAGGCTGAGTTGGTATGCCACTTCCCCACGTCTTGATTGAATCTGGTACGGTCTGGTGTATCGAGGTGCTAGCTTTCCCTTGACTCCGAACCTTTTGATTCCTCTAATCGATGAAATCCTTAGGTGAACATAGTCTCCCACTTCGAAACTCAGCTCTCTTCTTCTGGTGTCATCATAACTTCGTTGTCTGGACTGTGCTGTCTTCAGGTTCTCCCGAACCATTCTGATATTCTCTTCGGCTTCAAGCAAAATATCTGGACCAAAAACCTACCTTTCACCGGGTTGGTCCCAGTGCAACGGAGTTCGACAATTCCTTCTATGTAGTGCTTGGAACAGTGACATCTTCAAACTGGCCTGATGGTTGTGGTCGTAGGAGAATTCTGCATAAGGTAGCCTCTTATCCCAACCTAACTTGTTCTACAAAGCACATGCCCTCAACATATCTTCTAGGATTTGGTTGGTCCTCTCAGTCTGACCATCTTTCTACGGGTGATAAGCTGAACTAAAATTTAGGTGTGTGCCCAAGGCTTCATGCAACTACTGCCAAAAGTGAGAAGTAAACTGGGTTCCTCGGTCGGACACTATCTTCTTTGGAACACCATGCAAGCATACAATTCGGGACATATATAACTCTGCCAACACTGCACTGTTGTAGCTAGTCTTGACTAGTATGAAATCAGATGCCTTTGTTAAGCGGTCCACTACTATCCAGATGGAGTCACAACCGGCTCGAGTGCGAGGCAAACTGACTATAAAGTCCATCACAATCTCATCCCACTTTCATTGAGGAATCTCAATGGCTGCAACAAACCTATGGGCCTTTGATGCTCCACCTTAATTCTCTAATAACTGTCGCATATGGCAACATACCCTGCGATCTCCCTTTTCATACCGTACCACCATAATCTTTTCTTCAGTTCTTGGTACATATTCTCGCTGTCAGGTTGTATGGAATAAGCTATTTCATGAGCTTCTTTGAGAAATAGCTCCCGAACTGACTTGATGTCGGGAACACATAACCTATCTTTTAACCATACCACGCCTTCCACGTCTTCCCGAAAGTCTTTGCCTTTCCCATCTAAGATCAGTTGTTGAATCTCATTGATCTTTTTATCATTTTTCTGCCCATCTTTGATATCTCGTTCTAAAGTGGGTTACAGCTCAACTGTCACTCCTTGGGTGCTGTTTAGAAATCCGAGACTCAGCCTGTCGAATTACTTTGCTAGTTCATATGGCATCGGGCGAGCGACCATCATGTTGACTTGGCTCTTTCTTCTCAAAGCATCTGCAACCACATTAGCTTTGCCTGGGTGATAATGTATCTCCAGCTCATAGTCTTTGATCTACTCCGGCCATCTTTGCTGTCTCATGTTTAACTCTGACTGGGTGAATATATACTTAAGGCTCTTGTGGTCTATGTAAACATCACACTTTTGCCCATATAAATGGTGCCTCCAGGTCTTAAATGCATGAACCACTGCTGCTAATTCCAGGTCGTGTGTTGGATAATTTCTCTCATGAATCATCAACTGTCGGAACGAGTATGCCACCACTCTCCCTTCCTGCATTAGCACACATCCTAGACTAGTGTACGAAGCATCACAATGCACTGAGAATGGCTTGTGAACATCAGATAGAATCAACACTGGTGTTGTGGTCAACTTCTTCTTCAATGCTTCAAAGGACTCTTAGCACTCTAGGATCCACTTGAACTCAACTTTCTTTGATAACAAGGCTGTCATTGGTCTGTCAATCTTGGAGAAACCTTCAATGAAACGTTGATAGTATCCGGCCATTCCAATGAAACTCTTGATCCCTCGGACATCTCTTGGTGCTTTCCAGTCCAAAATATCTGCCACCTTCGTATCCACAGCTAGTCCATCTCGGTTTATGATATGACCCATGAACTGGACTTCGCTGATCTAGAACTCACATTTGCTCAGCTTGGCATACAATTGACAATCCCGTAACCGTTGCAACACCATCCTCAAATGCTCTTCGTGCTCTTCCTCATCCTAAGAATACACGAGGATATCTTCGATGAACACCACTACGAACTTGTCGAGGTAGTCCATGAACACACTGTTCATCAAATACATGAAGAAAGTGGGCACATTCATCAGATCAAAGGACATAACTGTGTACTCATAAAGCCCATACTTGGTGATGAATGTTGTCTTCAGTATGGCCGAAGGCCAGATCTTGAGCTGATGGTAACCTGACCTCAGATCTATCTTCGAGAACATACTGGCTTCTCTCAGCTGATCGAACAGATCTTCTATTCTGGACAGAGGGTACTTGTCCTTGATAGTGACTTCATTCATAGCTTGATAATCTATGCGCATCCAATTCGTACCAACTTTCTTCCTCACAAATAACAGTAGGGCGGTCCAAGGCGAGGTGCTGGGTCTGATGTAACCCTTCTCCAACAACTCGTCTATTTGCTTCTTGAGTTTCACGAATTCTGGTCCGGACATTCTGTAAGCTCTCCTAGAAATAGGGGCGGTGCCCGGAATAAGCTCTATAGCAAATTCAACTTTTCTCTCAGGTGGCATGCCTCGTAACTCATCAGGGAACACATCTGGGAATTTTGATACTACTTTGATGACTTCGAGCAGATTGACTGTCTCACTATGGGTAGCTATCTGGTGACAACTTCCTTTCCTTGGTTCAGACAAGACCAACTCCACCAACACTTCTTCTCCTGACAAGGACACCAACTTCACAGTCCTCTTACCACAGCTAAGGCCTTCTTGGTACTTGGTCAACCAATTCATCTCTAGGATGACATCTATGCCTACATCCCGAGTACCCATTACTATCAGGTCAGCGGGGAACTCTATCCCCCTTATTTGAACTCTTGCACTTGGACAAAATTTATCTATTTGGGTCCTCCCACCAACTGAACTAAGCCTCATAGGCGGGTACATGTGTGCTACTAGTATGTTGTGTGTTTCTACCCATGATGCAGTCACAAAAGAATGTGTGGCCCTAGTAGCAAACAACACATTTGCAGAATGAGATTCGACTAAGAACGTACCTAGTGCCACTCATGGGGTCTCATGAACTGTGTCGACCTCCAGGTGGTTCACCTTTCCATACTGAGCACGCGGCTGGCCACAGTTGTTTGCCCCTTGCTGGGGTGCATTCTGTCTTGCTAGGGCATTGGAAGCTGACTGTTGCTGAGATGCTTTCTTTGGGCAATGCGACGCCCAGTGGCCTTGTTCTCCACAATGGAAACATTCTCGGCCTCCTCGTTGCTCTGGGGTTGTCTGACTATTCTGATTATTTGCTGGGGCAGGAAGGCGAGGTGCCTGGTTGTTTTGTCTCTGGTACTGACTTCCACCCGGTTGGTTGTGCTGGCGGTACTGCTGCTGCTGAGGGAACTGCCTCTTAAACTGTTGCTAATGCGGACACTGGTTCTGGTGCTGGTATCCCTAAGGGTGACTCTGCTTGAACTGCTGGAGTGGGTTGCCTAAGAAACGGGGACGACTGCTGCTCCTGCTTTACAGTCCACCAATCTTGCGCTTCCGCTCTTCCATCTCCTGGCGCTTCCTCTCAGTCATTATTGCTCTATCAATGAGATGCTGGAAGGTATGGTTCATCAACAGATAGTGCAGTAGTGCAGGGGGTCAACCAAACCTCTCAGGAACTTGTATTGCCTGTTGGCATCAATGTTGACATCCTGGGTGCATAGCGAGATAGTTGCAGAAATTTATCCCTGTACTCACTGACAGACAGGGGTTCTTGCTTCAGTGCCAGAAATCCTTCCTTACTATCATCAGGCCTTCTGGAACATGATATCGACGGAAGTTGTCTCTGAACTCCTCCCAAGTGATAGCTTCAAGGTCGACATAGGTGGCGAGGTAGGATTCCCACCAGAACTGAGCTGCTCCCCTTAATAGACGGGGACCCTTATCTCTAGTACATTTAAACACACCCTTAGCGCCTGTTCGTTTCTCCAGGATTAAACCGGGATTAATTCCAACTCATTAAAATTTATATAAATTAGAGGAGTAATCCAGCTAGGAACCATTCTAGAGCTCCAATCCATGGAAACCGAACAGGGCTTAATCATCCAGACGATTGACCGGTGAAACCAGCTCACCAGATGGTGTAACAGATCCGATGAACCTCCAGTGCACGTCGATTCTATTGGGACGACAGTTTTTTACGTGCCCACTGCCCATATTTATTATGTGGGCCCTTTTATGTTACGTAATATGGCTTATAGTTTCAGTCTTAGATTTAGTCATTTAGCTATATAAATCGTACAACGCTTTTGTAGAACCCAACTGTTTGCAGCTTCCTGCAGTCATTAGATTTGACGGCACATATTTCATCTCCGGCTCAGCTCGCAATCATTTAGCACCGCACCAAATCATTTTATCTACTTTTATCAGTCCATGTTCCAACTAATTTAGTGTAATATCTGTAAAAATTACAGGATGTCATCCAAGTGGTCGTGCCGGAGTGGTTATCGGGCATGACTAGAAATCATGTGGGCTTTGCCCGCGCAGGTTCGAATCCTGCCGTTCACGTATTTTTTTGTTTCCCGTTTTCATTATTTTATGAAGAACGTGAACTTTTATGTGAACTCTTTTTTTCGGTACTTTTTGCCAAAATGTCTTGGGTTCAAATTCCTCATTAAAACATGGTATTGTCCTTAGTTTTTAAATATCTCATGTAGAGAAGAGAAGGTGTTGCGTTCAACCATCCACGTTCGATTATTCTTCTCTTCTTATTTCAACTTTCAGTTCCATCAAACATCTCTAGTAAATCTCTAGCATTCAATCACCCCATTTCTCATTAAGCATCAGTAATAACAGCCGAACCCAACAAGTAGCTCCGAAATTTCACACCCCAACTGCCAAAAGCACCGGAGACAATCTACATCTACATACGATGTATATAAATGAGGGAATATCGCACCCGGTGACCAAATAAATGCATTATACCTCCACGCTTTCACTACCGTAATCCGGGTCTTTGCCGAATGCAGGCCTCTTTGTTGAGTACTTTTTGTCGGGCACTCGGCAAATGTTGTTTTGCCGAGAGCCTCACTCGGCAAAGTCCCGCTCTCGGTAACGAGCTAGTTTACCGAGTGCAGGATACTCGGCACAGGAAAACTCTCGGCAAAGACAATTTTGCCGAGTGACAAACACTCGACAAAGGCGACTCTCGGCAAAGGGCCATCAACGGCCGTTCTAAAGCTGACGGCCGTCAGGCTTTGCCGAGGGTCGAGGGTCAGCACTCGGCAAAATGGTTTCTTTGCCGAGTGCCAAATACTTTTTACCGAGTGTCTTCTGTGGACACTCGGTAAAGCATATTTTTATTTTTTAAATTTTGTCCACCAAACTTTTTGTGGTATGTTACTACACTATGTAGACCTACATGTATCATTTATGGACAATTGTAACAGAGTTTTCAATCGATAGTAGATTTAGTTCGTTTATTTGAATTTCTTCGGAAAATTCAGATTGGAACTGCAGGTCACTCGAAACTTGAAAAACCGTGCATGCAAAAATGATATCCATGCTACTTAGAACAAGTTATGACTGATTCCAAGAGCAGACTGGAAACTTCGAGCAACATGCTCACTAAACATGGACGTGAACTTGCTATTCACATGTTTAAAAATTGTATAAAATACAAACAAAGTCAGAAAATCATGAAACTTGTCCACGTGTTATGATATCATATATAGATGTTGTGATAAAAAATTGAGAAAGTTTCGAGAAAGTTGAGACGTACTATGTGTAGAAACCTAGGAGAACTACACATGAAATCATAGAGTTTCAATGTAGTTCTCCTAGGTTTCTACACATAGTACGTCACAACTTTCTCGAAACTTTCTCAAATTTTTATCACAGCCTCTACATATGATATTATGATATGTGGACAAGTTTCATGATTTTCTGACTTTGTTTTTGTTTTATACAATTTTTAAACAACTGGATGACAAGTTCACGACCATGTTGAGTGAGCATGATGCTCGAAGTTTCCGGTCCGCTCATGAAGTCGGTCGTAATTTGTGCTAAATAGCATGGATATTATGTTTGCACGCGCGGTTTTCCAAGTTTCGAGTGACTTGCAGTTCAAATGTGAATTTTCCGAAGAAATTCAAATAAACGAACTAAATCTACTAGCTATAGAAAACACTTTTATAATTGTCCCAAAATGGTACATGTAGGTCTATATAGTGTAGTAACATACCACAAAAAGTTTGGTTGCCAAAATTAAAAAAATAAAAATGTACTTTGCCGAGTGTTCAGAGATGACACTCGGTAAAGAGAGCTTTGCCGAGTGCCAGCCGGTTGACACTCGGCAAAGAAGGCTTTGCCAAGTGCCATCCCCTTGGCACTCGGCAAAGAAACTAGAACAGATCTTTGCCGAGTACCTGTCAGTTGACACTCGGCAAAGCCTTCTTTGCCGAGTGCCCGCGATGGTGGATAGGTGGTGTTCGACTGAGTGGGACGAGGCGCACAACGCTAGCCGGGAACGGCGTATGATGATGCAAGGTCCCTCGCACCACCAAGGCAGTCGGAGCCTGGGCCAATATGCCGAAGCATGGGTACGCCCTCTTTTTTATTTAGGTATATAGCACTGGATTAGATATTATTTCTAACTATCTCGTTGGTTTTCTTGCAGTCGTCGTCACATGGTGGTCGGCCTTGCTCCACCTTCTCGGCCTATGCTATGGCCCATAAGGGTAAGGCGACGTCCGACGTCACCTACAACCCGAATGACGGGCCCGAGGCCTACACCAACCCCGTTGTCTATAGCCGCCTTCATGACTACACCGCCATGGCGCAGGAGGTACATGGCCCAAATTATGATCCGAGCACCGAGCCGATCGACCCTGATGTGCTCATGAGGGTCAGAGGAGGCAAGAGGCATGGGCGGTACTGGATTGCCGATGGGGCAATCGACTCATCCTCCACTCCCACTCTGTCTCAGGTGCGAGCAAGGAGCACGGGCTCGAGTCCAGCCATACGACCTCGACACGACAGCTCAAAGCATCGCATACAGCAACTCGAGGTTAGTGCTTCTGTAACTCATCCTTCCTTGAGTTATATACCTTCTCTTTGAGTTACTATAACGTTGGCTTGTAATATTACAGACCCAACTAGAAGAAGAGAGGAGGGAACGTCAAGAGATGGAGGCGAGGATAATGGCGGAGCGGGCGGCGGCTGATCACAGGATGGCGGAGATGTTCCAGTACATGCAGGGCCTTGGCGCCGCACAGGGTTTCGCTCCGCCACCTCCATTGTTCCCTGTAGTTGACCCTGCTCTGTTCCATAGTCCTGTGAGTATCAAAATTGTAGTTACATGTTGGTAATGCATCTGGTATAACACATGCAATCTCTTCTCTGTGCAGGGCCAATCTGGGGCGGCATCCAACAACCCTCATGAAGGGTTCAGCCCAACGCAGCACCAGTCCAACCGCCCACCTCCATGAGAGTTATGTTTTTAGTGTTTCGAACACAAAACTTATGTTGAATACTTGTCAGAGCTTGTGAACTTGTGTTGATACTTCTGAACTTCTGTTAATACTGTTTGTGTTGAGAACCTCTCAACTTATGTTGAATACTTATGTCAGAATTTGTGTTAATACTGTTTGTGTTGGCTATATATGTCTGTGATGATCTGTGATGTATATATGTGATATCTGTGAAATATCTTTTGTTTGTTTGGATGGAATAGGGAAAACAAATAAAAAAGGTGTGTACTGGTCACTTTGCCGAGTGTCGGAACCATAGCACTCGGCAAAGAACCAAGACTTGGGCACCGATATAGGTTCTTTACCGAGTGTAATGGCTCTGGCACTCGGCAAAGAAGCACGCTTTGCCGAGTGCCATACCAGGCACTCGACAAAGTACCTGACATGGGGACCCCTCTAGCGGATTCTTTGCTGAGTGCTGTTAGGCAGACACTCGGCAAAGACTCTGTCTCCGTCACCCGTCGCCGTAACGGCTGCTTTTCTTTGCCGAGTGGTCTGGCACTCCGCAAACCACTTTGCCGAGTGCCCGAGAAAAAGTACTCGACAAAGACGGCTTTGCCGATGCACTGTGTGCCGAGCCCTCTTTGCCGAGTGCGACACTCAGCAAAGCGTTTGCCGACTGTTTTTAAGGCTTTGCCGAGTGCCTGATTCCGGTAGTGTTTGTCGCTCTGCTTGATCGGATTCCTCAGCATTAAGCAACCACGAAATAGGCTTAGCAGATCGAGACCGGTGCTTGAGCTCATCTAGTTACAGATACTAAAGTTTAGTACGTGTAGGAGAGAAAATGGATCAGATACTGTACCACCTTAAAAATCCTATTTTGGGGAAATCCAGTAAAACTCTTTAAAAGGTTTTGACTTGGAACTCTTTTTATAATAAATTACTTACCTTTGAAGTTACATCTCCTAAAAATAAATGGTTAGCAATACTAAAATGTTGTTAAGTCAAATATTGAACCTAAACCTTTTTGAGACTGGAATATAATTTAAAAGGAAATAGATAATAGAAGGATTTTCAATTAGATTATTCCATGTGTGAGCTATATAATTATAAGTACTTGTAAAACTATATTTGGTTTAAAATAATTCTTGATAAAGAATTTTTTATTCTCCTAAATTAGATAACTAACTAGTATTCATAATTGGTTGACCTTTTAATTCACATATACATATAAAGATGATTAGTAATCTAAAATGAATAATAGGAGTATAATCCCTATTTGAAGCATACACCTAAGCAAAATAATCAATATATATAAAATAAAAACTTTTGCATTCACGCTGGAGTTTTGTGCTTGTGCATTTGTACTAGGTTCAAAATCTGAACCTTAACTAAACTTGAAAAATCCAAAATAGGGAATAAAACATAAATCTAAAACATGAAATAATGGAAAGGGAAAGAACCCTGCGGCCCAATAACTACTCACGCCTGGGTAGCCGACGTCACCTCCCTCACGCACTAAAAAGTGGGTCCGCTGCCACAGCGCTCAGCTCATGCCGCCCCAACGGCACGCCCACCCCCGCCTCACCGTTGTGCCGATTGGTGGGCCCGTTCGTCAAGCCCTCAGCCGCACCCGCATCCTCACCTTCGTCCCTGGCATGTGGGACTGACCAGTCAAGTCTAGTTTGGGTACTCTAGTATTGAGCTCAATCCATGTGTATTGAGGTGGATTGGGGTGTAACTTAAACTAATTTACACCCCAATCCACCTCAACACACGTGGATTGGGGTCAATACTAGAGTACCCAAACAAAGCCTCAGCGACATCTTTAGGGCTTGAACTCCATACAGAATTCCGGTAAGAATCTACCCGACCACGACGGATCCTCATCCAGACTCTGACCTGTCAACCCTAGAACCGCAACCAACAGGTGCGCGTGAGCCTTGACCACAATTATGTGGGCCCCTCCATACCGAAGTTTGTTAGGATCTTGCCGATGTTTCCATAACCACCATGGACTCTGGGGTTGAGCTGGCATGGCATGTTGTACTCACCCCCTAGGTCAAGAATAGGTACCGTCGAGATGAGCAGCATGAAGGATGTCGCGATGAATTCATGAGAGATCTAGGTCGTCGTCTCCTAGTCAACTATGGATACGGAGGATCATTGTCGTCATATGATGTAATTATTTAACTATTTTGTGCATAACCTCTATTATATAATAAAGATATGGTCTCACCTCAAACGCGGTTGATGTGTTATCGCAAGACGCCACCCCACTCGGTACAAGTTTAAACAACTCACGCAAGAACTAGGGTGTTTGAGGGTTTTCTAACCTCACTCAATCTACTAGGAACAAACCTAGAGCAAGCACAATATCAGTCTAACTAACATAAGCACTTTGCAATGCACCTATGTTAATAACTGAGTGATTCTATTAAGCACTTGTGTATTTGGAGCAATGGAGATGTGTATCAACACTCTAGCTATGTTTCTTGAGCTCTCAAACTTGAGAATGGTCGGTTGGGGGTTATATAGAGCCCCAACCCCAAAGTAGTCGTTGGAGCAAAGCAACCTCTCTGCGTCGCACCGGACCGGTCCGATGCACCACCGTACCATGGTTTGGTCTCCTCCATGTTAGCTAGCCATTGATCGTCTGACTAATTATCTATATTGACTCACTGGCCCAACCCAGTGACCTTGCCATGTTAGAGAGCCTTTGAAACTAATCGTTGTCGACCATTGGCTGCTTGTCCAGTGCACCGGCCCATGGCCCAGCATGCTAGCTACTCAGGTGCCTGAGAATGCGTCTTTATGTACTTGGTCTGGTCCCTCGGTCTAGTACACCTAGAAATAGCTCGTCTTCAATTCTTCATGCTTTTTCACTTGGGCTTGTTTATTGGACTTTGCTGGGTATATTTGTGTCAGGGACCATAATTAGGGGTACCCTCAAGACTCCTAATTCTCAGCTGGTAACCCCCATCAGCACAAAGCTGCAAAGGCCTGATGGGTGCGACTAAGTCAGGGATCGGTCCATTCGAGGGACTCGATCACGCCTCGCCCGAGTCGCGGTACTGGTTCCGTAGTCGAGGAGGCGTGGCAGTGGCGCAAGTGGCGGTGCAGTTGCCTGCACGTAGCAGTCGGCGCGTCGGTTGCATGACGCGTGGGCCTGGGCCCCCATGCTGGGTGCGTTGGAAGTCGGAGCGGCGCGCCCACTTGGCGCGGTTGCATGCCGCCTGCATGGCTGCCCGCCCTTTCGCCCGCTGGTCTGGGCGAAAGTGGAGGAATGCTTGTAACCGCTGGGCGGTTGCAGGCACCGCGCGTGGCGGTTTGGCTTCTTCTGCCCTGGGTCAGCTTGTATGACGCGTGGGACCCAGCCCCCGCACCATAGGGGGAGGACCTTGGAGCGTGTGGGAGAAGACTCAGCCCACGATGACTGGGGACGCAAGTAGGGAGAGTCGCCTTTAAAAGGAGGGTGACCCCCTTGAAAGGCGACCATGTCTTCTCGCTCCCTTATGCATCGTGTCTTTCCACCTTCCGAGCCCCCGGATGGGGAACACCTGCAATCCTTCCGCCTTGTCGTTGGAGGAACGCAACTCTGTGGGAGTTGGTACCTTTCAGCCATCGTTCGGCTTCAAGGATTTTCATCATGCAGCCCGGCTGCACCCCTCCGCCGGCGGTCACCCAAGACGGTGACCTCCAGTTCGATGGCGGGGGAAAGCAAGCCGGGCTGCGGCCTCTGCCCCTCCCTCAGCTTCAAGGATTTTCATCATCAGTGCTGGGGAGGGGAGTGTGCCGAGTTGGGGTCGGTCCCTGCGTGGGCGGCGGCCCGCTCCTTCCCTCAGTGATCGGGGGGAAGGGCGTTCGCCGTTCGTTTTCGTATACCTCGTTTCCACGCAAAATTTGGTCATCAAGGAAGGGACAGCCTTGCCTCGGCAAAGCCCGACCCTCCCTCGGGGGCTAGAAGGGGGGAACCCCCTCTGCGTCAAAATTTTCAATCAAAAAGGCTTCTGCGTTCCCCCGGCTATGTCGGAAGCAGGACCCCAAGAAGCGAACGCGGGTGCATGTAAGTGGCAAGGCTGACTGAGACGAGGGACTCCTACGCCTCCGGGTTACGGATACCTCACTCGTCACCCACCACGAAAAATGACTCCTACTTGGGCAAGCCACCCTGCTACTGACGAGCGGGGCCGGACACGCAAAATAAAAGGAAAAGGGGCACGACTTTATGCTACGATAATAAAGTGTTCGGGCCTCAGCGGCCGCAAAAGACACACGTGCATTCAAAAGAAACTGCTCCAACAGAGTTAGGTGTCGCCCGGGGAAGGAGCCGCGCCTTCGGCTTCGTCCCCGCCTTCGGCAAAGTCCACCCCGGCTTCGGACGACGGCGCAGGCGGGAGGATCTTTGCCTCGAAGGTGGTCGCCAGCACAGCGCTCGGGCCCGCGGCGGCCGCGTCGAGCCTCCGGACTTCAGCCAGGGCGGCTTCATCTTCGTCAGGAAGGCAATACCCCTCGCTAACCCGCTCCAGATCCACGACGTAGTGGGAAGCAAGCACGGCGAAGGCCCGCCTGACGCCGTGGTGTAGCGCCTCGCGGAGTCTGCCGCGCACGTGATCACCCAAGGCCTGCAGGCGGCTTTGAGGGGAGCTTCCTGAGGGGACGTGTAATACTCAAATTGTAAGAAAGTGTAAAAGGAGAGAGAGTTTTCCCTTACATATATGTGTGTTACCTATATTCATCATTTCATGTGAAAATTACATTTAAACAAATAAATAAGTGACAAAAGACACTCATAAATAACCTATGCATCATGCTGGATTTTGTTTGTGTGCATTTGGTGACAACACAATATAATTTGAAGAAGAAATATATTAAATTCCCGAGATAGAATTTGGGAAAATAAAAAGGATATCATAGAATTTTTTTTAAAAAAGGAAACAATATTATGGGAGTAAAATGAGTATATAAAAATATATAATATATTATCTCTGCATTAGGTTTTAAGGTGTACATTGGACTCAAATATGAAACTCCTAAAAAGATCCAAATTCAAATTTTGAATTCAAAATAAAAAGAAGACAAATAGAGAAAAATGTAATTGTAAAAGAAAATCAGTACTGTGTGCTGTTGGGCCAACTACACGCAATTCGGCCCACAAGGAGAACCCCTCACGCGCGACCCAACTTCAGGAGACTGGCGCCGACCAGTGGGCCCGTGCTGTCATTCACTCACGCGCGGCACCAACTCCACCCCGCGGCGCCGATGACGCGTGGGCCCGAAACCCCGACAGCTCACATCTCTCTCATGCTCGCGCAGTACGCCCAGGTCCGCCGCCGCGTTTGCCGGAGGATCTCCGCCACGTTCGGCCTCGCCATTGCACCGTTTTGACCCGCGCGACTATAACTCCGACTCGCCAGGGCTACAAAAAGGAACCGAGACCTCATGCTCCTCCCTCGTCCACCGCTCTCCAGACACCTCCCAAGAAGAACACCGGAGTCCCCCGCGACCTCTTCTTCTCACCTTATCCAGTCCGCCACCATCGCCGTTGCCCGCGAGAGGGAGAGAGAAACGCGTTGTTACCTGTGAGAGAGAAAGGGGAGAGAATCGTGTAGCCAGCAACGTCGACCGCGGATGCTACCTCGCCCAGGCTTTGGGCGCCGCTCGGGATCTTCTCTGGGGCGTGCGCGAAGGAAGCTTCTGGGCGCTTGGGACCCTTGCCATGGGCGGACGGACCCGACCACCGCCTGTCGCCTTGGGCAAGCGTGCTCAGTACTCGGCGCCGGTGTTCCATCCTCTGTGCATAGTCGCGAGGGTGGCCATGGATCCAGGGCAAGAGGGGTGACCCCTGGGGTTCGCTGGAGCATATGACCTGCTGCGGATCCGCCTATCGACGTGGACCAGACTCTCTTCGCCACCCTGTTCGGTAAGGTATTTCCCATATTCTTCGTCATCCTCTCGGCTTTGCGTAGAGCCTGGCGGGGTTGTTCTAGGGCATCGAGATGTCGTAACCCCATGTTCAAGTCATGGCGCCGCCGCGACGGTACTATTGTCTCCACGGCGGGGCGTCATGAGGACGACGATCTAAGGGCCGTTGATCGGGCCATGTACGGGTAAGATTAGAAGGATGGTAGGGGGGGCTTTCGACCGCGGATCGATGATCTTGCGGCTAGGATTAAATGGGCGATACCGGTTCGGTGGGGTGGATTTGCGCCGTTCGATCTGGATTGGGCGCGCCGAAATCAACCCGACTGTTTTAAATCCTAGGCGTTGGTCATTGATCGGATGACACACACTGCATGCCGTTTCAGATGTGAGGACTTCTAATCTGAACCTTGGATTCGCGATCTGACGGCCCAGATAATAAGATACCCCTTCGCTGCGCGCACTTTCTAAAAGAGGCCCTGGGGTTTCATCTATTCAACCCGCCGTCCACGCGGGGTGAATATGGGTCTTGGGAAATTTTGCGAGTTAACCCCTGCGTTCCTCTGCTTTTGACGCCCGGTCTAGTGAACCAAGAAAATAGTAAAAATAATATAGTAAATACTTTTTAGTACATAAATAAACCTAGAAACTCAATAAATTCATAGAAAAGTCATATTAAATCCTTTTTAGTTCATTCCAGTGGCATTAATTTTGTTTCAATATTGTCTATCAACTAGTAACACTGTTTAGCCATGTAACTTGGAATAAAAATTGTTCACATGAGTTAATCCCTTCTGAGTGCTAAATAACTTTGAAAATTCATAACTTGGTAACCGTAACTCCGAATTTAGTAATTCTTGTATCCACGATCTCGTAGCAACGCGTAGATTATCATTAAGTAGTTTATTCTTATGTGTTGGTGTGATGTTAATTTTTCCTATACCATGTTCGTTTGTATTGCTACGACTAGTGCGAGGTTACGAGCCACCTGAAGAGCAAGTTGGTACCTGGAATCTCAAGTCCCAGGCAAGTTGTGCCCTTGACCACTTTTTACCCAATAATGTTCTTTAATATCATTTATTCATGCATAGGTTAATTTTGATGGGACCCAATAGGTTACCCTAGATTGTTTATCTCATTACCTTGTTTACCCCTGAATCACTTGGGTAGTTTGCTATTGCTTTACATGGATTTGGGATAATTATTTATCATATCTATGTTCCAGTTATTTTGTTATTCTATTTATGTTCATGTCAAGATCATTAATGTTAATTGGAACATAGAGCTTAACTTGAGAAACACGTGCCACCACAAGGGTTTATGGACGCCCTTGGATGATTAATTAGGAAAGCTAGTGGAGGACTACCTTACCCGAAAGGGGCAAGGGCAGTAGGGGAGTGGTCAGTGTAGGGAGGTCCTTGGTTGATTTTGCTGCGATGGCGGTCAGGCAAGAACCCTGCATTGGAGCTTCCTATAAACTGTAGCGGGTTTTCTGAAGCTAGTGGAACTTTGTAAAGGCCTCGTAGTGTTACCCTGCCTCGCCTCCTCGGTAGAGGTGTATGGGAAGTCGCGATCTCTTGGCAGATGGGTAACATGACTTGTGGGTAAAGGGTACCACCTCTGCAGAGTGTAAAACTGGTATACTAGCCGAGCTCACGGTCATGAGCAGCTCAGGACTCTCTGATGATTAATTTATGAAACTAAATTCAATTTGTCATATGCATTACATCACAGGTGATGTTGTTACTTTTGTTCTACTACTTAATTGGGTTGGTATTTACTTATACTTAGTAACTGCTAATAAAATTTTGATCAACTTTAAAAGCAATGCTCAGCTCTAACCATCCTCTTTGGTAAGCCTTACACTTCACGTGAGCTCCCACCTTTGGCGAGTTCATGCACATTATTCCCCACAACTTGTTGAGCGATGAACGTATGTGAGCTCACTCTTGCTGTCTCACACCCCCCACAGGTCAAGGACAGGTACCGGAGGATGAGGCGCATGGAGGATGCTGCGATGAGTTCGTGAGAGATCTAGGTCGTCGTCTCCCAGTCAACTTTGGGTTGCTGGACCGTTGTCTCCTTATAATGTAATTATTTATTTATTTTGTATAGAACTCCTGTTATGTAGTAAAGTTGTGACGTTCGATCCTGTGCCATGATTCATCATATGTGTGAGACTTGGTCCCAGCACACCTGGTGATTATGTTCGCGCCCGGGTCTTGGTGCCCCGAAATCCGGGTGTGACAGGACGTCGCCGAAGCCAAAGACCCGGCAGAAGTCCGAGATGGCCTCGGACATGGCCGCATGGTCGGCCTCCCTCTGCTCGGCCGCCCCGGCAAGCGCCCTGGTGGATTCATCAAGGGCAGACTCGAGCTCTGCGAACAGCCAGAGCGCAAGGCCTCAAACACAAGCGGAGGAAACAAGCTGAAACGAAAACTGAAAATAGCCAAGACATACCTCCGGCTCGGGCACGCTGCTCCGAGGCTGCGGCCTGGGCTATGGCTAGGTCTGCTGCAAGGACTCCAGCCCGACTTTCGGCCTCGGCAGCCCGGCCCCGAGATCGGTCTCGCTCATCGGCGACCTGGTCGAACTCCAACTGCCGTCGTTGCACCTCTGCGCGTGCCGCTGCCGCCTCTGCGCGTGCCGCTGCCGCCTCTGCGCGTGCCGCTGCTGCCTCTGCTCTCAGATCGGCGCAGAGCAACCGAAGGTCCGCCACCTCGGCGCCCTGCTGGGAGAGGCACGTAGTAGCCCCGGCGAGCGAGGTCCTCAGGGATCGCAGCGAGCCCCAGATATCGACCTCGTGGCGGATGAACGACGATTTGGCGGCGCTCAGATCCGTCAGATCCTAAGGGAAGGAAGCGGGGCGTCACAAAAGATGCCTTGCTCACAAAGAAGGTATGCCTGAAATCATTACCTGGAGGATATTGGGGACGTCCCTGCAAAAGACCTCCAAGGATGACCGGAGCGACCCCACCGTTGCTTTGGCACATTCGCGGAGCTCGTCCCAAGACTGCTCCTCCCACTCATCGTCAAGAACGAAGAAGGGATCCGAAGCCTCGCGGGTCCGGAACCGGAGCAACTGGCACCGCCTCTCAGAGCTCCGTCGCGCAGGGACAAGGCTGCCGCTCGGCGGGACGGATCGCGTCTCCACGCCCCCCTCCTCCGAGCCACCCAGCGCTGACGCCTCGGCCATCTCAGCGTCGGCAGCGACAGGTCGCTCCCCGACTGGGACGGCGGCGGCTTCAGCAGCAGCTGGCGCCAGCACCGGCGGCGTGTCCGATGGGCCCGAGGCCACGACCGCGCCAGCCACCTCCCCCAGCGCGTCGGCCGCCTCGGCAGAAGAGCCGGCCTCGGGAACTCGCTCCACGACGACTGGTGCCGCCTGAGCCCCCCGCTGTGGAGCGCCTTGCGAGAAGGTCAGCTGAACGGCGAGGCCCGGCGTGGCGCCGGCTGCGGAAGCCGACGCCGTCTTAAGGGCTTTCCGGGGAGCCAGATCGGTCAGGCCATGGCTTCGCTTGCTGAGGAGGAAAGGAAAGTCGCGGTCAGGACATACGAATGAGGAGCCAGGACGAAGACGTTCCAAAGTACTTACCCGCTCCGGGCCATGATCAACCGCGCCTGAGGAGAGGTCTCTCGGATCTCGACCCCCGAAGGTACCGCCGAGGTCCGCCTCGCCGCCAGCTTCGGTACCGTCCTCGCCTTGGGCACCTTGGACGCCCGGGAGACGGACTGCCCAAGTGCTGCCACGGCGACCTGAGGGTCGCCCTCCTGCGCTGCCAGCGTGGGCGACGGCTCTCGGGGAACAGACGCCTCAGCCTGACTCCCCGGGGTCACCTCAACTTCCCCGGCCGAGGGGTCAAGTACCCCCTCGGTCTGCCCCCGCTCTTCGGGCCGGGACCTCGGCGTCCCGACTCCGGGAACTGACGGCGCCAGCCCGCTCGGGGGCTGGCTTGACGACTCCTGGCCTAGCCTCAAACCCGGGCTGAGGCCGAGGCGGGCAGCCATGTCGTCATCCTCGTCATCGTCTTCATCATCGTCGTCGTCGTCAGGCGTTTCCGGCGACGGCTTCCTCGGGAGTCCATCCCTCTCCTGCCGACGACGGAGCTTTTCCAAGGCGTCTCGGGCCCGCGCCCGCTCGCGGGCCCGAGCCTTCTCCGCGTCTTTCTTCTTCTCCTCCGCGGCAACCCGCCGCGCTGCTCGGTCCACCGCGTCCTCCGGGACCCGTGGCCGGGAAGGCTTGTGCCACCCTACCTCCTGGAGACAGATGAAAAGTCTCGACCATAAGGACCAAGGGCAATCCGACGCAGGGAGAAAGAAGGAACGGACACTCACCAGGGTCACACACCCGTGGTCGGGGCGCATCAAGGGCTGAGAAAAGGCGCTGGCGTCCGGTTTTCCCAACGCGACGGCCACCCGCCCGTGGAGAACGTCGATGGGAAAGGGATCCGAGGACATCCGCGAGCCCTCCAAGTCAGCCTCCGGCGTCATCTCCCAAAGCGGCAACCGTCGCTCCGCCAAGGGAAGCACCCTCCAGCGGTGAATGGCGGCAATCACTCCCGCGGCGGTGAGCCCTCCTTTCCGCAACGCCTCCAGGGCCTTGAGAAGGGGCTCGAGGTTCTTCTGTCTTTCGTGCGGGGTCCCGTAGCGCCAAGCATCGGCGGCAACGGTGACCACTCGCTGAGAAAACGGCGGGAGCATCTTGCCGTCATTCCGGAGATAGAACCACCGGCGCTGCCACCCTTTATTCGAGGACGCAAGGATGGTGGGAATATACTGCGACGCCCGCGACTGCCTCAGCTGGAGGATGCAGCCGCCGGCCCGCACTGCCGCGTGGACCCTTCTCTCCCCCGTTGGCGAAGCAAAAAGCTCCGCGGAAAAGAGATGAGTCCACAAGTCCCAGTGGGGGGCGATCCCCAAGTATCCCTCGCACACCGCAACGAAGATGGCGGCTTGCGAGATGGAGTTGGGGCTGAGGTTGTGCAACTCCACCCCATAGTTGTGCAGGATCGTCCGCATGAAGCGGCTTGCCGGCACACCGAATCCCCGCTCGTGGAAGGAGACTAAGCTCACGACGTACCCCGGCGGCGGGGACGGAGCGGCTCCGCTCGCGGGGGGAATCCACTTCGGCTGCCTCTCATCAGAGAGAGGGCGAAGTAAACCCTCAGCAACAAGATCCTCCAGGTCATCCGCTGTGACTGTGGAGAAAGGCCATGGGTCGCGCGGCGAGATGATGGTCATCCGGTCGGCCATCACCGAGCAAAAGGGGTGGCGGCGGAAAGGTTTGGGTGGGCGGTTTCCTTTTCTCCGGCTAAACCTCTCAGGTTGCGAAAACCTAAGGAGGAGGCGAGAAGCGGAGCAAAGAACCGTCGCCAGATCCTCCCCCGAGTATATAAAGACCAAGGCGAGACCCGGTCAACGTTTCGCCCGGACCCGCCGTGGGATTCAAAAACTCAAAGCGAAACGACCGTTCCTCGAACGGCTCGCGCACGCGCAACGGCCGCCCCGCGAACCGCTCACCCCGTCGCATTAACTCCGCGGCGGGACAGGCGGCGCCTCTGGCAGGGGAAGCGAGCGACGCTTCGCCTTTGCCATAATGACCGCGTCAAAAAAGGTACGCCACGTCATTCGATTTCGTATCCTTTCTTTTTCCTCTTTCTCTCTCTTACAACAGGGACCGGGAAAGGGGGATACCCCGAAAAGGATCCTTCTCCGTGAAGGAAACAAGCTCCGAGCCTCCCTACTGATCAGAGGCTCAAAGGCTGGCCCCTCGGAGGGGTTTAACAGCCGCCTCAGAGCGCGTGGGCTCCACACCCACTACTGGTCAGAGGTTCGAAGGCCGGCCCCTCGGAAGGGTTCAGCGGCCGCCTCAGGCCACTCGGGCTCCGCGCCCACTACTGATCAGGGGTTCGTAGGCTGGCCCTCGAAGGGTTCACAACCGCCTCAGACACAGAGCGAGGGATGACCATGGGTACGTTCGATACATAAACAAGGCTCGGGCTACGCTCCTGAGGTACCCTAGGACATTTCTGAGACCGGCGGGAACGCTCTTGTAACAAGATCCAATTAGAGGGAGGCATCGAGCCCTCGGACCCCATCGACAGGGGACCGGGTCCGGCAGATCACCCGCAGGTACTTTTGAGCGCGCCTCCGAGCCTCTAGCCGACCCCTAACAAATGGGACACGGGCGTCCACTCGGATTACCCGCCAGCAGCTCACCGGAGACACCATGTTCGGCGCCCTCCGAGGGCAACATGACGCTTCCCCCTCCTCCTTGCGAAAAGGCGATGCAGGGGCGTATGTAAAAAAGTCGAGTCTGTCCTTGACCGTCCTCTCGCCCCGTGCAGAGGCTCGAGGGCTGCTCTCGCAAACCCGGCTCCGGCCAAACCGTTGACGGCGTCAACATACCAGCCCGAGAACTTGGGACCCAACCGTGCACCCGAGCTACGACCAGCTCGCATGAGGGAACGACCAGACCAGTCGAAGCATTGGGCGAGGCATTAAGACCTCGGAGGAGTCAAACCACTCCTCCGAGGCCTCGGGGGCTACACCCGGCGGGTGCGCTCGCGCGCACCCACCGGAACAAAACGCAACCGAGAAAGGCTGGTCCCCTTGCAAAAAAGTGCGACAAAAGCCTCCAAGCGAGTGTTAACACTCCCTTCGAGGCTCGGGGGCTACTGTCGGGGACCATAATTAGGGGTACCCTCAAGACTCCTAATTCTCAGCTGGTAACCCCCATCAGCACAAAGCTGCAAAGGCCTGATGGGTGCGACTAAGTCAGGGATCGGTCCATTCGAGGGACTCAATCACGCCTCGCCCGAGCCCAGCCTCGGGCAAGGGCAGCCGACCCCGGAGGATCTACGTCTCGCCCGAGGCCCCCCTCCAGCGATGAACATACTTCTGGCTCGCCTGAGGCCCAGTCTTCGCCAAGAAGCAACCCTGGCCAAATCGCCACGCCAACCGACCAAATCGCAGGGGCATTTAATGCAAAGGTGGTCTGACACCTTTATCCTGACGCACGTCCTCCAGTCGACAGAGCCGAAGTGACCGCAGTCACTTCGCCGCTCCACTGACCGGCCTGACAGAAGGACAGCGCCGCCTGCGCCGCTCTGACTGCTGTGCCACTCGACAGAGTGAGGCTTACAGGCAGCCAGGCCCGGCCTCAGGCACCATAGGAAACTCCGCTTCGCCCGACCCAGGGCTCGGACTCGGGCTCAGCCCCGGAAGACGGCGAACTCCGCTCCGCCCGACCCAGGGCTCGGACTCGGGCTCAGCCCCGGAAGACGGCGAACTCCGCTACGCCCGACCCAGGGCTCGGACTCGGGCTCAGCCCCGGAAGACGGCGAACTCCGCTCCGCCCGACCCAAGGCTCGGACTCGGGCTCAGCCCCGGAAGACGGCGAACTCCGCTCCGCCCGACCCAGGGCTCGGACTCGGGCTCAGCCCCGAAAGACGACGAACTCCGTTTCGCCCGACCCCAGGGCTCGGACTCAGCCCTGGCCTCAGCCGACGGTCTCCGCCTCGCCCGACCCAGGGGCTCGGACTCGACCTCGGCCTCGGAAGACATACTCGACCTCGACCTCGGAGGAGCCTCCACATCGCCCAACCTAGGGCACGGACCGACCACGTCAACAGGAGGCGCCATCATTACCCTACCCCAAGCTGACTCAGGCTACGGGGAACAAGACCGGCGTCCCATCTGGCTCGCTCCGCCAGACAAGTAATGATGGCGCCCGCACGCTCTATGACGACGGCGACTCTCAGCCCCCTTACGGAAGCAAGAGGACGTCAGCAAGGACTCGACAGCCCCGACAGCTGTCCTTCCGCCAGGCTCCAGCGCTCCTCCGACGGCCACGACACCACACGAACCGGGTGCCAAAACCTCTCCGGCTGCCACGATGGCATGTACTTAGGGCGCTAGCTCTCCTCCGCTAGACACGTTAGCACTCTGCTACACCCCCCATTGTACACCTGGATCCTCTCCTTGCGCCTATAAAAGGAAGGACCAGGGCCCTCTTAGAGAGGGTTGGCCGCGCGGGGAAGAGGACGGGACTGGCGCTCGCGCGAGGCCGCTCGCTCCCCTCCCGCGTGGACGCTTGTAACCCCCTACTGCAAGCGCACCTGACCTGGGCGTGGGACAAACACGAAGGCCGCAGGATTCCCACCTCTCTCTCTCCGGCTGCCTCCCCCCTCCACGCTCCGTCTCGCGCCGACCCATCTGGGCTGGGGCACGCGGCGACATTTCACTCGTCGGTCCAGGGACCCCCCGGTCTCGAAACGCCGACAATTTGAGTCTTCAAATGTCTGAGGTGTTGCTTCCTTAATGTCTCAGTCTAAGTCACTTTTGCATCATGTGAACTATAAATATAAACACTAGCAAACACATTTGTATATAAGGTTTTGTTGATCATCAAACACCAAAATCATATGGTCAAATGGAACAAGGTCCATTTTCTTTATAATTATCGATCTATATCAAGAACGAAAGCATATGATGCCTTATACATAGTGTGGATCTACTGGTCAACTTGCTTTGTGAAAAAAGAAGTCTAGATCTACTGCACATTCGTGCGCGTTCTCCCTCTCTTTTTCGTTTTCTACAAAGATTAGGCCACACACCATTGTGTGTCATTGTAACGTATGAGCATTATACTAGTCTCTATTATTATAAAACACCAGTTTCAATGGTCATCCTGCATCATACGCTTCACACATAGGTCTATTCTCCTCCCCTACTAGTGGGTCGTCCCCCATAGATAGACCGTGAAAACCACCTAAACCCCTATTAGTGGCCCGTTGCCCTACAAATCGGTTGAGAAATGACCCAAGTCCAACACGGCAAGAAACCGCATGTAGCACAACACTCACACATAGTACCACCTCGACAGCTGAAGGAGGTTGGGCTATCGAGCGAGCTATCCCATATAGTACCGTCTCTCTAGCTGAAGGAAATCGAGTGCGCGAACAAGCTATAAAAAAGGATGTCGTGCTTCTTTTGAACTTATTACTTTTTAGATCTTTTGGCTAATATAAAATATAATATTTATTGTTGTCGGACATTGTGAGAGAGTTACGCCTAAAAATGTGCATGTAGCAAAATGCGGAGAGAGACGTACGTTATTATTTTTTTGCGAGGAATAAGACGTTCATATGCATCCTAATTAAAGAAAAAAAAAAGAAAAGGGGGCCGGTATTCACCATGATCTGCGTATCACAGTGCACCGACCGGGTGCAGCTGTATGCAGGCTGCAGCAACCCCCAACCCAGCGACCCCCGCACGTGAACGCGCGTGGCAACTCAGAGCTTGGAGTAGAGCTGCGGCGTGCGCCATTTGAAGAACTTGCCGGTGGGCAGGTGGAGGGGCGGGAGCAGCGCGAGGCCCGCGGCGACGCGTCCGGCCTCGTCGGCGGTGCGGTTGCCGAGGCCCCGCGTCATGTGGGTGCGCGTGAAGCCGGGGCAGAAGCAGTTGACGCTGACCCCGCGGCCGGCCAGCCTGGAGGCCAGCAGGCGGGAGTAGGCGTTGAGTGCCAGCTTGGAGACGGCGTAGTCCGTCCACACCTCTGGCCACCCGCGGCCGCGCCAGGTGCCGTCCGCCACCTGCGCCAGGAACCGCGACGCCATCCCCTCGATGTCGCCCTCCGTCAGCGCCGCCTCGTCCAGCAGCATGCTCCGCAGCTGCGGGTCCTTCACCTTCTGCAACAACCAAATCACAGTCAAGTGCATGATATGCATGTACGTAGGGGGGTGGGGCCGCATGATGTCTAAGGAAGGATCGAAGGATCTGCTGCGACAGGCTCACACATGGTGCCTGTGGTCAGTTTCGACAGTTCATATATAAATGGCGTGTGAAGTGTGAACGACACAGCACATGTACACTGTGCACCGGCCGGGCAGTTCTTCTGAACTGCTATGTATAATGGTACATGCATGTGCCGATGCCCATGGCAACATCAATCAAGTGGTGGCGCTGTCAATGCACTGCGAGTCTCAATTTCTTTACAGATGTGCCACTGCATCTGATGTTCAGATGCCTATTACGGGTAATAAATGCTCCCTCTGTCTCGAAGCATTAGTTGTTTTAGCTCTTGATTTTTATGTAATGTTTAAATGGATGATAATGATTCTAGACGCATTTGCATTGATTGAACCATGGACGGACTAGTTACACTTAAAAAGACTCGTCGTCTCACCTCACCGTTTAGTCTCCACTTTGCAAAAAGTTATATAGAGAAGATCGGTAGTAGGCAGCCTCTCTGGTGGATAAAATCTTTTTGAAAGAATTGAAGTCCGTCGTCTCTGATCTGTGTGCAAGTAGTTTGGAGGCCTAGGGATTCCTACGTTGAGAGAAAAAAAAATAATAAACAATTGTTCGCTTGCTGCTTGTTGGCTTTGATTGATTTTCAAGTACAACTACACCAGTAGTAGGCCTAACATCCCTTTGGCTTTATTGCCGATGAGAAGACGTACGGGACCTTGGCCTTAAGCCCTTAAACCTCTTTTTTTGAAGAGAAAAAAAAAAAGAATACGAAAACTAGTAGTACGTAGATAGAAAAGCGCGTCTGACGAGCTAGAGGACGAGACTTACGTTGAGCAGACCAAGCTGGGAGCTAACGTTGAGGATCCGGCTGCTGGTCGCCGGCGAGCGGCGGAACAGTGGCAGGAGCGCCTCGGTGAGCATCTTGGCCCCGTAGAAGTTGGTCCGGAGGACCGTCTCCGCGTGCTCCACGGAGTTGGTGTCCATCTCGTTGAACGACACCGCGGCATTGTTCACCTGCAACGCGAGGAAATAATCTAGCTCTTTTTTTGTATAGGTATAATAATAATGCATACTGTATTTTATATATTCACTGCTGATTATATTCCAGCGGTAGGTACATAATGCGTGCGTGCGTGCAGTGCTGTACAACATGCACGATGCATGCGATCTGTGCTACCGTACCATATATAATGCATGCATGCATGCATGCAGTCAGTAACTAACTGCCGCCACTAATCTGCAATACTAATTAGTTACTGCTTATATATGCGGATGCGGTAGTGGGAGCAGTTCGTACGTGAGGCTCAGCTCGCGTAAAATACAGACAGACCCTGCATGCGCGGTCGTAGCTTTTTTTTTTTTTTTTGCTGTATGAAACCTAGCGTGCCGCACATGAGGTCCTTAAACTACGGTTTGCTAGCAGTGCTTGCGGTTAATTATTACCTGAACCGAATTCTAAGTTTCTAACCAGACACGCATGCAGCAGATTCCACACTGTCGGGCTCGGATCTACGTACGTCGTCGTCGTCGGTCGTCCCCTCCCGACACGCCCTTCCACGCGCGTTTGAAAAACAAAAACTATACACCATCTTAGTTTGACCCCACACACCACATATACCACGTCATTTGCACTCAACTATCTATGAATTTAGATTGTATTTTATTGAACTACTATCTCATGTAAGTAATAGGTAAACAACCCCATTTTTTCATATAATTTTCAATTTTATAAGAGAAAATGAATTAATTTTCCTTATAAAAATAAAAAATCATTGGGAAATTGGAGTTTCTAAACTAGTTCTAAGAGCTAGTTTGGAAACCTCATTTTCTCACGAGATTTTCATTTTCAAAATAGAAATTAGTTCATTTTCTCTTTAGAAAAAGAAATTACTTGGAAAAATATAGTTCTCAAACTAGCCATATATAATACTCCGGGCTCAAGAGACCGAAAACGCCAGTTAGCACGATATATCAACGGATTGGAGGACCAGCTGCCAGCGATCAGAGTCGTAGTAGCCGCTGATGCTACGGCGTCGTCTACAAGGCGAAATGGTGAGGTCGTCATTACTGCTACGCGTAAGCAACTAGCATGACCCTTGTACACTACATATACGTACGTATACTCCGGCTGGACTGCTGACTTTGGCTTAATTTGGACTTTGCGTGACTTCGTCAGCCAAGAACCGGTATACGTGTGTAGCAAAAGAAACGGACAGCCAAGTAATGAAGGCCCGGTACACACACGCGAAGACGAAAGGCGTCATCAACACACATGGGAGAGGGCGCGCACAGGGCAGGGCTCAGGCTCACCAGGATGTCGAGGCCGCCGAGCTCGTCGCGCAGCCAGGACGCGAAGGCGGCGATGGATGCCGGGTCGGCGACGTCGAGGCGGCGGAACCGCACGGCGCCCCGCGGGGGTCCCGCGCCGTGGCGGAGCGCGGCCGCGGCGGCCTGCCCCCGCGCCTCGTCCCGCGCCGTCACCACCACGCACAGGCCCTGCTCGGCCAGGTGCGCCGCCAGCGCGTGCCCGATGCCGCGGTTCGCGCCCGTCACCACCGCCACCGTGTCCCCCGTCCACCACGCCGCCGCCCCGCTGCTGCACATGATCATGCATGCATGCATGGTCGATAATCCAAGGCCGGCCAGAGCTAGCTAATGTTTGCTGCTTACACAATGCAAGGAGATAGAGATAGATATATGGTACTACTCACTTGAGCGGTGGAGGCGTGATCTCCTTCTCGTTGTCCTTTGAGGAGGAGATGACGCAGTCCATCGACGACGACGACGACGACATCGATCGAGAGCTTGTGGCTAGCTAGCTGTTGCA
This sequence comes from Zea mays, assembly GCF_902167145.1. Lineage (NCBI taxonomy): Eukaryota > Viridiplantae > Streptophyta > Magnoliopsida > Poales > Poaceae > Zea > Zea mays. The sequence goes on from NC_050099.1 coordinate 140,143,211, forward strand.
AGAGACACGGGCGAGTAGCCAGCAGCCAAAGCGAGCGTTTTATAGATAGATTATAGAGAGGGACGACGGGGTACTGTTGTCAATTGTGACGGAGGCCGAACAAAAATTGGGTGCAGCCCGGCTGTAAATCAGATTGTTTGTAGTCCCTCATAAAAAGTAGGATAAACTTTACCCGCAGCAGCAATAACACAATTAAAACGTTAGCGGGTGTATCTGTATGTAAGGTTTATTTTTTTTGTGAGGTGCTATAAATATTCTGATTTGCTGCCGCATGCACCAAACTTTTTTCGGAGTCCAGGCGGCCAGCTAGTGGGGCGTGCTCATCTCATGCATGGGATTCGTTGCTGTCAACGTAGCCGGTGGCATACGATGCAGCACAGTTAGCCACGTCTGAAAGCGAAGGCATACCAGAGTGCTGTGCTCCCCCGTTCGTTGTGTACTTGTACACACACAGCTTCTCACGATTGTTCGTATGCGATTAATAAAACACGGAGATACGACATGGCACAGCAACGGCGGTTGAGCGCGGTGGCACACGCGACACAGATGATTTTGCATGGTAGGAGCAGTCGTTCCTATGCCTAACTTTTTTGCAATTTAGCCCTTTTAGATTTTTTTTCACAATTATGCCTTTCGCAGTTTCATTTTAAAAAATTGACCCTTAGCTCGGCGCCATCATCATTGACGCCGAGGTTGTATATGTCGCCGCCAATATTTTTGGCGTGCATATGTCAGATGGAGTGATGACGTGGAACCGAGTGGCACGTACCTCGGCGCCGTAGATCTTGGCGCCGAGGTCGGCGCCATTGTTCTCGGCACCAAGATCTATGGCACCGAGGTACGTGCCTATAATAACCCCTACGCCCGACTGGTTTTTGTGCTCATTTCTATTCTTCGAAACTAAAGATATCAGCCTGATTTGTAGGATGTCTAGACGTGGTAAAGCTGCTAAACAAAGGTAAGCATTGTATTAAATCCTATTTTGTGAGTCTATTATATTTGTGATTGTTATAGATCTTATCGAAATTTAGGAAGGGTCCTTTGACCGGAACTGCCTTCGACCCGATGCCTTTGCCAACTGGTGTTCCAGTGCCTATGTGTTTTTATGGTGATTCTTGCAAGGTTGATAAGTCTGAGGATCATGATACCTATCGATAGAGGTATCGGATGTGTGCTAACTTTGCATTTGAGCCAACGATTGTTCAGCGTCGGCTGAATTTAATGGTGAGAATAGTCTTGTAATATGTTAGCAATTTGAAGACTCAGAGTGGTGAATGTTTTCTTTGCCTACTAATAATTGCATGTTTTGTAGACTCCTCCACCGCTTTGTGATTTTGAGCAGTGGATTGACACAGAAATATCACAGAAAGACAAGAAGTGGTTGGAGAATCTTAAAAAGTGGGATGCAGAGGACAAAGAGAGGATGGAGAAAAGACGAGAGGAGCTTGCTGCCGAGCAACAACGGGAAGACGAGCAGGAAATGAGGCATGTTGCTGAATGCAGGGAAGAGAAGGAGAAGAAGCTTGAGCGTGCACGTCGTGCAAAGGAAGCAATGTTGGAGAACCCTGATGCATTTCGTAAGGGCAAATGGCCCCGTTGCACTCAGTAGTCTAGGTGTTTTATTTGATGTTATGTAGTAATGAACATATTATTCAGTATTATGTAGTGTTGGGGACTTGTTCTCAAATGCTATGAATTAAGAACAAGGCAACATAAAATGTTAAATGTTAACGTCCTTCGTCCATGAAACATTATTCCCTTGAGGATAATGAGCCTTAGACGAAGGTTAACGAGAATATGATTACGAAGCTTAAATCTTCGTAATAAAATTTCAATAAATATTGTAAGACAACGTAGAATAAAGAGTATAAAAAGGGTGAATAATTCATAAATGAATTATATTATACTATATTTATTTGATATGATGAATCATTGAATACAATAATACCTCTGCCTTGGTAAAGGTTGGATTCCGAAAGATGCGATTGCAATTATCAGAATGCCTGAACAGTAAAGTAATACTGTTCACTATTTATAGGCACAGGGCGCAGCCTGTGAGGAATTACAAGTATGCCCCTTATAAAAGTTTACAACATTGACTCAGACCTTTATGGACTAAAAGGTCATTCTATCTTTAGGTCGGTTTGTAATACCGAAGCTTTATGAAGAGGAACCTTCGGCCATCTTATACAAACAGCTTCAGCCGAAAGCCGCTTTTTCCTACAAGACCTTCGGCGACGAAGCATAGGCCCAACAGTAGCCCCTTTCGCGGTGCTAGATCGTTTTTCGTAACGAGCTTGATCCGTGAAAAAAGTCTCTTAAGCTTCGGAGCACCGAAGGTCTAAAAAACACCTTTCCTGAGCTCGTTGTCGAGAAACGATTCAATTTCCCAGCGTGTAGCGGCCCCGCCTTGCAGAGTTACTGTTCGGTCTCTGCGGTCCACCACGCAGCGAGTGCGAACGGGTGTTCGCCTGGTGTAAAAATCCTGGCGCTTCGCCTTCTTACCTGCAACACTATATAAACAGACGAGTAGGTGTGAAGTTACCACAGCATTCATTGCTATTTGCACTGTTTTGCTGCCAAAATTTTTAACCGTCGCCGAAGCTTGTCTGTCGGAATCGAACGAAGCTCCAGTTTGAAACCTGCTTCGGAGGAAGAAAATATTAAAGTTCCACAAGTTCATAATTAAATGGCCAGAGTGCGTTCTACCGCCAGGGTTGAGCGTGAGGGGGACGAGACTGAAGCTTCGGAGACTGTTCCTATCTCCGAAGCTATGCAACGATCCGGGCTGGTGACTTCGGAAAAGATCCCTAATGATGATGCAGAACAAGCAGAACAAGCAATCGCTGAAGGAGAAGAAGAAGATATTGAGGAAACTGATCCCGAAGATGATTATCGCATTGCCATGCCAAGCAAGCCCAGCCACTTGGACTTCGGGAAATCTACTGTTTCGAAGGCTGATCTGTCCAAGATGGTAAAGTCAGGCTTTTTTACTGAAAATCAGAAGAAGCTATTACGCTTCGGAGGAGAAGAAACTACCCCAAAGCCGGAGAAGGATGAAATTGTTATTTTCAAGAGCTTCCTAAAGGCTGGATTAAGATTTCCCTTATATAGGATTATTGCAGAGGTACTGAAGAGGTTCGGTATCTATTTTCACCAGCTGACGCCTAACGCTATCGTTAGGCTTAGTGTTTATATCTGGGCACTCCGAAGCCAAGCGGTGGAACCATTTGCGGACAGCTTTTGCCGGGTTCACGAGTTGCATTATCAAACGAAGGCTAGAAAGGATGGATTGCACGACAATTTTGGTTGCTATAACTTCGCCTATCGGAAATCTACAAAGTTTCCTGTAATTAGCTACCGAAGCAAATGGGCAGCAGGCTGGAAATCAGAGTGGTTCTATGTCAAGGTTGATGACGACAAGGAAAAGCTTGTACAAAGTCCACTCGAATTAATCTTCGGAGAAACCCGACCTCGCTGCAATATGACACCCGAAGGTCCAACACAACAAGCAATGAATGAATTCAGAATTATTGCAGAGCATATCAGCACAAGGGACCTGGTTCAGGAGTTTTTGGCTTTCAAAGTTTTTCCTAGTGTAAAGGAGTGGGAAATGCCGAAGCTGAAGGGGGAGAAGAAAGAAGGTGAACTCGTGTGCTTACCTTACTACTTCAAGTTTAAGAAATACTTCAAAACACTTTGCCAAGAGTGGCTGGATACAATTGAAGTGATGTGCAATGAGATACTTGGCAATTATTCTAAAAAAGAAGATCAGTTGATGACCGCAGCCTTCGGCACCCGTCCGAAGCGAAGACTAAACCGAGTGCTGGACGCCCTAGGTTTCGAATACCCTGATTACGAAAATCTGAACAAAGGTGCCGGAGGCCAAAAAAGGAAAAGGATAACTGAAGCCTTAAATGAAGATGAAAAAGAACTACCAAAGAAGAAAATTCCGAAAAGGAAGAGAGCGTCTTCTCCGAAGCGTAAAATATCCGACGAAGAAGAAACCCCCGCATCACCCTCTGCCGCTGATATTGAGGAAATTCTGAAGGTAATGACTGAATCCTTACCTGCGAAGCTAAGTCCACTGGGGCCCCAACTGACAAAGTTTTTTCAGAAGGACAAGGAGCCCAAGAAGTCAAAGAAAATAATCAAAGCAAAGAAACAAAGAATTATTACTGTGACAGAAGTAATTGACAAGACACCGCCAAGAGCTTCAGCTCAGAAAACACCAGCGGCTGCGAAAGGGACAGATATTGAAATTACACCTTCGGAGGTCGCAGCTGCCGAAGCTGCCTCGGCTGAAGATTTGAACCTGGAGAGCACAATCGAACACTGACAAAATACTGCTAGACATGGCTGCAGAAGAAGCTACCACCGCCGCCGAAGAGGCCGCGACCGCAGCGTCGGAGAAAGGGAAAGAAATTGCTGATGAAGCTTCAGAAAACGAAGCCTTCATGTTCCAGAATTTAGTTGGAGAAAAACTGTCAAAAGCTGAAAGAGAAGAGCTTAGAGAATATGCAAAATCCTGCGGATACAAACCTGGAGCACTCCTCTTCGGAGGCGTTGATGATGAAAAATTAGATTGTATTCGAGATCAAACCGGAGCCAAAGTTATCTGTACTCTGTCCAAGAGTATCGGCTTTCCGAAGCTAGAAACAGACATCAGCCGCTACCGACGGCAACATATCGTCGGTAGTTTATTTTATTCCAACTTCAAGGTGAACTACTTTTGCCTTAACTTTTATTGTTTCTAATAATGAAAACATGTCTGACGAAGGTTGTTCTCGTGCAGAGTATGCTGTTGAGCAAAGCCTTGCAAATGCAGCAAGATTTTGAAGATAAGAAGCACGAAGTTATAATTGAAAATTTGGAAAGTAAAATAAAGGAGCAATCAGATGCTTTCGAGAAAAAGAACTTTGAGCTCCAGGCAACCGAAGGTTTATTGGCGGAAGCTGAAGCAAAAATAACAGAACTGAACACGAAGCTTCTCCGCCAGTCTGAACAGTTCGAACGAGAAAAGCAAGATCTTAGTGCAAAACTTGAAGCCGAAGCTCAACAAAATTCAGATTTGAGAAAACTATTGACAAGCCTTCAAGAAAAATGTTTGGAATTTAGCAACAAATGCATTCAACGATTAAGAAAGATTTTTCACTCAGTTGGGGCCAGCAGTGAAAAATTCACCCCCTCAGCTGAAGATCTACCGAAAACCTTCGAACATATTGAGGGTGAGATTGACGAGCTCGACGAAGTCATAGCTGGGCACGGTGACTTCTGTGCCTGGGTGGCTTCTCGGGGCACTGCTGCAGCTTTCCTGAAAGCTGGCTGCGATCATGGAAAGATTGTCAATAGGCCAAATTTCACTTTAACACCATCAATCCTAGATGACATTCCTGATCTCGCCCGAAGTATCTCTAACAGATTTGTAAAAATGATATGGACAAAAGGTGGGCGAGAAAAGGCTGGAGACGAAGCTCGTAGCCACCTTGAACCAGTAAGAAACCATACCTTGTGCTTACCTTTTCCTGCAAGGTCGATTCTGACTTACAACGACCTTATTCATGTAGGATGACGAAGCCGAAGCTGATGATTAAAAATGACGCCGAAGCTGAAGCTCCTTGGAGATTAGATAGTAGACTGTAGACAGTACTTGAGAAACTTTTGAGATAACTTTTGTAAATGTAACTAAAACTTGTCTTTAATGAATTCTGTTCATACCTTGTGATATATCCTTATCCTTCCATTGATGTATGAGAAATGCTTTGATGTGGACGAAATTTTCTTTTTTGAGCCGAAGGCGAAAAAAACACCTTCCCTTCTTTTCGTACGCAGCGAAGCATAGAAAACAACATTTTCCTTTTTTCCGAAGCTCTCCTTTTTGTACACGAAGCTCTTTCTTCCCCTTCTTTTTTTTTCTTTTTGCCGAAGCAGCCACTTATGCCATGAAGATGATTATCCTACACATGCCTGGATGAATGTTTATGAATGCAAATGCTATGATGTAATGTGATGTGCAAATGAATGGCCAAACACGTATCCGAAGCCATACTCATAGCCATTATTTTCTTAAAAACAATCACACCTCAGCTCTGCATTCCCTTAGGAACGACTTTGGAGCTTCTTCGCCTTTACTTTTGGCGGAATCAGCGTTGACTTTTCGCTGTAAGCTCTGCATTCCCTTAGGAACGACTTTGGAGCTTCTTCGCCTTTACTTTTGGCGGAATCAGCGTTGACTTTTCGCTGTAAGCTCTGCATTCTCTTAGGAACGACTTTGGAGCTTCTTCGCCTTTACTTTTGGCGGAATCAGCGTTGACTTTTCGTTGTAAGCTCTGCATTCCGTTAGGAACGACTTTGGAGCTTCTTCGTTTTTACTTTTCGGCACTCGATGGTGCGTTCTCAGCTTTTACATTTACATTCCTTGGGGGATTTTGCTCTTATAGAACTAAAAAAGGAAATTACATGTGATGGCCCCATTAAAAACCTTTCTCCCCCTTCGGAAAGGAAAAGGGTGCCATGAAAGAAAAATAAAAAATATGAAAAATTACATCGAGTTATACATAGTATCGCCGAAGCTCATCCGCATTCCAAGATCTAGGAATGTCGTTGCCGTCCATATCCTTCAATCTGTATGAACCGGGTCTTGATGAAGATGCTATTAAGAAAGGTCCATCCCATTTCAACTGCAACTTGCCCACTGTTTCTGGATTGGCCACTCTCCGAAGCACCAAGTGTCCTGGCTCAATATTCTTTAGCCGAACCTTTCTATCTCGCCATTTAATTGTTTTGGCTTGATATTTATTGATGTTTTCCACGGCTTGCAGCCTGATCCCTTCTAAAGCATCTTTTTCCACAGAATAAGCAGCTTCGGAACCTGATTCTGCCGAAGCTACTTCCCTTATTGATCCGGTTTTAGCTTCTTCCGGAGTTATTGCTTCGTCACCGAATAATAACTTGAATGGAGTAAAGCCTGTAGACCTTGATGTTGTTGTATTGTGGCTCCACACCACTTTGGTTAACTGATCTGGCCACTTTCCCCTGGGTTGATTGAAGATTAACTTCATTATTCCTGTCATTATGATGCCATTGGCTCTTTCAACGAGTCCATTTGACTCCGGATGTCTGACTGATGCAAAATGGATCTTCGTACCAATTTGATCACAGAAATCCCTAAAAGCTTCGGAGTCAAACTGTGTTCCATTATCCACAGTGATAGCCTTTGGTACCCCGAAACGACAAACAATATTCTGCCAGAAAAACTTTTAGACGGTGGCCGAAGTTATTGTGGCTAAAGGCTTTGCCTCAATCCATTTAGAAAAATATTCCACCGCCACTACAACATATCTTAGGTTCCCTTGGGCCGGTGGTAACGGACCTAACAAGTCAAGGCCCCACCTTTGCAATGGCCAAATGGGTTGTATGAGCTGTGTTAAGGACGAAGGTTGTTTTTGATCTCGTGCAGATTTCTGACAACCTTCGCACTTTTGGACTAACTCCGCTGCATCCGAAGCTGCCTTCGGCCAATAAAATCCTTGGCGGAAAATTTTTCCAAGTAACGGCCTAGATCCAATGTGAGATCCACACATGCCTGCATGTATTTCTTTCATCAACTCTATACCTTCGGTTCTGGATAAACACTTGAGTAGCGGAGCACAAACTCCATGCTTGTACAACTCTCCTTCTATCATGACATATGGACGAGCTATTGCCTCTATCCTCCTGTTATAAGCTTCGTCATCTGAAAGGAATTTACCCTGAAGATAAGAGATGATCTCAGTTCTCCAATCTTCGCTATAAACATGAGATATATTGAGGACTGCTCTTTCAAGAAGTTCGACCGAAGGTGCTTTTATTGTTTCGAAAAACACATCCGAAGGTAAGGGCAGCCCCTGTGCTGCTGACTTAGCTAGCAAATCAGCATGCTCATTTTGTCCTCGAGGGATATTTTTGACAGAAAATCCCTCGAAGGAAGCTTCAACTCTTCGAACGATATCCAGATACTTTTCAAGCTTCGGATCTTTAGCCTTGCAACTCTTGTCAATATGACCCGAAACAACTTGGGAATCAGTTTTAAGAACAGCCCTTCTGATTCCCATTGCTTTTAGCTTCCGAAGACCCAGAAGCAGGGCTTCGTACTCGGCAATGTTGTTTGTGCAACTAAAATCAAGCTTTGCCGCATAACAAGTTTTAACTTTGGAAGGTGAAACCAACACAGCAGCCGCTCCCGCTCCGAAGGTTCCCCAGGACCCATCACAAAACACTGTCCATGCTTCGGCGTCTTTATTTGTTTCTTCCTCCTGAGCCCCTGGCGTCCAGTCAGCAATGAAGTCTGCTAACGCCTGAGACTGAATCGAAGATCTATGAACATATTCAATACAGAATTCATTGAGCTCTGCAGCCCATTTTCCAATCCTTCCAGTAGCTTCTCGGTTCTTCATAATATCCTTCAGAGGTTGTGAAGAAGGAACAATTATGTTGTAAGCTTGAAAATAGTGCCGAAGCTTCCTGGATGCCATCAAAACAGCATATAACACCTTCTCTAATTCTGTGTAGTTTTTCTTTGATATACTAAGAACTTCAGATACAAAATATACTAGGACCTGCTTCCTGGCTTGGCCATCAAGCTTCTCCTGGACAAGTGCTGCACTTACCGCTGAGTGCGAAGCTGCCACATATAATAATAAAGGAGCCCCTGGCGTAGGTGGAGTTAGTGCTGTTAGATCTATCAAATAGTGCTTCAGCTCTTCGAAGGCCTTCTGCTGGATTGGTCCCCATTGAAAGACTTCGACTGACTTCAGCACTTCGAAGAATGGTAAGTTTCTCTCTGCTGATCTGGATATGAATCTATTGAGAGATGCCAACCTTCCTGTCAATCTTTGAGCCCCCTTTTTTGTAGTTGGTGGCTCCATCCGAAGTATAGCTTCAATCTTACTTGGATTAGCTTCAATTCCCTTTGTTGAAACCAAGCATCCTAGAAATTTCCCCTTCTTTACTCCGAAGACGCATTTTTCTGGATTCAACTTTAAGCCAGCTTGTCTGAAACTGGCGAAGGTCTCCTGCAGGTCAGCAATATGATTCTCCTGCTTCGTGCTTTTTACAATGATGTCATCAACATAAGTTAGCACATTTCTGCCTATCTGAGACTGGAGAACCTTCGCAGTCATTCTGCTGAAACTTCCTCCAGCGTTTTTGAGCCCCTCAGGCATCCGAAGATAACAATATGTGCCACTTGGAGTTATGAAGCTAGTCTTCGGCTCATCTTCCTTCTTCATCCAGATTTGATGATAGCCTGAATAGCAGTCTAACAGACTCATGAGCTCTGAAGAAGCTGCTGCATCAACTAAAGAGTCTATCCTTGGCAATGGGAATTCATCCTTCGGACAAGCCTTGTTAAGATCTGTAAAATCGATACACATTCGCCACTTGCCATTGGCCTTTTTTACCATAACAGTGTTAGCTAGCCATTCTGGGTACTTTACTTCTCTGATAACTCCTGCACTGAGGAGTCTTTTGACTTCGTTGCGAGCACCTTCGGCCTTATCATCTGACATTTTCCGAAGCCTTTGCTTTCTGGGTCTGAAGGATGGATCGACATTGAGCGAGTGCTCAATAACATCCCTATTAACTCCGCAGAGATCATTGGCTGACCATGCAAAAACATCTTTGTTGTTGAACAAAAATCTTATCAAGGGTTTCTCTTGTTCTTCGGATAACTGAGAGCCCAACAGCACCTTCTGCTCTGCTATATCCTCACATAAGAGCATGGGCTTCGGCTGATCTGCTGAAGCTGCTTTCTCCCTTCTGAATTTGTATTGTTCACAAGCTTCAGCTCCATCTATGTTATGGATTGCTTTTGAATCAGTCCAGTTTCCTTCGGCCCTTCTGGCAGCTTTCTGGCTTCCATGAATAGCGATGGGTCCTTGATCCGAAGGTATCTTCATGCAAAGATAGGCAGGGTGAAGAATTGCTTCAAAAGCATTGAGGGTGCCACGACCAATAATTGCATTGTAAGGGTATTCCATGTCAACGATGTCAAACACAACTTGCTCAGTTCTAGTGTTGTTGATGAACCCGAAGGTCACTGACATGGTAATCTTGCCCAGTGCTACAATTTGTCTTCCTCCGAAACCACAGAGAGGATGTATAGCATCATGAATCTTATCTTCTGGCTCTTGCATTTGTCTGAAGGCCTTAGCAAATATGATGTCAGCTGCACTGCCTGTGTCAACCAAGACATTGTGGACCAGAAATCCTTTGATAACACAAGAAATAACCATGGCATCGTTGTGTGGGTAATCCTTGAGCTGAAGGTCCTCTTGGGAGAATGTAATAGGAATGTGAGACCATCTTGACTTGATGAAGGGTCCTTGCACCCCAACATGTTGTACCCTTCTCTGTGCTTCCTTCTTTTGTTTCTTGTTAGCTGGCTCTGAGGACGAGCCACCTGTGATCGGGAGCACCAGCTTCGGGTCCGAAGCAGCTCCAGCTTGGTCGTTGAACGAAGCCATCAGCTCAAAAAAGTGGAAGTGAGTTCACCGGAGGTGGGCGCCAATGTTGGGGACTTGTTCTCAAATGCTATGAATTAAGAACAAGGCAACATAAAATGTTAAATGTTAACGTCCTTCGTCCATGAAACATTATTCCCTTGAGGATAATGAGCCTTAGACGAAGGTTAACGAGAATATGATTACGAAGCTTAAATCTTCGTAATAAAATTTCAATAAATATTGTAAGACAACGTAGAATAAAGAGTATAAAAAGGGTGAATAATTCATAAATGAATTATATTATACTATATTTATTTGATATGATGAATCATTGAATACAATAATACCTCTGCCTTGGTAAAGGTTGGATTCCGAAAGATGCGATTGCAATTATCAGAATGCCTGAACAGTAAAGGAATACTGTTCACTATTTATAGGCACAGGGCGCAGCCTGTGAGGAATTACAAGTATGCCCCTTATAAAAGTTTACAACATTGACTCAGACCTTTATGGACTAAAAGGTCATTCTATCTTTAGGTCGGTTTGTAATACCGAAGCTTTATGAAGAGGAACCTTCGGCCATCTTATACAAACAGCTTCAGCCGAAAGCCGCTTTTTCCTACAAGACCTTCGGCGACGAAGCATAGGCCCAACATGTAGTGTCGAACAATGATATTTGGTAATGAACTACCTTCAAATTGATGAAAACGACATAAAAAGCAATTGATGAACAATTATGGGTTCAAATTGGACTTTAAAAGCAATTGTTGAAGACGACTTAAAGCAATTGATAAAGAAAATCAACATGTCTTAAAGCAATTGATACAGAAGAGTTCTCTAGTAGTGCTCCCACATTCCAAATTGTGTGGACCCTTCTCCATAGTATCCTCCCATTGTTGTTGTCTGCTGTGGGTGCGGTGGAGACGTTGGAGGACCAACATTCTTGCTGTGACAATGGCAGCAGAAATATGGATCTAAGCATACTTGCACCTGTGAACCACCACCATTGTTGTTGTCTCTTTCTTCCTTGTCGTTTCTGCTGCTTACTTCCCTCTCTAGATCAAATATCCTATTCTGTAGGTAGGATATGTATTCCGCATGCGGAAAAATCGAACGAGGATCTACCCAACGAGGGAACCCACAATTCTCCTTGACCAATGAATGCTGCATAAATGTTTATAGTTAGTTTCACTCAACAACAAAATTATTTAGAACAAAGGATTAGAAATTAATTTTTACATACGCATAAGGACATCTAAAGAAACGTCGGCCTCCATCAATTCCCCTCTCGACGAACATCTGCACCAAGCAATCCTCACCATGCATGCACTTCGACCAATCTTCTCTCTTATTATCGTAGGACCTAAGTCTAACCTATTTGTTGAAATCTTTTTTACTTTGAACTGGAAAGTTAAAAACCGCCTCTTCAAAAAAATATGGACCAAGAGGGCCATCAAAACACATTGGAGGTAACTTCCCTCCATCCTTTCGTCTCTCATTTCTCACACCCTTGCCCCTAGAAGACACTGAAGCCATTTGTATTGCACAATGAAGCAAATGTACAGAGGATCGTGTATATATAGGCGAGAGGATAGGTATTGTAATGGATTATGATAACGGATATGTACAGGACACTTTGAAAAGGCTATGTTCTGGTTCTGAAAAGGCTACATGTCATACTCATAATATAGGATATTGTTGATTCTGAAAAGGCTATGTAATAGCTCTGAAAAGGCTATATGTAACAGTGACATTGTAGGATATTATTGCTCCTGAAAAGGCTACGGAATGGATCTGAAAAGGCTAGATGCTAGTCCGAAAATTGATGCTTCTGAAAAGGCTATGTAATAGTTCTGAAAAGGCTACATGACATATTCACATATTTCACAAAATTTTGGCAGAGTTTTCCATGTTTTTTATCAATCCAACATATACACATACATAAGCATAACATACAAGTGCATATAAGTTTAAAAAATTCCAAGCAAGCTCATAAAAGTCGAAACAAGTGCATAATAGTCCATAGAATTCATACAAGTCCATAAAAAGGCCATACAAGTCCGTAGAGGCCAAACAAGTCCATTACAATTCTTGTCCAGTGCATACGCTACATAACAAGTCCATAGAGTCCAAACCAAGTCAACGTCTCCTAGTCTTACCCTTGCCTAAAGCGTTGATGCCTAGAGTGTAACGTTGTGGAGAGCGGTGTCGCCTACGATGTTCTGGTTGTAAGGGTTGTGTTGAAGGAGCCCCCTGAAGCTGTGAAGGTCCGATCCCGTCCTGATCATAGTCGAAGCCAACGCCCAGTCCTGTGGACGGTGTTGCTGTGTGGCTATACGATGGTACATGGACGTCATGTGCAACATTGGTCCTGCAGCCACAACGAGCAGCAGCTCTATGTAGGCGCCTAGATAAACGCTGCACGCCAAAGACATATTAGTTTACAATATATAAAAGCTATATTCATAACAAGCTAAAGCCTATAAACGATGCAGGTAGGCATACCTCCAAGAAGCTACGCATGCTGCTGTCGCCCACAGTCAAAAGTTGGCGATCAATGTCCTCTACCGAGCGTCTCAATGTGTTACCCTGTACAACACAATTTGCATCAAACATACAATTTATACATGTTGAGTATTAAAATAGAGTAAAACTTACCACTCGATCCAAGATGGGTGCCACCTCCACTTGGGTTCCTAGTCTAGTGGACTGGTCGTACTCCGTGTCTTCATCGTCAGAAGAATCAATGTCGGCGTAGTCATCCGTTGTCCACTGCTGGCGAAGCTTATAATGAGTCGCACCCTGGTACCAAGCTTGGTACCGCATGTAGTCACTGTTGTTGTGCAACTCATCGTTGTCATGCACATTCTTCGTAGCCAAATCCCATTCATCAATAAATGCCAGATGATGTTGACGAAAGTCTGTTATCTTCTTTTGCTTCCGCCGGTCAAATCTGCACACAAACAATATCATATAAAGAACACAAAGTTGCGAATGATTGATGTTGCGAAGTCAATTGGAATAATTGAATTTGTAGATTGCAAACTTACTTGTGTAGCTCCTTAGAAGTTGGAATATCTTCAACCGGCCATATCTGGTTCCTACCAAACTACCTCTGAACCCTGTGAGGTAGGTGCCACTCAACACACCAGAAATAGATCATAGGACATTGCATCCTATAGAGTTCATCTTCACTGCTGCATACTTCACTAAAGATCATTACATCCAACTCAGGTGCGTTGTATGGTTGCCATGTGACCTGAAATAAATGAAGAAATCTATGTTAAGTATAATAAAACAAATTTCATAATGATAAGATATAAATGTTGAGTACTTACGCTAGAGGCCAAAAGAGTGTCAAACTCATTAACAAACTCCATATATGCCCTCTTAGCTCTGGCAAAAGGAGCTGCCACTTGGTCCCAAATATAAGCATATGTCGGTCGAAGACGACCATTTTCAACAATGATCCATGGCCATGGTCTTGGCTGGAAAACACGTGGCCGACCGACTGGTATGCGAAACCACATCCGTATCTGCAGGAGGTAGATGCAACCGCCTATAGACGAAGAGGAGAACGTACGAGGACAAGCCTCACAAAGCTGCTGGTACAAAAAGAAAGCACAGCGGAGGCCCAACTGTAGTGTCCAACTGTATCCCAGTTGGTTAGACATGGGATGTACATCCATGACGCGCAGTCTCCTGTTGCGTCTGGGAAGAGGACACAACCAAACATGCGCAGGATCCAAGCCCGACAATAGAATTGGACTGTATCCTCATCAGCATTAGCAGGGCACACACCAAACGACTGACGGAGCAAGTGATGCGTACTCCAGCAGTCCTATCAACGCCCTCAGCAGGAAGCTCTCTACCAAGAAAGGCCTCAACTCTAGCCCTCCAACCTTCAGAGTCACATTGGCCTGTCACTGTTGTGCCAGTAACATCGAGTCCAAGTATCTTCTGTGTATCCTCTAATGTGACTGTCATCTCACCAAAAGGAAGATGAAACTATGTGTCTCGGGCCGCCACCTACATAATTTAAAAAACAATTTAGTGTAAACGAGCTCAATGATTCAAGAATAATTTGACAAAATTCTAAAACAATACCTGTCCACAAGTGCAGTAATGGCTGCCGAGTCAATAGTAGGCAACCCGCGGCGTAACTGGTACGATATTACATCTAGACCTGCTTGTCTGAGGTAATTAGTGTACCTCTCGTCGAACACCATGACTAGGAACCCATTGTGTGTCCTAGAACGAAGTGTTGCTAGGTCCTACACGGAAAAATGTTATATTAGCAACAATATGTGTACAACAACAATTCTACAAAAAATAGTTACAATTGAATACCTGACCTTCCGCTAGAAGGCGCCCCCGGTGGCTCTTGTCGTAGAACGGGTCGAGTAGGTGGAACTGTGCCATCCTACAAAATGAAATTAATGTAATATAAAATTAAGGTAATATAAAAATACTAAACAATACAAACCTCGCTAATATGCCAACGATAAGTGCGTGAATTATGACCAAGTCTACCGCACTTGCCACACTCATACTGTTCGGGGTCGGTAAGAAATGGTGTTCTCCTTCCCCTCCTACTCCTACCACCAACCTAATCCATAACCATCTTGTGCCTCATCCTCTTCCTGGATCCACGCTTGGTCCAACGCCTGCTTGGATCGGCGACATACTTTGGGCCATCGTATGGAGGCCACTCACCCAGGTCACGGTAAGGAATAAATCTTGGACTCCAAGTCAACACTAGCTTGTCAATAGTAAACTCTTGGGGTATCCTCCTCTCTAAGTCAAAGTTGCGATCTCGGGCAGCTGCAATTAGATGAGAACATGGAAAATGGTACTGCCTCGGTGGGCCACAATTACATGACAAGTCATTAAGGACAACAACATGCTTCCTGGACTCTTGTGACTCGCCGTCAGAAGTAGTACCAGCTTGAAGGAATACCTCATATGTTCCTGACTGTAAGTCAAAACAATCAACAGTGTGTGTGTTCGCCCTTTCCTTTGCCTTCTCTAAGAAAGTCTTAGGTTTTGGAGCCCATCTCTCTCCCTCATTCTGCAATTCAACTGCATGCGTGTGCCTATCATTAAACCATGCCACAAGCTTGTAAAAGGTAAATGATACTATAGCAGTGACCGGCATACCACGTATGCCCAACAATAATTTGTTGAATGACTTGGCCATGTTACTACACTGGAAGTCATATCTCCATCCACCTAAGTCTTGAGCTCTCGTCCACTTCTCCAAATCCGGCATCAATCCAATCAACCAATCTCTGCCTTCGGCATTTGTTGCGACTTTGAGCTTTTCTAACTTTTCTCTAAAGAACTTGTCTTCTAGCTGGCAACATGTCTCCTGGAAAAGCTCAAAGTTATCCTTGACACCATCCTTACGCAGAAGATTCTCAACAAGGTGTCGAGTACACCACCTGTGATGCAAAGGAGGGTACCCATCGATCTGCTCACGGACCGTGTTCAGTATTCCCTGGTGCCGATCTGATATTACACCAACTTCCTGTCCTAGGCCAACCACATGTATCCGGACCAGTCGCAGGAACCACCCCAACTGTCTTTGTTCTCTTTCTCAACCAGCGCAAATGCTAGGGGAACTAGCTTGTTGTTTGCATCAATGGATATGGCAATTAGAAGAGTGCCCTGGTACTTGCCGAGAAGAAACGTGTCGTCAATTGAAAAGACAGGACGATAATGCCGGAAGGCATCCACACATTGGGGACACCAGAACACATGGAAGAATATCTGTCTCCCATCAATCGATGCATTTGGTCTAGGGATGTACTCATAATGCATGCCTGGATTGACCGCCTTCATTGCATTTAAAAGAACAGGTAGCTGCTCGTACCCAGACTCCCAGTCCCCATATATCATCTTCCACGCACACTGCTTAGCCCTCCAAGCTTTACCATATGTTATCTTGTACCCATCAAACACATTCTCCACAATCCTCATGATTGTCCTAACTTTCATATTTGGTTCCGACTGCAGTATTCCCATAGGTCGCTTCCCAATGAGGGTAGATGTCAATTGGCGATGTTTCATCGTTAACTCATGTTCAACACATGTGTGTGGCCCCACTACTTTTGTTATCTTCCACTTTGCAGTGATCTTTGTATCCTAGCACAAATCCTCCATGCACAGTTATCCTTGTCGCATACAACCGTGTAACGACGTTTCTCGTACGAATGAAGTACTCTATACGGCCTCTTACGTAAGACTGCATAATGTTGCAACCACCTCTTCAAGGCAGTCAAGTCCTTGAAGACCCTAACCTTTTCAATCATCATGCTAGGACTGGCCTCAGGAGCATCTAGCAGCTCATCATCCCTTGCTTTTGCATTTGCCTGATGAGAAAGACTAAGATCGTTGAACTCATGCACTCTTGGATCCCGACTATTTGGAAAAACACGTTGCAACATCACAATGTCACTCTCTGTGAGTTCACCAGCCACGCGATCATCATCTGAATCGACAACCATAGCAAAGGCATATGGCTCCTCTTCATTCCTAAACTCAGGACTGTTCGAGGAAATAAATCCATCACCGAAGCAACCATATGCCACGGTCTGAGGATCAACCACAAGAGCAGGGGTCTCTCCTGCAACATGTACAAGATGATTAGTCCCACGTCAAATGGAACGAGCAAAGTGCTCATGGTCCAAAATGAAGATGTAATGCCAATAAAACTTACTGCAATTGGTTTGTGCCAAAGGGATACACGCAGCAGAATCTGTCTATAGGCCATCTCCTGGCTGACTTAATGGGATCAAATTGGGGCTAGATTGAGCATCAGGAACAGTTGGCACGTCATCGATAGCACGATCAAAGTCTTCAGGGGGACGGTCTACTACAACCGGACGCACCACAACCACCATGAGTTGCAAATGGGTCTTCATAGCCGAAGTAACATAATTATCCCAATCCAGTTGACAATCAATTGGGATGACTCATCTTATGACATTTGGTGGATGACCAATGTTAAGCACTCCGTCAACCGCAATGTCATCATCTTCATGGTAACCTAGCTTTTGTTTAGCCTTTGTAAACACATCACTCAAGGAGGGTCTACCAACGAATAGTACCGACACGTGTCGCATGTCAATGAACTTAGCATTTCCATACGGATCTTGTTCCACATTGTCTCCATGATATAAGCTCAAAAAATTGTCCATCTATTTGAAACACGAATTAAACATTCAATATCCACTATGGATGGTTATTGCCTAACCACAACCCACTAATTACTAGCTACATAACTATAACTATAACCACAACCCACTAAAATACTAACCACCTTATAACTAACTACTAAATAACTAATTATAAATTTTGACAGCACCTCCCCTGCACGGGGAGGATACAAAAACATGCACATTCAACTCACATTCATCATATTCGATCAAATTAGCATTTATCACATTCATTTTCATGACAATCACATTCAACAAACAACTACATAACTATTTTCATGATAATCACATTCATTTATCACATACAAAAATGTAAACACAATAACTAAAAATACTAACTAAATGCTAAAAAACATACCTAAACGGCCGGGGACGAGGTAGGACGAGACGACAGCGGGACGGGACAACGGCGGGCGCGGTGGCGGCGGTCGCGGCGGTTGCAGCGCTAGCGCGGGTGCGACGGGTCGGGATGGCAGGGGTGGGGCCGGCGGGAGCGGGGGACTGCGGGCATGGGGGCAGCGGGCACGGGGTCGACGGGTGCGAGGGGCGGCGCGCGTGGGGCGGCGGGCGCGGTGGAGGGAAGGTTGGCGGCGATGTCCTTAGAGTGAACAAATGGGAGGACGCGACCGGTCGGTATAAAGGGGGTCGGCGCCAAGATCTATGGCACTGACCCCCCTGACAGGATCCGTGCCGGCGCTAGGGGGTCAGCGCCAAGATCTATGGCGTCGACCCCCGCCACCTCATCAACCACGTCAGAACCTCAGGCACCAATATTAATGGCGCCATCACAGTATAGCTAGGCGCCAATGATAATGGCGCCGAGCCTGGGGTCCATTTTTTGAAATAAAACTGCAAAGGGCATAATTGTGCAAAAAAACCCGATAATGGCTAGATTACAAAAAAGTTGGTTCAGACGCACGGGGAGCACAGAGTGGCAATCAAACGCAGCGCGTGGGACGCAACGCAACGCAAGCTCAACGACAACACATCGACGCGAAACTTCCGGTCCAGCCTTCAAAAAAAAGTGCTAGCTACGATGCGAAATGTTGGTTTGGCTATCTAGATAATATAATCCAATAAATTTTAAACTACAAATTTTAAACTAGGTGCTAGTTTAAAATTTATTTGATTATATAAAACTGGACAGATTATAATACAAACAAACACCCCTAGAGCTATGTCGTATCGTGATAACTTCAATACCGATTGAGTTGATTTTCTCGACGGAGAAACCATTTTCCCAAAGGCTATTTTAAATTATCTTTTATTCTCTATAGAATATTAAATGGTAGTATATACTCCGTCTGTCCTAGGTATAAATTTTTGACATGGTTTTTTTAAAGCAAAACTCTCACTATTCATATCTATCTCAAAGTATATTATCAATAAATATAAAGGTATCATCATCTTAAAGTACTTTTGTATATGAATCCAAATATATAGCATACACACACTAAAAATACATATTTTCCCTAAACTATTAGTTAAAGACTTAAAAGGTTGATTTTTTCTAGATACATGTATGCCTTAACCTATGAAATAGAGGGAGTACAAGATGTGGACTAGTTGGTTGATTCAAGTTTCAATGTCTATGATCATGTGTCTAAGTAGTATCTCTCTCAAGACATAATTTTCTTCTCTAAGTAGTGTCTCTCTCAATACGCAATTTTTGTAAGGCAATGAGGTTAAAACGACCACTAGTTCTTCTGTTTTGGTGCTTAATGCCAAAGGGGAAGAAATTAAGGCCAAAGCAATTGAATCAGCTACCACATGTGAATTTTTGAAAATTTTAGTGAAAGTATACTTGGTTTCTTGATCAAAACCCTCTTATTGCAAAAACTACTCTCTTGTGGGGGAGATATTTGATTATGGGAAAAAGGGAGAGTTTCTAGCTTTTGATCAAAACTAGTCTTGAAAGATATTTTGATTTGCCAAAACAAAGTGTTTTGACATAGGAAAATGAATTTGCTTTGGGAAAACAAATCAAATGGTGGCAAAATGATCCAAATATGAAAAATCCTGTGACAAAACAATTGGTTTTAAGTGTGACATCAATTTGCACATTTTAAGCTCAAATTTGGATATGTTAGTGCATTTTAAGTTGATTTTGATGTGTTGGCATGAATCACCAAAAAGGGGGAGATTGAAAGGGAAATGAGCCCTTGGGCCATTTCTATATAGTTTTGATGATTAGATGCTCAACACATTTTATTTAGACTAACATGAGAAATGAGCATAGGTACATGAAGCAAATTGAGCTTGAAAGAGGACATAATACAAATATGTATGGGACCAAGTGAAAAAGGTATGCTCTGACACTTAGTGAATTGTTTTGGGTACTAATCATATTTGTCTAAGTGCTAGGGACTTTATGAAGTCAAGCCAAAAGGAGCAAAAGAGAATAAGATTAAAAAAGGAGAAATTGGGCTCGACTGCGTTGCACCGGACGGTCCGGTGCCACCCACCGGACAGTCTAGTGTGCACCGGACAGTCCAGTGCACGGTCCGACGTACTCGCAGCTCTCATGAATTTCAGCCTGCGTTGGCTATAATTCACCGGACCATCCGCGCGGAGCGCCAGACAGTCCGGTGTGCCAGCAGCCAACGGCTAGTGGCCACGTCGGCCTCGGGCCAACGGCCATGTGGTGCACGAGACGGTCCGGAGCCACCCACCGAAAAGTCTGGTGCCCCTCCAAAAGTAGAAAGTAGCCAATGAGGGGATCTCTTGTCGTCGCACTATTAACTGTCCGGTGTGCACCAGGCAGCCCGGTGCACCCGCGGACAGAAGCCTTCCAAATGGAGCTCCAACGGCTCCTAGGTCCCTTAGGGCTATAAAAGGGACCCCTATGCGCATGGAGCTCATCACCAAGCATCCATTAAACATTCTACAACACCGAAACACTGCGACCACGCTTTTGGTTTGATAGTTTGAGATTCGAGCAAGTGTTTTGAGCTGTAATTCCGCTGTGTTGTCTCTTATGCTCCTTTCTCAACTTGTGTGCGTGTGTTGCTGTGATTTTGTCTATTGTGTGTGTTTCTACTCTCCCTTACTCTTGTGGTTTATTGGAGATCAACTGGGTAAGGTGTGAGAGACTCCAATTTGTGGAGATTCCTCACAACGAGAAAATCTTGAGATAAGAAAGAGAACTGTGGTACTCATGTTGATCAGTGTATCACTTGAGAAGGGTTGAGTGCAACCCTCATCCATTGGGACACCACAACATGGATTAGGCAAGCATTTTACGATTGACCGAACCACGGGATAAATTCGATGTGTCACTTGTTACTTTATCTTATTGTGATTCTACTCTTTCTAGCAACTCACTTCACTTAAAGTATTGCTCTAAGTTTAATACTCACATTGTTGGAGCAATTAAGTGAAGAAATTCTCTCCTCTCATCCTCTCATTCAAACTTGGTTTTGATAGTGCTAATCCAATATTAAACCAAGTTTGTTTTTGTTGAGCCATTTTTACAGGATCACCTATTCACCCCCCTCTAGGTGCTCTCACCTTTCCAAACCGCTACACAATTGATTAGTATATAGCCATGCAAATACATTATCAACTTAATATCTACTCCTCTACAATACACCAAAGTTTTGTTTGCTAAAGCCACCCCACACCATCACCCTTATAGTCATGTCTAATGTAAGTCTGTCAAATTTTATGTACCAATAAAACAATTTCTTTGAATTCAATAGCCTAGATCTCTCCTTAAACCTCATATCACTTACTCATTAAATATCCTAAGAACAAAATCACTTGGATTATGCACATAAATGAAACCACACGCTCACCCTACACTCATGATTGGCCCAAAATCCCTATACCATAAAATGCCTGTTGTCCCCTCCACCCACTGCCATTGCCACCAACCAAACATGGGTGTCTCACTCATCCTCTCATCGTACTCTAGATCAAAGCCCTTGGCACCGCGCCGACCATTGTAAGCACTTACCCTGATTCTATCAATCACCTTCCCCAGTAGGTCTCCTTGCCTCAACCATGAGACTTCACTAACTCATGGTCTCAAATTGACCCTTCCCCATGCCACATCTCTCTCCCCCTTTCCTCCCAATGTCAAAATGCTAATGGAAATTTTTGGCTTGGCTGATTATGGTGCCCAAGCTCCATTTCATGGCCTTCTAAACATCGACGTCCATAGATAGTCCTAATGTGGGTCTCTATCATAGGCTAATACATTGCGATTATACCTCACTTGCGTCTGAAACACTCTCGAGGTGGTAATGTGTATCTAGGTAATTTTGTTTCCCTCATAAAAGTGTATATCATTCCTTATACCATGCTCTCTTGTGCTACTCTTCTCGAATCATCAGAGTTGTGAATTCCATGGTTTGTGTTTTTTGCATCTTAATTTCAGTTTACAATTCCATGGTTTGTGAATTCCATGCATCTTAATTTCAATTTACAATTCTTATTTGTACTCCTTATTTATGAAAACCATGTATTAGTTATGTATGAATCAACTATATAGTTGATCAATTTGGTAAAACTAAGGACTAAAGATGGTCATGCCTTCATTCTTACTTGTAAAGTGCACTCTTTACAATATTGTGCTAGGAATCTCAAACAATAGTATTTCATTTTTATCTTTATTAAGTACATTTAAGATTGATTACTTGATTTTAGATCTTCATCATGCCATAAATTGTCATTGATCTATAATTTCGTGAAAAATAAAATGGTGGTAATTATAAGTTTGTGTATTTTTATCACCATACATATTGATAGAAGTTAGTTTGTTGCCAAATCAATTCATTGGTTGTTTACTTGCAGATCGATGTAGCTTACATGGTGTCTTTAGATATTTATAAGTTTTGCTCTATGTTATCATAATTGTGTGATTTATAGTCATATAGTTGTGTATAGGTACTGATATGCCACGATGAAGTAGAAAAATATTTAAGATAGAGACTTCAATCCACTCTATATGTATAAGCATGAGGTATTGTAGAGACCTTCGTTGGGTGTTTCTATAGTTATTAGGGTTCAATACTAATTTTTGTTTTGTTGTCTACCGGTCATATACTCACTATTGCAGACAAGTACATAATCTAGACTTTGGTGTTTGATGTGAGCATTTTAGCGTAATTTCTATATTTACTAAGCTTATGTTCTCTTGACTTTGTGGAGATAAGTTGGGTCTTGAGTGGCTATGATGATCCTTCTTTTGTGGTTTTATAGGATTGCTTTGGGAGGCTGATTGCAAGTGGACAAATTCATGGTTTTTATTGCTGAACGCACCTTAAAGGATAATAACAACACACCTATTATTCTAGTTTCAAATAAATATAAATTAGTTGAGTAGTATATTATGATTATGAACATTGACAACTTTATCATTGAAACATTTCTCAAAGGTTGCAGCTTAATCATCAGTGATCCATTCTTGATTTGCAAAGTTAAGCTTTTTGTTCTTTCTTAATTATGTGAGAATATTTCCTGATTTTCCATTAATGTAAATATACCTGAACCCTAAATGTTCTTAATCGATCAAAACACAATGTATGCTTGTTATAGTGTGATTTGTGGGTAAGTATTATTTATGAAAAAAAATGTTATTCTATATTAGCATATAGCTCGTGCTAGCACTACAATCTTGGAGATGGAAGAGGAGGGGAGGGATCGATGGCGACAGCGGCACGAGTGAGGGGGAGAGAGGGGGCAGCGGGGTCACGAGGAGGGGGCAATGGATGAGGAATGATTCAAATAATATTGTCTATTAGATTTGAGTAAGCAAGAGAAAGGATTAGGGTCCCCCTTCGGAACACGGGTTTTTTTATGTGTTTCCAGTTTTTCCTGTGAAAATGAATTGGTTCTTATGAAATTTCTATATGATTTCTCTGAAATTCTTGCAATCCAAAGGAGGTCTATCCAGCGACCTGAACCATTGATTTTGATGGTGTGTTAAGTTTGGATGTGATTTATTTGGTGTATATGGGTGTAGGGGTTATTTAGTTGGCTGGGTTTTGTAAAGTTTAAAATGGTGGATTATATAACGGTATAGATGTATTATGCTGAATATTACTAATGTTCTAATGTCTAATGCAAATTTGTTAGATTA
This sequence comes from Zea mays, assembly GCF_902167145.1. NCBI lineage: Eukaryota > Viridiplantae > Streptophyta > Magnoliopsida > Poales > Poaceae > Zea > Zea mays. The sequence continues at coordinate 140,167,000 of NC_050099.1, forward strand.
GTAACGTTGTGGCCGCAGCGGTGGTCACGGTCACGTCCAATCTCTACTACTATGAAGAATGTAAGGGGGTAGGCTGCCACCCCGTTCTGCCCCTCCCTCGTTCTGCCCTCTCCTGTCCGTTATTGTCGCAGCAAAAAAATTGCTACCAGGCTCAGGAATCGAACCCTGGATGCCTTGAGTAGAACGCTTAAGCTCCAACCCACTAGCCAACTCAACTCATGTTGGTTTATATTCAACCTCAACTACGATATCTAAGTGATGAGATAATCCATGCTTAGTTTTTCATTTGGTGACCCTGGTATATATAATTTTTTACCCACTATGGTATTTTTTACAACAACTTACACACTTGCAGGTGGTAGACTATTGTATAAATTTAATAAAATCTCAAAAATTACGCATCAGGGGGCATAGTTCACATGGAAAATTGAGCATTATAAAAAATAGTTCACATGACAAACTTGCGCGGCAGGAAAAAAACATGGATTAGTTCACATGGAAATTTTACTCGAAAATGTGGTTTAGTTCACATGAAAAAACGCAGGAGGGAAAATGTGGATTAATTACATGGTAGTTTTATATGTTTAGGCTCATGAATAAATTTTAGAAAAAATAAATTTATGATAAAGCCAAAAAGATACCACATTGAAGCTTAATTTTCTGTATTTTACCAAAAATTGTCTGAAATCATCTACTTGGAGGACTGCGTCCTTTGTCATCTATAGTCAATAATGGAGGGCAAGTTTTTTCCTTGCCATTCACAACAGTCGAGGAAAAGCTTGAGTTGTATTGCAACATTAGGGTCGTAGTATATGATGTGTCTCATAGTTGTGATAGGTATTTTTTAACAACTTACACACTTGCAGGTGATAGACTATTGCATAAATTTAATAAAATCTGAAGATCATCTAAAGTGCCAATCCGGAGGTCGTGTCCACATAGAAAATGCTTTTCAGTTCAACTTTCTAAAGCGAGACGGTGATGTTGAAACTAAAACAGACGAGCTATATCCAATTAAAGACATGTCACAAATATGTAGTGCGGAATAAAGGGTTTTTACTTTACCTAGACCATGACATGGTAAATATGAGTTTGAAATTTACACGGTTATTGTTTGCATGTATTTTATTTTTTATGCAATATTTATAATTGTTTTGTAGGTGTATCCAATTAAAGACACGTCACAAATATGTAGTGCCTCCTTGTCTCCCTCTCCTCCTGCGGTGATAGCTTCCTCGAGGAGATGAGCGCACCGCCCCCACGATTGGCCTACCTCCGCCGTCCCCGCGTGCACCACCACCATCGGGTGGGAGAGGCAGTAACGACTCGCCCGAGGCCAACCCTCGGTGGGAGGGGCAGTTATGACTTGTCCGAGGCAAAGCCAAAATAGGACAGACAGTCATGACTCTTCCTAGACCACTCTCGGGCGGGAGACACAGTCACGACTCGTCCGAGGCCAAGCCTAGGCGGGACAGGCAATAACGACTCGCCTGAGGTCATCTGCGGGCGGGACAGACAGTCACGACTCGCCCAATGCCAACCCCCGGGTGGGATACACAGTTACAGCTCGCCTGAGGCCAACCCCGGTGGGATACAAAGTTACAACTCGCCCGAGGCCAAGGCAAGACAGAACAGGTAGTCCGCCCGAGGCAACCCTTGGGTGGGAGAGGCAGTCACGACTCGCCCGGGGCCAAGCCCAGGCAGGACAGGCAACCACGACTAGCCCGAGGCCATCCTCTGGCGAGACAGGCAGTCACGACTCGCCAGAAGCCAACCCCCGACGGGAGACACAGTCACGACTCACCCGAGACCAAACCCTGGCTAGACAGTTAGCCACGACTCACCTGAGGCCATCCTCGGGTGGAATAGGCAGTCACGACTTGCCCGAGGACAACCCGGGGTGGGAGAAGTAGCCACGTCTCGCCCGTGGCCATCATCAGGCGGGACAGGTAGTCACCACTCGCCCGAGGCCAACCCCGGTGGGATACGTAGTCACGACTCGCTCGAGGCCATTCTCGAGCGGGAGAGGCTGTCAAGAATCGCCCAAGGCCAAGCCCGGATGGGAGATGCAGTCACGACTCGCTCGAGGCCAACCTCGGGCGGGAGACACAATCATGACTTGTCCGAGGCCAAGCCCGGGCAGGAGACGCAGTCACGACTCGCCCGAGGCCACCTTTGGGAGTGAGACGCAATCATGACTCGCTCAAGGCCATGCCCAGATGGGACAGACAGTCACGAGTCGCCCGAGACCAAGCCCAGGCGAGAGACGCAATCATGACTTGGCCGAGGCCACTCTCGGGTGGGAGAGGCAGTGACGACTCACTTGAGGCCAAGCCTACACGGGACAAACAACCACGACTTGTCCTAGGACACTCTTGGGCAGGAGACATAGGCACGAGTCACCCGAGGCCATGCCCAGGTGGGACAAGCAGGCACGACTCTCCCATGGCCACCCTTGGGCGGGACAAGCAGACATGACTCGCCTGAGGACAACCCCGTGCAGTACTGGTAGTAATGACTCGCCCGAGGCAACCCCAGGCGGGAAAGGCAGTAATGATTCACCCGAGGGCAACCCTGGGTGGGAGAGGCAGTCACGATTCACTTGAGGCCATCCTCGGGAGGAGAGGCAATCACGACTCGCCCGAGGCCACCCACAGGCGGGAGACACAATCACGACTCGTCCGAGGCCAAGCCTGAGCGAGACAGGCAACCACAACTCACCTGAGGCCATTCTCGGGCGAGACAGGCAGTCACGACTCGCCCGAGGCCAACCCCCAACGGGATACGCAGTCACGACTCAACCGAGGCCAAGCCCTGGCAAGACAGTCAGTCACGACTCGCCTGAGGCCACACTCGGGTGGGACATGCAGTCATGACTTGCCTAAGGGCAACCCCTGGCGGGAGACGTAGTCACGACTCGTCCGTGGCCATCCTCAGGTGGGACAGATAGTCACAACTCGCCTGAGGCCATCCGCGGGCGGGACAGGCAGTAATGACTCGCTCGAGGCCATCTGCGAGTGGGATAGACAGTCACGACTGGCCCAAGGCCAACCTCCGGCAAGACAAGTAGTCACAACTCGCCCGAGGCCATCCTCCAGTGGGATACACAGTCATGACTCGCTCGAGACCACTCTAGGGCGGGAGAGGCTGTCAAGAATCGCCCAAGGCCAAGCCTGGCGGGAGACGCAGTCACGACTTGCCTGAGGACACCCTCGAGCGGGAGACATAATCACGACTCGTCTGAGGCCAAGCCCAGGCGGGATAGGCAGTCACGACTCATCCGAGGCCAAGCCCAGGCAGCAGACGCAGTCACGACTCATCCGAGGCCAAGCTCGGGTAGCAGACGCAGTCACGACTCGCCTAAGGCCACTTTGGCAGAACTGACTGCACCCGACCTCCTCCACCTCTTCCCGCCTCTCGCTCTAACCGCGCCACGTTCCACATGTTGTAGCCTCCATCCACCTAACGCCCTCCAATCTGCCTCCCGACGTAATTCACGGTCCCACACACCCGACGCCCCACCCCCCGAGCCTGCCTCCCAATGTCACCTCCCTCGCATGTCGACCCGACGCATGAAGTTTGGTTGATAACATCACTAAACAATGATCTATACATACACAAGTGTCACCCTACCGGTTGATTACCTCACTAAACAATGACTTATGCCTGCATTAGTATTACCCGTTGCAACGCACGGGCATATACCTAGTAAATGATAAAGGCTTTATCTTTCTAACACTGTTATCCCTATCTCTTTTAGTTGAGCGTTAGATTCTCGTTTAGGTGGAGCCCCGGATTGAATCCTAACCAGATTACTTCTCTAATTTATATAGATTATGATGTGCTGTAACAAATTCTGGTTTATTTCGGTACAACCGAACGGGCCCTTAGGGATCCTGAGAGTTTACAAATCAGTGAATCACTCATGTTAAAATATCGTCATAGCATTAGCACGATTCAATACGAATATAAAAATAGTTACACCAGTATCGAATCTTTCCTGCTCTAAAAGATCGAGTCAGAGTGGAGAAAATAATTAAAAAATAAACCGAGACGACCAAATACCATGTTCAACGTATGAAGAATGGATTCAATGCGGCCAGAGATCGGATCGCTATTTAAAAACTGAAAGAAGCAATCATGCATAAAATTCACGTTTTTCTTGTAGATACGCATTACTAATAGTAAACACTCATAAATTCAGGTGAAATTTCCGTCTTAGAAGAAACTAGGTATATGTTCGTACGTTGCCACGAAGCGAGAAGGCGGGTGGAGCAACGTATAGACTATAAATATAATTATTGTTTATTTCTAAACATTAATATATATATATATATATATATATATATATATATATATATATATATATATATATAGAGTCTGATGGTTAGCCTCAAATTTCTAGAGCAGGGGCTATGGGTTTGAGTACTCGCTCTGCACTATTTTTTGCGCCTCTGGGCATGAGGAGGGTAAAACCGTGGTAACACTAGGTATTTACATTATGTTCTTAATATAATAACTAGTGTAGTGCCCGTGCGTTGCAACGACACAAAATGGTGTGCAGTCGAAACTTTAGTGAAAAAAAAGACACGCATAGACATGCAGTAGATCTAGATCCTTTTTTCACAAAGTAAATCGACAAGTTAATCTACACTCTGCACAATGCATCATCTGTTTTCATTCTTGATATAGATTGGTAATATAGTTGATGGATCCTACTGGTGCACATGTACACTCAATTAACACAAAATTTAAAACTAATGTCAACCTATGTCAAACATTGTTGTGCACTTGCCTTTCCTTCAGGTCAACACCTGCTTCCGATATATGGATGGAATATGTGTGTTCAAAGTCAATATGGCAACAGAGACAACGTACGACACAACAAGAAAGCTAAAAAAATACAGTCTTGACCCCGCGGTGAGCCATTAGTTCGCCACGGTACCGTTTCGTCAAAACTGGTTCATAGTTCAGTGGATGGATGAGTTTTGAGTCCGACCTAGACGTGTGCCGCGACGCCGAGCGCTGCCGCCCACATGAAGCATGGAGGGAGCACCAAACCTCAGTTTTTTTTGCATTGCATCAGCACATCATCAGCTATAAGAGTTTTGAGTAAAGTGGTTACAAGATGTTGAAAGTTTGACTAAAAAACAACAATCTCTAACCCTCAAAAGTCAAATTAACAAATCATTACTCACAGATCTGGTGGTTAATACAAACTATAGCGGCAAGATTTAAAAGGTTGATTGTGATATAGTTTGTAGTCTAATAATAGCTCCTGTCTCTATCTCTTTGTTTTTGTTGGTTGCTTATTTTATTTTCAGCAAACAACTAGGGCAAGAAGCATGTCTGAACATAAACTAATTTGTTGAGACCAAGAATAAAGGGTCCATGAGACTGTCTTTTTCTTATTGGACTTACAAATACTTATTTTCTTCCATGTTCGGGGTTAAGTGCCAAAACATGTTTATTCTCAATGAAACATGTACGATTTTCTTGTTTATTCTCAAAGAAAATATGTGCATGGTGAAGCACCATAATATGTTCAATCAAGTTTTCCTCCTTTTCTCAAAAGGTAACAGTTTGTAAGTTTTCATCTGAAATATTGGAAACAACGAAGTTTACTTTCTGAAATACACAATGACCATCATCTGAAATATTGATATGTGCTTATGTAGGGTTGTATAGAATCTTATTGTCTGTTTATCTGTCTAATGGTTTAGATAACTTGTGAGTTTATCATTAACCAAAGCTCTGTACTTTTCTTATATTATAGTCAGAACTCAAAATATTTTCAGAAAAACTGCAACTTGTTTATGTTCTAGGAAACAACATATTTATTGGAGAGGTATCTACAACTCGAATGTAAAATTATTGGCAAATATTATAAACTTCAAATTTTTTTATACATGTGCGTCTTATAAATTGGGACACGGAATAACCACCAATATATATACTTTGGAGTCCAGACTTGGTCACAACTAATCAGTGTCTGGAGAAAAAACTTCTAAACCACTTAAACACTATAGACAAAAAATATTGCAATGACAATGGGAAGGGATGGAAATAGATTACCTATGTGTCCTACAGTACAAGAATCTCTGGTCAACTTGAATTGTCTACAACTCTCTTGTTAAATCTAGAAATTTTAATAGAGGTAGATGACTAAACTTGACTCTGAAAAGTGCTAATAACATCATCTACTACCAAGGAATATTCTCATAGCCTTAACACAATAAACCCAGACCTTTCAATTATATTTATATGCTAACATCTAAGATATAAGACTGCATACATAAATGATCATGGTTCTACTCGTTATTTGATATCTATACTGCTATCATTGCCTTCATGGTGTAAATACATTATGTGCTCAGTACCAATACAAATACACATAACATAACTTAAAATACATTATATGGCGATGGCAATTAAGATGAGAATTTTACAAATACACATACCACAACTCCAAACCAATCAATATGAGAATTTTACCAAGGAATATGTGGTGATGGCAATTATGAGTAGACGAGCAGACCTAATTGATCCCTTTTTCACTGAAATGGGATGAGACTCATAAGAGGATGTCATAGTTGAGAATAAATAACAATATAGAATATAAAAATGTAACTACTACTGGACTCACAATAGTCCTGCAAAGAATAAATAAGTCGTCGATGCTATAGTCCTGCAAAGAATAAATCAAATTGTTTCTATCAAGGTAGTTGATCTGCTACTGAACTCACAATGTGAAAAACAAAAAGGGAGCATGACCTGCTTCTATACACTAACCAGAGAAAACTATAGTTTAGCCTATTTTAAAAATCATGTGAAAATTCAAATCCGACTCTGATTGACATAAACCAGAATCACATCTTCCCCTGATATGTTGTACACTGAACAAATAAAAAGGTGTAGCTAATATCCTTACATTAAAACAAATTATGTGTGCTTCAGGTACTGCTACTTGTTAATAAAACTAAGTTGGGTGCATCTGAGACAGATAATGGCTAGAAGGTTTGGAGCAGTGATAGTAGAGGAAAACCGCTGTTTACCAAAGCAGTTAGCACCAACAAAATATACAATGGCTAATAGTTAACTCAAGTAAAAGGTCATAGCTCAACGAGAATAATAAAAACTGAAATAAACCAGTAGAAAAAAAGGAAGGAACTACTTTGAATCTGAAACATTTGTACTAAACACGAACTATCAATAAGATCCTGCAAAGGGTACATCATTATAGAATACCTACACCGATAATACTTTAGGTAAGGAAGGGTAGCAACAAGTGTTCCTCTACCATCACATTTTGATGTATATTTATAAATTGGAAATATGGACCATGAACAAATCAAGCTTATACTACTCTGTTGTAGTTTAGCCTTTTGTTAAAATGAATAAATATGGACTCAGGTCTATGGTAATTGCTAAAGAAATGCCTGCATCAAAAGAAATGCCCAAACTAATTATCTAGGAGGGGAAATCAGGAGGGCAATGGCAATCATACAAACATATGGACTTATTAGAAGTAACATTTACATTCTAATTTTTGACATTGGTTAATAGATGTGTGTACTGTAATTCTACACAGTCATTCCCTACTGATATGTATGGTAACACTAATGTTTTTCAATCACATTAGTTTGTGTAAATATGAAAGCCCACAAATACGAGTCTAGTTCCATGAACGTAAGAGAACTATGTTGGCAACCTGTTTGGGAACTAAAAATAAACCACACTCCTCCATATTAGCTTCAATCAGGGTACCAAGTATCGCCTTTCAGGAAGATATTAACCTCATTTGCCTATAGACCAACAAGATTTGGCACACTGCACGAACTAATCAACAACAGTGTCCAGATTGTCGCATATGGGGCAAGCAAATCACACATCAACGTATGGGGAATAGAGATATCAAGATGGAGAAATTAACCATTCGTTGATTCAATGCTTCTTGCGGGATCCGATGCCACAAACCTCATGATGATGACGACAGCTATGGAAATCTCCGTGCTCCGGGTCTGACCTGAACAAATCATTTGGCGCCCGGTGGAGCCTCTCTCCTCGTCGATGGACTTCGGGTCCATTCGCAGCACTGCTCTAGGACCTCGACCGACGACGTTGTTGGGGTGAAGGCGAAGACACTACCCTTCGCTCAAAGCCTTCGTCGTGTCGCTACATCAACAAACACGTGATGACTGGCGCGGTTGCCCTTCATCCTCTCCATTGCAAGACGAAGGCTAGACCCCGACGAAGTCTGCTGGTCCTGCGTCCCTCATCTCGACCGGAGGCCCACGTGGAATTCGGCCCACTGCAACGGGCCCCGCGTGGACAGGCAGGTTACGAGCCTCATCTGTAATAGCTTTTCTGTAATGATGGTCTGTAACCCCCCTTTATGGGAATATTTTGGGGATAATCCGGGTACCCGAGGACATAATCGTCCTTGTCTTGGGACGTTCGACACTCGGGTACCTATAAATACCCCCGTACAGTGCCCTTGAGAGGCCAGATTAACAGAGCAATTGCCATCCCGCGTTAAACTTTGCTTGCACCCTTTCCACTCCCCCATTGGATCAACTTGCCCAGGAGAGCAAGTTCCAACATTGGCGCCCACCGTTCGTGCTACGAACAAACCACCCGCGATGGCACCCAAGAGAGCTAGTTCGAAGGCAGCCCCATCCGTCGACGAAGCAGTGAAGGCAGCACTGCTAGCCGAGAAAAAAGGCAAGGCCCTCGCAGACAACACCCCCAAGAAGCCTGCGAAGACGAAGCTCTCAACAAGAGATAGCGCAACGACCAACCCACTCCCAAAGGCACCCTACGCACCTGCAGCTCCGGAGGACAACCACAAGCACCACCCCCAGGCTTCGCTCCACCAAAGGGCGAAGACGCAACAGAGGACGACGAAGTCATCGACGTCTCAGCCGAAGAATAGCTACAGCTACGGGCCCTGCGCATCAAGAACTGCAACCTCCAAAAGCAGAAAGACATCCTCGAGGCCAAGCGCCAACATGTCACCGCGCAAGCCAAGGTGCGCCAGATGATATGAGACGAGGAGCAGAGAGCCTGAGAACTTGAGCAAGAGATTGCGCTCATGCAGAGCGAAGGCCAGCACGATCTGAAGCACGACCCACCCCTCCAACAGCGCGCGCCAGCCAGAGACTTATTCATTCCCCAACGCGGACCCTTCATCCCGCACGCCTTGATGAGCGAAGCCCCCTGGCGCCACAACTCCAAGTGTCACCATGGCCCTCCAACTTCAGGGCAGGGACCTACCCCAAGTACAACGGCAGCACCGACCCAGCACAATACATCATGAGTTATCAAGTCGCCGTCGCATCATCCGGAGGGGACGCCACCACAATGGCCAAGTCTTTCATCATCGCCCTCGAGGGTCCGGCCTTGACCTGGTACACCAGGTTACCCCCATTGTCCATCTACTCTTGGAAAAGTCTCCGAGACAAGTTTCTGCTCAACTTCCAAGGGTACCACCAGACACCGATGCCTTGGCCGAGCTATCAGTCTGCAAATAGCAAGAGAAGGAAACCCTACAGGAGTACTACCACAAGTTCCTGACTCTCAAGTCACAACTGCCTTCGGTCGACGACCAAATTGCCATACACTACGCCATCAGTGGCCTTTGGGCTGGCGTCCTATACAGTCACTGCATCAGGGACCCACCCAAAAATATCCAAGAGCTCTATCAGTTGTTCGAGAAGTATGCCAGATCCAAAGAGCTCCATCAGCGTAAGGTCGAGTCTTAGAGAAAGCCCAAGGACCCTCTGTAGTCCAGCCGAACCTGGACAAGGCCTTCGGAGACAGACTCCGGACGGGACAACCGCAGTCAGCAGCAGGTGCACAACATAGCCAACTAGCACCCCGCCGGCGAAGCCGCTCGCCGTCAAGACTATCCCCCCAGGGCCGCGGCAATGGCACGCGTGGCCGAGGCCTGGGACGGGTGCAGCAACCGCGCAGATATTATTGCCTATTTCATGGTGAAGACTGTGCGCACCCAACAAGAGATTGCCCAGAAACAAAGGCCACCAGGGACAGGATGTCTCGGGCACAACCAGCCGACAACCAAAGAGTTGTCGCGCACACATATCAACACCACCAGAGAAACTCATCTCCTGTCTCTCCAGAAACAAGGATGTCTTCACCTGGTCTGCCCTCGACCTGGTCGGAGTCAGCCGCACCGTCATCGAGCACAGTCTGGGCATCGACCCTTCGGTGCGCCCAAAAAAGCAGTGGCTGCGCAAAATGTCCGATGAAAAAATGGAAGCTGCCAAAGCTGAATTGCACCGCCTGCTGGAGGCCAATTTTATTGAACCAATCACCTACCCCACATGGCTCGCAACGTAGTCATGGTACAAAAGAAAAGCGGCAAGTGGCGCATGTGCATTGACTTCACCAGCCTCAATAAGGCCTGTCCCACGGACAATTTCCCACTACCGCGGATCGACAAGATAGTCGATAGCGCAGCCGGATGCGTAGTCATGTCACTTCTTGACTGTTTCTCTGGCTATCACCAAATATATATGAAGGAGGAAGACAAGGCCAGCACCAGTTTCATCACACCCTTCGGCACGTACTGCTTCATCAGGATACCGGAGGGACTCAAGAACGCTGGCTCAACTTTCTCTCGCCTCACCAAGATAGTGCTCGAGAGCCAAGTAGGCCGCAACATTTTCACGTACGTGGACGACATCGTTGTCGCAAGCAAAAATAAAGACAACCACCTGGCTGACCTCGCAGAGACATTCACAAACATGCAGGACACACGACTTCGCCTCAACCCCGAGAAGTGCGTCTTCGGAGTTCGCCAGGGGAAGATACTAGGCTACCTGGTGTCGCACCGCGGGATCGAGGCCAACCCGACCAAGATTCAAGCAGTCATCAACATGACACCTCCGTAGTCAACCAGGGATGTCCAACGTCTGACAGGCAGATTAGCTGCCCTTAACAGACTCATTTCCAAGTCCGCAGAATGGAGTCTACCTTTCCTCAAGACACTGCGCGGTGCAAAAGACTTCGCATGGGGACCAGAACAGGCGGCAGCCTTCGCATCACTCAAGCAACACCTGTCAGACTTGGCAATTCTCACCAGTCCAGACCCCATGCTGCCTCTGCTGCTCTACATCGTAGCCTCGCCATATGCAGTCAGTGCAGCTGGTCCAAGAGCAAGACAGAGAGGGCGCCACCCGACAATGTCCAGTCTACTATGTCTCCGAAGTCCTCACGACCTCCAAGTGCAACATGACTAAATTAGAAAAAATCTCTTACGCAGTCGTCATGGCATCACGCAAGCTGTGTCACTACTTCGAGGCCTTCAAGGTGCGGGTCACCTCGGACAGGGGACTGGGAGAACTGTTCAGAAACTTGGAGGCGTCCGTCTGAATTGCCAAATCGGCAGCCGAACTCTCCGGGTACCACATCACCTTCGAACCCAGAACAACAATCAAGTCGCAGGTCCTAGCAGACTTCATCGTCTACAGGACTGGGCCGACATAGCAGCAAGAAGAACCTCCAGAGAATGTGTGGACCATCCACTGCGATGACGCACGGTGCCATGCGGGGGCAGGCGCAACTGCAATTATCACGTCACCCACAAGCATCAAGCACAGATACGCAGCACACCTTAGCTTCGCTTTGGAATCTGACAGATGCACAAACAACATAGCAGAATACGAAGCTATCATCCTGGGCCTTCGCAAGTTGAGAGCGCTCGGTGTCACCACCTGCATAGTAAAGACAGATTCCAAAGTAGTTGTCGGCTAGGTCGAAAAAGAATATTCAGCAAAAGGCCCTGCACTCATGCAGTATCTCATGGTTGTTCGCAGTCTCGAGAGACAATTCAAGAGCTTCACCTTACAGCATGTGGACCGCGCCAGGAACGAAGAGGCCGATGCGTTGGCTAAGGCAGCGGCCAGAGGCTAGACCTTGCCCTCCGACGTGTTCTACCACATCATTGGCACACCAGCCGTCCGCAACCCAGAGGGATTACAAGTAACCAACGACGCCGAAGGCCATCGCATTGTCAACCTCATTATGACTGAAGATTGGTGGGCCCCAATAACATTGTTTCTGCAAGGATACTACCACCCAAGTGACGTAAATGAGGCCAAGCGCCTCAAGCACCGAAGCCGGGACTTCGTACTAGTCGGGGACCAGCTATACAAGAAGGGGATCAGTCAACCCATGCTGAAATGTGTCACCGAAACCGAAGGCATTCAGATCCTACGCGAAGTCCACAGCGGAACTTGCGGCTCCCACTCAGGGCCCAGGGCCCTCGCTGCCAAGGTGATCCGTCAAGGATTTGACTGGCCCACTATAATATGCGTCGCAAATCGAGTCACGAGGTCATGCGAAGCTTGCTAGAAGTTCTCTCCCCGCTCGAGCAACCCTTCGTAGTTCACCAAGCTGATTGCCCACACATGGCCTCTTCAACGCTGGGGGCTGGATATTGTCGGGCCACTACCTACGGCTCAAGGGAACCTCAAGTTCACCTTCGTCGCCGTCGAATACTTCATCAAGTGGATCAAGGCCAGAGCAGTATCCACAATAACGTCGAAGACTGCCCAGAAGTTCTTCTGGCAAAACATTGTTTGCCGATTCGGAGTCCCGTCCGAGATCACAGTCGACAACGGCAAACAGTTTGACAGCCATGACTTCAGGGACTTCTGCTTCTCCATCGGCACCAAGCTTGCCTTCGCCTCGGTATACCACCCGCAATCCAACGGCGTCGTCGAGCGCGCCAACGGCAAGATTTTCACTGCCATTAAGAAAAGGCTTCTCGACGACAAGAAGGGTAAATGGGCCGACCAGCTACCTGAAGTAGTCTAGGCCCTAAACATGACCGAATGTCGGGCAACCGGATTCACACCTTTTCGTCTACTATATGGATCGGAGGCCATGACGCCGCAGGAGATAAAGCATGGGTCGCCTCGAACAAGCACATCAGCAATCCCCGACGTAGACGAACCAACGTCTAAAGACCTCATTGACGGAGACCGCGTCTTTGCCCTACAGGCCCTCAACAAATACCAAGCTCAAACCGAGGCCTGGCGCGATAACGCAGTCGTCCCAAGAGAATTCAACAAAGGAGACCTCGTACTCGTCCGGACCGCCTAGACAAAGTCACGGGGCAAGTTGGAGCCAAAATGGGAGGGTCCATTCATCGTCAAGTCGAAGGCATCCCCCAGCGTACAGGCTATCAACGCCATCCGGCAAAGACTTAGAGCACTCCTGGAATATTGACAATCTCCACAAATTTTTTGTTTAAACCCTCAGGGCCCACGCGCCCTTGTAATCCACCAAACAATACTATTCCGACCCGCACTCTTTTCCTCCTGGGGGGTGAGGTTTTTAACGAGGCGGAGCCATGTAATATACCTGCAAAATCCCCCGCAAAAACAAAAACTCAGACGCAACATGTCGAAAAAGACCGCATTGACGGTCTTCGGCATTCGACCACTCCGAAGTCACCGCGAGAGGCAACGCAGACTACCCTCGTGTGTGACACTTCGCGCAAAAGTCGCCTAAGGGTGCAGCCAGAACATCACAACAAGTGCGTTAATTGAAGTCTTTTATTTAAAAGACACTCCGCGCAAAAGTCGCCTAAGGGTGCAGCCGGAATAGCACAACAAGTGCATTAATCGAAGTCTTTTATATAAAAGACACTCCGCGCAAAACTCACCTAAGGGTGCAGCCGGAATAGCATAACAAGTGCGTTAATCGAAGTCTTTTATTTAAAAGACACTTCACACAAAAGTTGCCTGAGGGTACAGCCGGAATAGCACAAGTGCGTTAATCGAAGTATTTTATTTAAAATACACTTCGCGCAAAAGTCGCCTACGGGTGCAGCCGGATCAACACAGGCGCGCGAATACGGCCAACAGGCCACATCATACAAATTACAGTTACATACACTCGGCGAGGGCATCATATATTACATTGGCTCAACCTTCGGGATGATACCCATCTCCTTGTAATTGAACAACATTATCCTCAATTCCTCACCCTCAAAAAGATTTCACAGATCCCCTTCACCTATGCTCGCCCCAATTGACGAGGACAACAATTCTTGTTTACCAATCCGGTCCACTCGAAGACGGTCACGCTCCATCCCCATACGACGGCGCCTACCACTTCGCGAAAATTCACCCACACTATGTTTCGCCACCACCCTTCGCCGCCTATACCCAGTACTCGCACTAGGAAGATCCCTGGCACCCTCCACACGCGGCGAAGTCTCCGCTGCAGCCACATCCAACGCAACAAAATAATCCAAGCCTTCATCCGAGGACTCCTCCGTCCAAGAAAATGAACTCCCAGATTCACCATCAGACTCAAAACACTCAGATACAGAGCCAAACAAATTATCATCGGCAGGCACTACGGTTGAGGCCGCCACAAAATCAGTATTGTCAGCAGCGGTTGCTTGCGCAGGCCCAAACGTCGGAACCTGCGCAACAACCGAGGTTCAATATCACAGAAACAAAAGTTTACACTTAAATCCCTAACCCCTATTCTGCCACCTGCGAAGGCCCTAGGTCTTCGGCAGCTGGTTCGGCCACCACCTTCGAGGCGTCTGCACCCGTCAGCGCAGTAGCTGGCACGGGGTCTTCGCTAGCTCCAGTCGACGCGGGGGTCGCCGAGGGGCCCTCGCCCGCATAGGATGGCAGCGCCAGTTCCACCCCCGACGCCTCGGGCAACGTGCTGTCCAGATCACTAAGGTCCTCAACCTCTTCGTCATGCGCCATCTACAGCAAAAGCACACCCATTCAGCAAACCACACATACCCACACACATAATCACACAAATGCACCTTTACCTGATCCATCGCCCGGTCAGACCTCTCCCGGACAGTCTCTCAGTCGTAAGGGCCCCACATCCTATCAAAAAGAGCCGCAGCCGACCGCTTCATCACCGGGTCCTCGACCTGGAAGATTTCGCGCTCGAAGCCTTCGTCAGACTGGTCGAAGGCCTCGAAGTGCCCGCACCCCTCGCGGGACAAGGCATTCACGGCCCCCTCGCAGGTGACAAGGGAGGCAAATGACATGAGGCCCGTTACAATGGTCGGGAGCACCTCCAGCTCCTCCTTTAGCCATCCAAGGAAGTGGAGGCCCACCTCCTGACCGGGCGCTTCGAAGGGCGCGGTCCGCGCACCCAGCTCCCGGTACGCGTCCACAAGCTGAGTATACGTCCGCTCAACCTCTGCACGCGTCGAGGCCTCCGTCTTGTCCAGGCGGTCACGCAGGCTGCCGAGCCTAGTCTCCATCTCCTCGGCGCGTTGGCGGGCGAGACTGGCCTCCACCCTCGCAAGCTTGGCCTCGGCTTGCGCGGACTGCGCCTCAGCACAAGCTTTGTTTGCGTCCCTCCTCTCCTCCGCCAACCGACGCCTGAGGCCCTCATTCTCGGCCTCCGCAGCCGCCAGCCTCTTCGCCAGCCTGCGGCTCTTGTTTTCCACAGTCGACTTGTCCTGAACAACATCCACATGCTGCGCTCGGAGGCGCTCGATCCTGCCCTCGAGTCATTGCGTCTCGGCAGCAAACTCCGAAGACAAGGCGCCCGACGCAACATGGTCGGCGAAGGTGGCCACCTACCACGGAAAAAACATCAGATTCGCAACCACATCAAAACAACGAACCAACAAAGTCTAAGACGACTTACATGCTTTAGCTGCTGGGACACAATGCCCGCCATGTCCCTAGAGGCGGCGACCGACGAAATCTTGCCGCTAGCGCAGAATTTGGACCATGGGTCCTGCGAAGTGCCCTTCGCTCCAACCGCCGCCGCAGGTGAAGTGGCCGCCACCTGAGACGGGACAATAGCCAGCTGCCCCGCATCCGACCCTGCACCATAATCTTGTTCAAGACCTGTCGGCATTTCGGACCCGGGGGGGTCCCTGGATCGACTAGTAAATTTATCGCTGCGTGTCCCTGCCTAGATGGGTTGGCGCGAGATGGAACACAAGGGGGGAATGAGACTTGTATTATCCCGCACCAGGGTGCTTGTAGTAGGGGTTACAAGCGTGTCGCGAGAGAGAGAGAGAGAGAGGGAGCCTGTTCGTTAGCTCGTCCCTCCGCGCGAACCCCCCTCCAGGAAGGCCCTAGACCTCCCTTTTATAGATGCAAGGAGAGGGTCCAGATGTACAATGGGGGTGTAGCTAGGTGCTAACGTGTCCGACAGAGAGGTGCCTGAGCCCTGTGTACATGCCAACGTGGCTGTCGGGGGAGAGCCTGAGCCCTGTATGCGTGATAACGTGGCCGTCGGAGAAATGCCTGAGCCCTGTATGAAGCACAGCTGGCGATGCGGCTGGGACCCTGCTGACATCTCCTTGCTGTCGTAAGGGGCTGAGAACCACCGGCGTCATGGTCGCACGCGGGGCACCATCATTACCCGTTGCTGGGGTAAGCTAGATGGGACGCCGGTCTTGTCCCTTGTAGCCTGAGCTAGCTAGGAGTAGGGTAATGATGCGTCCCCTGTGGCGCGGTCGGTCCGAGCCCAGGGTCGGGCGAGGCAGAGACTTCTCCTGAGGTCGTGTAGGACCGGTAAGGCGACCAGAGGGGGTGAATGGGAGCCAATCGGATTTATGTCTCCAAACACTGAAAATTAGCACTTTGCTTCAATTGAGATGAAGCAAGTGCTAAAACCATAAACACATGAGTGATCTCATGATTACAAAATGTTCTTAATACTCACATGAGATCAGCAAAGCAAACGGATCGCAAATCGGACACCAAAAACTCAAAAACGGTCCAATACAGTATTGTCAACAGGTGATGTTTTCAGCAGTACGAAATTCTGTTCTTGAGTTCAAAACTGAACTAAACGAACTCCGATTGATATGAAATTTTACACACACCTGAGCAAATATGTTTCAAGATCTCCCCAAAATTTGAGCTTAATCTGACTTGTGACTCACCAGCAGATTTAAAAATACAGCAGAAATTGGGGTTTTGTTGGGGTTTTCTAGAACGAGTTCAAACTGAGTTTTTCTCAAATCTCGACCAAAATCTGCAACAACTAGGTGTATGCAGTGGTCCGAGGAGTGCAACTCACCACCAATCAATCCCCAAACCAAATCCCCTCAAGGGATTCAATGGGTTTTCACCAACAACACAAGAATGGGGAAAAGGAGAAACCAAAACTATAAAACTTCAGAAATTTCAGCAAGGGTACAAAACTGAGATTTGAAGCCAATGAACACTGTGGGCCGGACCGGCGACCCTTCCTCTGATTAAGCTTTAAAATCAAGAACACAGTCGAAGTACAAAATCACTGCGAAACCCTCGGCTCAACTGGTGTCTACCTAGAGAGAAAACTAGGAGCTCTAGAATGAAATCTCAAAATAAATGGCAGCCAAGGGATGTTGAACCAACCAGCCCTCCCCTTCTATTTATAGAGGGTTATTCTCATTTCCTAAAGTACCCCTATTTACATAGAGCCTATCCACTCCACCGGGGGCGAAATGGACCAACTCCTAGGTTTTTGATCCGACGGCCACGTCCTTCACACGGATTTGCTTCGCCTTGACGCACCCTCCACGATTACGCCACGTGCCACCACCAGTTCCCTCCGGAACCGCCACCGCCGAGTTTTGAGGCCCAAACTCAGCAAAACCAGGCATCCGTAGCGCTGAGTGGTTTTGAGGCCCAAACCACCAAACCTGTCATGAGTACCACACCTCGTGCACGTCCTCCACGATCAGACGCGTGTCCCGCTAGTCCTCGACCACACCGGTAACACGGTCCACTCCACCACATCCTCGCACAAGTGCGTGTCCCAGGTGTCAGCCACCACGGTTGGTCACCTGACTGCTCTGATTCGTCAGTCAAGACCCAGCACTCGCCCTTCACCGCTCCCGGTCCATCAACACGAGCCCGCATGACCTTCACCTCATCCATCGACCACCGTTCCTGTGCTCCACACCTGCACACCACAAGTCGACCAACATGGTTGCACAAGCATAATCTCACACTCTGGTCAGTCCACTGACTACCCCAGAGTGCTACCCGTTGACAATCACTCATCATCAACTCGAACTACAAGGGACAAGTCAACCTTGTGTTCACAGGCCGAGGCCGGGGTCGGGCGAGGACGCAATTCCTCCTGAGGCCGAGGCAGAGTCCGAGTCTTGGGGTCGGGCGAGGCGAAGATCTCCTCCCGAGGCCGGAGCCTGAGGTCGGGCGAAGCGAAGCTTCCTGTTGCGCCTGAGGCTGGACTCGGCTGTTGTCAGCCTCTCCCGGGTGGTTGGCATAGCAGTCGGAGCGGGGCGAGCGGCGCTGTTTTCCTGTCAGATTTGTTAGTAAAGGGGGGAAGTGACTGCGGTCACTTCGGCCTGGTCGACTGAGGCACGTGTGTCAGGATACGGTGTCAGGCGATCCTCGCATTGAATGCGCCTACGACACGGTCGGTTGGTGAGGTGGCTTGGCCAAGGTTGCTTCACAACGAAGCCTGCCCGAGCCAGGCTTCGGGAGAGCCGAGGGTGTGCCCACTGCCTGAGGAGGCCCTTGGGCGAGGCATGAATTCGTCCGGGACTACTGTTCCCGCCCGAGACAGGGCTCGGGCGAGATTGCGTCCTTTGGGTAGACGAAGCCTTGACTTGAACCGAGCCCATCAGTCCTTGTGGTTTGTCCTGATGGTGTTTACCAGCCGTGTTTAGGAGTGTTGGGGTACCCCTAATTATGGTACCCGACAGTAGCCCTCGAGCCTCGAAGGGAGTGTTGGTACTCGCTTGGAGGCTTTGCCGCATCTTTGGTGAGGGGACCGGCCTTTCTCGGTTATACTTTGTTCTAGCAGGTGCGCGCGAGCACACCCGCCGAGTGTAGCCCCCGAGGCCTCGGAGGAGTGGTTTGACTCCTCCGAGGTCTTAATGCCTTTCGTGATGCCTTGGCCGGCCTAGTCGTTCCCTCATGTGGCCTGGCCGTAGCCCGGGTGCATGGTCAGGTTCCGAGTTTTCAAGCTGGTTTGTTGACGCTGTCAACGGTTTGGCCGTAGCCGGGTGCAAGAGCAGCCCTCGAGCCTCTGCATGGAGCGAGAGGACAATCAAGGACTGTCTCGACTTTTATTATACGCCCCTTCGTCGCCTTTCTGCAAGGAGGAAGGGGGGGAAAGCGCCATGTTGCCCTCGGAGGGCACCGGACATGGTGTTTCCGGTGAGTTGCTAACGGGTGATCCGAGTGGACGCCCTGCCCCGTTCGTTAGGGGTCAGCTAGTGGCCCAGAGGCGCGCTCCAAAAGTACCTGCAGGTGATTTGCTGGACCTGACCCCTTTTTGACAGGGTCCGAGGGCTCGATGCCTCCCTCCGGTGGGATTCCATTACAAATCGTTCCCGCTGGTCTCGGAAATGTCCTAGGGTACCTCGGGAGTGTAGCCCGAGCCTCGGCCATGTAACGGACGTACCCAGAGTCATCCCTCACTCTGCGTGCTCTGGGGCGGCTGTTAAACCCTTCCGAGGGGCCAGCCTTCGAACCCCTGATCAGTAATGGGCGCGGAGCCCGAGCGCTCTAGGGCGGCTGTCGAACCCTTCCGACGGGCCAACCTTCGAACCCCTGATCAGTAATGGGCGTGAAGCCCGAGTGCTCTGGGGCAGCTGTCGAAACCCTTCCGAGGGGCCAGCCTTCGAACCCCTGATCAGTAATGGGCTCGGGGCCCGCTTCCTTCGCCGAGAAGGATCCCTTTCGAAACATCCCCTTTCCCAGTCCCTGTGGCAAGAGAGAGAAAGAGGAAGCAGAAAAGGATACGAATTTAAATAAGGTGGCGCACCTTTTTGACGCGGTCATCATGGCGGAGGTGAAACGACGCCCGCCTCTCCCGCTAGAGATATCGCTTGCCCTGCCAGGGATTTAATGTGACGGGACGGGCGATTCGCGGGGCGGCCGTTGTGCGTGCGCGAGTCGTTCGAGGAACGGGCGTTTCACCTTCGAGTTTGAATTCCGCGGTGGGTTCGGGCGAAGTTTTGAACGGTTCTCGCCCGGGCCTTTATATACCCGGAAGAGGGGCCGGCGGTGGTCCTTTACCCTTCCATTTGCGCCTGCCTTCTGCTTCGGTTTCCGCAACCTAAGAGAATAGCCAGGGAAAAGTAAACCGCACACCTCATCCCCTCCGCCTCCACCACCTTCGTTCGGTGATGGCTGACAAGGTGACCATCGTCCCGCCGCACGATCCGTGGCCTTCCTCCATTGTCGTTGTGGGGGATCTGGAGGCCCTCGTCGCCGATGGTTTGCTTCGTCCCCTTTCCGATGGGCCGCAGCCGGAGTGGATGGCACCGAGCGAGGCCATCCCGACTCCGCCGCCGGGGTATGTGGTCAGCTTTACCCCCTTCCATGAGCGGGGGTTTGGAGTGCCAGCAAGCCGTTTCATGCGGGCGCTCCTGCACTACTACGGGGTGGAGCTGCACAACTTCAACCCTAACTCCATCGCGCAAGCGGCCATCTTCGCAGCGGTTTGCGAGGGTTTTTTGGGGATCGAGGTTCACTGGGATCTGTGGACCCACCTCTTCTCCGCGGAGCTCTTTGCCTCGACGACGGAGGCAAAGAAAGTCCGTATGGCGGTGCGGGCCGGTGGCTGCACCCTCCAGCTGAGGCCGGGGCGCACGCAGTAGTACATCCCCGCCACCCTTGTGTCTTCGAACAAGGGGTGGCAGCGCCGGTGGTTTTATCTCCGGAACGACGGCGGGAGGCTTCCGTCATTTTGTCAACGAGTGGTGACCGTCGTCGGCAGTAACTGGCGCTAGGGGGCCATGCGTGAGAAACAGGAGAAGCTCCAGCCTCTTCTGAATGCCTTGCAGAAGTTAAGAGATGGAGGGCTCACCGCTGTGGGGGTTGTTGCCGCCATCCATCGCCGGAGGGTGCTCCCTTTGGCAGAGCGGCGGTTGCAGCTCTCGGAGATGAGGTAGGGGGTCGATTTGGAGGGCTCGCAGATGTCCTCGGCTCCCCTCCCCGACGACGACCTCCGCAAGCGAGTAGCGGGTACGGTAGGGAGGCTGGACGCCGGCGCCCTTACCCAGCCCGCGATGCGTCCCGACCATGGATACGTATCCCTGGTGAGTATCCGATCCTTCTCCTGTGTTGCGCCGAGTTGCTTTCGATTCTCACTGTTGGGATCTTTGTTCGTCCCCAGGGGTTGAGTTTTTATAAACCCGCCCTGCCACCGGTCCCGGAGGACGTGGTGGACCGAGCCGCGTGGAGGGTCGCCGTGGAGAAGAAGAAGGAGAAGAAGGACGCGGAAAAGGCCCGGGCTCACGAGCGGATGCGAGCTCGGGACGCCTTGGAGAGGCGTCGTCGGAGGCAAGAGAGGGACGGGCTCCCGAGGGAGCCGTCGCCGGAGACGCCCGATGACGATGACGACGATGATGACGATGAGGACGACGACATGGCGGCCCGTCTTGGCCTCAGCTTGGACCCGAGGCCAGGCCAAGGGTCGTCGAGCCAGCCTCCACGTGGACTGGTACCATAAGTTCCCGGGGCCGGGACATCGAGGTCCCAGTCCGAGGTGCGGAGGCAGGCCGAGGGGGTACTTGACCCCCTGGCCGAGGTAACTGAGGTGACTCCGGGGAGTCGGACCGAGGTACAGGAGGTTGATCCTCTGGCCGCCGCGGCGACGCCTGGGCAGGCCGCCCCTTCGTCGCCTCGGGCGCCCGAGGTGGGAGCGGCGTCGGGGCCGGCAGCGGGGCAACCCTCGGCAGCGCCTGCGGGGACCGAGGCCCGAGGGGCCTCCTCGCAGGCACGATTGGCCTTGGTCCGGAGTGGGTAAGTACCTGAGGATACCTCTATTTTGGCTTTTTCTCTGTGTGTGTCCTGATTTTGCTTTCCCTCTTCTTTTTAGCAAGCGGAGGCAAGGCTTGGCCGGTCTGGCCCCCTAGAAGGCCCTTAAGACGGTGCCGGCTTCTGCAGCCGGTGCCGCGGCGCGCCATGCCGGTTGGCTGGCCTCCGCACAAGACACCCTCGAGCGGGAGCCCAGGCGGCATGAGTTTCCATGGGGCAAGTCTCCCAGGGTGACCCCTCCATCGGGGCGGCCATCGTGCCGGGGGAGGCTGCTGACGCGGCCGTGGCCCCAAGCCTGCCTGACGTGTTGCCGACGCCGGCATCGACTCCTGCCGAGGCCATTGCTGATTTGCCCGTGGAGCCGCCGGTCGCCGCCGATGTTGGGATGGCTAAGGCGCCGCCGCTCGTGGTCGTCCCTGACCTCCCCATTCTCGGCCATGAAGAGAGGGCGGCCGCCATTGCCGAGGTCGGCGATCGGAGGCCCGCCACCTTAGCCGAGGGGAGGCCCAGTACGTCGACGGCGATGGTGCCCGACGCGTCGACTGCAGGGGGACCCGACGCCTTGGCGGAGGGGCGCGCAGAACCGTGGCCCGTCTTGGGGAGCAGCGGCCTTATCCCCGCGCAGCGCAACCCCAATGAGTGGTGCGGGCGGGCGCTCCGGTTCTGGAGCCGCAGTGCCTCGGAACCCCTCCTCCTCCTCAACGATGAGCGGGAGGGGCAGTCTCGGGATGAGCTCCGTGAGTATGTCGAGGCGGCGATGGGGTCGCTTCGGTCGACCATGGAGATCCTTTCCAGGGACGTTCCCATGGTCCTCCAGGTAAGGATTTTAGGCGTACACCTCGCGTGACCAGGGCATTCTTTGTAATACCCTGTTTTTCTTCCTCAGGAACTTGCGGATGTGATATGACCATGCCATTAAGCAACACGTTACAACCCCTAAGTTATACTACATCAACTCAAGTACAACAAACATCATCATCAACCCGAGTCTTTGATGGACCAATTACATGTAGCCGAGCTAAGAAGCTACAACAAGAGGTGCACGCGCTAGTCTTTGATGGACCAATTACACGTAGCCGAGCTAAGAAGCTACAGCAAGAGGTGCACGCGCTACTTTATGAATTTCATTTAAACACTAATGAGAATTTTATGCTACCTAAGTCGTGTATGTTGATATTACTTAGGTTCACCAAAGAGGAAGGACAAAACATATCAAGGGCGAATCAGCAAGAAGAGCTATATCTGAGTCAGTCCAGCACAATAGAACCGTCCAGAAGAAACAGTCATATCTTTTGATTCCCAAAAGCTATGAAGGCCCATAAGTACTTTTTGGAAAGCTCTTGAAGTCTAGTTTCCAATGATTCTAAAGCCGACTTAACCACATCTACCAGAAAGGCAGCCGACCTACTTTAGTGCCGACTGGTCAGAAGGTCAACAGTCAGCTTGATGACCAAGTTTTTGTATTAAACTGCATCATTCTACGAAGTTTCATTAAGCATGCTATACATGGTGAGAAAGCTTATCAAGTTAGCTTTCCAACGCATCTAGCCCCACGTCATTTGAAGATTCCTAGAAGAAGTTATTGTCAAAATACTGAAGGCTGCGCAGAAGTCAAACAGCCACACGGAAATCAGCTCTGCAGATCTCCCGAAGAGGCTCCTTCACATTAGCTCGTGAAAATACTTTTGTTTTGTGTTTATACCTCGCTAAGGCTGGTTGTTACTAGTATAAATACCCCCCTATGTCTATGATGTAAGGCAGCTTATGATAATCTAAAACAGAACCCCTTTGTTCAGCTGTGTGCTAACAAATATTGAGAGTGATCTCTACCCCTTTGCTCTTGTGAATTCCTTCGCGGGATTGCAGAAGCGGTGGCTTCATCCGCTCCCAATTGGTGCTCCTACTCCCTTCGATGTCTCCTCGATTGATTGTAGGCTGTGTTGGTTGGTTCTTTGAGAGTGTGGTTGGGCGAATCCTCGATTCAGGCTGCCGGTTAAAGACGGTGGTTGGCTTCGAGTTTTATTTGTCAGGTTGCACTAGTTATCGCTGCTTGCAGCAAGTTATCTTGGCTTCTTTGAAGCTAGTTATCTGAAGATTGATCCTACGTCGTGAAGATCGGGCATCGTGACGCATCATCTGGTATCAAAGCCTCAGTTGCCACGGTAGGATTCTTTACCCTTAGCTACATATATTTTGTGTTCGTCCTATCCACCAAAAAGCCATAAAATATTTTGTCATAGCCCTTTGTTTCAATCTGTTGTTCCAGTGAGTTTTGTTAAGTTTTAGTCCTTAGAGTCTTTGTTTAGTTGCTGGTCACTCTATCCTTTGTGTTCCCTTTGAGCCTCTTATATATATCTGAAAATATCCACAAAAAGAAAAATCTAAAAACTCTCATCATTTCCTTCGCGTTAACTTTGATCCTATTTAAGTTATAGATGCTGGTTGAGTTCTTTGTTAAGTATTATAAAGTGTGCAATATCATATCAGATCTCTGTGTTTAGTTCTATAAAAAAAGAGTATCAAAAAAAAGAGAAGAAAGAAAAGTACCAAAGAAAAGTGTTGAGCAAGATTGTGAAAGAAAAGTAGAACAATCAGTTTGTTTATGTGCACAAGTGCTGAAAATTTTATCAAGTTGTTCAACCAGTTTGCTATTGTCATTTGGTGCAAAATTTTGGTTGGATCTGATTGCAACACTTGCATTCCAATCATACTCCTTGTCTGCATCAAATCTGAAATTTCTTACGTGTGTGTTTGATCTATTTACATCACTCGTATCTTGTGGTCAGCACTAGGCAAGGAACTTCTAGTTGGATGGTTATTTAACTTAACAACAACTAGAATTCAAATTGTATCCCTTGTTTATTAATCCCCACCAAGCTCCACATATAAGCCATCGTAATCGGTACTCTGGTCTTGTATTTGCTTAACCACCACTTTCTTGTTACCACCACACATTTTCTTGCAACCCGCAGGGAACTCATAAGAGCTTTGGTTGGTAAGAGTGGTGAGGTTGTGAGATTCTATATAACTTCATATTCCACCTATATTTGTTGCCTTGTTGCCACTAACTTCACAGGAAGATGGATCCCAACGTTGAGATTGAAGAATGTGTCACCCTGATACAATTCAATGAGCTCAAACAAAGCATAGAAGCCAAGCAAGATCTGTTGGCACAAGATCTTCAGACACTTATGGCTGAAATCAGAGGTCGTCGTCGACTCCCCGACGGTGTAAGAAACCATGATGAAGATGGGGAAGAAGATGAAGGAAATTATTCTAGAAGAGCAAGTGAACATGGGAGGAGAAATCAAGGTGCTGCATATGGTAGAGGAAGAGGCCGGAATCGAAGAAATAATGACAATGAAGAATCTGAATTTGGGGATGATCAGTCTCAACATCGCTATGGTCGTCGTCATCATAGAGGTGTCAACCAAGAAGAGAGATTTGGGAAACTTAAGTTTACCATGCCAAAATTTGATGGTAGGTCTGATCCTGAAGATTATTTCACATGGGAATTGAAGGTGGAGAAAATCTTCCGCCTACATAATTATTCAGAGGAGAAGAAACTTGCAATGGCATCTCTTGAGTTTGAGGGATATGCTCTGATTTGGTGGGAGCAACTTCTTCGTGATCGTGAAGAAGATGGAGAGGACCCTATTATTACTTGGCAAGAGATGAAGCGAGAAATGAGAATTCGTTTTGTGCCGAAGCATTATCGGCGTGATCTTTTTGAAAAATTGCAGAATTTGAGGCAAGGAAGTTTCTCTGTTGAGGAATATTATAAGGAGATGGAGAAGGCCATGATTAGAGCCAATGTGTATGAAGACGAAGAGCAAACCATTGCACGTTTCATGGCTGGGTTACATCGCAACATTCAGCGTATTGTTGAGTTTCAGCCGTACCAAAGTCTTATTGATTTGGTACATCAAGCCACCAAAGCTGAACGCCAGCTGCAACAAGATGCTAAGAGCAGCAAGCCCTTGTCATATGGTGCACGAACCATGACTGGAGGAAGCAAATCGATCTCAAGGTTTACTGCTGCATCCTCAGCAACAAAAGGTTCAACTGGAGGCTTGCGATCCAATATTCAAGGCAATTCTAGTGGAAAGAATGGTGCTGCTCCAAACATGAGTTATAAACCAGCAGCATCCACTTCAACATCAGTGGGTTCAACAGCCAAGAGTAGTGGTATTCAGTGCTTCAAGTGTGGAGGTCGTGGTCATGTCATAAAGGAGTGTCCAAATAATCGTGTGATCCTTGTGACTGATGATGGAGAATATACATCAGCTAGTGAAGAGGAAGCTGAAGCAGGAAATGAAGATGACATTGATAAATCTGAAGAACATACGGGATGTGAATTTGAGCATGGTACTACTCTTGTGGTTACACAAATCTTGAGTGTTCAAATGAAAGAAGCTGAAATTGGACAGCGACATAATCTTTTTCAAACGCGAGCCAAAGTGCAAGACAAAGTAGTAAAGGTGATCATTGATGGAGGGAGTTGCCATAATCTTGCAAGTCGTGAGATGGTTGACAAGCTTGGTTTGAAGTTGCAGCGACACCCTCATCCATATCATGTCCAATGGTTGAATGAATCAGGAGATATCAAGATTGGTTATAAGGTGAAAGTCCGTTCAAGATTGGAGAGTATGTTGACACAGTGGAGTGCGATGTTGCACCCATGTCTGTGTGTCACATGCTACTAGGAAGACCCTGGCAATATGACCGATATTCTCAGCATTGTGGAAGAACAAATCAATACACGCTAGGTCTGAAAGGGAGAAAGTTTGTACTCAAGCCTATGACCCCTCAACAAATCATGGCTGAACACTTACAAAAGAAAACTGAAATTAGTACAGCAAGTAGAGGAGGAGAAGAGCAAAATAAATTGAGTGCCATCCACAATTCGGTGAGTGAGTGCTACAAGCCAAATTCAAGAGATAAAAGGAAGGAAGAGGGAGAACATCTAGTTATGCTAGCCACAAAATCTGAGCTGAGAGAAGTGAGGAACAACTCATATCAAGTACTCTTTGTACTTGTGAACAAAGATGTTTTGATTTCTGCTAACGACATAACATCTCTTCCTAGTGTTGTGGCTGATCTTTTGCAGGACTTTGAATATGTGTTTCCACAAGAAACACCAGCTGGACTACCTCCAATTCGTGGGATTGAGCGTCAAATTGATCTCATTCCAGGGGCTGCACTTCCTAACCGTCCACCATATCGAACCAATCCTAAAGAAACTAAGGAGATACAAAGGCAAGTGCAAGAACTTCTTGATAAAGGTTTTGTTCATGAAAGTTTAAGCCCTTGTGTTGTTCCTGTGATTTTAGTACCTAAAAAAGATGGATCTTGGAGGATGTGTGTTGATTGGAGAGCTATAAATAATATTACCATTCGCTATCGCCATCCTATTCCACTACTAGATGGTATGCTTGATAAATTAAGTGGTTTCACAATTTTTACTAAAATTTATTTGATAAGCGGATACCATCAAATAAGAATTAAAACTAGAGATGAATGGAAAACTGCATTTAGAACAAAATTTGGGTTGTATGAATGGTTAGTGATGCCATTTGGTTTGACAAATGCTCCTAGTACTTTTATGAGATTAATGAACCATGTCTTAAGAACTTTGATTGGAAAA
Organism: Zea mays; assembly: GCF_902167145.1. Classification (NCBI taxonomy): domain Eukaryota; kingdom Viridiplantae; phylum Streptophyta; class Magnoliopsida; order Poales; family Poaceae; genus Zea; species Zea mays. The sequence continues at coordinate 140,194,417 of NC_050099.1, forward strand.
TTTATTGTTATCTACTTTGATGATATTCTAATTTACAACAAATCTTTTAATGAACATGTGAAACACATTTGGCAAGTCTTAGATGAGCTTAGAAAGGAGAAATTATTTGCTAGTCTTGAGAAGTGTAGTTTTTGCACAGACCATGTTGTGTTTCTTGGCTTTGTTGTTTCAGCAAAAGGAATAGAGGTGGATGAATCCAAGGTGAAAGCCATCAAGGATTGGCCAGCTCCAACGAATGTAAGTCAAGTAAGAAGTTTTCATGATCTTGCTGGTTTTTATAGAAGATTTGTGCGAGATGTCAGTACCATCGCTTTTCCTTTAAATGAATTGACAAAGAAAGGTGTTGAATTTAAATGGGGAAACTCACAAGAAGATGCTTTTCAAGAATTGAAGAAACGTTTGACTGAAGCACCTATAGTTATTCTTCCTGATTTCACTAAAACTTTTGAAGTAGAATGTGATGCTAGTGGGATTGGGATAGGAGGAGTTTTGATGCAACAAGGAAAACCTATAACATATTTTAGTGAAAAATTGGGAGGTGCTCAATTAAATTATTCTGTGTATGACAAAGAATTGTATGCTTTGGTCCGAACGCTTGAAACATGGCAACACTACTTATGGCCAAAAGAATTTGTTATTCACTCCGATCATGAAGCTTTGAAGTATTTGAAAGGGCAAGCCAAACTAAACCGTCGCCATGCCAAATGGGTTGAGTTTATCAAAACATTTCCATACATTGTGAAATATAAGAAAGGTAAGGACAATGTAGTCGCTGATACCTTATCTCGAAGGAATGTGTTGTTGAATCAACTAGAGGTAAAAGTTTTGGGTCTTGAAAATTTGAAAGAAATGTATAATGATGATCCTGAATTTTTAGAACCATACATTCATTGTAAAGATGGAAAAGGTTAGGAAAAATATCATATACATGATGGATTTTTGTTTAGAGCTAACAAACTTTGTGTACCAAATTCTTTGGTTAGATTGCTTTTATTGCAGGAGCCACGAGGGAATGGTCCATTTCGTGTTCTTGCCAAGATCAATGATAATGCATACAAGATAGATCTTCAACCGAGCTATGGAGTGAGCAACACGTTCAATGTTGCTGACCTCTTACCATATACAAGTGAAGACACTTCAGAGTCGAGGACGACTCCTTTTCAAGGGGGGAGGATGATATGACCATGTCATTAAGCAACACGTTACAACCCCTAAGTTATACTACATCAACTCAAGTACAACAAACATCATCATCAACCCGAGTCTTTGATGGACCAATTACATGTAGCCGAGCTAAGAAGCTACAACAAGAGGTGCACGCGCTAGTCTTTGATGGACCAATTACACGTAGCCGAGCTAAGAAGCTACAGCAAGAGGTGCACGCGCTACTTTATGAATTTCATTTAAACACTAATGAGAATTTTATGCTACCTAAGTCGTGTATGTTGATATTACTTAGGTTCACCAAAGAGGAAGGACAAAACATATCAAGGGCGAATCAGCAAGAAGAGCTATATCTGAGTCAGTCCAGCACAACAGAACCGTCCAGAAGAAACAGTCATATCTTTTGATTCCCAAAAGCTATGAAGGCCCATAAGTACTTTTTGGAAAGCTCTTGAAGTCTAGTTTCCAATGATTCTAAAGCCGACTTAACCACATCTACCAGAAAGGCAGCCGACCTACTTTAGTGCCGACTGGTCAGAAGGTCAACAGTCAGCTTGATGACCAAGTTTTTGTATTAAACTGCATCATTCTACGAAGTTTCATTAAGCATGCTATACATGGTGAGAAAGCTTATCAAGTTAGCTTTCCAACGCATCTAGCCCCACGTCATTTGAAGATTCCTAGAAGAAGTTATTGTCAAAATACTGAAGGCTGCGCAGAAGTCAAACAGCCACACGGAAATCAGCTCTGCAGATCTCCCGAAGAGGCTCCTTCACATTAGCTCGTGAAAATACTTTTGTTTTGTGTTTATACCTCGCTAAGGCTGGTTGTTACTAGTATAAATACCCCCCTATGTCTATGATGTAAGGCAGCTTATGATAATCTAAAACAGAACCCCTTTGTTCAGCTGTGTGCTAACAAATATTGAGAGTGATCTCTACCCCTTTGCTCTTGTGAATTCCTTCGCGGGATTGCAGAAGCGGCGGCTTCATCCGCTCCCAATTGGTGCTCCTACTCCCTTCGATGTCTCCTCGATTGATTGTAGGCTGTGTTGGTTGGTTCTTTGAGAGTGTGGTTGGGCGAATCCTCGATTCAGGCTGCCGGTTAAAGACGGTGGTTGGCTTCGAGTTTTATTTGTCAGGTTGCACTAGTTATCGCTGCTTGCAGCAAGTTATCTTGGCTTCTTTGAAGCTAGTTATCTGAAGATTGATCCTACGTCGTGAAGATCGGGCATCGTGACGCATCAGGATGTGAGCACCGCCAAGTCGCTGTTCATCCGCCATGAGAGCGGCGTCTGGGCTTCGCTGCGGTCCTAGAGGGCCGCGCTTGCCGAGGCTAATGAACGCCTCGCCCAACGGAACACCGAGGTGGCGGACCTTTGGCTGCTCCGTGATGAGCTGAAGGCAGAGGCGGCGGCAGCGCGGGCAGAGGCAACGTTGGCACGGACAGAGGCGCAGCAGCGACAGCTGGAGCTTGGCCAGGTCATCGGCGAGCGGGACCAATTTCTGAGCCAAGCTACCGAGGCCGTGGGCCGGGCTGAGGCCCTTGAGGGTCAGCTGGTCGAGGTGTCTGCTCGGACCGAGGCCCTTGTGGAGGACCTGGCCATGGCCGTCGGGTCTGCCCAGTCCGCCCAAGTCGTGGCCTCGCAGGAGCGTGCCCAGGCCGAAGGTATGTTTTGCCCGCTTTGTGACTTCGATTCAGCTTCATTCTTCAACTCGTGTCTGAAGAATTTTGTTCGGCTGTCTGCAGAGCTCGAGACGGCTCTTAACGAGTCCGTCAAGGCGCATGCCCAGGCGCATGCCCAGGCATGCCCAGGTGACGAGTGGGGTATCCGTATCCCGGAGGCGTAGGAGTCCCTCGGCTCGGTCGGCCTTGCCGCTTACGTGTACTCTCGTCGTTTTTAGGATCCCGCTATATATCATTACAGAAGTCGAAAGCACGAAAGTCGTTTTGGTAGAAAACTTTTCCGAGGAAAATTTTTTTGACGCATAGGGGGTTCCCCCCTTCTAGCCCCCGAGGGAGGGTTGGGCTTTGCCGAGGCAAGGCTGACCCTTCCTTGATGGTTAGACTTTATGTAAAGAAAACGAGGTACATAAACGACTTGAAACATTTAAGGGTAGAAGCGACGTAGCTGTTGGATGTTCCAAGCGTTGTTGTAGACCTCGCCTTGATTGTTGGCCAGCTTGTATGTCCCGGGCTTCAAAATCTCGGCGATGATGAACGGCCCTTCCCAGGGAGGAGTAAGCTTGTGGCGTCCTCGGGCGTCTTGTCGCAGCCGAAGCACCAAGTCTCCCACTTGGAAGCCTCGGGGCCGAACCCTTCGGGCATGGTAGTGTCGCAGAGACTGCTGATACCGTGCCGAGTGTAGTAAGGCCACGTCCCGGGCTTCTTCGAGCTGGTCCAGTGAGTCCTCTCGGCTGGTCTAGTTGCTTCGGTCGTCGTACGCCTTTGTCCTGGGGGAACCGTATTCTAAGTCTGTGGGGAGGACGGCCTCGGCCCCATAGACTAGAAAGAACGGCGAGAAACCCGTTGCTCGGCTCGGCGTCATCCTCAGACTCCAGACTACCGAGGGTAGCTCTTTCATCCACCGTTTGCCGAACTTGTTGAGGTCGTTGTAAATCCTCGGTTTAAGTCCCTACAAAATCATACCGTTGGCACGCTCCACCTGCCCATTCGTCATGGGGTGAGCTACGGTGGCCCAGTCCACACAGTTGTGGTGGTCCTCGCAGAAGTCTAGGAATTTCTTCCCGGTTTACTGTGTGCCATTGTCGGTGATGATGGAGTTCTGGACCCCAAAGCGATGGATGATGTTGGTGAAGAACGCCACCGCCTGCTCGGACCTGATGCTGGTCAAGGGTCGGACCTCGATCCACTTGGAGAATTTGTCGATGGCGACCAGCAGGTGCGAGAAGCCCCCGGGTGCCTTCTGCAAGGGACCGATGAGGTCCAGACCCCACATGGTGAATGGCCAGGTGATGGGTATCGTCTGCAGGGCCTGAGCGGGCAAGTGCGTCTGCCTTGTGTAGAATTGACACCCTTGGCAGGAGCGTACAATCCTAGTGGCGTTGGCCACTGCGGTCGGCCAGTAGAAACCTTGTCGGAAGGAGTTTCCCACGAGTGCCCGAGGTGCTGCGTGGTGACCGCAAGCCCCTGAGTGTATTTCTTGCAACAGCTCTTGTCCTTGGGCGACGGATATGCATCGTTGGAGAATGCCCGAGGGGCTACGGTGATAGAGGTCCTTTTCATCTCCCAGTAAGACGAACGACTTGGCGCGACGTGCCAGTCACCGAGCTTTGGCCTTGTCGAGGGGTAGCTCTCCTTGGAGGAATATTCTAGGTATGGGGTCTGCCAGTTCGGATTTGGCGTGACCCCATTCTGCTCTCCCTCGATGCGCAGGGCTTCACCTTCGACGGTCGAGGGTACCTCGGGCTGGGCCGAGGCCTCCTCGAGCTCGGGCGTGTCGTCGATCTTGATGGATGGTTGATGTAGGTCTCTGGAGAAGACGTCTGGGGGAACCGTCGTTCGCCCCGAGGCTATTTTAGCCAGCTCGTCCGCAGTCTCGTTGTACCGTCGAGCGATGTGGTTGAGCTTCAGCCCGTAGAACTTGTCTTCCAGGCGCCGAACTTCGTCGCAGTAGGCCTCCATCCTTTGGTCGCGACAGTGGGAGTTCTTCATGACTTGGTCAATGACAAGCTGCGAGTCGCCACGAGCGTCGAGGCGCCGAACCCCTAGCTCGACGGTGATGCGCAGCCCATTAACCAAAGCCTCGTACTCGGCCATGTTGTTTGACGCCGGGAAATGGAGGCGTATCACATAGCGAAGATGCTTTCCGAGGGGTGAAACGAAGAGCAGGCCAGTGCCTGCTCCGGTCTTCATGAGCGACCCGTCGAAGTACATGGTCCAAAGTTCGGCCTGGATCGGAGCTATTGGCAATTGGGTGTCGGCCCATTCAGCCAGGAAGTCAGCCAAGACTTGGGACTTTATGGCCTTCCGAGGGGCAAATGAGAGTGTTTCGCCCATGAGTTCCACTGCCCACTTTGCTGTCCTACCCGAGGCCTCACGACACTGGATGATCTCCCCCAGGGGGAAGGATGACACCACAGTCACCGGATGAGACTCGAAGTAGTGTTGCAACTTTCGCCGTGTCAGAATTACTACATACAGTAGCTTCTGAATTTGTGGGTAGCGGATCTTGGTCTCGGATAGCACTTCGCTGATGAAGTAGACCGGCCTCTGGACGAGCAGTGCATGCCCTTCCTCTCGTCTCTCGACTACGATCGCGGCGTTGACCACCTGAGTGGTTGCGGCTACGTAGATCAAGAGGGCTTCTCCTGCGGCGAGGGGCACCAAGATGGGCGCATTGGTAAGGAGTGTCTTAAGGTTTCCGAGGGCTTCCTTGGCCTTGGGGGTCCAAGTGAAGCACTCGGCTTTCCTTAAGAGGCGGTACAAGGGCAGGCCTTTCTCACCGAGGCGCGAGATGAAGCGGCTCAGGGCCGCAAGGCATCCAATGACCCTTTGTACTCCTTTCAAATCTTTGTTCGGTCCCAAGTCGGTGATGGCCGCGAATTTCTCCGGGTTGGCTTCGATGCCTCGCTCGGAGACGATGAACCCCAGGAGCATGCCTCAGGGGACTCCGAAGACACACTTCTCGGGATTGAGTTTTACACCTTTCACTCTCAAACACTTGAACGTTGTCTCAAGGTCAGAGAGGAGGTCGGAAGCTTTCTTCGTCTTGACAACGATGTCATCGACGTAAGCTTCGACCATTTGGCCGATGTGTTCTCCAAACACGTGGTTCATGCACCCTTGGTATGTTGCACCTGCAATCCTCAAGTCAAATGGCATAGTATTATAACAATACATGCCAAAAGGTGTGATGAAAGAAGTCGCGAGCTGGTCGGACTCTTTCATCTTGATTTGGTGATAACCTGAATAGGCGTCGAGGAATGACAGGGTTTCGCACCCAGCAGTGGAGTCCACAATTTGGTCGATGCGAGGCAAAGGGTAGGGAACCTTCGGACATGCTTTGTTCAACCCGGTGTAGTCGACGCACATCCTCCACTTCCCACCTTTCTTTTTCACAAGCATAGGGTTAGCTAACCATTCGGGATGGAATACCTCTTTGATGAACCCTGCAGCCAATAGCTTGTGGACCTCCTCACTCATGGCTCTGCGCTTTTCTTCGTCGAAACGGCGCAGATGTTGCTTCACGGGTCGGGCTTCGGCTCGAATGTCCAGTGAGTGCTCGGCGACATCCCTCGGTATGCCAGGCATGTCCGAGGGACTCCACGCAAAAACTTCGGCGTTTGCGCGGAGAAAGTCGACGAGCATTGCTTCCTATTTGGGGTCGAGCTTGGAGCCAATCCTGACTTGCTTGCCATCGTCGTTGCTGGGGTCGAGAGGGATAGATTTAACCGCCTCAGCTGGCTGAAAGTTGCCGGCGTGTCGCTTCGCATCTGGAGCCTCCTTGGGGAGGCACTCTAGGTCGGTGATGAGGGCCTCGGACTCGGTGAGGGCCTCAGCGTACTCCACGCACTCCACGTCGCATTCGTACGCGTGGTGGTACGTGGATCCGACGATGGTGACCCCGTTGGGCCCCGGCATCTTGAGCTTGAGATACGTGTAGTTGGGGACGGCCATGAACTTGGCGTAGCATGGCCTTCCCAACACCGCGTGGTAGGTCCCTCGGAACCCGACCACCTCGAACGTGAGGGTTTCTCTTTGGAAGTTGGAGGGAGTCGAAGCAGACGGGCAAATCGATTTGTCCAAGGGGCAGGACGCGCTTTCCGGGGACGATCCCGTGAAAGGGTGTCGCGCCGGCCCGGATCGTGGATAGATCGATTCCCAAGAGTCCTAGGGTCTCGGCGTAGATGATGTTGAGGCTGCTGCCTCCGTCCATGAGGACCTTGGTGAGCTTAGCGTTGCCGATGACAGGATCGACAATGAGCGGGTACCTTCTTGGGCTCGGCACGCAGTCGGGGTGGTCTCCTTGGTCGAAGGTGATGGGCTTGTCGGACCAGTCTAGGTAGACCGGCGCCGCCACCTTCACCAAGCAGACCTCCCGGCGCTCCTGCTTGCGGTGCCGAGCCGAGGCGTTCACCACTTGCCCACCAAAGATCATGAAACAACCGTGGATCCCTGGGAACTCCTCTGCCTTGTCGCCCTCTTTCTTGTTGTTGTCTTGGCCTTTGCCATCTTCCGCCGGGGGCCCGGCCTTATGGAAGTAGCGCCGAAGCATGACGCATTCCTCAAGGGTGTGCTTGATGGGACCCTGGTGATAGGGGCACGACTCCTTGAGCATCTTGTCGAACAGGTTGGCCCCTTCGGGAGGCTTCCGAGGGTTCCTGTGCTCGGCAGCAGCGACAAGATCAGCGTCAGCGGCATCGCGCTTTGCTTGCGACTTCTTCTTGGCCTTCTTCTTCGTGCCCTGCTGGGCGGACGCCTCGGGGACGTCTTCCTGCTGCCTCTCCTTAGGCTGCTTGTCCTTCCGGAAGATGGCTTCAACCGCCTCCTGACCAGAGGCGAACTTGGTGGCTATGTCCATCAACTCGCTCGCCTTGGTGGGAGTCTTGCGCCCCAGTTTGCTCACCAGATCTCGGCAAGTGGTGCCGGCGAGGAACGCCCCGATAACATCCGAGTCGGTGATGTTGGGCAGCTCGGTGCGCTGCTTCAAAAACCACCGGATGTACTCTCGAAGGGTTTCCCCTGGCTGCTGGCGGTAGCTTCAGAGATCCCAGGAGTTCCCAGGGCGCACGTACGTGCCTTGGAAATTTCCAGCGAAAGCCTTGACCAGGTCGTCCCAGTTGGAGATCTGCGCAGGAGGCAGATGCTCCAGCCAGGCTCGGGCGGCGTCGGAGAGGAACAGGGGGAGGTTGCGGATGATGAGGTTGTCGTCGTCCGTCCCTCCCAGCTGGCAGGCCAGCTGGTAGTCCGCGAGCCATAGCTCCGGCCTCGTCTCCCCCGAGTACTTGGTGATAGTAGTTGGGGCTCGAAACCAGGCTGGGAATGGTGCCCGTCGTATGGCCCGGCTGAAGGCTTGCGGACCTGGTGGTTCGGGCGATGGACTCCGATCCTCCTCGTTGTCGTAGCGTCCTTCGCGCCTAGGGTGGTAGCCTCGGCGCACCTTCTCGTCGAGGCGGACTCGACGGTCGCGACGGTGTTGCTCGTTGCCGAGGCGATCCGGGGCCGCAGGCGTCCCGTCCCACGTGCGCTCGGCGTGGACGGAGGCGTCCCGCACGCGTCGGGAGGATGTTGTGTGATGCTCCTAGGGGCATCCTCGCCTTCGGGAGGCAGAGCTCTCGGCTTGTCGGACCACAGCGTGCTCCAGGAGATTCTTGAGTTCGCCCTGGATACGCCGCCCCTCGGTGGTGGATGGCTCCGACATCGTTCGGAGCAGCATCACTGCTGCAGCCAGGTTCTGGCCGGTCTCGCTAACGGCCGGGGGCAGCGCTGCCCTGGCATTGTCAACGATACGGCGCTGGACGTCCTGGGTCCGACGACGTGCTTCTCCGGCGAGTGCTTGGCCTGCCCACTCCTGCTCGATGTTTTGCCGGAGCTGCACAAGTCACCCTGCCTCCTCGTCGAGCTTGGCCTGCATCTCGCGGATTTGCTCGAGCTGTATGTCCTGACCCCCCGCAGGGACTGGGACAACAGCTAGCTCCCGCGGGATGTCAACGCAAGACACAGGCGTAGGGGGGTCATTCTCCGGCATACCGAGGTGGTTGCCTTCGTCGAGATCCCCAAGATCGACGTGGAAACATTCGCGACTTGGGCCATAACCCTCGTCGTCAAGGCTATGGCTATCATCAGAGCAACCAGAGAGGCAGTAGTTACATGCGGTCACGAAGTATCGCATGGCACTGGGATCACGGAGTTCGGAGAAGTCCCAACCGGAGTCGGGACTGTCGTCTTCCTCGGAACCCGGGGGCCTGTAGGTTGAGATGGCCGCCAGTCGATCCCAGGTTGACCACATATGGTACCCTGGGGGTTAGGATATGCCCTAGCGAAAGCGCTCACCGAAGCGGAGTCGCTTGGTGGATCGAAGCTGAATCGAAAGGGCACGGGATGGAAAACGGACGATACCTCTTGGTCGATGGACGGTGGTGAGGTCACGTCGGGGACGGAGCGCACCGTCATCTCAGGTACGAGGCTAACGCCCAGCAAGTCCTTCATAAGGGTGCTGGCGTCGTCAGTCCGCTTGTCGTTGGCACGTCGCGAGGAAGCGACACCCGTCGTTGTCCCAGGCGTGAGGACGACGCCCGACATGTGTCCCCCGCTGGGGTGCAGGTATCGTCGACTCGCACTGGAGCGACAGCCGACGAGGTGCTGCCTCCCGCCTGGCCACGGTTGCCCCGTCTCCTCCTTCTGCGGCGAGGAGGGTGGCGAGGCAAACCCGAATGCTCCTCTTCCGCCACGGAGGGAAGACGCCGTCGAGTTCGCCGCCACCGGGCGAGCCGGCGACCGTCGTCGTTGTCGTGCCGCGAGGGGAGGAGTACCATGTTGTAGCTGCCGTCGAGGGACATGAACTCGAGACTCCCAAAGCGGAGCACCGTCCTAGGCTGAAGAGGTTGCTGAAGACTCCCTATCTGGAACTCAACGGGAAAGAGTTCGTTAACACGCATCAGGCCCCTACCTGGCGCGCCAACTGTCGATGTTTCGGACCCGGGGGGGTCCCTGGACTGACTAGTAAATTTGTCGTTGCATGTCCCTGCCCAGATGGGTTGGCGCGAGATGGAACACAAAGGGGGAATGAGACTTGTATTATCCTGCACCAGGGTGCTTGTAGTAGGGGTTACAAGCGTGTCGCGAGAGAGAGAGAGAGAGGGAGCCTGTTCGTTAGCTCGTCCCTCCGTGCGAACCCCCTACAGGAAGGCACTGGACCTCCCTTTTATAGATGCAAGGAGAGGGTCCAGATGTACAATGGGGGTGTAGCTAGGTGCTAACGTGTCTGGCAGAGAGGTGCCTGAGCCCTGTGTACATGCCAACGTGGCTGTCGGGGGAGAGCCTGAGCCCTGTATGCGTGATAACGTGGCCGTCGGAGAAATGCCTGAGCCCTGTATGAAGCACAGCTGGCGGTGCGGCTGGGACCCTGCTGACGTCTCCTTGCTATCGTAAGGGGATGAGAACCACCGGCGTCATGGTCGCACGCGGGGCACCATCATTACCCGTTGCCGGGGTAAGCTAGATGGGACGCCAGTCTTGTCCCTTGTAGCCTGAGCTAGCTAGGAGTAGGGTAATGATGCATCCCCTGTGATGCGGTCGGTCCGAGCCCAGGGTCGGGCGAGGCAGAGACTTCTCCTGAGGCCGAGGCCGGGGTCGGACAAGGACGCGATTCCTCCCAAGGCCGAGGCAGAGTCTGAGTCCTGGGGTCGGGCGAGGCCGAGATCTCCTCTCGAGGCCGGGGCCTGAGGTCGGGCGAGGCGGAGCTTCCTGTTGCTCCCGAGGCTGGACTCGGCTGTTGTCAGCCTCTCCTGGGTGGTTGGCACAGCAGTCGGAGCGGGGCGAGCGGCGCTGTTTTCCTGTCAGATTGGTCAGTAAAGGGGGGAAGTGACTGCGGTCACTTTGGCCTGGCCGACTGAGGCGCGTGTGTCAGGATACGGTGTCAGGCGATCCTCGCATTGAATGCGCCTGCGACGCGGTCGGTTGGTGAGGTGGCTTGGCCAAGGTTGCTTCACAACGAAGCCTGCCTGAGCCGGGCTTTGGGAGAGCCGAGGGTGTGCCCACTGCCTGAGGAGGCCCTCGGGCGAGGCGTGAATTCGTCCGGGACTACTGTTCCCGCCCGAGGCTGGGCTCGGGCGAGATCGCGTCCTTTGGGTAGACGAAGCCTTGACTTGAACCGTGCCCAACAGTCCTTGCGGTTTGTCCTGGTGGTGTTTACCAGCCGTGTTTAGGAGTGTTGGGGGTACCCTTAATTACGGTACCCGACAAGACCCAATCCAAAAAAACTCACCAACGAGGTAATCATCCACGCAGATGTCCGTATCAAAATTGGCACCAACCGCCGCTGCTTTGTCGGTGCGCACCTGCGACGACGGCCTTCGCTCCTTCACGGGTTCAATCGAGGGCGGCTTGCTCGCGCCAGAAGCGGCAGCCCTCGAACCCGCCGAAGACTTGCTGGGCCCGGGGACGGCAGGCTTCGCTGCCGGCGGTGGTTTGCTGCCGCCAGGGGCAGCGGACTTCGCGCCTCCCCGCGCTCGCTTCACCTCGCGCATAGGGTCCCCGACCCTAGTGATTGCCCGGCGCTTCCGCGCCACATCTTGACGATCCTTGTCCATCACTGCTGATACAACAGCAGCAATATTCCACCCATAAGGAAAAATCTTCAATTCACGAGCCATATGAGACATAAACATGTCCTCGCCGGCCGCACGGGGAATTAGAACGTTCCTTGGCCATCGACCCCTAGTAACCTTCAGCATTCGCGTCGAAGACTCCCGGAGCTCGGGCGAAGGCATCCTTCCCCCGAGGGTCGCGCAAGTCCCCATCAACTCCACAGCAAAACGCTCAGAGACCCCCAACCCCCCCCCCCCCCCACTGCAGTACCTATTTTTCTCTTCTTAGTGGCTGGGGCAGCCTCCCTCGAAGGGCCTTCCTCAGCCACGGCCACTGTTTTTTTCCCACGGCGATCAGCAGCCGCAACAGCATCATCTCCAGGGTAGCCACCGTATGGCAAACGGTTTATTTCGAAGACCCGATTCAAGTGAACGTTGGACCCTCGGATATCCCAACTCCGTAGACTCTCCGTCCTCGGCGCATACCGCCCCACAATCCTCACCGCCCCGTCCTCCACTTCACGAACGAACGCGGCCGGGTCTCGGCCGCGCAGATCTAAGGAGAAGGTCGGACTTCGCACCAGCTGCTGGCCCAAAGTAGGCATCTGGTGAGGGCATACTTCGCCCAGCACCCAGCCATGCGCCAGGGGCCACACTCCATAACCAATGAACTCCTCAACTAAATCACGCCCACTGCTCATGCGGGCAGCACACCGGAGGGCCCCTTCGTCCTCATCATCCTCTGCCACCTCAAATTGTGGGAATGCCACCTAGCAATGGGAACACATCACGGCCGCAAGGAGCCCTGGGAGGTCTTCGACTTCGCTTCCCGAAACATAAAACCAATAATCCCACCAGTTGCCCACTTATTGCGAGCACAGGGAACTAACTCCACAACTTCTACCGAAGTCTTTCCGGTCCTCAGCGTGAAGGTGCATGATCCAAACTGTGCAATCTTGTTTTCAATATTTCTTTTTTGCCAATGCAGACAGTAATTCTTGGCGAAGACCTCTATGGAAGGCTGGCCACTGTACGAAGTCGCCGCCCAGACATACTTCGCCAGGGCCACCATGGCGTTCGATGTCAACTGGTGGACCTGGACCTCAAATCTCTGCAGGACCTCCGCCACGAAACGATGTGTAGGTAGGCAAAGGCCGGTGGTGAAGAACACCTCAAACACGACTAACTCGCCCTCGGGCTCGGGAACCTCTTCCGCCCCCGGGACACGCCCAACATCGTTCCCAAAATACCCCAACTGTTGCATATCCTACACGCGAACTCCACTGTGTGGCCCGGCTGTAACTCCACCGCTGCCAAATCGCTCAAGGTATCTTCGGATGACGAATCGACCGGCGGCATGTTTGCAGCAGATGAGGAAGAAGACGACATCGTTACTTACCGTCGGCGGCGGCGTGCGGTTTGTTTGACGTGGGCCAGATATCCAATGCAGAAGGAACCAGGAGGGCTGGCGAGCGGGCGAGCGGTTTCAAAAAATTAGGGTTTTCCGGCGCACGCAAGGGTGAGAGTCAGCCCGCGCCGCGCCGCCCCTTTTTATACACACGACGCGACGCTTCAGGAAACCCGCAGTCCAACAGTGCCACGTCCCATCAACGGTCACCTCAAAAACCCCCGCGGGACCACTTCGAGCGAGGGCAACGTCTCCACCATCTAGCGACGTCTTTGGCACCAGATGACTCAGTCGAACTGGTCCCTCGGAGGGCAAATGTTGGGGCGAAGGCGAAGACGCTACTCTTCGCTCGAAGCATTCATCACGTCGCTACATCAACGAACGCGTGACGACTGGCGTGGTTGCCCTTCGTCCTCTCCATTGCAAGACGAAGGCCAGACCCCCACGAAGTCTACTAGTCTCGCGTCCCTCATCTCGCCTGGAGGCCCACGTGGAATTCGGCCCACTGCAACGGGCCCCGCGTGGACAGGTAGGTTACGGGCCTCATCTGTAATAGCTTTTCTGTAATGACGGTCTGTAACCCCCCTATATGGGAATATTCTGGGGATAATCCGGGAACCCGAGGACATAACCGTCCTTGTCTTGGGACGTTCGACACTCGGGTACCTATAAATACCCCCGTATAGTGCCCTTGAGAGGCCATATTAACAGAGCAATTGTCATCCCGCGTTAAACTTTGCTTGCACCCTTTCCACTCCCCCGTTGGATCAACTTGCCCAGGAGAGCAAGTTCCAACAGACATTCTTCGCCACCACTACCTAGATGCCGGCGACGACCAGATCTAGGAAGCGCTCTGATTCCGTGACGCGAACCCTAGACTACAGGGACAACCTAGCCCCTTTGCTCGTCGACGCACCTCACAGGCACTTGGAATCGTCGTCGCCGCCTCCCAACTTTGGGGAGACACTATGGGACGACGTCGTCACCCCCCGATTTCGACATCAGTCCGAAGGAGAGCATGTGGGTGGTTGATGTCGTCTGCAGTGGTGGCCTTGCTGCTCCTAGATCCCATCACGGGAGGGGGAGCGGGGTTGCAGATGACGACGAGGGGAGGGGTGCGCGACGGGGGATGACAACAGGCGTGGGGACGACGACACAGCGGAGGTAGCGGCAAGCATATTGACGAGGGATGTGAAGAAGAGGAGGAAGGGAAGGAGTCCAGTACCGATGACGGAGGCGAGGAGAGGGATGGTGGAGCGGAGCAAGGTGGGAGGAGGATGTTTTTCCTTCCATGGATCGAGTTATGTTGTGGCGATGGACTCGCGAGTCGTGGGGGCGGCTATCTCGGCGCATCGCGTGTGGGGCGGGGAGGACGACGGCTATCACGCCAGCGGGCATCGCGCGAGGGGGGGCATGGGCGAGCGGGCGGGGGCAGGAGGGGGCGCGCTAGCATGTGGACGGTTGAACAGATGGGGGAGGGAAGGAGCGAGAGAGACGGGGAGGGAGAAGTGGAGCACGACAGCGCGGAGACGGAGGCGAGGCAGGACGTTGCTGGAGCGGGTGGATCCGTTGGGCGTAGCGGTGACACGACTGGCATGATTTCCGGGAGGCGGACAGCGAGGCTTGCGCGAGGAGGGGGCGGACAGGCGCGAAGGGGGGGGGGGGGTAGGGGCATGGTGAAATTGTGTGGACGCTCACATTGGAGTCTTATAAAATAGTAAAGATAAAGATAATATAATATATAGATTAATAGCGCGGAATGCATTGGCCTGGTGTGGCTATGCTGTTGAAATATTAGCTTATAATAATAATAATAATAATTATTATTATTATTATTATTATTATTATATGTTGTGGAAGAGGGCTATTTTGTTTTCATCGTCGTTTTTAAATTTAAATACAAAAAATAGAAAAAATTAAAAGATAGGATGCACGGAAAACAAAAAATAGAGATAGATATATATTGAAAAAATATATATTAGAAGAAGAGAAATGTTAAATGTATATTGAAAAAATGGGAATGATAGCTATTTGAGGACAAATTTTAAATCGTACTATAACGTTACTATTTTGGACTGAGAAAGTATGTCAGGTTTGGTTTCAAATGTGCTGCCTCGAGTTTCATGTCAAATGCCAAATGAGACCCGATGTACACATTAACACGTGCCACATTTGATCACAAGAAGGGCATTTAGTACACATACACGTACTGCATATGCAGTGTACATAATGTAGTACACTACTCGACCACAAAGCCCTGAGCACATCAGGGTAATGTTAGGAGCTCAGTTGCTATAGCACAGGGGATGTTTAGAATGACTCTAAGTTACAGCTTCAGTGTAAAGATATAGCTTATAATATCGATTTAAATAGTTTTAAAAATATTTTTAATCTAAATAATAAATAAAATGATTTATATAAACGTCTTCTAAAGACTCATAGTTTCAACTCTACAATTTTTTGGAGCATCTAATGATCTGCTCCGCCAAACATTCTAAAGCTGGAGCTATCCTAAATATGGTCTTAATGTAAGGCGAGGTAATTCAGACTTGAGACGGTCACATTATACCTAGACTCCTAGAGACCGCTTAGGCTTCGTTTAGTGGACAGAGAAATAGAGGGGATCCACGTAGAGTAATCATCGATATCTCGCTATTCAATGCTTAGGGTTGATTTGATGGACAGGGAAATGAAGGGAGGATTCCTCCCTACATTTCCTTCATTTCTCTGTCCACTAAACCAGCACTTAATGTAGCTTCTCTCGTCTCTGGCTGTACGAATTGAATCATACGCCAAATAAACTAGATAGTTTGAGTCATTATGGAACAAAAAACACAACGAATATATCACAGTTACATGATAAACAAAAGAAAGATTTATGAGCAAACGACCAAATAATAACTAATCACACACTTATATGATGAAGACAAACTTGTTTGGACATCAGATCGAGCGATGAACAGCAACTGAGGGGAAGAGAAAGAGGCAGTAGATTAGTTCAAACATGGATTAGGTCCGGTGGTTGACATGGCCAGCTTTATTTGCCATGATGATACTTGTCCTGGCCGTTTTTAGCAACCGCTCTGACCAGCTTCTATACTAGTAGGACATTAGAGTGGACAGTGTAGCACGTACTAGCTATAGAAATCGTGGTTCCTTTGGTTTTTCCTCTTTCTCGGCACCTTACTGCACAGTATTAATTCTACAGTGAATGGGACGGAGGAGGAGCGGCCGCAGTTCGCAACAAACAAGACCTTAGGCGAATATCCTATTGCATTGTTTAGTGGCAACACGGCACCGACCACGTGGATCGTGATCGAGTCTGATGCTGGTGTGTAGCTAATTAAATAAACTGTTAGTCACAGTAAGCTTGATTAGGCCGGAGATAGACCGGCAGGTTCTACTTTTTCCTGCTAAATAAACTGTTTGTCTTCCAAAAGCTCCATTATCTACGTACTGGTCTTGTTTTGTGCATAATACTAGCCAACTGTCTCGAAATCTATAGAACACAAAATCATTGTTGTCGTACTGAAGTGTGTGTTCACCACAACTTGTTCAACGATTTTTAGTCGGCGTGAGCGTACGTGGCGTGCTTCTCATCTCACACGTACGATTTAATTATTTCAAGACTGATTCTTTTTTCACTTTTTTTTCAAGACTGATAAGAACCCTAGGTTAGGGGCCTTTCGCTCCTGCGTTCTTCCATAATTATGGGATTAGGGTGATTTTTTCTATTTTTATCAGGTATTTTGTTTATAAAATCTAATAAATCAATTGTTTAGAGTGTTTTGAACTATTACCTCCTAATAGGTAACCGAAGTAAATAACGGAGTACCATAGCACTGCCCTATATTAAAATTTTGTACAACTTGAAAAATAACAAGAGTCAAATCTACGCGGCAGTACTCAAACACGCTCTTACACCGGTCTATCCGACCGCTCCGAAAACTTCTAGTATCATGGTTGGAGATATGCCTAAAAGACGGTTATAAACAATTCAGATTAGAATCCAACTCATATTGGAATTAGAGGTTTAATCAGACACGACCCATTAACACACTCAATAAATATATAGAAAGGGACTAGAGTTATGTCACCCCATCGTTTCTCTTGGACCTGATCGCGAAACTCGATGCGCACATGATGCTAGCACACCGACGTATGGTGTCCCTCCCTATACGTGTGGACTACGTGCAGGTGCGGCTACGACTGCTGCTGATCTTCTATGGAGGATGAGACGATCGTGATCAAAATACTTCATCTCCATTGACGCATTCCTACATCGAATCGCTACTCCAACTCTTCTTTCGCTGTGCTACACGTCTATAGTGGTTGAAAGAAACGTGTACGCCTAAAAGATGGGGTGAATTAAGACTTCTATTTTTCATGCTCTAAACTAGGCCAATATTTAATCTCTTAAACAAAAACTTATGTGAATTAAGACTTTGTTTGGATATTCTAGTATTTACCCCAATCCACATGTCTTGAGGTGGATTGGGGTGTAAATTAGTTTAAATTACACCCCAATCCACCTCAATACATATGGATCGGGGTCAATACTAGAGTACCCAAACTAGCCCTAATGGAAAAAGACATACTCTCCCTGTCAGAAAACTCTCTATGTGGGAAGAGCACATGATTATAAGAGGAAACAAGAGATGATTGAAATAGACTAACTCCCCCTTAAACTATGCATAGGTGAAAGGGAAATGGGCCTAATCATTTCCTATAATCAATTTTGGTGGTTGACGTCCATCACAAACCACGTGGACTAATTAGTTTGCCAAGATGTCTTTTATCTCAGGTGCATAAGGTTCAACACAAACCAAGAAAGAAATTAAGTTGGGGAATCAAATAGATTTGGAGCAAAGGACTTGAGAGTGTGCTGCCAGTGGCGCACCGGACTGTCCGGTACCCTAGGCCGAGCAGCACTCAAACCAGCCACTCTCGGGTTTCTTCAAGGCGCGCTCCGCTATAATTCACCGGACTATCTGGTGTGCACCGGACATGTCCGGTGAGCCAACGGAGCAACGGCTACCTGGCGCCAACGGTCGTCTGCCAAAAGTGACCAATGGTGAACAGTGCGCGGCAAAGCTAAGAGCAGAGAAGTCAGGGCACACAGGACATGTCCGGTGTGGCACCGGACTATCCGGTGCAGCTACAGGACAAAGGGTTCCAACGGTCGACAGCTCCAAACCCCAACGGGCGCGCTGACGTGGCGCGCACTAGACAGTGAACAGTACCTGTCCGGTGCGCCACCGGACTGTCTGGTGTGCCCATCGCCAGCAAAAACAACCAACGGCTAGGAAGTGGTTGGAGGCTATAAATACCCCCAACCACCTCCTTCAATGGTATCCAAGTTTTCTGAAGTTCCTATTCAATACAAGAGCAATAGCATTCACTCCAAGACACATTCCAAATATCAAATCCTCTCCAAGTCTCAAAATCTACTCAACCACTTAGTGACTTGAGAGAGAGAGAGTGAGTTTTGTGTTCATTTGTTGCTCTTGTTGCTTGGATTGCTTTCTCCTTCCCATTCTTATTTCTCTAAGTGCTTTGTAAAGCTAGCAAGAGACACCTAAGTGTGTGGTGATCTTTGCGGGGTCTTAGTGACCCAAGTGATTAAGGAGAAAGCTCATCCGGTCTAAGTGACCGTTTGAGAGAGGGAAAGGGTTGAGATAGACCCGACTTTGTGGCCTCCTCAATGGGGACTAGGTTCTTAGGAACCAAACCTCGGTAAAACAAATCACCGTGTTCACTTGTATTGATATCCGTTTGATTTGTTTGCCCTTTCCTCTCTCTAAAGTTTCCTTGCTAATATTGATTTGAGTTTGCTCCCAAACGTCATCCGCATTAATTGAGCAACTCATAGCAAGAGAAACAATCTTTCGCACTCGAATTTATTTCTAACACTAACGTCGGCCTTAGTGTGTGTTTAAGTTTATAAATTTCAGGTCTCGCCTATTCACCCCCCTCTAGGCAACTATCAAGTGGTATCAGAGCCAATGCTTCATTAAGAGTCTAACAAACTCGAAGTGATGTCTGGAGATCATGCCAAGAGGGAGATCGTCACCGGCAACAAGGCCGTAGGCTCGGGAAGGACTCTATCAAGGGAGTCCAGCGACAAATACAAGGAGGAATCCTCTTCCTCCATCAAGTCACATAGGAGGGGTGACAATAAGAAAAAGAAAATAAAGAAGGTGGTCTACTACGAGACCGACTCTTCATCACCCTCCACATCTGGTGCCGAGTCTACAACTTCAAAGCGCCACGAGCGTATAAGTATAGTAAGATGCCTCTTCGCTATCCTCACATTTCAAAGCATGCTCTTCTACTTTCAGTACCCCTAGGCAAACCACCATATTTTGATGGTGAAGATTATTGTATGTGGGGTGATAAAATGAGGCACCATCTAACCTCACTCCACAAAAGCATTTGGGATATTGTTGAGTTTAGAGCGCAGGCACCACAGGTGGGCGACAAGGACTATGACTCGGACGAGGCTGCCCAAATTAGGCATTTTAACTCCCAAGCAACTTCTATACTCCTTGCCTCCTTGTGTCGAGAGTAGTATAATAAGGTGCAAGGGTTAAAAATGCCAAAGAAATTTTGGACGTCCTCAAAACGACGCACGAAGGGGACGAGGTGACCAAGATCACCAAGCGGGAGACGATCGAGGGAGAGCTCGATCGATTCATCCTCAACAGAGGAGAAGAGCCACAAGCGATGTACAATCGGCTCAAAACAATGGTGAATCAAGTGTGCAACCTCGGGAGCACCAAATGGGATGACCATGAAATGGTCAAGGTTATTCTAAGATCCCTTGTTTTTCGTAATCCTACTCAAGTTCAATTAATACGTGGGAATCCTAGATATAAACAGATGTCTCCTGAGGAAGTGATTGGTAAGTTTGTGAGCTTTGAACTTATGATCAAAGACTCCAAACACATTGTCAACTTGGAGCAAGGCGCCACCTCTACACCCGAGGTGCAACCCGTTGCATTCAAAGCAACGGAAGAAAAAGTAGGAGTCTACACAAAGTAGACTTCCAATCGACGCCTCCAAGCTCGACAACGAGGAGATGGCTCTTATCATTAAGAGCTTTCAACAAATCCTCAAACAAAGAAGGGGAAGGACTACAAGCCCCGTTCCAAGAGGGTGTGCTATAGGTGTGGTAAGTCCGATCACTTTATTGCTAAATGTCCATATACAAGTGTTAATGACAGAGACGAAGACAAGAAGGGGAAGTAGAAAATGAAGAAGAAAAGGTATTACAAGAAGAAAGGTGGCGAGGCGCACATGGGATGGGAATGGGACTCTGACGAGAGCTCCACTGACTCCTTCGACGAGGACGCTGCCAACATCGCCATCAACAAAGGCCTCCTCTTCCCCAACGTCGGCCACAAGTGTCTCATGGCTAAGGACGGCAAGAAGAAGAAGGTACATTCTAAAGATACCCCTAAATACACTATATCTGATGATGAGGGTAGCTCTAGTGATGATAATAATGATGATTTAATTTCTCTCTTTGCCAACCTTACCATGGACCAAAAGAAAAAATTAAATGAATTAATAGAAACCATTAACAAGAAGGATGATCTCTTGGAATGCCAAGAGGACTTGCTCGTTAAAGAAAATAAAAAATTTGTTAAGTTGAAAAATGCTTATGCTCTAGAAGTAGAAAAATGTGAAAACTTAACTAAGGAGCTTTGAAAGTCGCCTAGAGGGGGGGTGAATAGGGCGAATCTGAAATTTATAAACTTAAGCACAACTACAAGCCGGGTTAGCGTTAGAAATATAACGAGTCCGAGAGAGAGGGTGAAAAACAAATCGCATGCAAATAAAGAGTGGGACACAAGGATTTGTTTTACCGAGGTTCGGTTCTTGCAAACCTACTCCCCGTTGAGGTGGTCACAAAGACCGGGTCTCTTTCAACCCTTTCCCTCTCTCAAACGGTCACTTAGACCGAGTGAGCTTCTCTTCTCAATCAAACGGGACACAAAGTCCCCGCAAGGACCACCACACAATTGGTATCTCTTGCCTCGGTTACAATTGAGTTGATCACAAGAAAGAATGAGAAAAAGAAGCAATCCAAGCACAAGAGCTCAAATGAACACAAGTCACTCTCTCACTAGTCACTATTTTATTTGGAATGAACTAAGGACTTGGGAGAGGATTTGATCTCTTTGGTGTGTCTTGTATTGAATGCTATAGCTCTTGTAAGGTGTGGAAGTTGGAAAACTTGGATGCAATGAATGGTGGGTGGTTGGGGGTATTTATAGCCCCAACCACCAAAAGAACCGTTGGTGAGGGCTTCTGTCGCATGGCGCACCGGACAGTCCGATGCGCCTGCCACGTCACCAAACCGTTGGATTCCGACCGTTGGAGCTTCTGTCTTCTGGGCCACCGGACAGTCCGGTGGTGCACCGGACAGGCACTGTTCAGTGTCCGGTGCGCCATCTGGCTCTGCTCTAACTCTGGCGCGCACTGTAGCGCATTCAATGCGTTCTGCAGACGACCGTTGGCGCGAAGTAGCCGTTGCTCCGCTGGCACACCGGACAGTCCGGTGAATTATAGTGGAGCGGCCTCCAGAATTCCCGAAGGTGAGTAGTTCGGAGTTGGAGTCCCTGGTGCACCGGACACTGTCCAGTGGTGCACCGGACAGTCCGGTGCGCCAGACCAGGGCACACTTCGGCTGACTTTAGCTCTCAATATTTGAATCCTTTCTCGGTCTTTTTATTTGTTTGTTGTGAACCTTTGGCACCTGTAGAACTCATAATCTAGAGCAAACTAGTTAGTCCAATTATTTGTGTTGGGCATTTCAACCACCAAAATTAATTAGGAAAAAGGTGTAAGCCTAATTCCCTTTCAATCTCCTCTTTTTTGGTGATTGATGCCAAAACAAACCAAAGCAAATATAGAAGTGCATAATTGAACTAGTTTGCAGAATGTAAGTGCAAAGGTTACTTAGAATTGAACCAATAAATTCTCATAAGATGCGCATGGATTGGTTTCTTTATTTTTAACATTTTGGACCACGCTTGCACCACATGTTTTGTTTTTGCAAATTCTTTTGTAGATTCTTTTCAATGTCCTTTTGCAAATAGTCAAAGGTAAATGAATAAGATTTTTGAGAAGCATTTTCAAGATTTGAAATTTTCTCCCCCTGTTTCAAATGCTTTTCCTTTGACTAAACAAAACTCCCCCTCAATAAAATCTTCCTCTTAGTGTTCAAGAGGGTTTTAGATATTAGTTTTGAAGAGGGTGATCCAATTCGAAATTCTATCAAAAATAAGATACCAATTGGAAAAACATCATTTGAAAAATCTTTTCTTAACTGAAATTTTGAAAATTGGTGGTGGTGCGGTCCTTTTGCTTTGGGCTAATACTTTCTCCCCCTTTGGCATGAATCGCCAAAAACGGATACTTGAGTGAAATATAAGCCCTTTTAACTAATTTCTCCCCCTTTGGCGAACACAATATGAGTGAAGATTATACCAAAGTTGGAGAGCGGCGCGGAGTGATGGCGAAGGATGAGTAATTTCGATGGAGTGGAGTGGAAGCCTTTGTCTTTGCCGAAGACTTCGTTTACCTTTCAATCTATGACTTGGTTTGAAATACTCTTGAAGACACATTAGTCATAGCATATAAAAGAGATATGATCAAAGGTATAATAATGAGCTATGTGCAAAACATCAAAAGAAATTCCTAGAATCAAGAATATTTAGCTCATGCCTAAGTTTGGTAAATGTTTGTTCATCTAATGGCTTGGTAAAGATATCGGCTAATTGTTCTTTGGTGTTAATATATGCAATCTCGATATCCCCCTTTTGTTGGTGATCCCTTAAGAAATGATACCGAATGGCTATGTGTTTAGTGCGGCTATGTTCAACGGGATTATCCGCCATGCGGATTGCACTCTCATTATCACATAGAAGAGGAACTTTGGTTAATTTGTAACTATAGTCCCTGAGGGTTTGCCTCATCCAAAGCAATTGCGCGCAACAATGGCCTGCGACAATATACTCGGCTTCGGCGGTAGAAAGAGCGACGAAATTTTGCTTCTTTGAAGCCCAAGACACCAGAGACCTTCCCAAGAACTGGCAAGTCCCCGATGTGCTCTTTCTATTAATTTTACATCCTGCCCAATCGGCATCCGAATAACCAATTAAATCAAATGTGGATCCCCTAGGGTACCAAAGGCCAAACTTAGGAGTATAAACTAAATATCTCAAGATTCGTTTTACGGCCCTAAGGTGAGCTTCCTTAGGATCGGCTTGGAATTTTGCACACATGCATACGGAAAGCATAATGTTCGGTCGAGATGCACATAAATAGAGTAAAGAACCTATCATCGACCGGTATACCTTTTGATCTACGGATTTACCTCCCGTGTCGAGGTCGAGATGCCCATTAGTTCCCATGGGTGTCTTGATGGGCTTGGCATCCTTCATTCCAAACTTGTTTAGAATGTCTTGAATATACTTCGTTTGGCTAATGAAGGTGCCCTCTTGGAGTTGCTTCACTTGGAATCCTAGGAAGTACTTCAACTCCCCCATCATAGACATCTCGAATTTTTGTGTCATGATCCTACTAAACTCTTCACATGTAGATTCGTTAGTAGACCCAAAAATGATATCATCAACATAAATTTGGCATACAAACAAATCATTTTCAAGTGTTTTGGTAAAGAGTGTAGGATCGGCCTTTCCGACTTTGAAGCCATTGGTGATAAGAAAATCTCTTAGGCATTCATACCATGCTCTTGAGGCTTGCTTGAGCCCATAAAGCGCCTTAGAGAGTTTATATACGTGATTAGGATACTCACTATCTTCAAAGCCGCGAGGTTGCTCAACATAGACCTCCTTGATTGGTCCATTGAGGAAGGCACTCTTCATGTCCATTTGGTAAAGCTTGAAGCCATGGTAAGTAGCATAGGCAAGTAAAATGCGAATTGATTCTAGCCTAGCTACGGGTGCATAGGTTTCATCGAAATCCAAACCTTCGACTTGTGAATATCCCTTGGCCACAAGTCGGGCTTTGTTCCTTGTCACCACACCATGCTCATTTTGCTTGTTGCGGAAAACCCACTTGGTTCCTACAACATTTTGGTTAGGACGTGGAACTAACTGCCATACCTCATTCCTTGTGAGATTGTTGAGCTGCTCTTGCATCGCCACCACCCAATCCGAATCTTGAAGTGCTTCATCTACCCTGTGTGGCTCAATAGAGGAAACAAAAGAGTAACGTTCACAAAAATGAGCAACACGAGATCGAGTAGTTACCCCCTTTTGAATGTCGCCGAGGATGGTGTTCACGGGGTGATCTCGTTGGATTTCTTGGTGGACTCTTGGGTGTGGCGGTCTTGGAACTTGTTCATCTTCCTCATCTTGATCATGGGCATCTCCCCCTTGATCATTGCTCTTCTCTTGAGGTGGCTCATCTTCTTGATCTTCTCCTTCATCATTTTGAGCCTCATCCTCATCTTGAGTTGGTGGAGATGCTTGCATGAAGGAAGATGGTTGATCTTGTGCTTGTGGAGGCTCTTCGGATTCCTTAGGACACACATCCCCAATGGACATGTTCCTTAGTGCGATGCATGGAGCCTCTTCATCATCTAGCTCATCAAGATCAACTTGCTCTACTTGAGAGCCGTTAGTCTCATCAAACACAATGTCACAAGAAACTTCAACTAGTCCAGCGGACTTGTTAAAGACTCTATATGCCCTTGTGTTTGAATCATATCCTAGTAAAAAGCCTTCTACAGCCTTAGGAGCAAATTTAGATTTTCTATCTCTTTTAACAAGAATAAAACATTTGCTACCAAAGACTCTAAAACATGAAACACTGGGCTTTTACCGGTTAGGAGTTCGTATGATGTCTTCTTGAGGATTCGGTGTAGATACAACCGGTTGATGGTGTAGCAGGCAGTGTTGACCGCCTCGGCCCAAAACCGATCCGAGGTCTTGTACTCATCAAGCATGGTCCTTGCCATGTCCAGTAGAGTTCGATTCTTCCTCTCCACTACACCATTTTGTTGTGGCATGTAGGGAGAAGAGAACTCATGCTTGATGCCCTCCTCCTCAAGGAAGCCTTCGATTTGTGAGTTCTTGAACTTCATCCCGTTGTCGCTTCTTATCTTCTTGATCCTCAAGCCGAACTCATTTTGAGCCCGTCTCAAGAATCCCTTTAAGGTCTCTTGGGTATGAGATTTTTCTTGCAAAAAGAACACCCAAGTGAAGCGAGAATAGTCA
This sequence comes from Zea mays, assembly GCF_902167145.1. Classification (NCBI taxonomy): domain Eukaryota; kingdom Viridiplantae; phylum Streptophyta; class Magnoliopsida; order Poales; family Poaceae; genus Zea; species Zea mays. Next base: position 140,219,514 of record NC_050099.1, read on the forward strand.
TCCACAATAACTAGACGGTACTTACTCCCGCCGATGCTTATGTAAGCAATCGGGCCGAATAAATCTATGTGTAGGAGCTCGAGTGGCCTGTCAGTCGTCATGATGTTTTTGTGTGGATGATGAACACCAACTTGCTTCCCTGCCTGACATGCGCTACAAACTCTGTCTTTCTCAAAATAAACATTTGTTAGTCCTAAAATGTGTTCTCCCTTTAGAAGCTTGTGAAGATTCTTCATTCCAACATGTGCTAGTCGGTGATGCCAGAGCCAGCCCATGTTAGTCTTAGCAATTAAGCAAGTGTCGAGTTCAGCTCTATCAAAATCTTCTAAATATAGCTGACCCTCTAACACTCCCTTAAATGCTATTGAATCATCACTTCTTATAAAGACAGTAACACCTATATCCGTAAAAAGACAGTTGTAGCCCATTTTACATAATTGCGAAACTGAAAGCAAGTTATAATCTAAAGAATCTACAAGAAAAACATTGGAAATGGAATGGTCAGGTGATATAACTATTTTACCCAATCCTTTGACCAAACCTTGATTCCCATCCCCGAATGTGATAGCTCGTTGGGGATCTTGGTTTTTCTCGTAGGAGGAGAACATCTTCTTCTCCCGTGTCATATGGTTTGTGCACCCGCTATCGATGGTCCAACTTGAGCCCCCGGATGCATAAACCTACAAAACAAGTTTAGTTCTTGATTTTAGGTACCCAAACGGTTTTGGGTCCTTTGACATTAGATACTAGAACTTTGGGTACACAAACAAAAGTCTTTGACCCCTTGTGCTTGCCCCCAACATAGTTGGCAACTACTTTGCCAGATTTGTTAGTCAAAACATAAGATGCATCAAAAGTTTTAAATGAAATGTTAGAATCATTTGATGCAATAGGAGTTTTCTTCTTAGGCAATTTTGCATGGGTTGATTGCCTAGAGCTAGATGTCTCACCCTTATACATAAAAGCATGATTAGGGCCAGAGTGAGACTTACTAGAGTGAATTCTCCTAATTTTGTGCTCGGGATAACCGGCAGGGTACAAAATGTAACCCTCGTTATCCTGAGGCATGAGAGCCTTGCCCTTAACAAAGTTAGACAATTTTTTAGGAGGGGCATTAAGTTTGACATTGTATCCCTTTTGGAAGCCAATGCCATCCTTGATGCCAGGGCGTCTCCCACTATAGAGCATGCTTCTAGCAAATTTAAATTTTTCATTTTCTAAGTCATGCTCATTAATCTTAGCATTAAGTTGAGCTATGTGATCATTTTGTTTCTTAATTAAGGCTAGGTGATCATGAATAGCATCAACATTAATATCTCTACATCTAGTACAAATGGAAACATGCTCAACGGTAGATGTAGAGGGTTTGCAAGTTTTTAGTTCAACAATCTTATCATGTAAAATGTCATTTTCACTTCTAAGATTGGATATGGTAACATTGCAAACATCTAAGTCCTTAGCCTTAGCAATTAATTTTTCATTTTCGTTTCTAAGGCTAGCAAGAGAAACATTCAATTCTTCAATCTTAGCAAGTAAACTAACATTATCATCTCTAAGATTGGAAATTGAATCATCACAAACATTTGAATCAACCTTAGGAATTAATCTAGCATTCTCATTTTTAAGGTTGGCAATAACATCACGACACGTGCTTAGCTCACTAGATAATTTTTCACATTTTTCTACCTCTAGAGCATAAGCATTCTTAACCTTAACATGCTTCTTAATTTCCTTAATTAGGACGTCCTCTTGGGTGTCCAAGAGTTCATCCTTCTCATGAATAGCACTAATTAATTCATTTAATTTTTCTTTTTGTTGCATGTTTAGGTTGGCAAAAAGGGTTCGTAAATTATCCTCCTCATCACTAGAATTGTCCTCATCACTAGAGGTTGCATATTTAGTGGAGGATTTTTATTTTACCTTCTTCCTTTTGTCGTCTTTTGCCATGAGGCACTTGTGGCCGACGTTGGGAAAGAGGAGCCCTTTGGTGACGGCGATGTTGGAGGCGTCCTCGTCGGAGGAGGAGTCGGTGGAGCTCTCGTCGGAGTCCCACTCGCGGCACACATGGGCATCGCCGCCCTTCTTCTTGTAGTACTTCTTTTTTGCTCTCCTCTTGCCCTTCTTGTCGTCGCCCCTGTCACTGTCACTTGATAATGGACATTTTGCAATAAAGTGATCGGGCTTACCACACTTGTAGCACACTTTCTTGGAGCGGGATTTGTAGTCCTTCCCCCTCCTTTGCTTGAGGATTTGGTGGAAGCTCTTGATGATGAGCGCCATCTCCTCATTGTCGAGCTTGGAGGCGTCAATGTGGAGTCTACTTGATGTAGACTCTTCCTTCTTCTCCTCCGTCGCCTTGAATGCAACCGGTTGTGCTTCGGGCGTGGAGGGGCCATCTTGCTTGATGATTTTCTTTGAGCCTTTGATCATCAACTCAAAGCTCACAAATTTTCCTATTACTTCCTCGGGAGACATTAGTGTGTATCTAGGATCACCACGTATTAATTGAACTTGCGTAGGGTTAAGAAAAACGAGTGATCTAAGAATAACCTTGACCATTTCATGGTCATCCCATTTTTTGCTCCCGAGGTTGCGCACTTGGTTCACCAAGGTCTTGAGCCGGTTGTACATCTCTTATGGCTCCTCCCCTTGGCGAAGCCGGAAGCGACCGAGCTCCCCCTCGATCGTCTCCCGCTTGGTGATTTTGGTCACCTCATCTCCTTCGTGCGCGGTCTTGAGTACGTCTCAAATCTCCTTGGCGCTCTTCAATCCTTGCACCTTGTTATACTCCTCTCGACTTAGAGAGGTGAGGAGTATAGTGGTGGCTTGGGAGTTGAAGTGCATGATTTGGGCCACCTCGTCCTCATCATAATCTTCATCCCCTATGGATGGTACCTGTACACCAAACTCAACAACATCCCATATGCTTTTGTGGAGTGAGGTTAGGTGATATCTCATCATATCACTCCACCTAGAATAATCTTCATCGTCAAACGTCGGTGGTTTGCCTAATGGGACGGAAAGTAATGGAGTATGCTTAGGAATGCGAGGATAGCGTAGGGGGATCTTACTATACTTCTTGCGCCCTTGGCGCTTAGAAGTGACGGACGCGGAGTCGGATCCGGATGTAGAGGGCGAGGAAGAGTCGGTCTCATAGTAGACCACCTTCTTCATTTTCTTCTTTTTCTCGCCACTCTTGTGCGATCGAATGCGTGAAGGGGATCCATCCTTCTTGTTGGCGGACTCCCTTGATGGAGCCTTCCCGTGGCTTGTAGCGGACTTCTCACCGTCGATTACTATCTTCTTGGCGTGATCTCCCGACATCACTTCGAGCGGTTAAGCTCTAATGAAGCACCGGGCTCTGATACCAATTGAAAGTCGCCTAGAGGGGGGGTGAATAGGGTGAATCTGAAATTTATAAACTTAAGCACAACTACAAGCCGGGTTAGCGTTAGAAATATGAACGAGTCCGAGAGAGAGGGCGAAAAACAAATCGCATGCAAATAAAGAGTGGGACACAAGGATTTGTTTTACCGAGGTTCGGTTCTTGCAAACCTACTCCCCGTTGAGGTGGTCACAAAGACCGGGTCTCTTTCAACCCTTTCCCTCTCTCAAACGGTCACTTAGACCGAGTGAGCTTCTCTTCTCAATCAAACGGGACAGAAAGTCCCCGCAAGGACCACCACACAATTGGTGTCTCTTGCCTCGGTTACAATTGAGTTGATCACAAGAAAGAATGAGAAAAAGAAGCAATCCAAGTGCAAGAGCTCAAATGAACACAAGTCACTCTCTCACTAGTCACTATTTGATTTGGAATGAACTAAGGACTTGGGAGAGGATTTGATCTCTTTGGTGTGTCTTGTATTGAATGCTATAGCTCTTGTAAGGTGTGGGAAGTTGAAAAACTTGGATGCAATGAATGGTGGGTGGTTGGGGGTATTTATAGCCCCAACCACCAAAAGAACCGTTGGTGAGGGCTTCTGTCGCATGGCGCACCGGACAGTCCGGTGCGCCACCGGACACTGTCTGGTGCGTCTGCCACGTCACCAAACCGTTGGATTCCGACCGTTGGAGCTTCTGTCTTCTGGGCCACCGGACAGGCACTGTTCAGTGTCCGGTGCGCCATCTAGCTCTGCTCTGACTCTAGCGCGCACTGTAGCGCATTCAATGCATTCTGCAGACGACCGTTGGCGTGAAGTAGCCGTTGCTTCACTGGCACACCGGACAGTCCGGTGAATTATAGCGGAGCGGCCTCCAGAATTCCCGAAGGTGAGCAGTTCGGAGTTGGAGTCCCTGGTGCACCGGACACTGTCCGGTGGTGCACCGGACAGTCCGGTGCGCCAGACCAGGGCACACTTCGGCTGACTTTAGCTCTCAATATTTGAATCCTTTCTCGGTCTTTTTATTGGTTTGTTGTGAACCTTTGGCACCTATAGAACTCATAATCTAGAGCAAACTAGTTAGTCCAATTATTTGTGTTGGGCATTTCAACCACCAAAATTAATTAGGAAAAAGGTGTAAGCCTAATTCCCTTTCAAGCTTAGCATGTGCAATGGTTCAAATTCATGTCTTAGAGATGAGAATGCTAATTTAAATGCCAAGATAGAATAATTGAATAATTGCAAACCCTCTACATCTACTATTGAACATGTCACTATTTGTACTAGATGTAGAGATGTTGATGTTAAAGCTATCGATGATCACCTTGCCATGATTAAAGAACAAAATGATCACATAGCTAAATTAAATGCTAAAATTGCTAAGCATGAGCTAGAAAATGAAAAATTTTAATTTGCTAGAAGCATGCTCTATAATGGGAGACGCCCTGGCATTAAGGATGGTATTGGTTTCCAACAAGGGAACCAAAGCAACACTAAACTTAATGCCCCCAAGAAATTATCTAATTTTGTTAAGGGTAAGGCTCCCATGGTTCAGGATAGAGAGGGATACATTTTATATCCTGTAAACTATCCTAAGCATAAAATTAGGAAAATTCATGCTAGAAAACCTCACAATGTTTCTCATCATGCTTTTATGTATAGAAATGAGGCATCTAGCTCTAGGCATTCAACTCATATCAAAATTCCTAAAAAGAAAATTCCAAGTGCATCAAATGAGCATAACATTTCATTTAAGACTTTTGATGCATCCTATGTGCTTACTAACAAATCAGGCAAAGTAGTTGCCAAATATGTTGAGGGTAAACACAAGAGTCCAAATACTTGTGTTTGGTTACCCAAGGTGCTTGTTTCTAATGTCAAAGGACCCAAGACCATTTGGGTACTTAAGAACAAGTCCTAAAATTGTTTTATAGGTTTATGCATCCGGTGGATCAAGTTGGATAATCGATAGCGGGTGCACAAACCATATGACAGGGGAGAAAAGGATGTTCTCCTCATACGAGAAAAACGAAGATCCCCAAAGAGCTATCACATTCGGGGATGGAAGTCAAGGTTTGGTCAAAGGTTTGGGTAAAATTGCTATATCTCCTGACCATTCCATTTCTAATGTTTTTCTTGTAGATTCCTTAGACTACAATTTGCTTTCTGTTTCTCAATTATGTAAAATGGGCTACAACTATCTTTTTACTGATATAAGTGTTACTGTCTTTAGAAGAAGTGATGATTCAATAGCCTTTAAGGGAGTGTTAGATGGTCAGCTATATTTAGTTGATTTTAATGATAACAAGGCTGAACTAGACACTTGCTTAATTGCTAAGACTAATATGGGCTGGCTCTGGCATCGCCGACTTGCCCATGTTGGAATGAAGAATCTTCACAAGCCTCTAAAGGGATAACACATTTTAGGACTAACAAATGTTCATTTTGAGAAAGACAGGATTTGTAGCGCGTGCCAAGCAGGGAAGCAAGTTGGAGCTCATCATCCACACAAGAACATCATGACGACCGACAGGCCGCTTGAGCTACTCCACATGGACCTATTCGACCCGATCGCTTACATAAGCATCGACAGGAGTAAGTATTGTCTTGTAATTATGGATGACTATTCTCGCTTCATTGGGTATTCTTTTTGCAGGAAAAATCTCAAACCCAAGAGACCTTAAAGAGATTCTTAAGACGGGCTCAAAATGAGTTTGGATTGAGAATAAAAAAGATTAGAAGCGACAATGGTACGGAGTTCAAGAACTCTCAAATTGAAGGATTTCTTGAGGAGGAGGGCATCAAGCATGAGTTCTCTTCTCCCTACACACCTCAACAAAATGGTGTAGTAGAGAGGAAGAATAGAACTCTATTAGACATGGCGAGGACCATGCTTGATGAGTACAAGGCACTAGGACCGGTTTTGGGCGGAGTTGATTAACACCGCTTGCTACTCCATCAACCGGTTATATCTTCACCAAATCCTCAAGAAAACATCATATGAACTCCTCACTGGTAAAAAGTCCAATGTTTCTTATTTTAGAGTTTTTGGGAGCAAATGCTTTATTCTTATTAAAAGAGGTAGACATTCTAAATTTGCTCCTAAAGTAGTAGAAGGCTTTTTACTGGTTATGACTGAAACACAAGGGCATATAGAGTCTTCAACAAGTCTACTGGATTAGTTAAAGTTTCTTGTGACATTGTGTTTGATGAGACTAATGGCTCCCAAGTGGAGCAAGTTGATCTTGATGAACTAGATGACGAAGAGGCTCTGTGCGTCGCACTAAGGAACATGTCCATTGGGGATGTGTGTCCAAAGGAATCCGAAGAGCCCACACAAGCACAAGATCAACCATCATCTTTCGTACAAGCATCTCCACCAACTCAAGATGAGGATAAGGCTCAAGAAGAAGAGGGTGAAGATCAAGACGATGAGCCACCTCAAGAGGAGGACATTGATCAAGGGGGAGATGATGATCATGACAAGGAAGATGATCAAGAAATTCGGGATCAAAGACCGCCGCACCCAAGAGTCCACCAAGCAATTCAAAGAGATCACCCCGTCAACTCCATACTTGGTTACATTCACAAGGGGGTAACCATTAGATCTCGAGTTGCTCATTTTTGTGAACATTACTCTTTTGTGTCTTATATTAAGCCATACAGGGTAGAGGATGCATTAAGAGATCCGGATTGAGTGGTGGCTATGTAAGAGGAGCTCAACAACTTCACGAGGAATGGTATGGTATTTAGTTCCACGTCCTAACCAAAATGTTGTAGGTACCAAATGAGTATTCCGCAACAAACAAGATGAGCATGGTGTGGTTACTAGGAACAAAGCATGACTTGTTGCAAAAGGATATTCACAAGTCGAAGGTTTGGATTTTGATGAAACCTATGCACCCGTAGCTAGGCTTGAATCAATTCATATATTACTTTCCTATGCTACTTACCATGGCTTCAAGCTATATCAAATGGACATGAAGAGTGCCTTCCTCAATGGTCCTATCAAGGAAGAGGTATATGTTGAGCAACATCCCGACATTAAAGATAGTGAGTACCTAACCATATTTATAAGCTCTCAAAGGCGCTTTATGGGCTCAAGCAAGCCCCAAGAGCATGGTATGAATGCCTGCGAGACTTCCTTATCACTAATGGCTTCAAAGTTGGAAAATCTGACCCTACACTCTTCACCAAAACTATCGCTAAAGACTTATTTGTATGCCAAATTTATGTTGATGATATTATATTTGGGTCTACTAACAAGTCATCTTATGAAGAGTTTAGTAGGATTATGATACCGAAATTTGAGATGTCTATGATGGGAGAGTTGAAGTATTTCCTTGGATTTCAAATCAAGCAACTCCAAGAGGGCACCTTCATAAGCCAAACTAAGTACACTCAAGACATCCTTAAGAAGTTTGGAATGAAGAATGCCAAACCCATCAAGACACCCATGGGAACAAATGGGCATCTCGACCTCGACACGGGAGGTAAATCCGTAGATCAAAAGGTATACTAGTCGATGATAGGTTCTTTACTCTATTTATGTGCTTCACGACCAGATATAATGCTTTCTGTATGCATGTGTGCAAGGTTCCAGGCAAATCCTAAGGAAGTTCACCTTAGGGCCGTGAAAAGAATCATGAGGTATTTAGTTTACACTCCTAAGTTTGGGCTTTGGTACTCCAAGAGATCTGCCTTTGATTTAATTCGGTATTCCGATGTTGATTATGCTGGATGTAAAATTTATAGGAAGAGCACATCAGGGACTTGTCAGTTTCTGGGAAGATCCCTGGTGTCTTGGGCTTCAAAGAAACAAAATTCAGTAGCTCTTTCCACTACCGAAGCCGAGTACATTGCTGCAGGCCACCACTGTGCACAATTACTTTGGATAAGGCAAACCCTTAGGGACTATGGCTACAAATTGAGCAAAGTCTCTCTCCTATGTGATAATGAGAGTGCAATCCACATGGCGGATAATCCCGTTGAACACAGCCGCACTAAGCACATAGACATCCGGTATCACTTTTTGAGAGATCACCAACAAAAGGGGATATCACAATTGCTTATGTAAGCACCCACAACCAATTAGCCGATATCTTTACCAAGCCATTAGATGAAAATACTTTTAGCAAACTTCGGAATGAACTAAATATACTTCATTCTCGGAACTTTGATTGAAACATTGCACACATTGCTCATTATATACCTTTGATCATGTCTCTTTCACTTGGTGCAAATACATATTTCTTATTCTTCATGTGCCAAGGCTAAGACTAATGTGTTTTCAAGTATGTTTCTATGCTTAGTCTTAAATTGAAAGGGAAATGGAGTATTCGGCAAAGACAAGGCTTCCACTCCAACTCTGACGGTATCATTTATCCTTTGTCGTTACTCCGGAACTCTCAATTGGTATGACCCTTCACTCATATTTCTTTTACCAATGGGAGAAAGTATTAGGCCCCAAAAGGGAGAATTTTATAAGGGCTCTCAAGTTCTCTGTTTTTGGTGATTAATGCCAAAGGGGGATAAAGTATTAAGCCCAAAGCAAAAGGACCGCACCACCATTTTAAAATTTTCAAAAAAAACTAAAGAAATAAATTATTTCAATTGGTATTTCAGTTAGCCTCAAAATGGATTTTCAATTGGTATCCCATTTGGCTTCAAAATTTCACTAAGTATAAGAATTTCAATTGGTTTAATTTCATTTGGTGTCTATTCCAAAAAGGGAAAATGATTTTGAAAACCCTCTTGAAAGCTAAGGGGAGAATTTCTTCAGGGGGGGCTTTTATTGAGTCAAAGGAAAAACATTTGAAACAGGGGGAGGAATTTCAAATCTTAAAAATGCTTCTTGCAATCATATTCTCATACCTTTGACTATTTGCAAAAGAATTTGAAAAAGGTTTTTTTTAATATTTGCAAAAACAAGCAAGTGGTGCAATTGTGGTCCAAAATGTTAAATAGAAAAAAGCAATCACGTTTATTATTAGACATATGTGTAAAGTCTTTCAATTGGTTTAAATCTAAGTAACCTATGCACATCAATCATAATTGCAAACTAGTCACTGTTTTACACTTTATATTTGCTTTGGTTTGTGTTGACATCAATCACCAAAAAGAGGGAGATTGAAAGGGAAATGGGCCTAATCATTTCCTATAATCGATTTTGGTGGTTGACGTCCATCACAAACCACGTGGACTAATTAGTTCGCCAAGATGTTTTTTATCTCAGGTGCATAAGGTTCAACATTTTATCTCAGGTGCATAAGGTTCAACACAAACCAAGAAAGAAATTAAGTTGGGGACTCAAATAGATTTGGAGCAAAGGACTTGAGAGTGTGCTGCCAGTGGCGCACCGGACAGTGTCCGGTGTGCAGCGGACAGTGTTCGGTGCCCCAGGCCGAGCAGCACTCAAACTAGCCACTGTCGGGTTTCTTCAGGGCGCACTCCGCTATAATTCACCGGACTGTCCGGTGTGCACCAGACATGTTCGGTGAGCCAACGGAGCAACGGCTACCTAGCGCCAACGGTCGTCTGCCAAAAGTGAACAGTGGTGAACAGTGCGCGGCAGAGCTCAGAGCAGAGAAGTCAGAGCACACCGGACATGTCCGGTGTGGCACCGGACTGTCCGGTGCAGCTACAGGACAAAGGTTCCAACGGTCGACAACTCCAAACCCCAATGGGTGCACTTACTATTTAATTGTAGTTGTTTATTATAACCCTTCCATGTTACAAGCTTTGATAGATTACAGTCAGCTTACTAACTAATTGCAATTGTTCACTACAATACTTTCGTTTTGCAAGCTTTGGTGTAGATCTTCTCAAGAGCTGTGGCTCAGAACAACAGAAAGTACAATAGATGTCATATTCTAGATTTTTAAATTGGCATTCTGCAGTGCTTTCTAATTTTTTTTGAACATTTAAAGTACTTTTTATTATGTCTTTTTCCCTGTATTTTTAGTTGACAAACTTGAGGACTCCATCAACTAATGAATGATTACCCTCTTAATTTGATTCAAAAGACAGCATCTATTTTTCTATTCAAATCTTACGATATATTGATTCTATGTTCTTGTGCCACATAGTAATTGTGTAAAATCTAATTTACAATCTTGGTCCCAAAAAAGGATGCAATTATTAATCACTTATACGACAAATGATATAATGTTCGACTACATCTATCTACAAACATACTATTTTCTGAGCAGCGGTCCTTTCAGTTAGCTAAGGAATACAATCGAATTAGTAACTAATTATAGTTGTATGTTATAACCTTTCAATGTTGCATTCTTTAATAGATGTCCTCTCAAGAGTTCTTGCATTCAATGGCAATATTTGGTGCAGTAGAAGCCTTATCGACTAAGCTAATGAACATGTGATGCATTGTTTCATACTAGGTACTTATCACTGACTTTTTTAGAAAAAAAAATATTTGTGCTCTACTTAAAGGACATCTTTAGAACCACACGGACGCTTGAAAGAGTGACAAATCCATATAAACAGGTGAGGTTAAATAGTTTCTTTTTTACTTTCTAAAGGCCTGCCATTTACATTAGTGTTTTCCCTTTTCTCTATATGATATGAACATTTTATTACTCTACTGGTCTTCCTAATTACTCTAAAAAAGGACCTTGCTACAAGATAGGTACATAACTCAATCATCCTTCTAAAATTATGTTCCATCCTTTACGTAGTCAATGTTTTAAATTCATTTTTATTGTTACACATGTTCTTAATAGAAAGGCTCCACATTTATGGTTCTTAATACATGCTTACATCGCTCTGATTATATAAAAGGTGTTTGGTTTTAGGGACGAATTTTTAGTTCCTTAATTTTGTTATATTTTAGTCACTAAATTATTAAATACGAAAACTAAAATAGAGTCTTACTTTTTATTTTTAACAATTTAGGGATTAAAATAGAACAAAATAGAAGAATTAAAAATTAGTCACTGAAAACCAAACACCCCCACAGAAAAGCAACTCTTGCATAATAATCGGTTGTAACTATTGATATTTTTTCCTTTTCTCATGCCACAGAACTGTTTTAGCCATGAAGCGTAGGGCGACGAGGAGATCCGAGTTGAGGCAGTGCTCGCCGGTGCCTGTGGTGGTGATGAGGTGCATCCGTACATGCGACTGTGCTTCTCAATGATACACAACCATTTATTCAAAAAAGAGATGTCGTGCATAGTTATCCTGCCCGACCTTAAATATCCTCTCTATTCAACCAAATCCATTTCCTCAATTAGAACACATTTTCTTTTCCTTTGTTAGATCTGATTTAAGAGTTTCCATAAAAAAGATGTCACATATATTTCAATTTTTGATATAATATATTATTTGATCTTATTCGAGGTTCTAGCTGATCCATACTTTGCATCCCTTGCCAATGTGAAACGTGAGCCATCAACGCACCCAAATTCTAAACTCGAGTTTGAATTTGAAAGAAGGAAGCTGGCCAAAGATGATGTTAGAGAATTGGTTTATCAAAAGGTATGGAACAACAACTTTTAATATACTGTCATAAGTCAAAAGCCTAAAACTTTATCCTAGTGAGCTTCGGATTCTTGACTTTCGAGAGTTTTTTTACTTGTGAATGGTCCAAAAACTAAAGTTCAAAATCTCCGAGCATCTGAAACAAATGGTCCCTTTGCTGCAGCCGTGGGAACATTAGTTATATTCACTTTGTTTTTAAACATCCGCTTTTAGGACATGATACATATATTTAACAACACAGAGCATTTAATCCTTTATATACATTTTACAACAAGTTGCCCGTCTAGCTCAGTTGGTAGAGCGCAAGGCTCTTAACCTTGTGGTCGTGGGTTCGAGCCCCACGGTGGGCGATGATTTTTTGTCTGCCTCGCTGTGTTGGCCTGGTGGGCTCATTTTTTTTTTTTTGCCTTGTCGGCTGTTGTGTGTGGCCCAATTGTTGTCAGGTGTGCGGTGTTTTTTTCGGTCTGCCTCGGCTGTGTGGGCCTGGTGGGCTCATTTTTTTTGCCTTGTCGGCAGTGCGTGTGGCCCAATTGTTGTAACCTTGTTTGAATTATTATTTTTATATAATATGCAAACAGATTTTGGTGTATCATCCACAAATGCTAGAGGAGTACATGAAATGTGGAGAACAGATTAGCTTCCTCTATCCAAGGTGCAGTACTGCATTAGTACTAATAGTCGTAGCTTTTGATTTTTATGTCTATATTCAAGTGTATGATATTAAATCTGGACACATATATATATATATATATATATATATATATATATATATATATATATATATATATATATATATATATATATATATATATATATCAAGTATTGTACGAATCTATTAGTTATCTAAAATGAATTTTAATTTGGGACAGAGGGAGTACCATACATTGGTAATAGTTAACTTCAATATTAAACAAAGCTGATTATATACTTTGTGTTTTACTTGCATCCAACTCAATTCTTCTTGCATTCCAGCGCGCCGAATAAGATACTAGTCCCATAATTAAAAAGAAAATGTATCATATCAGATGCACATAACACTTTGATGCATATATTAAATCATGCCCAATCATCTTGGATCTAACATCTGTTGCTATATATTTTGCAAAGAATCCCCTCCATCATTATCCTGTACCACTTTCATCCTGCTCCAAGTTGTTCTTTGCAAAAATATACAGAACAGGCTTTAGATATAAAATAAATGGATACGATTTAATATGCGCAGCTGATATGTCCCATTTAACCAGAGGCTGAAATAGAGGCAGCTAATATCCTATATGCAATCTGTGTTCCTCTTCTCCACGGCTCCACATGTTCCACTACGAAACGTGGGCAACCTGATTTCGAACGATCCATGCATCTCTTCACTGAAGTAAACAGATACGATATGCATCTTATTCTGACAGTCGTTGGAATACACATGCAGCCTCAACACGCGTTATTGGACACGCAGGCCGGGGGAGTTCACGACATGAAAGAAACAAGTCCTGTAATCGCACAACACAACCCAGCGCGAGATGGTCTGCTCTATAAACAACCAGCCGAGCTCTTCATGGTGCCATCATCATCACGACTGCAAGGCTACAGTGGAAGAGAGTAGCCGCGGAGGTACTTGGAGTCCACCTTCGATTCGCGGACCAGTGCTACTCGTCCAGTTCTGGCGACCTGTCATGTGCGCAACACAATGGTGAGGACCCAATCTGCCTTTTCACACTTAAGTAGTTAAGTTGATGTGAGGACCCAATCTACCTCACAGATGCCATATGGCTCCAATAACCTTTGTAGTGCAACCATCTTGTCAAGATCTCCAGTAAGCTGCAATCATCAATGATCCCTCCATTATGCAAGAGTTTTGCAACAGCTAATAGCTTGGAGCAGTTAGATAAAACAGCATGAGAAAATGGTACCGGCATCAAACATTCAGTGTTTCTTCATGGGTATGATGTTGTTACTGTTACCACAAACGGGTACTATGAAGCAGAATAAACATTTAAGCAATGTGATATAACTTGTGGCTGTGCAGTGTGCAAAGGAACCGATGGAAATCTGGGAGAAACACACAAACTGTTAGGATGCCAACCTGAAGCGTTACTGTGTGGTCAGAAACATCAACAGGTTTTGCTCGGAAGATTTCAGCAATATCTAGGATTTCCTTCCGAGCAGCAGTGTTGACAGAAACCTTAATAAGCATAAGTTCCCTTTCAGCAAAAGGTGAGTGGGTAATGTCATGAACCTGCAGGAATCACATGCTTTTGTTAGCTAACATAATAAAATTGCAATCACAAACGATTTTGACAGAAGTTTTTGCAGCTTACTTCGTGCACATCAATAAGCTTGTAAAGCTGCTGAACTAACTTCTCAATGGATTCAACAGTACCAGGAACAACTGTTGTAATCCGCGAAATGCCTTCCTTCTCAGCTGGGCCAACAGCAAGGCTCTGACAAGTATGCACTTGTCAATAACTAGCCTGGCACTATATTCAACAAGAAAGGGAACTTTGTCGAAAAAGAAAACCTGTATATTGTAGCCCCTGCGAGCAAAGACTCCTGTTACAATGTTGAGGACACCAGGACAGTCATTCACAAGGATGGAGAGAGTATGCGAGCGAAGTCCAGTCGCCTGTACAACACAAAATCAATACTGGATTAGCAGCTGCAAGATAACAACAGTATGCATAAACATGCAGGTCAAGCATTATTACCATTTCTTAAAGCCATATAGGCTTTGCCTACAATTGACTTCTTGCAAACATAATGGAAATGTAAATGAGAACACACTCGAGTCATGTTATAATTAGATTTAGGATGCAATTTTGCGCAGAGCAAATCAGCAATAAAGTCCATGTAGCACTAAATGCAAATCTCTATACTTACATCATCATCATCCAGAACACCCCAATGAGCATCAAGTACATGGTTCACTGATAAGCTCTCGTAAGATTCCACAGGATAAACATCACCCTGGACAGTGCCAAAGTCAAAACAAAACATGTTATAAGAGCCAGGAATAGTGTGTAGACTGTAATATTGTATCAAATGCGCCAGATGGAAATCTGAACAACTAGCATGCTGTAGTATTAGTATTAGCCCAAACTCCAAACTACATATTGAGCAAAGATGAACTATAACTGAGACTGCAATCGGCCTGTTAATACTATTTATGTATGTTTGTGCACTATGGTGGGTATCATCCAACAATACATTCCCATTAACACAATAGCACATACATACAGTTCACACAAGTTGAATGTACCAGCTGTCATGGTACTGCAACAACTCGCCCATCAGTACTAATGTTTTATATGTGCAAATACTAATTATGTACATTCAGTTAACAGTTGATTATTCATAAGACCATTCTGCATTACCATGCATTTATAGCTTCTGGAAGTAGTATCATTCAGTGGAAATGTATTAACTCTGGTGAACTAACCGTCTAACCCTTCTCAAGGCTCGAGGTAATTATTCAAACATATTAGACTCAGCAAAGTAATATGCCAGCATCACTGCAGGTAATTACTTAAATACAGACGGTGATTATTGGTACTTCTATCCATTAACATAGAAGTTCATCTGCATTTTGTTCAAGTGTATAGGCATTACTGATATCACAGTTTTTTTCTTTAATGTATCTACCTCAAATTGGTTATATGAATCATTCCACCAAAACTAAGTATAGAATTATAAACAGAGCAGGACATGGTAAAATAAAAAGAAATTCTAGAAAGTTTTGTAAGTAAAAGGTTACATACCCCAGCATTGGATGGTTGACCAAAACTGCCATTAACTGTCCTATTTACAGATGTAAGTGGATTTTTCGGCAACGCATCTATCAGGTCTGGGTAAGAAGCAGCAGAAAATCGCCAGAAACGGGCTGTTGCACCAATCCTTTCACGTCTCAAAGCAATCTAAGAAGATAGGGCATTAAATTAGCACTACGGAAAAAAATATGTGTCCATGCAAGGAAAGAACATTAGAAATTACTTTTCCTGTCCTGCAAATTTCTTTGATTCCAAATTTCCATAGATTCCTCTGCACTGCAGCAATTTTGCCAGGATCTCCAGCTACCTAGCATTGGTCAAATGCCCATTAAACACAGTTCAGTACATGAAAAGGGATACCATTCAAAATCTGTACACTAGTTAAAGATTGAATTTTACCTCCATGGTAAGTGTTTTCTCAGATATATCAACAACTTTTGCTCTGAAAATATCAACTAAAACCATGACCTGTCAGTCACGACAAGCACCACTGTAAGGTTCACCATGTGATTGAGAATCATGAGTACAGGATGCTAATTGAATTGTTGGATTACAAAGACTAACTCAACATCACATCATACCTCAGGACGCTGATCAGGTTCAACATTTAGTTTTATAAGCATCAGCTCTCTTTCAACCTGAGGTTCTTTAGATAGATCTTCCACCTGTAATCGATCAGATCCAAACAAAAATTAAACAAGGATTTATTGGTATTACTCTTAATGCAAGTTGGCAACAAAAAAACAGTAGTAAATCATTTTCAGGGAGTAAATACCATAGCAGTTAGAACCATCTAAATATTTAGTTGACACAAACAGTGAAGGAATGGTCAGCCATGAAGTTTTTCTGGCTAAGAATTCAGGAGAGTAAAGCAATGTAATATCCGCATAGTACATTCAGAGAGAACAATAAATCTTTTCGAAACCAACATTTCCAAATGGCAATAATCAAGAAAATTCAAAATAACTCGTAACTGAAAGGATACAGTAGACATGTAAACAGGGTAGCATTAAAATTGAACTAAGTACTATAGTGAGGGGCAGGCCTGGTGTAGTGGTGCGAACTGTCTTACTGAGTCACCATGTTACCGACTTCAAAGCAGCCTCTCCACATTGTGAGCATGAATTTAAAGGCGTCGCATAGACATCCAGACCGTGGTCCAACACCCAGGCGCCTTGCTCGCCTACCTCGCCTAGGTGCCGCCTAGGCGTATAGGTGGCAGTCCAACGCCTTGTCTCGCCATATCGCTTTAAAAACCATGATTGCAAGGGAAGGCTTGCCTCAGTTTATCCCTTTCTTAAACCGTACTTATGTGAGAGTCTGCCCCCTAAGTGCTACTCCCTACGTTCATAGATATATGACGCCTTTGACTTTTTTACAAAACTTTAATCACTCGTCTTATTCAAAATATTTATTCGAAAATGTAAAATTTTAAGTTACACTCAAACATCTTAAGTGATAAAGCAAATCACAACAAAATAAATGATAACTCGTTTTTTAATAAAACGAGTAATTAAAGTTTTGGGGAAAAAAGTCAACGGCGTCGTATATTTGTGAATGGAGGTAGTACCACGTAGTTATAATAATGAAGTCAAAAAAATCTTTAAATGATTAACCAAAGCAACTGTGCTTACGGTAGACGGTACACGTGCACAAACAGAAAGTCATAAACAGAATACACGGCTTACAATAATGATGTGTATTTGAGGTATCCGTATCCCCTACAAGGCTACAAAGCAGTATGTCCCTGACGTTAACATGACTGCCAGGCCGGCAGCGATTCTAGGCGGAAAGAGAAGAGAATATTTCGAAGATGATTATGACCAAATCAGGAAAGAAGAAAAAAGTTGTCCACGTTCTATCTAGCTACACAAAAGATGCTCCACGAAAGTGGAAATGATCCTAACAGAATAAAAAGGATAGAAGATTCAGGAGAGCTGAACTCATGGAACAGAAATCCACTGTACTACTGAATTGTCACCCGGTGCTCCAACCGGGGACATCAAAATCAAGTATGGATTCGCGTGGCTTCGCTAAATTTTGAGAAGGCGGACTCACACTCAGGACGTTGACAAGCTTATTGAGCTGCTCGATGACTTGGTTGAGCACCCTGTCGGTCCCGGAGACGACAATGGTGAAGAGGGCCTTGTCCTTGTTGAGCCCCACGGCGAGCGACTCGATGTTGTAGCCTCTCCTGGCGAACACCCCTGCGATCCGGTTGATCATGCCGCTCTCGTCCCCGACGAACACCGAAATCGTGTGGCGCCGCACCCTGCATTTGACGCCAGAAAACCCGAGCAGCGTCATCAGAAGAAGAAAAAGGAACGGAGAAATCCCGCGCGCCGCGAGAGATTAAGAAACAAGGAGGCCGCATTTCGGCGGGCAAGGTGGGGTGCTTACTTGTCCCTGGCAGCGCCCGCGGGGGCGACAGCCGACACAGCCACGGGGGCCGAAGATGCCTCGCCGCCGGCGCCAGCGGCAGCCGCCGCCGCCACGACGGTGCAGCGGCCGCGATACGGGGGCGAGGCACCGGCTGGCCAGAACGCTACGCGCGGCGCCGCGGATCCCGGGCGCCGCGCCGGGCCCGACGGCGACGGTCGCAGGCGGTGGGAGGAGGCGACGGACATGCCGCTGCCGTGGAGCGCGAAGGTGGCGGGTCTGGTGGTGGGCTGGTGGCAGGGGCAGTGGCACTTGGCACTTTGGCAGTGTGGGCGTCAAGTCGTGCTAGCTCGGTGGCCGGATGGAGGGGTAGGAGTGGTGGGCTGCTTCGCTGGTTGGTGGGCTGGCTATTGTTTAGCCGTAGGGTTTATGCAGGGACCATCAGCCGAAATGACGGGCCTACCCCCGCTGTGCGTAGTCAGTGGCTCAGAGCCCATTCGAGGCCGAGGGGGAGGCTGTCGCTACGCGTGTGATCCGCGCGCAAATCGCCGGGTGGTGTGGACCCTGCTGTCGCGTCGGGCTGCGCCGCTGCGGGCACGCGCGGGACCGCCGCCCAGATCCCGTGACTGCACTGGTATCCCGTTGAAGCTGAGAGCAGGGATTGATTCGGTTCAGGTAAGTATGAAAACGAATTTAGATGTCACTATTTATTAGTATATTTTAAACTGAATGTGAATATAAATACTATAGAATACAAATGCAAAATAGATAATTCAAATTCAGATTTATATTTTAGATAATTATTTGATTTGGAACATAGCATCACAACGAGTATCAATTTATTTTATTGAACATAGTATATAGATACATATTTATTAATATATATATAGTTTATATATTTGGAGTCATGTGCTTTCAATAACTAGAGAAAGCCCTAGTTCAACAGTGTCATCCGGTTTCAGCCGCACCAGGTTCAGGCGGCTATAAAAGCACCCCAAGCCGGTAGGGATTAGGTTTTAGTGGCGGTTCTCTCGGGCAAGCGAGCGGTGGCGATCTCGGGAGCAGCGGCGCCGGTGCCCGAAGCGAGCGACCGGTGGGGTGCTCCCCTAGGATCAAGCGACATTGACGCTCCCGACGCGGGTGGGCAAGCGCCGACGGTGCTCCCGAAGCGGACAAGCGGCGGCGGCGCACGCTAGGCCCGGTGACGACGGTGGTTGCGCGGCGCGGTAGGCTTCGGCAGCAGTGGTGGTGGCCACCGTCGAGCGCCTGGTGCATGGCGAGATGTTGTCATTGATGGAGGCGCTGAGCGAGTGAGGGCCAGGGGCACGACTGTGGTGCTGCAGGGACGTGCTGCTCCGCTTCGCAATCGATAACATCCGCGAGCGACGGTGGATCCCAGAGGCGCGTGTGGCGTCGGCAACTCCCCTAAACGCAAGCGATAACCCTGTTTTTATGATATTTTGTATACATATTTATACCAACGTAAATAGGTTTTTACGATATATATTTTAGTTCATGGCTCTGCTACCTATTGTCTATTTATGATATTTCTATTCACATTTTATGCAAACGATTTATTGATTTTATGCATTATCTCGTTATTTAATCCAGTGTGTATTGGGTTCCTACCATTTACGCCATATGTATAAGATATTTACGCACATTTACGCTATGAATTAGAAATTTAGAAAAGGGTAACTGCTCTAAGAAATGAGGTCATTTGCCACGATTTTCATAAATCTCGTGTATACCAATCCATTTCCTTTCAACGCATATTCTTGTCATCCTAAATTTGTATGCATACAACAGAAAATAGATTTTTTACGCGGTGTACCACACTGCATAAATATTTATACTGTGTAGCATAATTAGTATTAGTATATGTCATAAACTAGTTCCAATGAGTCTAACTGTATGACTGTTGTAGAGATCCTATATTTATAGGGAAATAAAGCATTTAAATCAGATTTTTTGTTTCTATGCATGTCAATCAATTTTCTCTCAACGCACATTCTTGTCATCCTAAATTTATGCACATGCAGCAGGAAACTAATTTTCTATGCAGCGTACCGTATTGCATAAATAATTACACCGTGTAGCATACTTTGTACTAGTATATATATCATAAAATGTTTCTAACGAGTCTAGCTGCATGGCGGTTATAGAGATTCTATATTTATGTACATAATAAAGCATTCAAATAAGATTTGTTGTTTCTATGCATGCCAACCAATTTTCTAAATTTGTACGCATGCAGGGCCCGTGGGGGTGGAGGTAGTCAGGCTAGTCGGGTCAGAGGGGAGGTGTGACCGCATGCACCTTGTTGTTACGTGTGGTCTAGAGGCGGCTGACTTTCTGTAACTATTAGAAGCCGTGAGCTCCCAGTATATATATATATATATATATATATATATATATATATATATATATATATATATATATATATATATATATATATATATATATATATATATATATATATATATATATATATATATATATATATATATATATATATAGTATTTAGAGCCCTGGGCTCTCTCTAACAACAGGAAGCCCCGACCAGACACCGACCAGGTGCTCTGACCGGCGCGCACGCTTTACTGGTTTACTGTAATACACTGTTACGTCAATTATATATACGCGTTATGCTCCTTTTTGTTACCGTTTACACTCTTTTGGTGTGCGCACGTCTCGCGGCATCCGGGCCCACGAAAAGATCGTGTTCCCGCAATCTGGGCAGTTTACGTAATCCGGGCCCACGAATCAAGGAACTGAGCCGTCGTTTTCTCAGCTCAGCTCTCCCGTAACTATCGCTCCCGCCGAACCCTAGCCAAATCCGCCGCCGTATGCTGCTTCTCCTCGGCGCCCGGCGAACCCTAGACTAACCGCCGCCGTCGCATTAAGATTCTCCCCCGCAGTTCCCCCGCCGTCGCATTCTCCTTCACCACCGCAGAGACCCGCCCTCGCCTTCTCCGCCGCACGCCCTCGCCTTCTCCGCCGCACACAGGCCGTGTCCTTGTTCTTCGTCTCCGGCAAGGGCCCCGGAATCTAGGAGGCGGTTGTGCCGCCCCTGCGTTCTCCTACTCGTCAGAAACCGAGACCTCGATCTTCTCCACCGCGGCGGCCGAACGCCGACTCCCCTACCCCGTCGCGAGGTTCGTCCCCAACGTCGAGTCCCCGACGCATTTGACACAGCCCCGCGCCGCGTTGGGTTGTCCCCTGCACAGGTGTCTCGGATTCAGCCGCCCTCCAGTCCCATCCACATTCCGGTAAGCCATCAACCTTTAACTCTTCCAATCTGAATCGTAGATAGAGTTCACATTATTATTTTTGCCAATTGCTTGATTTATCAAATACCAATTCATTATAAATTTATAGTTAATTGGAGACACAAATGTATACTATGCAATCTATCACACCTTTATGCAGTTTACAATACTTTGTTTATGCTGATTTGTTGATAGAAGTATGATCCATACATCAATACATTATGCCATAAAACCTATTGCTGTTCAAATTGGGCCAGCTCACCCGAAATAACCAGGTTATACATTAATTAGATGTCGCATATGAGCAGAATTTTTTTGATCAAGTTAGTCTCACAAGTTTATGCAATTTACAATATTGTGTTATGCTGTTTTGTTGACAGAAGTATCATCCATACATCAATACATTATGCCATAAAACCTAATGCTGTTCAAATTGGGCCAGCTCAAACGAAATAACCAGGTTATACATTAATTGGATGTCGCATATGAGCAGATTTGTTTTATCAAGTTAGTCTCACAAGTTTATGCAATTTACAATATTGTGTTATGCTGCTTTGTTGATACATTTATGCAATGTATGGTCATGAACTGATCTGAATTGACTTTGTGCTTATCTTTTTTTTGATCCTTTACGTATTTTATGTATATGTGTTGTTTCATTTTGGCAGGAACATCAGTGATGAAGAACGTAGACCGACCACCTTCCAATCCAAAACGGATCATAATCCAGTCTACTCAGGAGTGCTTCAGCGTTGACATACCGCGTGCTCCGGCGGGTACTGTTAGACCCGAGACAAGGCATGCTGCTGATGAGGATGATGACTTTATGCCATTATCCAAGAAGCGTAAATTGGACGACAGCCCTGGGAAAGTTTTGAAGAAGGTAGTCACTAAGCGGAGGAAAGCAGTGCCCCCACCCCGACAGGTTAGATATTTATGTCTATGGCAATATATCATTTTTATGCGTGAAATCATGTTGTCTTGATGTCTGAGTTAAACATTGTGTTGCGATTATGCACATTTAAATGTTTACAATATTCATTTTATATATTTTTCCCAGCAGAAGCTGAACGTCAGATGCAACCCCCAAGATGTGTTAGTAAGCATACAGATATTAAATGACAGACAGCAACAAGCAATTGCACGTAGGGGATTTTCTAGTATTCTTGATATGAGACTGGACGCACTCGGCAGCAGATCACACTTAGCTTGGCTGATGGAAAAGCTCGACCACAATGACATGACAATTCGAGCTGGCCCTGGAAAGGAGCTGAAAATTACAAAGGATACGGTGCACCTAATTTTGGGTTTACCGAATGCTGGGGGAGGAACTGCATTGGGCATCGATGAAGCTGTTGTTGCCAACAATTTGAGAGCTGAACTTGGGCTATCGAAAGAAGATTTTGGGGTTACAGCTCTACAAGATCGTTTGAGGAAAGGTTCTGACGATGATTTAAGCATCAGATGCTTTTTCTTGATATTGTTCAATAGGTTGTTGTTCCCTACTGCCAGCTGGGGAATAACGAACCATGAGGTTCTTTTAACCGAGCAGATGGATCGTTTCCACCAGATTGACTGGTGCCAGCTTATTTTCAATGATTTATGCCAAGCTGCCAAGAAGTGGCATAACAGGAGCGTTACTAACGTTTCTACAACCATCTATGGATGTTCCATCGTTATTCTTGTAAGCATATCCTTTTTTTGTCTGTTACATGTACCCATAATCTTGTATGCAAAATCCATATACACGTAGTTTATGCTTTTGTTATGTCTTATAATGACTCATGTTATGCCTTTTGCAGCTGTATTATTTGGATCATTTGCATGACTCAGCGGCACCCCAGAACAAACGTGGAACACCACGAATCAAATACTTTGATAGGAATATTATTCAAGCCCTGACAAGAGCTGACAAGGGCAAGATACGCAAAGGAGAAGAAGCATTTGGACATTGCTCGGTATTCTTTCTTATGTGTCAATCATTTTTTTAGTTTTACTCCATATTTCACACATTTTTTTAGTTCCGAAGCTCCTCAGAGACCTGCTACACAGATGTGCCACCCGTTCATGCACAATTCAAGGCATGATTCTATTTATATATTTGTTTGTCATAGAATTTCAACATAATATCCAGTTATATGCTATACATTTACTTAATAATTTTCAATTTACAACAGCATAAGACCAGGACCAACACTTTTGATGTTCCTCGTCCTGACCCATCTGGACATCACTCAATTCACATCGAACTCCCGCTCATCAGGGATTTGATATCAAGCAAGCTCAATCAGCTTCCATCCCGCCACCGCATGGGTTTCATAGAGAAGCTGTCACATTTTGATGTGGAGGTTGGTAAGGCGTGTACAGTTATTAAACAGACTCTTCAGCAGATTGTTGAGAAACAATTCAATCTATCTGATGTTTTTGGCGAGTTAATTGATGAGGTCCTCCGTGCCGAGGCGGGTGACAACGAAGATGCTTATGATGTGCAGAAAACCACATCAAAATCAGATGATATTCTTCCCCAGACAGCTGGTTAGTCTGTTTAATGTATTTACGTCAATATAAAAAAGTTATGCAATCATTTATCGATATGGTTTTGATGCCATTATTTTTAACAATGTTTTATTTGTTTACATGACACGTACAGAAGGATGTACGTGTCCGGCCCCCCCCAACTGTACCCGATATGTCTACTCCAGTTTCTCAGCTGGATACGCAGTTTACAGACACACAGGTACATGAATTACTGTTAAGGCAACAGCATATTCGTGTACTATTAGAAAGTTGTCCCGATGAAGCTGATATTGATCTACTGGTTCATACAAATATAACGAAACAGAACAAAACACCTACAACCTCAGTGGTAATGTTTTTACAATCATTGTATTTTTTCATTCTAGGGTTGTATTAATCGTTTTATGTAAATAGCATATAACCATTACAATTCTTTCAGGGTAAACATGGTGACGGTGGCAAGAACATGCCGACCAATACAAACGTCACTCCTAAAGCATCACCACACATGGATCCTGACGCGCCGATATTTGATGCGACTCCGCAAATCAAGGTATGTCTAAACCCCCTCGTGGTTTTTCTATATTATCATTAGCAGTTTACTAAATTTGTAATCCATTTATACCATCATTTGTTAGTCTACTGGCGGCGTACAACAAGTGGCAGAAACAGACTTGCCTGACAGTGGTCCATGCTTTGATCAGACTCCATCTGAACATGTCAGCTCAGTAATTTACATTTTCTTTGTAGTGTTCAACTTATCACAGATTTTGTACAGCCATGCTTCACAGTCTAAATAGGTTATGCATCTTACAAATCAGTGTTATGCCCATTTACATATACATATATGCTGAGTAGATCTGCATGCAGTTTTTACATAACTGCTAGCTGTCTATGATAAATTACATATTCATTTATGCAGTTTGCAAGAGTATTTCTTTCTCTTGATATGTATCAGTAATGGCAGCTCATTAATTTTATGCCAGTTTATGACACTTCATTCCACATACGTATATTCCACTTTATGTCAGCTCAGTAATTTTCATTTTCTTTATAGTTGTCAAAATTGTTCACAGAGTTTTATGTATATTTTCATATATATTTTTAGGTTTATGTTGAAACCGATCCAGCTACAAACACTCCACAGGTTGGCCAGGCTTCTCTTGATTCGGAGATGCAAACTGTGTTAGCTCTACGCGAATATTTGTGTGGTCTGCAATCTGACACCGGCAGGTACGAAGTTCATACTTAATCTAAATGTGTTTATATGCTTGTAGATTTACGCCACCTCTCTAATTGATTTAAAAAATTCACCAGGACCATAATAGATTATGGTGAATATTCAGCGACATGTTCTGACATATATGAATCTTTTGCCGATGGGAAGTGTCTCGACAATGGATTCATGCAGTGTTTCATCCAATGTGTTATTCATGATGCAAAAAATCAGCAGACTTCCATGAGTTCGAACAGTTTGGTTCTTGATGTTAATGTTGGGGTAAACTATTGTAACTTACATACACCATTTTCATATACAAATTAGATCAACCCAAGTACACTCACTCCATTTATATTGTTTATTGCAGTCAATACTCAACTTTGAGGAACAGGAACGACACAGTCGCAATCCTCAACCTTTTGATGAATCTGTACTCCACACACTTCTAGACAATTCATTGCCTGAGACAGATGAGTTGGACCAATGCAAAGCGGTAACAATCGTATTTCATAATCCAAACACAATTCCTTTTTAAATGTAACATATCACATTGTTATGCTTTTGTAAGTTACCCTGTTAATTTTATGCTTTTTTTTTCACGGTCAGATAATGGTCCCCATGGTAAGCAGGGGGCATTGGACATTGTATGTTGTCAACAAGGTCAAGAAGTGCATTCATATTTTAGATTCCAACCCATATGGACCAACACTTGGTGGAACTACATGGAAGGACTATCATTTTGCACATTTGGGCTCAGGTGGCAGAAAGTTACCCTGGGCTAAGGTTATTATGAGCAGATTAAACAAAGCAATACAACATGTGCGGCCCAGTTCATGCTTTCCCAAGTTTGGTAACTTCACAATTGACTTGTGCCAAAATTGTCCTAACATGGCAGCTGGATCAAATGATTGTGGGTTTTATGTCATGGGTTACATTCTATTTTATCAATGCGACGAAGGATCTTTGCGGTCAGACATAGAAGCAGTACGTACAAATTTACCATTTAATTCTACAGTTTGCCCATGGCAACACATGGAACAGAGGTATAACTAACTCAGTGTTTTTGTATTGCAGGGCAACACCAGTGAGATACAGTCTCTTGCGCTGCATTACATCACATTCCACCCGAAGAACAAAGCATTATCGCTGCTCCAAGACATCCAAAGATTCAAGGTCTAAAGGATGTAGTTTAGTTTGGTCATGTAATATATTCTGTATACAATGGTTCCCTAAACTTCAGATCAGTCATCTGTGTATATTATGGCCAAAGTCCGTAGACGTTTCTTAGTTATGTCATTGACAACTTTGGGATCACCTTTTTTCTAAACTGGAATGTTGTTCCAAACTGTGTTTGAAATGTAATGTCTGTTTCTTGCATTTGATTCTTCCAGGTTCCTGTACAATATTGTTATGTCAATAACCTCGAAGTATGCATGTTTCTTGACCGGAGTTTACGATATAATTATTGAAAGGCTTATGCATGTCTGTACAGTCAGATTGCTGCATAACTGTACAGTCAGATTGCTGCATAACATGCATAACCTATCTGGACGTATGCATGTTTACGATATAATTATTGACCGTAGTATATGTACAGTCAGTTTGTTGCATAACTGTTAAAGCTTATGACAAATTACACATACATTTATGCCAGTTTGCATTACACAACGCAGAGTCATTTTTTGTACAGTCATGGTTCACAAGCTTACCATCTTATGCATTACACAACGCATAGTTACGCAAGTT
Organism: Zea mays; assembly: GCF_902167145.1. Taxonomy (NCBI): domain Eukaryota; kingdom Viridiplantae; phylum Streptophyta; class Magnoliopsida; order Poales; family Poaceae; genus Zea; species Zea mays. The sequence continues at coordinate 140,246,287 of NC_050099.1, forward strand.
TTCACATACATTTATGCTAAGTATATGTACAGTCAGACTGCTGCATATTTGTTAAAGCTTATGACAAACTACACATCCATTTATGCCAGTTTGCAAGTATATTTATGATTCTTTCTGGAAGTAGTCAAACGAACACAGGACTCACATTTACACAAGGAAATATTTGTATCTTATGGTCTTCTACTCTCTACCAGATGAATCATCATCTCCGACATCCACCGTTCGTTTTTTCGACGTTGATGTCTCATTCCATTGCGGGGCTGCAGCTATGAGTTTGTTCCTTGAACCAGGAGGCCGTCCTCGCTTACGTCCAGATAGGTTAGCCAATCGAACCCTATTATCCTCGACAGTTAAACATGTATGGCTGTTGTGACCATCAGCTATGCCACATTTCTGGCATTTCCTGCTCATCTTCTTAGCTCCTTTCGCACCCAATTTTAAAACTTGTTGCTCACTACCTTTGATTGTTCTTCCCTTTGGCTTGGCCTTATCTGGTCTTGTTAAGTTTACACCTTCCATATGAAATTCCAGTTTCTACAAATCAAAGATATCAAGTCAGATTTTACATTCTCGTATGTCATCATATATTGTCGCAATGTTTTCACCTTTCTAGCTTCCACATCCATAGAACTACTCTCAACCAGCCGAATGTCAGTGTTATGTTCCAATGTCAATATCTGCATATTACATTGATCATCCTTAGTATTGCATTCATTTGTATTAGAGCCCAATAAAATTTCCTGTGAAATAAAACAAAGTCCAGTGAGGACACAAATTTTATAGTGCAGTATATGTAATACATTATAAAGATCTGTTCCCTACCTCGTTCCCATCATCTAATTTGCGTAAGTTGTCTATAGCCATTTCTTCTGTTTCATACGCTTCGACCTATATCATCATTACAATCATGGATCATATTCGACAAGTAATTATGCAAAATTCATAACATCACGAGGTGCGTACCTGGATGTCATCGCAAACACTTGTGCCACAACTCTCACCAGTACCTATATCAGGCTCCACACGCATCAATAGCCCTAATAATTCGTCCATCATCTCTAGGGCTTTATCATTCCCAGCTTTAGACATACTCGCATGGTGTACTACTTTTATTGCTTTTTTAAGCAACATCTTCTGTCTATATGATCTAGTTTCTCCATCTTTTCCTTTCAAATTCCTATCGTCTCTTGAAAAAGCCACATCTTGACGCGCAGAGTATGTGTATCGTTGCAAAATATACTCACTTGGGATCCTTTCAATTTGTAGATGCATGAAAGCGCGTACAAGATGAACACAAAATAGACCTATAATTGATTAAACATACATTATGTCATATATTCATCGTAAACAGCTATGTATTCGTAATAATTTATAATTTTTTATAGTATAACATACCTGTATGCTCCCAATGCTTGCACTCACATGAATACTTTCCGGCATCCACATCAGCCCTTATCTTGAATTGGTGTTGACCCCAAACAATTTTATTTGATCTTGTAGTATGTTTCACCACCCAATCATGTTCCTCACCCTCTGTATCACGGTCTATTCGGTATGCAGTTGCATATTTTACTGTCTCCTGAAACCTTGTCATCACAGCTCTAGTGTATGCCCTTGCAACTCTTATTTCAAACATATACAATGTAGTTGTATCCTTTTGACCCTGCAAATTACACAATATAGTATTAATACTGTTTTGGTTTTAATAGCATAAAACATATGTTTATTAATTTTTTTCACTTACCATGCATCCAAGTGCCTCTTTAGCCTCTTTCATCTTCCTACTATGCAGGAGCTTCATCATTTGCTTTGCAAATTGATGAAGCGGTGTGTTTGCATCCACGTGGGCACTCTTCACCAACTTGTTCATGCTCTCGCTTCGTTGTGTAGAGACCATAAGACCACAATAATCTCCTTTGAAAAATGCAGGTACCCAATCTTTGCGTATTTCATATAATCTTGCAAGGGTGTTGTTCTCGTGTAGGTGGAAATCATCAAGCATCATTTGCCAGGCAGCCTCGAACTCCATTTCATTCAATGGATGATGTATTATAGATTGGAACCTTGTTTTGAAATCCATGTCCTCAAATCTTGCATATAATTCATTCAAGTGCGGCATATACCTGTTTTGCACATGCCACAAACACAATTGATGTATTGTGTTTGGGAATACTCTGCCAAGTGCAATTGGCATGGCAGGGTCTTGATCTGAAATATATAAATTTACATAACATCATGCAAGACAATATGATATCATATAGTATATGACATAATAAATACGAGCCATTTTATTACAACATACCTGTCAGCATCACTCGTGGTCCGTCACATCCCATGCATGTTTTGAACGCATTGAATACCCACTCGAATGTATCAACTGTCTCGTCTCCTAGTAAAGCAAACCCAAATATTGTGCATTGTAGGTGGTGGTTCGAGCCAACAAACATGCCTAATGGCTTATCATACATATTAGTCTTATGTGTAGTATCAAAAGTAACTGCATCACCAAAATCAATGTACTCGGCTTGCTGGCTAGCATGGGACCAAAATATGCTTAAAATTTTCCCTTCTTTGTCCAGTTGAAAGTCTGAAAAAAAACTGTGGATTATCTTTCTTGCATAATGAAAAAAAAGATAACAGTTTTGACACATCATTTGCATTTCTCTCCCTTTGCCATGATTTTTTCCTGTCAAAAAATGTAATGATTATGCACTATATCTAACTCAACACATTACGATTGTTTATGTAATATAAAATACAATTATTTTCAATGCATAATACACTTACAGGTTACTCATGTCCTGAACGGTTATTGGAACGTTTTCTGGGCCACCATGCATTTCTGTAACAAAATCCATAATGCAATGTGGTGGAATCCTGCTTTCTTGCATCGCACTAAGGAACTCCATATATTCACGATCATGTGTTTTGTTGCATTGCAATTGCCCTTTTTCTGTATCTTTCTTCAAAAATTCATGATTATGCTCATAGTTTACCAGATCAATCCGAACAGAAATAACAGTCTCTTTAGCATCATCGTATATTTTTTTGAGTTTCATCCCTGCCTTGCACTGTGTTCGTTTCGAACATGTGTTACGTATCCTTGGATTTCCAGCTCCTCTTTCAGCATTCTTTCCTTCCATTGAACAGTTCAACCATTTACAATTCTTCCGCTCCCTATATTTCTTCAACGGAAATCCTACCTCGTATGCATATTGACTATAAAAATTATACGCCTCATCCACGTTACTAAATGTCATACCGACTTTAGGTATCAATCTTATATCAATATTGTCCGGCTGCGCACAGAAATTTAACATTTACAATTCAATAGCGAATAAATTTAACGTAATACGGGAGAACTTACGTGGCTTTGAAGAATATGAGGTGTGTCCTGTTCATGTGGCCCAATATGTCTCATGGGGATGTGCTTCTCTGCGCCGACCACGTCTGCTGTTTTTGTGTGCTCTTCGATATGTCCAGGTGCCCTCAATGCCGCCGGAGGAGTCACAGATACACCCTCTGTGTATGGGGCGATTGCAGACAAAACAGGTTGCATGTCCATTGAAACAGACGTACCTACTGCCTTATGCGCAGATGCTACAGGGAGGATGTCATCGCCAGCGCCGGTGGTGGACATATTCTTCGCCGGCCGGACCTCTCACTTCCGCCGCCGCTAACCGCCGCCAATAATTCAGATGGACGAGCGAACGTGGACGCGGCTGTAAAGTTGTATTAGTTTCCTGCCGTAACTGCGCCTTTATTCTCGCGCACGTAAATCACGTCTTGCCTTATCCCAAAACTTTCCGTGAACGTCTTGCATGGTTTACGCTATCATGTATCACACCGTTATGCAGTCATAAATGTCTAGCACATGCAGATATTCGTGCGCGCGATTCCTGGCATGCAAAGATTCCATTTATGCATGAGTTACGCACATTTGTACACAAATTTATGCTTGCGTAATTGCATGTCGCGTGTAAGGCGGGATACGTGGTTATCCTTTGCATAAATGGCGCAGGCTGGCGTCCAGTGGGCCTAAAGCGATCCGTTCGGTCTCCCTGGCTGGGGCTTCGCCCACTAATGGAAGCCCAGGGCTTCCATTACCTCTTCCCTATATATATATATATATATATATATATATATATATATATATATATATATATATATATATATATATATATATATATATATATATATGTCATATTTTAAAACAAAACATTGCAAAATCTTATTAAACTTTTATGTCACGCTTTTATCATCAAGATATGTGTTCATGTCAAATTTTAGAATCTGTTTGGCCATATTTATATATTATTTTATAATTACTATAAATAGGTATTTGGTAATATATTTAAGTGATATAAACTCGTAAATGTGTCAACAGATTTAAATTTCTCATTCCAAAATAAAATGAATACCCTATATGAATGTGTGCGCCAAAATATAAATGAAAATAATGAAGAAATCGATCTATATAGTGTAAAGTGGAGAGTTGTAGTCGAATGTTTATGAAACTTACTTGAGATGTGTTCTATTTGTGAACACTTTGATACAAAAAGTTACAAAATCTTTTGAAACTTTTATGTCTTACTTTTATCATCAAAATATATGTCCATGCCAAATTTCGGAATGTGTTGATCACATTTATATATTAATTTATAATTTCTATAAATAGGTAAGTAGTAATTCATTTAATTGACATAAAACATTAAATATGGTAAGAAAAGTAAATTTGACATTTCAAAATGAATGAATACCCTACCAAAATGTAATTGTAAATAATGAAGAAATCAATCTATATAGTGTAAAGTAGAGAATTGTAGTTGAATGTTTATGAAACTTAGTTGAGATGTGTTCTATTTGTGAACACTTTGACACAAAAAAATGCAAAATCTTTTAAAACTTCTATCCATAGTAGCATTTTTAGCGAATACGAATATGGATAATTCAGATCTCTAGATATATGAATCCATCCCTAGCTGAGAGCCAGGCAGCCAACCGGGAGTGGCACGCTTCAATGCTCGTCGCTCGTCCACCCAGGCGCCACGCGAGAGCGCTATCGTCCAACGCAGCGCGGAGCCTTTTTTTACTTGGTGTGTAGGGCATCGTCGTGGGTAGGGTTGGGCATTCGATTGGTCTATTCATGTTTTCAAAATTTATGTTCTAAAAAACAAGAATGAAATTTTTTCAAATAATTTTAGGAACCGAACCATAATAGACCGATAATTTCAGTTCGGTCTACCAAGTAGACCAGAGAGACTAATGTCTTTTGTTAAAATATATACATGAATAATTAGATAAAAGTACTATTATTACAACAAGTGACCAAAAAATAGCATGTAGAGGTATATAGTACCATTAAGATGACGTCATAATTTTTAGCTAATAAGTTCATAAATCATATAATAGTATCATCACATACTAAGAGCTTTCTTATACTTCGGGTTATTCGTCTATTCGGATTTTAAAGGTTATGAACCGAACTCTAACATGTACCTTGAAATATAGCAATGTAGGAACCGAATCCGGATCCGAAAACCTGAATAGACGTTTTTAAATGCCCACACCTAGCCCATGGGTGGCTAATCCCTCACTCTCCTTTTCGTTTCATAGCAATTATGATATGGTGATGTAGGCAGACTTAGGATATATTATATATTTATGATGACATAAAGAAAGAGAAGTGGAGAGAAGTAAAGCGGGATGCTCACTAATAGCCAGCTGAAAGTGGGTTGTTTATGGACTTAAGACCGTTTATGAGAGAAAGGGATAAACCAAGTGTAACTACAATTTGTGAGAGAAAGGGATAAACCAAGTGTAACATGTAAAGCTTGTATCATGAGAGAATTATTGTATAACTTAATTTTTAGTTGGCTATATACGATATGGCAATATCATAAAGTCTGCTAGCTATATTATTAACCTTGCTCTGATATGTGCTTTGCCTAACACGGTACTAGAAGTCGCATTTTTTGGCTCTGGTGGTTTCGTATGTTAATATAGCCTGCTAGCTATATTATTAATCTTGTTTAGTCTGGTTCAAGCTCTTACGAACCATCATCAGATCTTAACTAACTATGCCTCTTGTGAACAACTTTATCACCAGTCTATAATTACCTTAACCTCATATTAGTTTTTCTTTTAGATATTTTTAGTACAAATAAAACGTGATATTTTATTAAAAATTATTGAATACATAAATATGCAAATAAAAATTATGTAGTTTATAAAGAAAATTAAAAGTTACATTGTTTGAAAAAACTACACAATACTTAGGATAAATTAAAATAAAAACTACATAATACATAAAAAATAAAACTTACATTACAAGAAAAAATAAAAATTGCATAACTCATAAAAATAAAATCTAATTCTCGTGGTACATATTTCACATATGCTCCATTAAATTATTTTGAAGCTGATCATGCACCGAGTTTGAATGGATTGTGGTCTCACGCTAAAGGATGATTGTAAAGCCTCTCGGTGCTTCGAGGTGACAGTTGGTGCTGCAATGGGGGACTCGACTACCTCATAGTCGTTAATGTCGTATGATCCTTCACACTCATCCTCAATAATCATATTGTGCAGAATGGTACATGCATGTATGATCACACTGAGTACATGGCGGTAAATGGAACGACCTGGGGTAGCTACAATATGCAATCAAGCCTTGAACACCACAAATGCTCTCTTCTCACATCCTTTCATGCATCCTCCTGGCATGCAGCAAACTATCTGTCGGCGTTTCGAACCCGGGGGGTCCTTGGACCGACGAGTAAATTGTCGCCGCGTGCCCCAACCTAGATGGGTCGGAGCGAGACAGCGCGAAGGGGGGAAGAAGCCGGAGGGAGACAGGCGTGAGAGGTGAAACCCGCGGCCTTCGTGTTTGTCCCGCGCCCAGGTTGGGTGCGCTTGCAGTAGGGGGTTACAAGCGTCCACGCGGGAGGGAGCGAGCGGCCTTGCGCGAGCGCCGTCCTGTCCTTCCCCGCGCGGCCAACCCTCTGTAAGAGGGCCCTGGATCTTCCTTTTATAGGCGTAAGGAAAGGATCCAGGTGTACAATGGGGGGTGTAGCAGTGTGCTAACGTGTCTAGCGGAGGAGAGCTAGTGCCCTAAGTACATGCCATCGTGGCAGTCGGAGAGGTTTTGGCACCCGGTTCGTGTGGTGTCGTGGCCGTCGGAGGAGCGCCGGAGCCTGGCGGAAGGACATCTGTCAGGGTTGTCGGGTCCTTGCTGACGTCCTCTTGCTTCCGTAAGGGGGCTGAGAGCCGCCGTCGTCATAGAGCATGCGGGGCGCCATCATTACTTGTTTGGCGGAGCGAGCCAGATGGGACGCCGGTCTTGTTCCCCGTAGCCTGAGTCAGCTTGGGGTAGGGTAATGATGGCGCCTCCTGCGACGTGGTCAGTCCGAGCCCTAGGTTGGGCGAGGTGGAGGCTCCTCCGAGGTCGAGGTCGAGTCTGTCTTCTGAGGCCGAGGTCGAGTCCAAGCCCCTGGGTCGGGCGAGGCGGAGACCGTCGGCTGAGGCCAGGGCTGAGTCCGAGCCCTGGGGTCGGGCGAAGCGAAGTTCGTCGTCTTCCGGGGCTGAGCCCGAGTCCGAGCCCTGGGGTCGGGCGAAGCGGAGTTTGTCGTCTTCTGGGGCTAAGCCCGAGTCCGAGCCCTAGGGTCGGGCGATGCGGAGTTCGTCATCTTCCGAGGCTAAGCCCGAGTCCGAGCCCTGGGGTCGGGCGAAGCGGAGTTCGTCGTCTTCCGGGGCTGAGCCCGAGTCCGAGCCCTGGGGTCGGGCGATGCGGAGTTCGTCGTCTTCCGGGGCTAAGCCCGAGTCCGAGCCCTGGGGTTGGGCGAAGCGAAGTTTCCAATGGCGCCTGAGGCCGGACTTGGCTGCTGTCAGCCTCACTCTGTCAAGTGGCTCGGCAGTCAGAGCGGCGCAGGTGGCGCTGTCCTCTTGTCAGGCCAGTCAGTGGAGCGGCGAAGTGACTACGGTCACTTCGGCTCTGTCGACTAGAGGGCGTGCGTCAGGATAAAGGTGTCAGGCCACCTTTGCATTAAATGCCCCTGCGATTCGGTCGGCTGGCGTGGCGACTTGGCCAAGGTTGCTTCTTGGTGAAGACTGGGCCTCAGGCGAGCCGAAGGTGTGTCCGTTGCCGTAGGGGGTCCTCGGGCGAGATGTAAATCCTCCGGGGTCGGCTGCCCTTGCCCGAGGCTGGGCTCGAGCGAGGCGCGATCGCGTCCCTTGAATGGACCGATCCTTGACTTAATCGCACCCATCAGGCCTTTGCAGCTTTGTGCTGATGGGGGTTACCAGCTGAGATTTAGGAGTCTTGAGGGTACCCCTAATTATGGTCCCCGACAGTAGCCCCCGAGCCTCGAAGGGAGTGTTAATACTCGCTTGGAGGCTTTTGTCGCACTTTTTTTGCAAGGGGACCAGCCTTTCTCGGTTGCGTCTTATTCCGGTGGGTGCGCGCGAGCGCATACGCTGGGTGTAGCCCCCGAGGCCTCGGAGGAGTGGTTTGACTCCTTCGAGGTCTTAATGCATTTCGCAATGTTTCGGCCGGTCTGGTTGTTCCCTCATGCGAGCTGGCCGTAGCCCGGGTGCACGGTCGGGTCCCAAGTTCTCGGGCTGGTATGTTGACGCTGTCAACGGTTTGGCCGGAGCCGGGTTTGCGAGAGCAGCCCCCGAGCCTCCGCACAGGGCGAGAGGACGGTCAAGGGCAGACTCGACTTTTTTACATACGCCCCTCCGTCGCCTTTCCGCAAGGAGGAGGGGGGGAATGCGCCATGTTGCCCTTGGAGGGCGCCGAACATGGTGTCTCCGGTGAGCTGCTGACGGGTAATCCGAGTGGACGCCCGTGCCCCATTTGTTAGGGGTCGGCTAGAGGCCCGGAGGCGCGCTCCAAAAGTACCTGTGGGTGATCTGCCGGACCCGGTCCCCTTTTGACGGGGTCCGAGGGCTCGATGCCTCCCTCTAATGGGATTCCGTTACAAGATCGTTCCCGCTGGTCTCGGAAATGTCCTAGGGTACCTCGGGAGCGTAGCCCGAGCCTTGGTTATGTATCGAACGTACCCAAGGTCATCCCTCGCTCTTTGTCTGAGGCGGCTGTGAACCCTTCGTAGGCCAGCCTACGAACCCCTGATCAGTAGTGGGCGCGGAGCCCGAGTGGCCTGAGGCGGCCGTTGAACCCTTCTGAGGGGCCGGCCCTCGAACCTCTGACCAGTAGTGGGCGCGGAGCCCGAGTGCTCTGAGGCGGCTGTTGAACCCCTCCGAGGGGCCAGCCTTCGAACCTCTGATCAGTAGGGGGGCTCGGGGCCCGTTTCCTTCACGGAGAAGGATCCCTTTCGGGGTATCCCCCTTTCCTGGTCCCTGTTGTAAGAGAGAGAAAGAGGAAAAGGAAAAGAATACGAAATCGAGATGACATGGCACACCTTTTTTGACGTGGTCATTATGGCGAAGGCGAAGCGTTGCTCGCTTCTCCTGCCAAGGGTGCCGCCTGTCCCGCCGCGGAGTTAGTGCGATGGGGCGAGTGGTTCGCGGGGCAGCCGTTGCGCGTGCGCGAGCCGTTCGAGGAACGGAACACGGGCGCGTCGTTTTCACTCCGTGGGAGAGGGTTCTCTTGCTGTCCCACGAGGTGACGTGAGCTTGGCTGACGACGTGACCGCTGCTTCTGCCCGCCTGCCACCGCCATTACTGCCGGTCCATTTTTGGCCGCATCGACCGTCGCGCCTTCTCCCGCAGCTGACTAGCCCGTGACCGATGTGCCTAGCTGGCACTGTTGGGTCGTACGCAGGGTTGCCTTGAGTCGTGGTACTGGTTCCGCAGTCGAGGAGGCGCAGTAGTGGCGCGAGTGGCGGTGCAGTTGGTCGCACGTAGCAACCGGCGCGCCGGTTGCATGACGTGTGGGCCCGGGCCTCCATGCTGGGCGCGTTGGAGTCGGAGGGGTGCGCCCACTTGGCGCGGTTGCATGCTGACTGCATAGCTGTCTGCCCATTCACCCGCTGGTCTGGGCGAAAGTGGAGGAATGCTCGTAACCGTTGGGCAGTTGCATGCACCGCGCGCGGCGGTTTGGCTTCTTCTGCTCTGGGCCAGCTTGCATGACGCGTGGGACCCAGCCCCCGCACCGTAGGGGGAGGACCTTGGAGCGTGTTGGAGAAGACTCAGCCCACGATGGCTGGGGACGCAGGTGGAGAGAGTCGCCTTTAAAAGGAGGGTGACCCCCTTGAAAGGCGACCATGTCCTCGCGCTTCCTTATGCATCGTGTCTTTCCACCTTCCGAGCCCCCGGATGGGGAACACCCGCAATCCTTCCGCCTTGTCGTCGGAGGAACGCAACTTCGTCGAAGTTGGTACCTTTCAGCCATCGTTTGGCTTCAAGGATTTTCATCAGGCAGCCCGACCGCATCCCCTCGCCGGTGGTCACCCAAGACGGTGACCACCAGCCCCTGGATGGGGAGAAGCAAGCCGGGCTGTGATCTTGGTCCCGCCCTCAGCTTCAAGGATGTTCATCATCCTTGCTAGGGCGGAGAGCGAGGTGAGCCGGGGCTCTACCTCCTGCACGGGTCGGCTGGCCACCTCCTCTTCCAGCTTCTGGTGGTGGAAACCATCCTCCAGCTCTGTGGAGGAGGCGTCCTCCAGCCATGCTGGGGAAGGCGAACTGTTGCTGCCCAGCTAGGATGCAACATTCCGTCCTCCTCCTCGCTTTTGTGGCGAGGACGGGAGCGAGGACCTGCCGGTGCGCTTTGGAGCGGCCCGCGTTCGCCGGTGCGGCATTGGTGGAGAGGCGGACGCCGTCGTCAGTGCTGACGTGGTGGCAGCCGGGGGCAACTTCCCCACCATCGAGGCCGTCAGCGCCACCTACAGACCGGCCTCCGTCTCTTTGGCTTTAATATCTGGTCCGTGTCCCTTGAGCGAGGACGTGAACGAGAGCCTTCCGGTGGCCGCGTCCATCCTGGGACCATAGCTGCTGCTGCAGAGGTCGCTGGTGAGTCGCCCGGAGCTTGTCGCCCCGCAGGCTTCCCGGTGTGGAGGTTGTTCATACCCGCGGGGACGGAACCGGAGTTCCGTTTGCGATGGCACCTTGAATGCCGGTGTCTTGTTCATTGCGACTGTCGGGGCCTGAACATGTATGTATTTTCGGCACGGAGCCATGTTTTTTCCTCATTTCGAGCACTAAGACTCGCCTGTCGACTATCTGAACCGCTTCACCAAGCGTGAGTCGCCTCGTGCAAAGGTGACTAGTGAGGTATCCGTATCCCGGAGGCGTAGGAGTCCCTCGGCTTGGTCGGCCTTGCCGTCCGAGGCTTCTCTTGCTTGGTTAAAGGAAACCCTCGGCCGCTCTTCGATGAGCCGAAGCTAGAGGTAGCGGTGTCATCACGAACAGAGGCAAAGTTGGCTTCGAAAAGAAGATTTGGTCGGCCGGAGCCTGGTCGGGTCGTCCACTGGTGGGACCGACGCCGGAGTTGAGTTGCCGAGGCCACAAACCGAGCCGATGTCCTTGGGGGACAGCTGGCTGAGGCTTCGGGGTGACCGGCCCGAGCCGTCTGCTCGAGCCGGATTCCTGGAGAAGGCCTTGGCAGCAACGGCCCGGGCGTGGTGCTGATGTCGTCCTTCGGATTGGAGATCCTCCGACCGCGTCGCCGTCCGAGGCTAGGTCGGACCTCGCCGAAGGTGTAGTTGACGCCGAGGGTGCTGCTGCTCCCTTCAACTGTCAAGATCCGAGCCTGCAGGATCGGATTATCTTGTAGTGTGTGTATGTTTTCTGCGGCCGCCGAGGCCCAAACACACCATGGTCGTGTTGTAAAGCTGCGTTTCTTTTCCCCTTGTTTTGAGTATCTGGACTTATTTGTCGGTAATAGAATTGTTTGTGCGAGCGAGAGTTACTTTTCACAGAAGGTGATGAGTGAGGTATCCGTATCCCAGAGGCGTAGGAATCCCTCGGCTCGGTCGGCCTTGCCGCTTACGCGCACTCTTACTCGTCCATAGGGTTCTGTCACCGACGCAGTCGAGAAGGCCCGAAAAATCATTTCGGCATAGGAGCTTTCGAGCGTGAAGACTTGTTCGGTCCGCGGAATCACCTATCCGAGCGCGAGTTACTTATCGCAGAAGGTGATGAGTGAGGTATCCGTATCCCGAAGGCGTAGGAGTCCCTCGGCTCGGTCAGCCTTGGCTGCTTACGTGTACTCCGTCGTTTTCAGGATCCACTTTCGAAGTAGTCGAAAAGCACGAAAGACATTCTGGCAGAAAAGATCTTTTTCCGGGGAAAATTTCGACGCAGAGGGGGTTCCCCCCTTTTAGCCCCCGAGGGAGGGTCGGGCTTTGCCGAGGCAAGGCTGACCCTTCCTTGATGACTAGACTTTGTGTGTGAATGAGGCGTATGAACGACTTGAAAGCATCTTAAGGGTAGAAGCGACGTAGCTGTTGGATGTTCCAAGCGTTGCTGTAGACCTCGCCTTGACTGTTGGCCAGCTTGTACGTTCCGGTCTTCAGAACCTTGGCGACGACGAACGGCCCTTCCCAGGGAGGCGTGATCTTGTGCCGCCCTCGGGCGTCTTGTCGCAGCCGAAGCACCAGGTCGCCCACCTGGAGGTCTCGGGATCGAACCCCTCGGGCATGGTAGCGTCGCAGGGACTGCTGGTACCGCGCCGAGTGTAGTAAGGCCATGTCCCGAGCCTCTTCCAGCTGGTCCAGTGAGTCTTCTCGGTTAGCTTGATTGCTTTGGTCGGCGTAGGCCCTCGTCCTCGGGGAACCGTATTCTAAGTCTGTGGGCAAGATGGCCTCGGCCCCATAGACTAGAAAGAACGGTGAGAAGCCTGTGGTTCGGCTCAGTGTTGTCCTCAGACTCCAGACCACCGAGGGGAGTTCCTTCATCCATCGCTTGCCGAACTTGTTGAGGTCGTTGTAGATCCGCGGCTTGAGTCCTTGCAGGATCATGCCGTTGGCACGCTCTACTTGCCCATTCGTCATGGGGTGAGCCATGGCGGCCCAGTCCACCCGGATGTGGTGATCCTCGCAGAAGTCCAGGAACTTTCTGCCGGTGAACTGGGTGCCGTTGTCAGTGATGATGGAGTTCGGGACCCCGAAGCGATGGATGATGTTGGTGAAGAACGCCACCGCCTGTTCGGACCTGATGCTGTTTAGGGGCCGGACCTCGATCCAATTGGAGAATTTGTTGATGGCGACCAACAGGTGCGTGTAGCCCCCGGGTGCCTTCTGCAAGGGACTGACTAGGTCCAGACCCCACACAGCAAACGACCAGGTGATGGGTATGGTCTGCAGGGCCTGAGCGGGAAGGTGGGTCTGCCTTTTGTAGAACTGACACCCTTCACAGGTGCGGACAATTCTAGTGGCGTCGGCCACCGCCGTCGGCCAGTAGAAACCTTGTCGGAAGGCGTTTCCAACAAGGGCTCGAGGTGATGCGTGATGGCCGCAAGCCCCCGAGTGTATCTCTCGTAGGAGCTCCTAGCCTTCGGCGATGGAAATGCATCGCTGGAGGATGCCTGAGGGGTTGCGGTGGTAGAGTTCCTTCCTGTCTCCTAACAAGACGAACGACTTGGCGCGCCGCGCCAACCGCCGAACTTCGGCTCGGTCGAGGGGTAGCTCTCCTCGGTGGAGATATTGCAGGTACAGGGTCTGCCAGTTTCGATTAGGTGTGACCCCGCTCCGCTCCTCCTCGATGCGCAGTGCCTCTCCCTCGGGGGCCGAGGGTTCCTCAGGCCGAGCCGAGGGTGCCTCGGGCCGAGCCGAGGGCACCTCGGGCCGAGCCGAGGGTGCCTCGGATTGAGCTGAGGGTGCCTCGGGCTGGGCCGAGGCCTTCTCGGGCTCGGGCGTGTCGTCGGTCTTAACGGAGGGATGATGCAAGTCTCGGGAGAAGACGTCCGGGGGAACCGTTGTTCGCCCTGAGGCTATTTTAGCCAGCTCGTGCACAGTCTCGTTGTAGCACCGGGCGACGTGGTTGAGCTCGAGCCCGTAGAACTTGTCTTCCAGGCGCCGAACCTCATCGCAGTAGGCATCCATCTTCGGGTCGCGGCAGTGGGAGTTCTTCATGACTTGGTCGATGACGAGCTGCGAGTCACCGCGAGCGTCGAGGCGTCGGACCCCTAGCTCGATGGCGATGCGCAACCCATTGACCAGAGCCTCGTACTCAGCCACATTGTTGGACGCCGAGAAGTGGAGGCGTAGCACGTAGCGTAGGTGCTTCCCGAGGGGCGAGATGAAGAGCAGGCCTACGCCCGCTCCTGTCTTCATCAGCGACCCGTCGAAGAACATGGTCCAGAGTTCCGGTTGGATCGGAGCTGTTTGGAGCTGGGTGTCGACCCATTCAGCCACAAAGTCCGCCAAGACCTGGGACTTGATGGCCTTCCGAGGGGCGAACAAGATTGTTTCGCCCATGATTTCCACCGCCCACTTCGCAATTCTACCCGAGGCCTCTCGGCACTGGATGATCTCCCCCAGGGGGAAGGATGACACCATAGTTACCGGATGAGCTCGAAGTAGTGTCGCAACTTCCGCCGCGTCAGGATCACCGCGTACAGCAGCTTCTGAATTTGTGGGTAGCGGATCTTGGTCTCGGACAGTACCTCGCTGAAGAAGTAGACTGGCCTCTGGACGGGCAATGCATGCCCCTCTTCTCGTCTCTCAACTACGATCGCGGCGCTAACCACCTGAGTGGTCACGACGACGTAGATTAAGAGGGCTTCTCCGGCAGCGGGGGGCACCAAGATGGGCGCGTTCGTGAGGAGCGCCTTCAGGTTCTCGAGGGCTTCCTCGGCCTCAGGGGTCCAAGTGAAGCACTCAGCCTTCCTTAAGAGGCGGTACAGAGGCAGGCCTCTTTCGCCGAGGTGCGAGATGAAACAGCTCAGAGCCGCAAGGCATCCCGTGACTCTCTGTACGCCTTTCAAGTCCTTGATGGGCCCCATGCTGGTGATGGCCGCGATTTTCTCCGGGTTGGCCTCGATGCCCCGCTCGGAGACGATGAACCCCAAGAGCATGCCTCGGGGAACCCCGAAGACACACTTCTCGGGATTGAGCTTCACGCCTTTCGCCTTGAGACATCGGAATGTCGCTTCAAGGTCGGAAAGAGGTCGGAGGCTTTCCTTGTCTTGACTACGATGTCATCGACGTAGGCCTCGACCGTTCGGCCAATGTGTTCGCCGAACACGTGGTTCATGCACCTTTGGTATGTCGCACCCGCATTCCTCAAACCGAACGAAATGGTAACATAGCAGTACATGCCGAAAGGTGTGATGAAAGAAGTCGCGAGCTGGTCGGACTCTTTCATCCTAATTTTGTGATACCCTGAGTAGGCATCGAGGAAAGACAGGGTTTCACACCCAGCAGTGGAATCCACGATTTGGTCGATGCGAGGCAGAGGGTAGGGAACTTTTGGACATGCTTTGTTTAGACCAGTGTAGTCTACACACATCCGCCATTTCCCTCCTTTCTTTCTCACAAGCACAGGGTTGGGAAGCCATTCGGGATGGAATACCTCTTTGATGAACCCTGCCGCCATTAGCTTGTGGATCTCCTCGCCTATGACTCTGCGCTTTTCTTCGTCGAATCGGCGCAGAGGCTGCTTCATGGGTCGGGCTCCAGCTCGGATATCCAGCGAGTGCTCGGCGACATCCCTCGGTATGCCGGGCATGTCCGAGGGACTCCACGCGAAAATGTCGGCGTTCGCGCGGAGAAAGTCGACGAGCACTGCTTCCTATTTGGGATCGAGCTCGGAGCCGATCTGGATTTGCTTGGAGGCGTCGTTGCTGGGGTCGAGAGGGACGGATTTAACCTTCTCCACTGGCTCGAAGTTGCCGGCGTGGCGCTTCACGTCTGGCACCTCCTTAGAGAGGCTCTCCAGGTCGGCGATGAGGGCCTCGGATTCGGCGAGGGCCTCGGTGTACTCCACGCACTCCACGTCGCATTCGTACGCGTGTCGGTATGTGGGGCCGACGGTGATGACCCCGTTGGGGCCCGGCATCTTGAGCTTGAGGTAGGTGTAGTTGGGGACGTCCATGAACTTGGCGTAGTGGCGCCTCCCCAGTACTGCGTTGTAGGTTCCTCGGAACCCGACCACCTCGAACGTGAGGGTCTCCCTTCGGAAGTTGGAGGGCGTCCCAAAGCAGACGGGTAGATCGAGTTGTCCGAGGGGCAGGATGCGTTTCCTGAGGATGATCCCATGAAAAGGCGCAGCGCCTGCCTGGACTGAGGATAGATCGACACACAGGAGCCCGAGGGTCTCGGCGTAGATGATGTTGAGGCTGCTGCCTCCGTCCATGAGGACCTTGGTGAGCCTGACGTTGCTGATGACGGGGTCGACAACAAGCGGGTATCTCCCCGGGCTCGGCACACGGTCGGGATGGTCGCCTTGGTCGAAGGTGATGGGCTTGTCGGACTAGTCTAGGTAGACTGGCGCCGCCACCTTTACCGAGCAAACCTCCCGACGCTCTTGCTTGTGGTGCCGAGCCGAGGCGTTCGCCACTCGCCCACCATAGATCATGTAGCAGTCGTGGACCTCGGGAACTCTCGTGCCTTGTGATCTTCCTTCTTATCGTCGTCACGAGCCCGGCCACCCTCCGCGGGTGGCCCGGCCTTGTGAAAGTGGCGCCGAAGCATGGCGCACTCCTCAAGGGTGTGCTTGATGGGCCCCTGATGATAGGGGCACGGCTCCTTGAGCATCTTGTCGAAGAGGTTGGCACCTCCGGGAGGTTTCCTAGGGTTCTTGTACTCGGCGGCGGCGACAAGGTCCGCGTCGGCGGCGTCGCGTTTCGCTTGCGACTTCTTCTTGCCTTTCTTCTTGGCGCCATGCTGAGTTGACGCCTCGGGGGCATCTTCCGGTGGGCGGCCCTGGGGCTGCTTGTCCTTCCGGAAGATGGCCTCAACCGCCCCCTGGCCAGAGGCGAACTTGGTGGCGATGTCCATCAGCTCGCTCGCCCTGGTGGGGGTCTTGCGACCCAGCTTGCTCACCAGGTCGCGATAGGTGGTGCCGGCGAGGAACGCGCCGATGACATCCGAATCGGTGATGTTGGGCAGCTCGGTGCGCTACTTCGAGAATCGCCGGATGTAGTCCCGGAGAGACTCTCCCGGCTGCTGTCGGCAGCTTCGGAGATCCCAGGAGTTTCCGGGGCACACATACGTGCCCTGGAAATTGCCGGTGAAGGCTTGGACCAGGTCGTCCCAGTTGGAGATCTGCCCCGGAGGCAGGTGCTCCAGCCAGGCCCGAGCGGTATCGAAGAGGAACAGGGGGAGGTTGCGGATGATGAGGTTATAATCGTCCGTTCCACCCAGGTGGCAGGCCAGCCGATAGTCCGCGAGCCACAGTTCCGGTCCCGTCTCCCCCGAGTACTTTGTGATAGTAGTCGGGGTTCGGAACCGGGTCGGGAACGGCGCCCGTCGTATGGCGCGGCTGAAAGCCTGCGGACCGGGTGGTTCGGGCGAGGGACTCCGATCCTCCCCGCTGTCGTAGCGTCCCCCACGCCTGGGGTGGTAGCCTCGGCGCACCCTCTCGTCGAGGTGGGCCTGATGGTTGCGGTGATGGTGCTCGTTGCCGAGGCGACCCGGGGCCGCAGGCGCTGTGTTGCGCGTGCGCCCGGTGTGGACCGAGGCTTCCCGCATGAATCGGGAAGTCGTGGCGCGATGTTCCGAGGGGCACCCCAGCCTTCGGGAGGCGGAGCTTTCGGCCCGTCGGACCGCGGCATCCTCCAGGAGATTCTTGAGCTCTCCCTGAATACGCCGCCCCTCGGTGGTTGATGGCTCCGACATCGCGCGGAGAAGTATTGCCGCTGCAGCCAGGTTCTGGCCGACTCCACTGGAAGTGGGTGACGGCCTTACCCTGACATCGTCGGCGATGCGGTGCTGGAAGCCCTAGGGGAGATGACGCACTTCTCCGGCCGGAGGTTGGCCCGCCCATTCCTGCCCGATGTCTCGGCGGATCGGCTCAAGTGTTCCTGCTCCCTCGTCGAGCCTGGCCTGCATCTCGCGGATTTGCTCGAGCTGTGGGTCATGACCCCCCGCCAGGACGGGGACCACAGCTAGCTCCCGAAGGATGTCAATGTGAGGCACAGGCCTAGGGAGATCACCGTTCTCCGGCATACCAAGATGGTTGCCTTCATCGGGACCCCCTAGATCGACGTGGAAACATTCACGACTTGGGCCGCAGTCCTCGTCGCCGAGGCTGCGGCTACCGTCGGAACAGTCAGAAAGGCAATAGTTGCATGCAGTCATGAAGTCCCGCATGGCATTGGGGTTACCAAGTACGAAGAAATCCCAACAGAAGTCGGGCTCGTCATCTTCCTCGGACCCCGAGGGCCCGTAGGTCGAGACGGTCGTCAGCCGGTCCCAGGGGGACCACATAGGACACTTCAGATGGTTTGGACTCGCCTCTATGAGAGCGTCCACCGAAGCGAAGTCGCTTGGTGGGTCGAGGCTGAATCCAAAAGGCGCGAGATGGGAATCAGTTGGTACCTCTTGGTCGACGGGCGGTGACGAAGTCACGTCAGGGACTGACTGCACCGTCGTCTCGGGTACGAGGGTGACGCCCAGCAATTCCTTCGCGAGCGTGCTGGCGTCGTCCGTTTTCTTGGGGTTGGCGTGTTGCGGGGAGACGGCGCTCGTCTTCATCTCAGACGCGAGGTCGATGCCCGACGTACCCCCCGTTGGGGCGCCGGCGCCGTCGACTCGCTCGACAGCCGACGAGGTGCCGCCTCCTGCTTGGCCTTGGTTGCCCCGCCTCCTCCTCCGTCGGCGGGGGAGGGGACGGGACAAGCCCGAATGTTGTTCTTCCACCACGTGGGGAAGACGTCGTCGATTCCGCCGCCGGCGGGCGGGTTGTCGTCCGCCATTGTCGCTATCGCGCGGTGGGGGAAGGAGTACCATGTCGTAGCTGCCGTCGAGGGACAGGAACTCAAGATTCCCGAAACGGAGCACCGTCTCGGGCTGGAAAGGTTGCTGGAGACTGCCCATCTCGAGCTTGACGGGAAGCTGTTCATCAACACGCAGCAGGCCCCTACCTGGCGCGCCAACTGTCGGCGTTTCGAACCCGGGGGGTCCCTGGACCGACGAGTAAATTGTCGCCGCGTGCCCCAGCCCAGATGGGTCGGCGCGAGACGGAGCGCGAAGGGGGGAAGAAGTCGGAGGGAGGCAGGCGTGAGAGGTGAAACCCGCAGCCTTCGTGTTTGTCCCGCACCCAGGTCGGGTGCGCTTGCAGTAGGGGGTTACAAGCGTCCACGCGGGAGGGAGGGAGCGGCCTTGCGCGAGCGCCGTCCCGTCCTTCCCCGCGCGGCCAACCCTCTGTAAGAGGGCCCTGGATCTTCCTTTTATAGGCGTAAGGAAAGGATCCAGGTGTACAATGGGGGGTGTAGCAGTGTGCTAACGTGTCTAGCGGAGGAGAGCTAGTGCCCTAAGTACATGCCATCGTGGCAGCCAGAGAGGTTTTGGCACCCGATTCGTGTGGTGTCGTGGCCGTCGGAGGAGCGCCGGAGCCTGGCGGAAGGACAGCTGTCGGGGCTGTCGGGTCCTTGCTGATGTCCTCTTGCTTTCGTAAGGGGGCTGAGAGCCACCGTCGTCATAGAGCATGCGAGGCGCCATCATTACTTGTTTGGCGGAGCGAGCCAGATGGGACACCGGTCTTGTTCCCCGTAGCCTGAGTTAGCTTGGGGTAGGGTAATGATGGCGCCTCCTGTGACGTGGTCGGTCCGAGCCCTGGGTTGGGCGAGGTGGAGGCTCCTCCGAGGTCGAGGTCGAGTCTGTCTTCCGAGGCCGAGGTCGAGTCCGAGCCCCTGGGTCGGGCGAGGCGGAGACCGTCGGCTAAGGCCAGGGCTGAGTCCGAGCCCTGGGGTCGTGCGAATCGGAGTTCGTCGTCTTCCGGGGCTGAGCCCGAGTCCGAGCCCTGGGGTCGAGCGAAGCGGAGTTCGTCGTCTTTCGGGGCTTAGCCCTAGTCCGAGCCCTGGGGTCGGGCGATGCGGAGTTCGTCGTCTTCCGGGGCTAAGCCCGAGTCCGAGCCCTGGGGTCGGGCGAAGCGGAGTTCGTCGTCTTCCGGGGCTGAGCCCGAGTCCGAGCCCTAGGGTCGGGCGATGCGGAGTTCGTCATCTTCCGGGGCTGAGCCCGAGTCCGAGCCCTGGGGTCGGGCGAAGCGGAGTTTCCTATGGCGCCTAAGGCCGGACTTGGCTGCTGTCAGCCTCACTCTGTCGAGTGGCACGGCAGTCGGAGCGGCGCAGGTGGCGCTGTCCTCTTGTCAGGCCTGTCAGTGGAGTGGTGAAGTGACTACGGTCACTTCGGCTCTGTCGACTGGAAGGCGTGCGTCAGGATAAAGGTGTCAGGCCACCTTTGCATTAAATGCCCCTAGGATTCGGTCGGCTGGCGTGGCGACTTGGCCAAGGTTGCTTCTTGGTGAAGACTAGGCCTCGGGCGAGCCGAAGGTGTGTCCGTTGTCGTAGGGGGTCCTCGGGCGAGACGTAAATCCTCCAGGGTCGGCTGCCCTTGCCCGAGGCTGGGCTCGGGCGAGGCGCGATCGCGTCCCTCGAATGGACCGATCCTTGACTTAATCGCACCCATCAGGCCTTTGCAGCTTTGTGCTGATGGGGGTTACTAGCTGAGATTTAGGAGTCTTGAGGGTACCCCTAATTATGGTCCCCGACAGTAGCCCCTGAGCCTCGAAGGGAGTGTTAATACTCGCTTGAAGGCTTTTGTCGCACTTTTTTGCAAGGGGACCAGCCTTTCTCGGTTGCGTCTTATTCCGGTGGGTGCGCGCGAGCGCATCCGCCGGGTGTAGCCCCCGAGGCCTCGGAGGAGTGGTTTGACTCCTTCGAGGTCTTAATGCATTTCGCAATGTTTCGGCCGGTCTGGTTGTTCCCTCATGTGAGCTGGCCGTAGCCCGGGTGCATGGTCGGGTCCCAAGTTCTCGGGCTGGTATGTTGACGCTGTCAACGGTTTGGTCGGAGCCGGGTTTGCGAGAGCAGCCCTCGAGCCTCCGCACAGGGCGAGAGGACGGTCAAGGACAGACTCGACTTTTTTACATACGCCCCTGCGTCGCCTTTCCGCAAGGAGGAGGGGGGGAAAAGCGCCATGTTGCCCTTGGAGGGCACCGAACATGGTGTCTCCAGTGAGCTGCTGATGGGTAATCCAAGTGGACGCCCGTGCCCCATTTGTTAGGGGTCGGCTAGAGGCCCGGAGGCGCGCTCCAAAAGTACCTGTGGGTGATCTGCCGGACCCGGTCCCCTTTTGACGGGGTCCGAGGGCTCGATGCCTCCCTCTAATGGGATTCCGTTACAAGATCGTTCCCGCTGGTCTCGGAAATGTCCTAGGGTACCTCGGGAGCGTAGCCCGAGCCTTGGTTATGTATCGAACGTACCCAGGGTCATCCCTCGCTCTGTGTCTGAGGCGACTGTGAACCCTTCGTAGGCCAGCCTACGAACCCCTGATCAGTAGTGGGCGCGGAGCCTGAGTGGCCTGAGGCGGCCGTTGAACCCTTCCGAGGGGCCGGCCCTCGAACCTCTAACCAGTAGTGGGCGCGGAGCTCGAGTGCTCTGAGGCGGCTGTTGAACCCCTCCGAGGGGCCAGCCTTCGAACCTCTGATCAGTAGGGGGGCTCGGGGCCCGTTTCCTTCACGGAGAAGGATCCCTTTTGGGGTATCCCCCTTTCCCGGTCCCTGTTGTAAGAGAGAGAAAGAGGAAAAGGAAAAGAATACGAAATCGAGATGACGTGGCGCACCTTTTTTGACGTGGTCATTATGGCGAAGGCGAAGCGTTGCTCGCTTCTCCTGCCAAGGGTGCCGCCTGTCCCGCCGCAGAGTTAATGTGATGGGCGAGTGGTTCGCGGGGCAGCCGTTGCGCGTGCACGAGCCGTTCGAGGAACGGAACACGGGCGCGTCGTTTTCACGCCGTGGGAGAGGGTTCTCTCGCTGTCCCACGAGGTGACGTGAGTTTGGCTGACGACGTGACCGCTGCTTCTGCCCGCCTGCCACCGCCATTACTGTCGGCCCATATTTCGCCGCATCGACCGTCACGCCTTCTCCCGCAGCTGACTAGCCCGTGACCGATGCGCCTGGCTGGCACTGTTGGGTTGTACGCAGGGTTGCCTCAAGTTGCGGTACTGGTTCCGCAGTCGAGGAGGCGCGGTAGTGGCGCGAGTGGCAGTGCAGTTGGTCGCACGTAGCTACCGGCGCGCCGGTTGCATGACGTGTGGGCCCGGGCCTCCATGCTGGGCGCGTTGGAGTCAGAGGGGTGCGCCCACTTGGCGCGGTTGCATGCCGACTGCATGGCTGTTCGCCCTTTCACCCGCTGGTCTGGGCGAAAGTGGAGGAATGCTCGTAACCGCTGGGCAGTTGCATGCACCGCGCGCGGCAGTTTGGCTTCTTCTGCTCTGGGCCAGCTTGCATGACGCGTGGGACCCAGCCCCCGCGCCGTAGGGGGAGGACCTTGGAGCGTGTTGGAGAAGACTCAGCCCGCGATGGCTGGGGACGCAGGTGGAGAGAGTCGCCTTTAAAAGGAGGGTGACCCCCTTGAAAGGCGACCATGTCCTCGCGCTTCCTTATGCATCGTGTCTTTCCACCTTCCGAGCCCCCAGATGGGGAACACCCGCAATCCTTCCGCCTTGTCGTCGGAGGAACGCAACTTCGTGGAATTTGGTACCTTTCAGCCATCGTTCGGCTTCAAGGATTTTCATCAGGCAGCCCGACCGCATCCCCTCGCTGGTGGTCACCCAAGACGGTGACCACCAGCCCCTAGATGGGGAGAAGCAAGCCGGGCTGCGATCTTGGTCCCGCCCTCAGCTTCAAGGATGTTCATCATCCTTGCTGGGGCGGAGAGCGAGGTGAGCCGGGGCTCTACCTCCTGCACGGGTTGGTTGGCCACCTCCTCTTCCAGCTTCTGGTGGTGGAAACCATCGTCCAGCTCTGCGGAGGAGGCGTCCTCCAGCCATGCCGGGGAAGGCGAACTGTTGCTGCCCAGCTAGGATGCAACATTCCGTCCTCCTCCTCGCTTTCGTGGCGAGGACGGGAGCGAGGACCTGCCGGTGCGCTTTGGAGCGGCCCGCGTTCGCCGGTGCGGCATTGGTGGAGAGGCGGACGCCGCCGTCAGTGCTAACGTGGTGGCAGCCGGGGGCAACTTCCCCACCGTCGAGGTCATCAGCGCCGCCTACGGACCGGCCTCCGGCTCTTTGGCTTTAATATCTGGTTCGCGTCCCTTGAGCGGGGACGCGAACGAGAGCCTTCCGGTGGCCGCGTCCGTCCTAGGACCATAGCTGCTGCTACAGAGGTCGCTGGTGAGTCGCCCGGAGCTTGTCGCCCCGCAGGCTTCCCGGCGTGGAGGTTGTTCATACCCGCGGGGACGGAACCGGAGTTCTGTTTGCGATGGCACCTTGAATGCCGGTGTCTTGTTCATTGCGACTGTCGGGGCCTAAACATGTATGTATTTTCGGCACGGAGCCGTGTTTTTTCCTCATTTCGAGCACTAAGACTCGCCTGTCGACTATCTGAACTGCTTCACCAAGCGTGAGTCGCCTCGTGCAAAGGTGACGAGTGAGGTATCCGTATCCCGGAGGCGTAGGAGTCCCTCGGCTCGGTCGGCCTTGCCGTTCGAGGCTTCTCTTGCTTGGTTAAAGGAAACCCTCGGCCGCTCTTCGATGAGCCGAAGCTAGAGGTAGCGGTGTCAGCACTAACAGAGGCAAAGTTGGCTTCGAAAAGAAGATTTGGTCAGCCGGAGCCGGGCCGGGTCGTCCACTGGTGGGACCGACGCCGGAGTTGAGTTGCCGAGGCCACAAACGGAGCCGATGTCCTCGGGGGACAACTGGCTGAGGCTTCGGGGTGACCGGCCCGAGCCGTCTGCTCGAGCCGGATTCCTGGAGAAGGCCCTGGCAGCAATGGCCCGGGCGTGGTGCTAATGTCGTCCTTCGGAGTGGATATCCTCCGACCGCGTCGCCGTCCGAGGCTAGGTCGGACCTCGCCAAAGGTGTAGTTGACGCCGAGGGTGCTGCTGCTCCCTTCAACTGTCAAGATCCGAGCCTGCAGGATCGGATTATCTTGTAGTGTGTGTATGTTTTCTGCGGCCGTCGAGGCCCAAACACACCATCGTCGTGTTGTAAAGCTGCGTTTCTTTTCCCCTTGTTTTGAGTATCTGGACTTATTTGTCGGTAACAGAATTGTTTGTGCGAGCGAGAGTTACTTTTCACGGAAGGTGATGAGTGAGGTATCCGTATCCCAGAGGCGTAGGAATCCCTCGGCTCGGTCGGCCTTGCCGCTTACGCGCACTCTTACTCGTCCATAGGGTTCTGTCACCGACGCAGTCGAGAAGGCCCGAAAAATTGTTTCGGCAGAGGAGCTTTTGAGCGTGAAGACTTGTTCGGTCCGCGGAATCACCTATCCGAGCGCGAGTTACTTATCGCAGAAGGTGATGAGTGAGGTATCCGTATCCCGGAGGCGTAGGAGTCCTTCGGCTCGGTCAGCCTTGGCTGCTTACGTGTACTCCGTCGTTTTCAGGATCCACTTTCGAAGTAGTCGAAAAGCACGAAAGACATTCTGGCAGAAAAGATCTTTTTCCGGGGAAATATTCGACGCAGAGGGGGTTCCCCCCTTTTAGCCCCCAAGGGAGGGTCGGGCTTTGCCGAGGCAAGGCTGACCCTTCCTTGATGACTAGACTTTGTGTGTGAACGAGGCGTATGAACGACTTGAAAGCATCTTAAGGGTAGAAGCGACATAGCTGTTGGATGTTCCAAGCGTTGCTGTAGACCTCGCCTTGACTGTTGGCCAGCTTGTACGTTCCGGTCTTCAGAACCTTGGCGACGACGAATGGCCCTTCCCAGGGAGGCGTGAGCTTGTGCCGCCCTCGGGCGTCTTGTCGCAGCCGAAGCACCAGGTCGCCCACCTGGAGGTCTCAGGACCGAACCCCTCGGGCGTGGTAGCGTCGCAGGGACTGCTGGTACCGCGCCGAGTGTAGTAAGGCCATGTCCCGAGCCTCTTCCAGCTGGTCCAGTGAGTCTTCTTGGTTAGCTTGATTGCTTTGGTCGGCGTAGGCCCTCGTCCTCGGGGAACCGTATTCTAAGTCTGTGGGCAAGATGGCCTCGGCCCCATAGACTAGAAAGAACGGTGAGAAGCCTGTGGCTCGGCTCGGCGTTGTCCTCAGACTCCAGACCACCGAGGGGAGTTCCTTCATCCATCGCTTGCCGAACTTGTTGAGGTCGTTGTAGATCCGCGGCCTGAGTCCTTGCAGGATCATGCCGTTGGCACGCTCTACTTGCCCATTCGTCATGGGGTGAGCCACGGCGGCCCAGTCCACCCGGATGTGGTGATCATCGCAGAAGTCCAGGAACTTTCTGCCGATGAACTGGGTGCCGTTATCGGTGATGATGGAGTTCGGGACCCCGAAGCGATGGATGATGTTGGTGAAGAACGCCACCGCCTGTTCAGACCTAATGCTGTTTAGGGGCCAGACCTCGATCCACTTGGAGAATTTGTCGATGGCGACCAACAGGTGCGTGTAGCCCCCGGGTGCCTTCTGCAAGGGGCCGACTAGGTCCAGACCCCACACAGCAAACGGCCTGGTGATGGGTATGGTCTGTAGGGCCTGAGCGGGCAGGTGGGTCTGCCTTGCGTAGAACTGACACCCTTCGCAGGTGTGGACAATTCTAGTGGCGTCGGCCACCGCCGTCGGCAAGTAGAAACCTTGTCGGAAGGCGTTTCCAACAAGGGCTCGAGGTGCTGCGTGATGGCCGCAAGCCCCCGAGTGTATCTCTCGTAGGAGCTCCTGGCCTTCGGCGATGGAAATGCATCGCTGGAGGATGCCTGAGGGGCTGCGGTGGTAGAGTTCCTTCCCGTCTCCTAACAAGACGAACGACTTGGCGCGCCGCGCCAACCGCCGAGCTTCGGCTCGGTCGAGGGGTAGCTCTCCTCGGTGGAGATATTGCAAGTACGGGGTCTGCCAGTTTCGATTAGGCGTGACCCCGCTCCGCTCCTCCTCGATGCGCAGTGCCTCACCCTTGGGGGCCGAGGGTTCCTCAGGCCGAGCCGAGGGTGCCTCGGGCCGAGCCGAGGGTGCCTCGGGCCGAGCCGAGGGTGCCTCGGATTGAGCCGAGGGTGCCTCGGGCTGGGCCGAGGCCATCTCGGGCTCGGGCGTGTCGTCGGTCTTGACGGAGGGATGATGCAAGTCTCGGGAGAAGACGTCCGGGGGAACCATTGTTCGCCCCGAGGCTATTTTAGCCAGCTCGTCCGCAGTCTCGTTGTAGCGCCGAGCGACGTGGTTGAGCTCGAGCCCGTAGAACTTGTCTTCCAGGCGCCGAACCTCATCACAGTAGGCTTCCATCTTCGGGTCGCGGCAGTGGGAGTTCTTCATGACTTGGTCGATGACGAGCTGCGAGTCACCGCGAGCGTCGAGGAGTCGGACCCCTAGCTCGATGGCGATGCGCAACCCGTTGATCAGAGCCTCGTACTCAGCCACATTGTTGGACGCCGGGAAGTGGAGGCGTAGCACGTAGCGTAGGTGCTTCCCGAGGGGCGAGATGAAGAGCAGGCCTGCGCCCGCTCCTGTCTTCATCAGCGACCCATCGAAGAACATGGTCCAGAGTTCCGGTTGGATCGGAGCTGTTGGGAGCTGGGTGTCGACCCATTCAGCCACAAAGTCCGCCAAGACCTGGGACTTGATGGCCTTTCGAGGGGCGAACGAGATTGTTTCGCCCATGATTTCCACCGCCCACTTCGCAATTCTACCCGAGGCCTCTCGGCACTGGATGATCTCCCCTAGGGGGAAGGATGACACCACAGTTACCGGATGAGACTCGAAGTAGTGTCGCAACTTCCGCCACGTCAGGATCACCATGTACAGCAGTTTCTGAATTTGTGGGTAGCGGATCTTGGTCTCGGACAGTACCTCGCTAATGAAGTAGACTGGCCTCTGGACGGGCAATGCATGCCCCTCTTCTCGTCTCTCAACTACGATCGCGGCGCTAACCACCTGAGTGGTCGCGGCGACGTAGATTAAGAGGGCTTCTCCGGCAGCGGGGGGCACCAAGATGGACGCGTTCGTGAGGAGCGCCTTCAGATTCCCGAGGGCTTCCTCGGCCTCAGGGGTCCAATTGAAGCACTCAGCCTTCCTTAAGAGGCGGTACAGAGGCAAGCCTCTTTCGTCGAGGCGCGAGATGAAACGGCTCAGAGCCGCAAGGCATCCCGTGACTCTCTGTACGCCTTTCAAGTCCTTGATGGGCCCCATGCTGGTGATGGCCGTGATCTTCTCCGGGTTGGCCTCGATGCCCCGCTCGGAGACGATGAACCCCAAGAGCATGCCTCGGGGAACCCCGAAGACACACTTCTCGAGATTGAGCTTCATGCCTTTCGCCTTGAGACATCGGAATGTCGCTTCAAGGTCGGAAAGAGGTCGGAGGCTTTCCTTGTCTTGACTACGATGTCATCGACGTAGGCCTCGACCGTTCGGCCAATGTGTTCGCCGAACACGTGGTTCATGCACCTTTGGTATGTCGCACCCGCAATCCTCAAACCGAACGGCATGATAACATAGCAGTACATGCCGAAAGGTGTGATGAAAGAAGTCGCGAGCTGGTCGGACTCTTTCATCCTAATTTGGTGATACCCTGAGTAGGCATCGAGGAAAGACAGGGTTTCGCACCCAGCAGTGGAATCCACGATTTGGTCGATGCGAGGCAGAGGGTAGGGAACTTTCGGACATGCTTTGTTTAGACCAGTGTAGTCTACACACATCCGCCATTTCCCTCCTTTCTTTCTCACAAGCACAGGGTTGGCAAGCCATTCAGGATGGAATACCTCTTTGATGAACCCTGCCGCCATTAGCTTGTGGATCTCCTCGCCTATGACTCTGTGCTTTCCTTCGTCGAATCGGCGCAGAGGCTGCTTCATGGGTCGGGCTCCAGCTCGGATATCCAGCGAGTGCTCGGCGACATCCCTCGGTATGCCGGGCATGTCCGAGGGACTCCACGCGAAAACGTCGGCGTTCGCGCGGAGAAAGTCGACGAGCACTGCTTCCTATTTGGGATCGAGCTCGGAGCCGATCTGGATTTGCTTGGAGGCGTCGTTGCTGGGGTCGAGAGGGACGGATTTAACCGTCTCCGCTGGCTCGAAGTTGCCGGCGTGGCGCTTCACGTCTGGCACCTCCTTAGAGAGGCTCTCCAGGTCGGCGATGAGGGCCTCGGATTCGGCGAGGGCCTCGGCGTACTCCACGCACTCCACGTCGCATTCGTACGCGTGTCGGTATGTGGGGCCGACGGTGATGACCCCGTTGGGGCCCGACATCTTGAGCTATAGGTAGGTGTAGTTGGGGACGGCCATGAATTTGGCGTAGCAGGGCCTCCCCAGTACTGCGTGGTAGGTTCCTCGGAACCCGACCACCTCGAACGTGAGGGTCTCCCTTCGGAAGTTGGAGGGCGTCCCAAAGCAGACGGGTAGATCGAGTTGTCCGAGGGGCTGGACGCGTTTCCCGAGGATGATCCCGTGAAAAGGCGCAGCGCCTGCCCGGACCGAGGACAGATCGACACGCAGGAGCCCGAGGGTCTCGGCGTAGATGATGTTGAGGCCGCTGCCTCCGTCCATGAGGACCTTGGTGAGCCTGACGTTGCCGATGATGGGGTCGACAACAAGCGGGTATTTCCTCGGGCTCGGCACGCGGTCGGGATGGTCGCCTTGGTCGAAGGTGATGGGCTTGTCGGACCAGTCTAGGTAGACTGGTGCCGCCACCTTTACCGAGCAGACCTCCCAACGCTCTTGCTTGCGGTGCTGAGCCGAGGCGTTCGCCACTCGCCCATCATAGATCATGTAGCAGTCGTGGACCTCGGGGAACTCTCCTGCCTTGTGATCTTCCTTCTTATCGTCGTCGCGAGCCCTGCCACCCTCCGCGGGTGGCCCGGCCTTGTGAAAGTGGCGCCGAAGCATGGCGCACTCCTCAAGGGTGTGCTTGACGGGGCCCTGATGATAGGGGCACGACTCCTTGAGCATCTTGTCGAAGAGGTTGGCACCTCTGGGAGGTTTCCGAGGGTTCTTGTACTCGGCGGCGGCGACAAGGTCCAC
This sequence comes from Zea mays, assembly GCF_902167145.1. Taxonomy (NCBI): domain Eukaryota; kingdom Viridiplantae; phylum Streptophyta; class Magnoliopsida; order Poales; family Poaceae; genus Zea; species Zea mays. Next base: position 140,275,288 of record NC_050099.1, read on the forward strand.
GTCGGCGGTGTCGCGTTTCGCTTGCGACTTCTTCTTGCCTTTCTTCTTGGCGCCGCGCTGAGTTGACGCCTCGGGGACATCTTCCGGTGGGCGGCCCTGGGGCTGCTTGTCCTTCCGGAAGATGGCCTCAACCGCCTCCTGGCCAGAGGCGAACTTGGTGGCGATGTCCATCAGCTCGCTCGCCCTGGTGGGGGTCTTGCGACCCAGCTTGCTCACCAGGTCGTGGCAGGTGGTGCCGGCGAGGAACGCGCCGATGACATCCGAATCGGTGATGTTGGGCAGCTCGGTGCGCTGCTTCGAGAATCGTCGGATGTAGTCCCGGAGAGACTCTCCCGGTTGCTGTCGGCAGCTTCGGAGATCCCAGGAGTTACCGGGGCGCACGTACGTGCTCTGGAAATTGCCGGCGAAGGCTTGGACCAGGTCGTCCCAGTTGGAGATCTGCCCCGGAGGCAGGTGCTCTAGCCAGGCCCGAGCGGTATCGGAGCGGAACAGGGGGAGGTTGCAGATGATGAGGTTATCATCGTCCGTTCCACCCAGGTGGTAGGCCAGCCGATAGTCCGCGAGCCACAGTTCCGGTCCCGTCTCCCCCGAGTACTTTGTGATAGTAGTCGAGGTTTGGAATCGGGTCGGGAACGGCGCCCGTCGTATGGCGCGGCTGAAAGCCTGCGGACCGGGTGGTTCGGGCGAGGGACTCTGATCCTTCCCGCTGTCGTAGCGTCCCCCATGCCTGGGGTGGTAGCCTCGGCGCACCCTCTCGTCGAGGTGGGCCCGATGGTTGCGGTGATGGTGCTCGTTGCCGAGGCGACCCGGGGCCGCAGGCGCTATGTTGTGCGTGCGCCCGGTGTGGACCGAGGCTTCCCGCATGAATCGGAAAGTCGCGGTGCGATGTTCCGAGGGGCACCCCTACCTTCGGGAGACGGAGCTTTCGACCCGTCGGACCGCGACATCCTCCAGGAGATTCTTGAGCTCTCCCTGAATACACCGCCCCTCGGTGGTTGATGGCTCCGGCATCGCGCGGAGAAGTATTGCCGCTGCAGCTAGGTTCTGGCCGACTCCACTGGAAGTGGGTGGCGGCCTTACCCTGACATCGTCGGCGATGCGGTGCTGGAAGCCCTGGGGGAGATGATGCACTTCTCCGGCCGGAGGTTGGCCCGCCCATTCATGCCCGATGTCCCGGCGGATCGGCTCAAGTGTTCCTGCTCCCTCGTCGAGCCTGGCCTGCATCTCGCGGATTTGCTCGAGCTGTGGGTCATGACCCCCAGCCGGGACGGGGACCACAGCTAGCTCCTGAAGGATGTCAACGCGAGGCACAGGCCTAGGGAGATCACCGTTCTCCGGCATACCAAGATGGTTGCCTTCGTCGGGACCCCCTAGATCGACGTGGAAACATTCACGACTTGGGCCGCAGTCCTCATCGCCGAGGCTGCGGCTACCGTCGGAACAGTCGGAAAGGCAATAGTCGCATGCGGTCATGAAGTCCCGCATGACATTGGGGTTACCAAGTACGGAGAAATCCCAACAGAAGTCGGGCTCGTCATCTTCCTCGTACCCCGAGGGTCCGTAGGTCGAGACGGCCGTGAGCCGGTCCCAGGGTGACTGCATACGACACTTCAGAGGGTTTGGACTCGCCTCTATGAGAGCGTCCACCGAAGCGAAGTCGCTTGGTGGGTCGAGGCTGAATCCAAAAGGCGCGAGATGGGAATCGGTTGGTACCTCTTGGTCGACGGGCGGTGACGAAGTCACGTCAAGGACTGACTGCACCGTCGTCTCAGGTACGAGGGTGACGCCCAACAATTCCTTCGCGAGCGTGCTAGCGTCGTCCGTTTGCTTGGGGTTGGCGTGTTGTGGGGAGACGGCGCTCGTCTTCATCTCAGATGCGAGGTCGATGCCCGACGTACCCCCGTTGGGGCGCCGGCACCGTCGACTCGCTCGACAACCGACGAGGTGCCGCCTCCTGCTTGGCCTTGGTTGCCCCACCTCCTCCTCCGTCGGCGGGGGAGGGGACGGGACAAGCCCAAATGTTGTTCTTCCACCATGTGGGGAAGACGTCGTCGATTCTGCCGCCGGCGGGCGGGTTGTCGTCCGCCATTGTCGCTATCGCGCGGCGGGGGAAGGAGTACCATGTCGTAGCTGCCGTCAAGGGATAGGAACTCAAGATTCCCGAAATGGAGCACCGTCTCGGGCTGGAAAGGTTGCTGGAGACTGCCCATCTGGAGCTTGACGGGAAGCTATTCATCAACACGCAGCAGGCCCCTACCTGGCGCGCCAACTGTCGGCGTTTCGAACCCAGGGGGTCCCTGGACCGACGAGTAAATTGTCGCCGCGTGCCCCAGCCCAGATGGGTTGGCGCGAGACGGAGCGCGAAGGGGGGAAGAAGCCGGAGGGAGACAGGCGTGAGAGGTGAAACCCGCGGCCTTCGTATTTTTCCCGCGCCCAGGTCGGGTGCGCTTGCAGTAGGGGGTTACAAGCGTCCACGCGGGAGGGAGTGAGCGGCCTTGCGCGAGCGCCGTCCCGTCCTTCCCCGCGCGGCCAACCCTCTGTAAGAGGGCCCTGGATCTTCCTTTTATAGGCGTAAGGAAAGGATCCAGGTGTACAATGGGGGGTGTAGCAGTGTGCTAACGTGTCTAGCGGAGGAGAGCTAGTGCCCTAAGTACATGGCATCGTGGCAGCCGGAGAGGTTTTGGCACCCGGTTCGTGTGGTGTCGTGGCCGTCGGAGGAGCGCCGGAGCCTGGCGGAAGGACAGCTGTCGGGGCTATCGGGTCCTTGATGACGTCCTCTTGCTTCCGTAAGGGGGCTGAGAGCCGCCGTCGTCAAAGAGCATGCAGGGCGCCATCATTACTTGTTTGGCGGAGCGAGCCAGATGGGACGCCGGTCTTGTTCCCCGTAGCCTGAGTCAGCTTGGGGTAGGGTAATGATGGCGCCTCCTGTGACGTGGTCGGTCCGAGCCCTAGGTTGGGCGAGGTGGAGGCTCCTCCGAGGTCGAGGTCGAGTCTGTCTTCCGAGGCCGAGGTCGAGTCCGAGCCCCTGGGTCGGGCGAGGCGGAGACCGTCGGCTGAGGCCAAGGCTGAGTCCGAGCCCTGGGGTCGGGCGAAGCGGAGTTCGTCGTCTTCCGGGGCTGAGCCCGAGTCCGAGCCCTGGGGTCGGGCAAAGCGGAGTTCATTATCTTCCTGGGCTAAGCCCGAGTCCGAGCCCTGGGGTCGGGCGATGCGGAGTTCGTCGTCTTCCGGGGCTAAGCCCGAGTCCGAGCCCTGCGGTCGGGCGAAGCGGAGTTCGTCGTCTACCGGGGCTGAGCCCGAGTCCGAGCCCTGGGGTCGGGCGATGCGGAGTTCGTCGTCTTCCGGGGCTGAGCCCGAGTCCGAGCCCTGGGGTCGAGCGAAGCGGAGTTTCCTATGGCACCTAAGGCCGGACTTGGCTGCTGTTAGCCTCACTCTGTCGAGTGGCACGGCAGTCGGAGCGGCGCAGGTGGCGCTGTCCTCTTGTCAGGCCTGTCAGTGGAGCGGCAAAGTGACTACGGTCACTTCGGCTCTGTCGACTGGAGGGCGTGCGTCAGGATAAAGGTGTCAGGCCAACTTTGCATTAAATGCCCCTGCGATTCGGTCGGCTGGCGTGGCGACTTGGCCAAGGTTGCTTCTTGGTGAAGACTGGGCCTTGGGCGAGCCGAAGGTGTGTCCGTTGCCGTAGGGGGTCCTCGGGCGAGACGTAAATTCTCCGGGGTCGGCTGCCCTTGCCCGAGGCTGGGCTCGGGCGAGGCGCGATCGCGTCCCTCGAATGGACTGATCCTTGACTTAATCGCACCCATCAGGCCTTTGCAGCTTTGTGCTGATGGGGGTTACCAGCTGAGATTTAGGAGTCTTGAGGGTACCCCTAATTATGGTCCCCGACACTATCGTTGCTTCAGAGTCTATGGAGGGGAATGGTTTTCACAAACACCATGCCACCGAGGGTAAATTCCATTGGTAGGTAGTACCCTTGGTGGTACTTGTGGCCATTCACCGTAAAAGTTCATATTTGGTGCTTCGCTCATGAGCACGTCAGCGAACAACGGTAATTGGTTGGGTATGTTCATGTTATAGTTGAAAGCATCTAGGCCCCTTATTAGTTTTGATGATTAATGACAACAAATATTTTTGTGACTAACTTGTACTTTGCAGCTATACGTAAGTTGAGTCACAAATGCAGGAATATGGGCTTCAACAGGTGAAAACAATCCAACCAATGAAAATTGATGAGATGGATGAAAAAGATGGACCAAAAGGTGAAGGACTACATATCCTAAGTGTGGAAGGAGTTGTCGAACACTTAGTATAGAGTTAGGACCTTTTATTTTGATTGTAACCATACTATAAAGGGGGTTATGGATGAATAACTTGACCTAGGCATGTCTAGTGTAGTGTTGTTGCATACCCATATATAAAACTAGTGCTAGGTATCACTCAATAACCCACACAAAGTTTGGAGTGAAAACCGAATAAAAAACAGAAGTTAGAAAAAAGACTAGGTGTCTCTAGGCGCACTGGACCATGTACCCAGAGAGCACTTTCATGTGCCTCGTCTAAGATGGAGCACCAGACCACGTACTTAGAGCACTTTCTTATGCCTCTAGACTGGTCCGATGATGCACTAGACCGTCTACACAGAGAGCATGTTATTCGGGGCTAGTCACCCTGGTTGTACACCGCTGGTGCATTGGTTGTGCACCCACAAGTTGTCAGAACAGTAACAACTAGCTTTTTGGTGGGTGACTATTTATACCCCCTCCAACAGTCTCACTAATTTGTCTTGCTCCCCAACCACTTAGCATTCATTGTATACAGCTTGCAAGACCCATTTGTATAGTGAGGTGATTAACAAATCATACTCTCGTTGTTAGAGCCTCATTAGTGCAAGAGAGAGCCACCTAGAGCACACACCGCTCACATTAGGCTTGTCATGATCAAGTGAAAGTCTAGAGTTTGTTACTCTTGGTGATCAGCATCACCTAGACGACTTGGTGGTGATTGGAGCATGGTGATCACTCTGGAGGACCTATTGGTGACCCGACTTAACATTGTATGCGGTTGTGAGTGATTCACCACATCGTAGAGGTGAAGAATTAGCTCGTAGTGAGCACTTAGTCCTTGCGACGACTAAGGGGGAGTTATAACCTTGCGCGGGTGCTCCAACGCGAACTAGTGGAGAGTGCCGACTCTTTGATACCTCAGAAAAAATCAGAGGAGTCATCTAAACCCTTTGCTTTACTTTCCACATTTCATTTGAGCAATTAACTTGTGAGCACTTACATTTCTAGTATATGCCATGATTGCTTAGGGTTGTTCTAGAGTACTTAGCTTCATTTGATCTAGCTAGTTTGTTGGGTGAAGTTGGGCTTTTAATTAGGATTCAATCTTTTGCAAGAATTTTAGAAAAACCTAATTCACCCTGCCTCTTGGGCATCATGATCCTTTCAATTGTTCAACCCCACCACCAAAAAAACTTGCTAAATCTACAAGCCATACAAGGCAACCATCTCGAGCATGATGGTCGGGGATCTAATGCCCCCTTCTAAAGTGTCCTTTCCATCTAATGGGTGGTTCCTCTACTTCTAGTGTGTGTAATCTATACTCCCTGTCATACTACGAAATCCCCCTTCCTTTAGTCGCCTAAGATCGTCAACAGTGGGATGACGACTGTACTCCTCACCGAAACATGAAACAACACCTCAACGGAATAGTTTGAAGCACTCTAAGATAAAAGTTCCCATTTTATGTACTCATCAATGGAGTCAACAATGATGCACTATAGTTGAGTGTATCATTTCAAATATTAACGTAGAGGAAGTGCTCACCCAAACTCTCTAAGATTTGAAGGAAGAGGCTACTTCACACATGGCACCTTCGACGAAAGTAGAGCGGTGAGTAGATGTATAGATCGTTGAAATAGTCTTGCATCAACTGGTCATGGGTGGATACATGGTCGCGGTCGATTTTAGCTGAGATGTTGCCTCCTTCGCCTCCTCATTGTGGAAGATTTGGAGGCAATCTCCGATGCTTGTTGCATTATAGTTCGCTGCAGCAACTCGACCATCGTGGTTCAACTATACTATATAAGAGGATGAACTTGGTAACTAGCAAGTTCAATAGTTACTTGCTTTGTTTAGATTTCTTGAATTATGTGGTTGATTATATAATTTAGGCAAAAATTGTGAGTTTATCATCTCATGTGTGTTGTAATATGTATGAAGGTAATAGGTACCATGAAATTAATTGTCCTTAGGGTATTACCTATGGGTATTAGCCATGTTATTTAGTGTGTTTGTTGATCTATCAAACATTTATGCTTTCTGGATTACTACCATACTACATCAAGCATATTTAAACAGGAGTGAAGGGAGGTAGCGTTGACCATTGCTACGTTGTCAGCCTTGCACCGAACAGTCTGGTGGTGCACTGGACAGTCTGGTGGCTTTCTTCCATAGTGCCACCAGAAACTAGCTATCGGGCTCTTGTTCCCTAGTGGATCGAACAGTCCACCAGGTGGCACTAGACTGTCCGGTGAGCCACCGGACAGTCCGCTGCTCATGGGCAAACGGTCTGCGAGTAGCTACACTTTCTTCATGTCTTGGACTTTGCTTGATACTTGTTGATCTTCACTTATGGTCTTCATAATGTCTTCTTTTAAGGTGTTGCCTCCTCAATGCCTTAATCCAAGTCACTTTTGCATCCTGTGAACTACAGGTACACACACTAGCAAACACATTAGTCCACAGATTATGTTGATCATCAAACACCAAAATCATTTAATCAAATGGGCCAGGATCCATTTTCCTTACAATCTCCTCCTTTTTGGTGATTGCTGACAACACAACCAAAGCAAGCAAATATAACAAATATATTGATGAAAATATGCAATTCATGCATAAATGTCCCCACAAAGTGAAATTATGGACTTACACCTCCCCCTAATTCCATAATCCACATACTTCCTATTTTAGACAAAAACCACTCATATAACCAAAACCACTTGTAAGCTCAAGATTTTAAAAAATAATTGGTGGTGTTTGGTATTTGTTATACTTTGAATTGCTTTTGTCCCTAAAACTTCTCCCCTTTGGAATAAAACAAACGAAAAGGAATTCATTGAAAGCATATAGGAAGCATTTAAAATACTTGCCCTCTAACAAGATTACTCCCCCTAAAAGTGTGTTCTCCCCCTTTGAAAGAATATTCTCCCCTTTTGTATGAAAGAAGACATGCTCCCCCTGTTGGAGATCCTCTACTTAGGAAAAGCTCATGAGAAAGAGAGGAAACAAGACATGACCGAATAGACTAACTCTCCCTATGCATAGGTAAAAGATATATTTTAACAACATATGCATATATGGCAACATGAGGAGCATAAGATGTGAAACAATGACATAGGCTAATCAAAATCTAGAGAAGACATGTAAATGATGTTGATAGTGGAATGAAACCACTTGCGGAAATTTGAAAACATTTGTAGATTTGGCGTGGAAGCTTATTGTCTTTCTCCGGACTCCATTTTACTTCAATGAGACTACTACACACATAATAGACTTGAAAGCAAGTGTTAGGCTCAGAGACTTAGATTATAGAGTAACCTCCCTTGAAGATGTGCATTAAAGTTTTAAATACTTGTAGGAGACATGCACTTTGATTTTGAGATCAAGAGGGGCAAACTTTCTATAATCCGAGCTTTGGCACATATTAGTTAAAATGGCACCACTTGGAGAATATAAATTTTGAAGCAAAGCATTAGTGTCATTATTTAGGAATTTTAAATAAGATATGTGTCGTGCTTAACTAAACCTTTTAAACTATGTAGGTTCGCTCAAGAATATGAATTGAAAACGAGCATTCCTACCATATGATTGCCCTAGTATGCATGCAACTCTAATCAAAAGTAAATACGTCATGCAAAACAAGGCATGTAAGGTAAAAACTAGATACAAGAAAATAGATATGCATATCTAAAAACAAGAAAATGCAATAAATCTAGTTACCTTAGTCATGGATGGGGAATTTGGGTCTAAAGTATTCACTAACCCTCTTGGCAGTAGACTTGATCCAATATGATGCATCCCATGATATACATGCTAATTTTGCCAAGTCTCCAAATTCTCGCAGTCCTTTGGACTTCTCACTTCTCTTGTGGGACCCAAACCTTCTTGATGCTTTTCATGGTTGAGATAATCTCCTTAGGCACCCAGATGTGTTTGGCCCCCTTTCCCTTGTTGGCTTGCTTATTGGACTTGATTGCTATCACATTTTCATTCTCTTTCTTCTTAATCAAATATGGTGTAGTGGCCTTTTTGTTCACCTTGTTGATGTTGGTGTTGGAGATCTTGTGTTGGGACCATGCTTCGTCGCCGAAGGTCCTGCAGGAAGAAACAGCTTCGGCTGAAGCTGTCTGCACGTGATGACCGAAGGTTGCTGTTCATGAAGCTTCGGAATTGCAAACCGACTTAAAAGTAGAATGAACTTTTAGTCCACAAGTGTTTAAGTCATTGTTGTAAACTTTTATGAGGGGCATGATTGTAATTCCTCACAGGCTGTGTCTTGTGCCTATAAATAGTGAACAGTATTCCTTTACTGTTCACGCATTCCTGTAATTGCAATTGCATCACTCGGGAATCATTCCTTGCCAAGGCAGAGGTATAAATGTATCAAATATTGTATTTGAATACATCAAGTTTATATGATATGTAAATGATGTTGCTTACTTATAGTTTACTTGTCTGTAATGCTTTATATCTCACATTATTTTACATAATCTTCGAGAGTTTAATTATGAAAATTCAACCTTCGTAGTTGTGTCGTTTTACCCTTCGTCCAAAGTTCATTAAATCCTTGAGGAAATAATGCTTCAGCGGACGAAGGGCATTAACATTTAACATTTTATGTTGCCTTGTTCTTAATTCATAGCATTTAAGAACAAGTCCCCAACATTGGCGCCCACCTCCGGTGAACTCACTACCACTTTTCTGAGCTGATGGCTTCGTTCAATATTCAAGCTGGAGCTGCTTCGGTTCCGAAGCTGGTACTCCCGATAACAGGCGGTTCATGTTCAGAACCAGCCAACAAGAAGTAGAAGAAGGAAGCACAGAGAAGGGTACAGCATGTCGGGGTGCAAGGACCCTTCATCAAGTCAAGATGGTCTCATATTCCTATTACCTTCTCCCAGGAGGATCTTCAACTCAAGGATTACCCACACAATGATGTTGTGGTTATCTCTTGTGTTATCAAAGGATTTCTGGTCCACAATGTTTTGGTTGATACAGGCAGTGCAGCTGACATCATATTTGCTAAAGCCTTCAGACAGATGCAAGAGCCCGAAGATAAAATTCTTGATGCCATGCATCCCCTCTGTGGCTTCGGAGGAAGGCAGATTGTAGCACTCGGCAAAATCTCAATGTCAGTGGCCTTCGGATTCATCAACAACACAAGGACTGAGCAAATTATGTTTGATATCGTTGACATGGAGTACCCTTACAATGCAATCATTGGTCGTGGTACTCTTAATGCCTTCGAAGCAATTCTGCATCCAGCTTATCTTTGCATGAAGATACCTTCGGACCAAGGGCCCATTGCTATTCATGGAAGTCAAGAAGCTGCCAGAAGGGCCGAAGGAAATTGGACAGACTCAAAAGCAATCCATAATATAGATGGAACTGAAGCTTGTGAGCAGTACAAGTTCAGAAGGGAAAAAGCTGCTTCGGCTGACCAGCCGAAACCCATGCTCTTATGTGAGGATATAGCAGAGCAGAAGGTGCTATTGGGATCTCAATTGTCCGAAGAGCAGGAGAAAACCTTGATAAGGTTTTTGTTCAACAATAAAGATGTTTTTGCTTGGTCAGCTAATGATCTTTGCGGAGTTAACAGGGATGTTATTGAGCACTCGCTCAATGTTGATCCATCCTTCAGACCCAGGAAACAGAGGCTTCGGAAGATGTCTGATGACAAGGCCGAAGGTGCTCGGAATGAAGTGAAAAGACTCCTCAGCGCCGGAGTTATTAGAGAGGTAAAATATCCAGAATGGTTGGCTAACACTGTTATGGTGAAGAAGGCCAATGGTAAATGGAGAATGTGTATCGATTTTACTGACCTTAATAAAGCCTGTCCGAAGGACGAGTTTCCATTGCCAAGGATAGATTCCTTAGTTGATGCAGCAGCTTCATCAGAGCTCATGAGTTTGCTGGATTGCTATTCAGGCTATCATCAAATATGGATGAAGAAGGAAGATGAACCAAAAACCAGCTTCATAACCCCTAGTGGGACATATTGCTACCTTCGGATGCCTGAGGGGCTTAAAAATGCTGGAGGAAGTTTCAACAGGATGACAGCAAAGGTTCTCCATTCTCAGATAGGCAGGAATTACTAACTTATGTTGATGATATCATTGTAAAAAGCACGAAGCAAGATAACCACATTGCTGATTTACAAGAGACCTTCGCTAATTTTAGATAGGCTGGTCTAAAGCTGAATCCAGAAAAATGTGTCTTCGGAGTAAAGAAGGGGAAATTTCTCGGTTGCTTAGTTTCAACAAAGGGAATTGAGGCCAACCCAAGTAAAATCGAAGCTATACTTCGAATGGAGCCACCAAGTACAAAAAAGGGGGCTCAAAGATTGACAGGAAGGCTAGCATCTCTCAACAGATTCATATCTAGATCGGTAGAGAGAAACTTACCATTCTTCGAAGTGCTGAAGACAGCTGAAGTCTTTCAATGGGGACCACTCCAGCAGAAGGCCTTCGAAGAACTGAAGCAGTATTTGATAGATCTAACAACATTAACTCCACCTACGCCAGGGGCTCCTTTGTTATTATATGTGGCAGCTTCGCACTCAGCGGTAAGTGCAGCACTTGTTCAGGAGAAGCTTGAAGGCCAAGTCAAGAGGCAGGCCCCAATATATTTTGTATCCGAGGTTCTTAGTTTATCAAAGAAAAATTATACAGAGTTGGAGAAGGTTCTGTATGCTGTCTTAATGGCCTCCAGAAAGCTTCGGCACTATTTTCAAGCTTACAACATAATTGTTCCTTCTTCACAACCTCTGAAGGATATTATGAGGAACCGAGAAGCTACTGGAAGGATTGGAAAATGGGCTGCAGAGCTCAATGAATTTTGTATTGATTATGTTCATAGATCTTCGATTCAGTCCCAGGCATTAGCAGACTTCATTGCTGATTGGACGCCAGGGGCTCAGGAGGAAGAAACAAATAAAGACGCCGAAGCATGGACAATGTTTTGCGATGGATCTTGGGGAACCTTCGGAGCAGGAGCGGCTGCTGTGTTGGTTTCACCTTCCAAAGTTAAAACTTGTTATGCGGCAAGACTTGATTTTAGTTGCACAAATAACATCGCCGAGTATGAAGCTCTGCTTTTGGGTCTTCGGAAACTAAAGGCAATGGGAATCAGAAGGGCCATTCTTAAAACTGATTCTCAAGTTATTTCTGGTCATATTGACAAAAGTTACAAAGCAAGAGACCCGAAGCTTGAAAGGTATCTAGATACAGTCCGAAGGATTGAGGCTTCCTTCGAAGGTTTCTCTTTCAAAAATATTCCTCGTGGAGAAAATGAATACGCTGATCTATTGGCTAAGTCAGCAGCCCAGGGGCTGCCTATACCTTCGGAAGTATTTTTTGAAACAATAAAAGCACCTTCGGTCGAGCTTCTTGAAAGAGCAATCCTCAACATATCCCCTGTTTATAGTGAAGATTGGAGAACTGAAATCATCTCTTTCCTTCAGGGTAATTTTCTTTCAGACGACGAAGCTTATAACAGGAGAATAGAAGCAAGAGCTCGACCATATGTCATAATAGAAGGGGAGTTATACAAGCGCGGGGTCTGTTCCCCATTGCTCAAGTGCTTATCCAGATCCGAAGGTATAGAATTAATGAAGGACATACATGCAGGTCTGTGTGGATCTCATATTGGATCTAGGCCCTTGCTTGGGAGGGTTTTTTGCCAAGGATTTTATTGGCCAAAGGCAGCTTCGGATGCAGCGGATTTAGTTCAAAAGTGTGAAGGTTGTCAGAAATGTGCAAGAGATCAAAAACAACCTTCGTCTTTAACTCAATTAGTACAGCCCGCTTGGCCATTGCAAAGGTGGGGTCTGGATTTGCTAGGTCCATTACCACCTGCACAGGGGAACTTAAGATATGTGGTGGTGGCAGTGGAATATTTTTCCAAATGGATTGAGGCGAAGCCCTTAGCCACAATAACCTCATTTACTATTCAAAAGTTTTTCTAGCAAAACATTGTTTGTCGCTTCGGAGTGCCGAAGGCTATCACTGTGGATAACGGGACACAATTTGATTCTGAAGCCTTTAGAGAATTTTGCAATCAAATCGGTACGAAGATCCATTTTGCATCAGTCCGACATCCAGAATCTAATGGACTTGTTGAAAGAACCAATGGGATCATAATGACAGGAATGATGAAGTCAATCTTCAATCAGCCAAGGGGAAAGTGGCCAGACGAGTTAATCAAAGTGGTGTGGAGTCATAACACAACCATTTCAAGATCAATAGGCTTTACACCCTTTAAACTATTGTTTGGTGACGAAGCGATAACCCCAGAAGAGGCTAAAACAGGATCGATAAGGACAGTAGCTTCGACAGAGGGCGAGAACGAAGCTGATTGCTCTGTGGAAAAAGATGCTATTGAAGGGATTAGACTTCAAGCTGTGGAAAACATCAATAAATACCAAGCTGAAACAATAAAATGGCGTGATAGAAAGGTCAAGCTAAAGAATATTGAACCAGGACACTTGGTACTTCGAAGAGTAGCTAACCCTGAAACAGTAGGCAAATTACAGCTGAAGTGGGAAGGCCCCTTTTTGGTAGTATCTTCGTCAAGACCTGGTTCCTACAGATTGAAGGATATGGACGGCAATGACATTCCTAGATCGTGGAATGCGGATGAGCTTCGGCGATATTATGTTTAGTTTGATGTAATTTTTTATATTCTTTTTTGTGGCACCCTTCTCCTTTCCAAAAGGGGAGAAAAGTTTTTAATGGGGCCACAACATGTAATTTTTCTTTTCCTTATTTCAATTCTATAAGAGCGATATCCCCCAAAATGTAAATGTAAAAGCTGAGAACGCACCTTCGAGTGCAAAGAAAAAAGAAAAGAAAACAGGGAGAAGCTCAAAAGTCGTTCCTAAGGGAATGCAGAGCTTACAGCGAAAAATAAACGCTGATTCCGCTGAAAGTAAAAGGCGAAGAAGCTCCTAAGGGAGGCTTACAGCGAAAAATAAACGCTGATTCCGCTGAAAGTAAAAGGCGAAGAAGCTCCTAAGGGAGGCTTACAGCGAAAAGTCAACGCTGATACACCGAAAAGTAAACGGTGAAGCCGAAAAGTAAACGGCAAAAAGATTTTTATCATTCTTGAGGGGACGAAGGGTCGTGCTTATGGTTTTTTGAACATGTGTCCTAATATTCATTTGCACATAACATATCATCATATCATTTGCATTCATAAACATCCATTTAGACATACGTAGAGTCATCATCATGCTACACCAAAAAGACAGGTGCTTCAGAAAATAAGGAAAAGATTCGAAGGAAAGATTTTCTATGCTTCGTTGTGTACGAAAAGAAGGGAAGGTGTTTTTCGCCTTCGGCTCAAAAGAGAGGTTTCGTCCACAGCAAAGCAGACTGGATGCGGTTATAGGAAACAGAATATATTACAAGGTATGTACAAATTTACATAAGTTATTCCATATCTATATTACAAGAGTTTCTCCAAGAATTTTTGCAGGAAAGCGCATTATAAGCAACTTTAAGCTTCAGCTAAGGCTTCGTCTTCAGTTTTGTCAAACTTCAGCATTGTCAATCTTCAGCTTCGTCATCCTGTATATATCAAACAGCACAGTAAGAAAGGTACAAATTTCAAAGGAGAAGGTAAAAGTAACAAACATAAGTTTCTTACCGGCTTCAGATGGCTTCGAGCTTCGTCGCCTGCCATTTTCCGCCCGCCACTTACCCAGATCTGGGTCATGAATTTATTTCCGATGCTTCTGGCTAAGCTTGGGATATCTAACAAATCTAAAGCTGACAAGCTGAAGTTTGGTCTGTTCATGATATTTCCATGTGTGCAGCCAGCCTTCAAAAAAGCAGCAGCTGTGCCTCGAGAAGCTACCAGGGCGCAGAAGTCAGCGTGCCCACCAATAACTTCGTCAAGGGCATCAACTTCGCCTTCAATATGTTCTAATGTTCTTGGCAGATTTTCAGCTGAAGGTGTAAATTTCGAAGAGCTAGCTCCGACAGAGTGAAACACGTCCTTCAGTCGCTGCACACATCGGATGCCGAAGCTTAAGCATTTCTCCTGAAGTTCTGTAAAGGATTTCTGCAAATTTGAGTATTTATCCACTTCAGCTTTCAGGCTTGTTTCAAAATATTTCTTTTCTTGCTCGAATTTTTCTGATTGACGGAGCAATTCATTCTTTAATTTGTCATTTTCAGTTTGGATTTCAGCCAAAGAGCCCTCCATGGTCTGAATAACAAAATCCTTCTTTTCTAATGCACCTTCGTGCTCTTTGACCATGATTTCAAGATCTTGGATTGCGACGTCTTTCTTTTTCAGATTGACTTCGTGATTTTCAACTTTTTCAGCCAAATCTTGAATGACGGCTTTGTTTTTCTCTTCCTTCAGATCTTGTTGCATTTTCAGAACCTTGCTTAATAATATGCTCTGTCGAAATGATCTTCGTTAGAACACGACCCAAAAGTTAATAATAATAGTAATAAAATAGCAAAAATATTCGTTACCTTGAAGTTAGCATAAAGCAAGCTTCCGGCGATGTGGTGTCGTTGATAACGACACAAGTCCGCTTCCACCTTCGGCAAGCCAATGCTTTTGGAAAGGGTTCTGACAATTTTGGCCTCGGTGCGGTTCCGAAGGCACCTTAGTTTCCCTTCGTTCACCCCACCAAATAGCATAGCGCCTGATTTATATCCGCAAGATATGGCATATTTTTTCAACTCCTCTTTCTCAGCGTCTGTTAACCCTTGTCCAAGTAGGTCTTGAAAGTTAAAATCTTCTACTTCAGAAATTTCATCAATTTGCTCTTTCCCCTTTTCAGTTGTCGTATTCACTGCAGCCACAGTAGCTTCTTCTTCGGCCATTTTCAGGAGAATATTGTCAATAACCTCAAGTGTAATTTCCAGGTTCGACTCTTCGGTGGCCCCGGCTTCGGCCCCGGTAGCTTCGGTTTTGCCGGTTTCAGCTTCAGTAGTTTTCATTCCAGTAGCTTCGGCTTCGACAGTTTCAGCAAAGGCAATTTTCGGCATCGTTGCCGGTGGCGGCGTCTGGTGGATCACATCTGTTACTTGAATAATTCTCCGTTTTTTCGGCTTCGCAGGACTTTTTGCTGCCGAAGCTGTCTTGTCCTTCTGAAAAAACTTCGTCAGTTCCAGTGCCAGTGGACTTAGCCTGATAGGCAAAGGTTCAGTCATTACCTTCATAATCTTTTCTACTTCAACAGCAGAAGGAGAAGCAGGAATATCTTCTTCTCGGACCGGCGTTTCCGGTTCCGGGGATGCATCTTTTCTCTTTCTTGAAGTGGCCACCTTCAGCTGAGGATTTAACTCTTCAGCGCTAAGATTTTCAGAATCTTTCTTTTTCTTTTTGGCTACCTTGACGACCTCTTCGTCAGTAGCGCTGGCAATCCTTTTTCGCTTCGGGCCTCCAGCATCTCCGCCCAGTCGACCGTAGTCAGCGTATTCAAATCCTATGGCATCAAGCACCCTGTTCAGCCTTCGTTTCGGCCGAGTGCCGATGGCCGCTGTCATCAGTTGGTCCTCTTTTTTAGAGTAGTTCCCAAGAATTTCATTGCTCATTATTTCAATTGTATCAAGCCATTCTTGGCAGGGTACTTTAAAATATTTCTTGAATTTATAATGATAAGGTAGCCTGACGAGTTCCCCCTCTTTCTTTTCCCCTTTAAGCTTCAGCATTGTCCACTCTTTCATCATTGGAAAAACTCTGAAGGCCAGGAATTCTTGCACTAAATCTCTAGTGCCAATATGTTCTGCTATAATTTTGAATTCGCCCAGTGCAGCCCAAGTTGGACCTTCTACTGCCATTTTGCATCGGGGTCTTGTTTCTCTGAAGATTAATTCAAGAGGGCTCTGAACCAGCTTCTCTTTATCTTCATCAACTTTGACATAAAACCATTCTGATTTCCAGCCTGCCGGCCATTTGCTTCGGTAGCTGAGCACGGGAAACTTCGTGGTCTTCCGATAAGCAATATTATAGCAGCCAAAATTTTCATGCAATCCATCTTTTCTGGCCTTAGTTTGGTAATGCAACTCATGAACTCGACAGAAGCTGTCGGCAAATGGCTCTACCGCCTGGCTTCGGAGAGCCCAGATATAGACGCTGAGCCTGACAATTGCGTTGGGAGTCAGTTGGTGAAAGTAGATACCAAATCTTTGCAGCACATAAGATATCATCCTATTTAAGGGGAATCTTAATCCAGCTTTTAGAAAGCTCTTAAAAATAACTATTTCATCTTTTTCTGGCTTCGGGGTAGTTTCTTCCCCCCCCGAAGCGAAGTAGCTTCTTCTCATTCTCACTGAAATAACCCGACTTCACCATCTTGGAGAAATCAGCCTTGGAGATAGTCGACTTCCCGAAGTCCAAGTGGCTGGGCTTGCTTGGCACGGCAATATGATAATCATCATCGGAATCAACTTCCTCAATATTTCCTTCTTCCGCTTCGGCAACAGCTTCTTCTGTCTCGGCAGCAGTCTGCTCTGTCTCGGCAGTACGGATTCCTTCCGAAGTCACCAGTCCGGATCGTTGCATCGCTTCGGAGATAGGAACAGTCTCCGCTCCTTCGGCTTCGCCTCCCTCATGCTCAACTCTAGCGGTAGAGCGCACTCTGGCCATTTAATTCTGAATTTCTTGGGAACTAAAAAACTTTTTCTTCCGAAGCTTTTTCTTCTGACGAAGTAGGCTTTAAAACTGGAGCTTCGTCTGCTTGCGAGAGTCAAGCTTCGACTATGGTTAAAAATTTTGGCAGCAAAACAGTGCAATAGCAATGAATGCTGTGGTAACTTCACACCTACCCGTCTGTTTATATAGTGCTGCAGGTAAGAAGGTGAATCGTCAGGATTTTTACACCAGGCAAACAGCTGCTTACACCCGCTGCGCGGTGGACCGCAGAGACCAAATAGTAACCCTGCAGGGTGGGACCGCTACGCGCTCGGAAACTGAATCGTTTCTCGACAACGAGCTCAGGGAAGGTGTTTTTCGGACCTTCGGCTTCCTGAAGCCTAAGAGACTTTTTTCACGGATCAAGCTCGTTACGAAAAACGATCTAGCACCGTGAAGGGGCTACTGTTGGGACCATGCTTCGTCGCCGAAGGTCCTGCAGGAAGAAACAGCTTCGGCTGAAGCTGTCTGCACGTGATGACCGAAGGTTGCTGTTCATGAAGCTTTGGAATTGCAAACCGACTTAAAAGTAGAATGACCTTTTAGTCCACAAGTGTTTAAGTCATTGTTGTAAACTTTTATGAGGGGCATGATTGTAATTCCTCACAGACTGTGTCTTGTGCCTATAAATAGTGAACAATATTCCTTTACTGTTCACACATTCCTGTAATTGCAATTGCATCACTCGGGAATCATTCCTTGCCAAGGCAGAGGTATAAATGTATCAAATATTGTATTTGAATACATCAAGTTTATATGATATGTAAATGATGTTGCTTACTTATAGTTTACTTGTCTGTAATGCTTTATATCTCACATTATTTTACATAATCTTCGAGAGTTTAATTATGAAAATTCAACCTTCGTAGTTGTGTCGTTTTACCCTTCGTCCAAAGTTCATTAAATCCTTGAGGAAATAATGCTTCAGCGGACGAAGGGCATTAACATTTAACATTTTATGTTGCCTTGTTCTTAATTCATAGCATTTGAGAACAAGTCCCCAACATCTTGCTTGTTGGCTTTTTATTTTGTTTCTCCCCAGTCTTCGCCTTGTATTGGTAAGACTTGTGGCCTTCCTAGTGGCATAGCCTACAAACCACAGTTTATCCCTCCACAGGCTTGTTCACTCCCGCAGTAGTGTTATCCTAAGGAGGTTGGGTTTGTTTGACTTTGCCTTTCTTGTAAGCCTTGACTAAGTGAGCCACTTCTTGCCTTAATTGCTCATTCTCTATTGCAATCTCATCCAAGCATGTTTCTATAACAACATTTTTTACAAGAACTTCATTGCAGAGATTAGAACCATCAATTAAATCAAAGCAAAAGGTAGAAGCATCTTTCTTGATAATTTCAGGAATTTCAACTAAAGATGCCCCTAGGGTGCTACCGATGTTTTCTAGCTTAGTAGTTAGCTCATTATTGTGAATGCTAAGAATTTCTATTTTCTCTAGAAAATTTTCAATTGTACCCTAAGAGCTAGCTAACTTGGCTTTAAGTTTTTCATTCTTTTTAACAAGACTATCATTGGTAGTTGAGGATGGAGCTTTAGACTCTAATTGCTCAATTTTAGTTTTTAGCTCACAATTAAAATTTGCAAATGTTTCAAGTTTTTCTAGCATGCATTTATAATCATTTCGAGAGCTAATCAACTTATTTTTCAAGATTTTTAAATTGAGCCTTTTGTTTAGTACAAACATCCTCAAAAAACTTGACAGCATGCATAAGTTCATCTAAGAAGGGTTTTCCCTCGCCCTCACACCCATTATTACTATCATCACTAGAGGATGGGATACTTGAAATCTTACCATAAGGCATTTGTGTGATGACTGTGAGGAGCGTGATGAAGAGCGGTGTCTGCGAGTCCTTGGAGGATCATCTTTGCTTGAAGAATCATCCCAAGTTTTAACACTTGTAAGTGCCTTGCCTTTGCTCCTCCTCTTTTTGGGTTTGGCCATATTTGGACAATTGTCCATGAAGTGGCCCTTCTCCCCACATGTGAAGCATCCTCTCCTTTGCTTTTTCCTATCAATGTTAAAAAGAAGATCCTCGACCAGCAGGGGCACACTCATTAGATTGATCTTGCGAATCATCCTCATTACCTTTCTGATGTGTGAGACCATTTCTTCATCCTTAGAAGATGATGTTGAGGTGTGATCATTTTCTTCCTCCTCATCTTGTTCTTCTTTTTCCTCTTCTTCACTGAAGGAGCTTGAGCTTGGAGCATTCTTTTTGCCTTTCATCTTTTTGTGTTCATCACATGCAAAAGCATATGGTTTTGAAGAAGCAGGCTCCTCTTCTTGACCCATCTCGCGTGACATGCCACAACCTTTCCAATCACGATTGTGCTCAAATCCTCCAAATTGTGAAGAATGGCGATGATGCTTCCATATCGTTGTTGAGGTAGAAGGGAGATGATCTTCCTCACAATGTCTGTATCACTTAGCTTATTAATTCCAATAGACTTGAGCTCATTAATCACAAGATTTAAGCGAGAAGACGTGTCTCTAACAAGCTCATTTTCTTTCGTAGCAAAAGAACTATACTCATTTAAGGTGAGACAATGTTTTGCTCACAGACATTAGATGTACTGTCATGGAGCTCATGCAATTTTAGCCAAATCTCATTAGTAGTTTTCAAGGTAAATACTTGATTGAAAATTTCCATGCTAGGAGATTCGTACAAGCAATTTTTGGCTCTCGCATTCAAATGAATTTCTTTTTCGACACTTGTGGTGAGCTTCTCAGGATTCTTAGGTTGTTTCTTCCCGTCGTGAGTGACTCTCCAAACACCTAGATAAACCACTTCTAAGTAACAAGCCATTCTAGCACTATAGTATGGGAAGTTAGTGTCGTCGAAGTGTGGTGGCCTATGGGTATCCATCCTGTTCTTCTAAGAAGCGTCGGCTCGATTAGCGGTGAAGCTAAAACGTTTCAAATGAGCCAAAGCAGGCTCTAATACCACTTGTAAGAATGGTGACGCCTATGAGGGGGGTGATTTATGACTTATGAAAACTATCTCTAAACTAGGCCATAAATAAATCCCTAGAAGAAAACATATGCAAATAACTTAAATAGTTTGTGCAAACTAGGTTTTGTCTATGTGTTGCTATCTCTACCACAAAAGAAGTTACACAACCTAAGTTCCAATCCTATATAATCTATACTAAGAATAGTGAAGATTGCGACTTAAGTAGAGAGAGTAAATGCAGAAGATTAAAGAGCTAGTAGAGAAAGCAAACTCTCATGGACCATGCAAGGTCCCGACTAATCCTTGTTGGTGCCCCTACACAAAGGGTAGCCCACGTGAGTGCCAAGCACAACAGTCGAGTAACTCCATAGAGAGCAGCGGGCCTTCTCCACACGTAAGTGGTGCTCCGCTTCCGGCTCCTCTCGGATGCTCCCCGTCGTCTCCACTATCGAGCTTCCGGACGAAACATCGTGGGCCTTGTTCCCTCCGGTACACAGTAGCGGCTGTGACACAAACTCGGTTGTCACCGTCTCGCAAGACTCTCGCCCCATTCGGTACAATATTACAACGACTCACACAAGAGCCGAGGGGTTATGTGGGGTTTTCTAAACTCACTCAACTAACTATGGATCTCCTAGATCAAGCGCATAAGCGGTCTAACTAACCTAAGCACCTAAGCACTTCGCAAAACACCTACGCTAATCATTGAGTGATTCAATTAAGCACTTAGGTGTTTAAGCACTTGGAAATGTCTATAACATGTGTTGGTATGTTACTTGGGCTCCCACACGTTCAAATGTCCGGTTGGGTGAAGTATATATATAGGCCCCAACTCAAATATAGTCGTTGGAGAAAAGTTGCTCTGTAGCACACAGGATAGTCCGGTGGTAGGCACTGGATAGTCCGGTGCTATGTCTGGGGCCCCATAGCCATTGGTTATGACCGTTGCCGCGCTGTCAGCCTTGCACCGGAAAGTCCTGTGGTGCACCGAACAGTCCAGTGGCTTTCCTCCATAGTGCCACTAGGAACTAGCCATTGGGCTCCTGTTCCCTAGTGCACCAGACAGTCCGCGGCGTGTCACCGAACTGTCTGGTGAGCCACCTGACAGTCCACTGCTCATGGGAAGACGGTCTGCGAGTGGCTACACTTTCTTAATGTCTTGGACTTTGCTTGATACTTGTTGATCTTCACTTATGGTCTTCATAATGTCTTCTTTTGAGGTGTTGCCTCCTCAATGCCTTAGTCCAAGTCAATTTTGCATCCTGTGAACTACAGATACAAACACTAGCAAACACATTAGTCCACATATTGTGTTGATCATCAAACACCAAAATCATTTAATCAAATGGGTCAGGGTCCATTTTCCTTACAATCCCCCCTTTGGTGATTGATGACAACACAACCAAAGCAAGCAAATATAACAAATATCTTAAATTTCACCCAACCGGCCCAAACTAAGGACAATTTTGTTTTAAAGAAATATGTTAAATTTTAAGAAAGGCAATTGAAAGTCGCCTAGAGGGGGGTGAATAGGCGAAACCTGAAAATTATAAACTTTTGAACACGCACTACACTTGAGGTTAGGGTTAAAAATAAATTCAGAGTGTGGAAGACTGTTCCTCTTGCTATGAGTTGCTCAATCAATGTGAGCAAGGGAACTTTAGAGAGGGGAGAAACAAATCAAGTGGGGATCAACACAAATGAACATGGTGATTTGTTTCCCGAGGTTCAGTTCCAAAGAACCTAGTCCCCGTTGAGGACGCCACAAAGGCCGAGTATATTCCAACCCTTTCCCTCTCTCAATCGGTCACTTAGACCGGTTGAGTGCTTCTTCTCAATCACACGGGTCACTAAAACCCCACAAGGATCACCACACACTTAGGTATCTCTTGCTAGCTTTACAAAGCACTTAAGAAGTTTAGAGTGAGAAGAGAGCAATCCAAGCAACAAGAGCAACAAAAGCAACATAAATGATCCTCTTTCAAGTCACTAAGCACTTGAGTTGGTTTTGGAACTTGGAGAGGATTTGATCCTTTGATTGTGTCTTGGAGTGTAAGTCTTTGCTCTAGTATTGAATGTGGAGTTCAGAAAACTTGGATCGCTTGAATGGAGGTGGTTGGGGGTATTTATAGCCTCCAACCTCTTCTTAGCCGTTGCTGTCGATGGGCACACCGGACAGTCCGGTGCGTTCTGACTTTGCAGTTCTGACTTCTGACTTCTGTACTGCGCACTGTTTCACTGTTCACCGCAGTCGACCATTGGGCGCAGTTGACCGTTGCTCCGTTGGCTCACCGGACAGTTCGGTGAATTATAGCGGAGTGACTCTGGGAAAACCCCGAGAGCGGCCAGTTCGTGAGGTGCCTCGGCCTGGGCATCTGACAGTGTCCGGTGCGCCACTGGCTACACCTATACTTGTTTTTGCTCCAAACTTTGTAGAATCCCCAACTCACTTTCTTTATTGGTTTGTTTTGAACTTTATGCACCTGAGATAAATGACAACTAGGCAAACTAGTTAGTCCACGTGATTTGTGATGAACGTCAAACACCAAAATCGATTATAGGAAATGTTTAAGCCCATTTTCCTTTCAATCTCCCCCCTTTTGGTGATTGATGCCAACACAAACCAAAGCAAATATAAAGTGCAGGAATGTAACTAGTTTGCAATTTTGACAGATGTGCATAAGTTACTTTGAGTTAAACCAACTGAAATTATTTCAAGGTATACATGGTTGCTTTCTTCTAGTTTTGACATTTTGGACCACATTTGCACCACTTTGCTTGTTTTTGCAAATCATTTTGGAAAAGTCTTTTCAAATTCTTTTGCAAATAGCCAATGGTATAATAATATGATTTCAAAAAGCATTTTGAAGTTTGTGAAAATTCTCCCCCTCTTTTTCAAATGCTTTTCCTTTGGCTAAATAAAAGCTCCCTCTAAAGAAGTTCTCCCCTTAGCTGTCAAGAGGGTTTTATTTTGTAATTGAAATATTCTCTCACCCTTTGTGAAATAATTTTTGAAAATCAGGGTGGTGGTGTGGTCCTTTTGCTTTGGTCCTATTAATTCTCCCCCTTTGGCATTAAGCGCCAAAAACGAAGGAACATGAAAGTTTATGAGTAGGGCAAAGGATAAATGGTACCGATAGAGTTGTAGTGGAAGCCTTGCCTTTGCCGAATACTCCATTTCCCTTTCAATCTAAGGCTAATCATAGAGATACTTATGGAAGCATATTAGTCTTAGCTTTGGCACAAGAAGAATAAGAAATATGCATTTGTACCAAGTGAAAGAGACATGATCAAAGATATATAAATTAGCAATGTGTGCAATATTTCAATTAAAGTTCTGAGAATCTAAGATGTTTAGCTCATTTCTAAGCTTGCTAAAAGTCTTTTAATCCAGGGGCTTGGTAAAGATATCGGCTAATTTGTTGTGGGCCCTAACATAAGCAATTTCGATATCCCCTTTTGTTGGTGATCTCTCAAAAAGTGATACCGGATGTCTATGTGCTTAGTGCGACTGTGTTCAACAGGATTATCCACCATGCGGATTGCACTCTCATTATCACATAGGAGAGGGACTTTGCTCAACTTGTAGCCATAGTCCCTAAGTGTTTGCCTCATCCGAAGTAATTGTGCACAACAATGACCTGCAACAATATACTCAGCTTCGGCGGTGGATAGAGCTATTGAGTTTTATGTAACACCCCAGGTGTTACCATGGCTAGAGCACACCTTGGCACTAAGGACTGTGAATTATATGGGGTAAAGGCTTAGGGCAACACATAAGAACTTTGGAGATCATGTGCTAATCAAGTTGCCAATGACCTAAGAAGCATTACTCTAATCCTTGCTCACTTACTACCATGGATAAGAGGGGAGAAGAACCCTAGACCTCTTTTTAAACCCTATCTTCCAAAACCCTTAGTAAGGGGGGGGAAGAGTGAACAAGTGTGCAAAGCATGTGTAACTTTTACCCAAACCCTAAGCAACCTTATAACCAGCAATTAGGGGAGAGAATTATTGCAAAAAGACCCCTGGAGAAACCCCAAATCCAATCTCCAAGTGGAGAGAGAGCTAGAGCTCTCTATTTCTCTCTAAGTCCAATTTTTAACCCTAAGTTAAAGATCAACCGTGTTCACTTTGAAGATGGCGCCAAAACCACTTAGGTTCTATACCAAAAATGTGGTATACCACCTAAGGCACCCCCTGGAAAAAGTGGAAGCCGAGACTTGGACGTTTGACAGCTCTTGACATCAGTTTTGTCGCAATGTGGGCAGTGAGACAAGCCAGATTTGGCGCCCGTCTATCTCCTGATCTAGGGCGTATCCTCCTTTGGAACTCACACATGTGAGATAGCCCTAGGTGCCAGGAAGAGGTCTGCGCTGGATTCATGGCAAGATTCGCACGTTTGCGATCTCTGGAGACGTTTGAACAATGGAAGAAACACACCTCCACGTGTTCGACGCTTCCTGCCCACGCCAGAGCACGCTCACGCGCGCCCCCGCATGCCCAGCGCCGCGTCCGAGCCAAGCCAGCGCCATGGCCCGTGCCCGCGCCTATAAAACCCTCCCAGACTTCGGCTGCACTCTTCCGCGCACCCTCAAACCTCACCGGAGTCTAGCTCACCGCCGTTTGCCCGTGCGCAGCGTGTCCGCGGCCGCCCAATCCCTCTGTCACCGTAGACCGGCCAATAGAGCCATTCCCAACCCCGTCCAGCCCTCGGAGAAGACTGTGCACACCTCCGTGAAGCTCCCCGAGCGAGGAATCAGAGATTGCTTCGCCGGAGAGGCCAGTCCACGCTCGCCGGAGCTCTCAACCCCGCCGGAGTACGTGGACCGGGTAAACCACTCAACCATCCTTCGATTCCTTGTGCACACGGTCACTACGTTACCCCGTGAAGCTCACCGTGCCCTTGGATTGACCCAGTTCGCCGTGGTTTGGCCGGTACACTCGCCGCCGACGAGAACACCCGCCTGCGCGCGTGGACCGGGCGATTCCGGCCATCCCCGACGTCAAGCCGTACCTCGACGTGACCGCCAGAGTCTCCCCGAGCCAACCCCACCCTTCGCCGGACCTCCCTCGCCGCCGGTAAGCCGCGCCACCCTTTCTTTCCCGCGGTTACTGTTTGCATAGGGGAATGGACTGCGGGTGAGAGGGAGAGAAGGTCAGGGGGTTTTGTGAAATGTCAGAGGCACAGGGGAATAGTGGCGCGAGGGTAGATTTGCGAAGGTTGATTTAGTTTAAACCCAGGGACCCCGGTGTAAACTGTTTTTCCAGGAAACTCTTATTAAAATCTATTTTAAATTGAACAGAGACTTTAAAAATTCATAACTTATGTTTAGTTCACCCAAATTTGGTCAAACCAATTTTGCCAGACTCTAATTAATGTAACCTATTTAAGAAAAATATACAACCCCTTGGTACCATGGAAAACTTTAAAGTTCTGATTTAATGTTAGTTTTGGCTAAAAGCTCAATAATAGAAAGAAAAATAGTTGTGCTATTTGACTAGGGTTAGGAAAACTTGGAGAAGTTTATATCTACCTACTGACCTGTTTAAAAATGTTGAACCTCTCTGTCCACCCCATTAAGTTAGTTTTTACCCTTTATTTTACAATATGCTTAAGGTTAAGAAAAATAGAAAATGTGTTTTAAATAATGAACCAGAGGGCACCCCTATTTTTGTTAGGGTACTTATTTAATGTAGTTCACTGGAAAAAATATATCATACCTTGGTTTAGTATAAAATAAGTAGGATACCTTTTATTTTAATAAAATAGGATAACTTAGAAAAACCCTACAAAAATAACCCCCAAGGTAAAAACACCCCCACCCTTGGGATAACTAATGTTTTATTGATGAGAACTTAGGAAAAATATAAGATCTACTGTTTGACATTTTTCAAATAATAATGTAGTAGAAAGTGCCTTTTTGACATTAAACTTAAGAAAATCATAACTAAATAACCACCCCTTAGTTTTCTGTGATTTTAGCACAGAAGCCTATTATTACTATTGGATGCCAGCAAAAATAACCTTTAGGACAGAACCCACCCCTAACTAAGAGATGTAGTGTAAAGTGGCCCATTTTGCATAACTCTTGTTATTTTTGTTTAAAGCATAGCCTTTATATTTTAAGCCTCAAATTCTTAAAACAGGCTAGAATAGAAAATGGCAACCCACTTTAATTTTTACAAAATTTTTGGAAAATATTAAACCATTGTCGTAGTTCAAACCTACACTGGAAACCATAAGTAGAAAATAAAGGAAGGAAAAGGTGAATAATAGGAAAATTTGTGTCATCCTGAAAACTCTTTATAACTTGTCACTGAAGTATATAGAGGCAATACAAATTCCCTATGTTTATCCTCAACAAAAACCTAAACCTAAAAGTGATAAGCCTAACCCACTAAAAGCCCCGTATGACCAAGAAACCCTAAGTTACTTCTTGACTTAGTTTCTTTTTAGCATAATGTTATTAAATCCTGCATAATCATGACATACATGTTCATTGCATTCGATAGACTGTAACCTTGCTGACGGAGAGTACATCCTCGTGCCGGAGCAAGGAGCTGCTCAGGAGGTAGCCCCGGATCCAGCACCAGAGTCTGCACCAGAGGACCTGCCTGCCACTGCTTTGGAAGGCAAGCCCCGGTTTTATGCATAACCTGTTATTTATGCTATTTTACTTCACTTAATGATTGTAGGATTGATTGTGCACTTAGGTTTAGGAATTGTTTGAAACCCTAGTTGCATGATCTCAGGAATCCTTTTGAAATGAATACTAGTATGATAGGTCGAGTAGTTGCTTTATTTAATTAGGATCTCGGTAGAAGACGAGTGATTTTTCTAGCACTCGCGCGAGATCAGGAAGTTGATTGTACCCACTTTCACACTATCATGATACTAGTTGGTGGACAACAATCCATGGGGATTGGTTGTTTACGAGATGGGAAATGGAATAAGGATTAACGTGCGGATACCTGTGTCAAGCGTTTGAACGTACTAAGCACATGCCGAGAAATATGGTAAATCGGTAAGCCTAGTACCTGAGTGAACCTGGCAGTGGACATATCCCCTCACGCGACCTGAGACGAGGTCTCCCATTCCGGTTATGGTGGGTACAAGTGCGGTCACTACACGACGGCCAATCGGGGTCAGTGAGGCATTGTACGCCAAGGCGGTGAGCCCTGATCTGCTGACGGGGAATCGATGGGGACGGTTGATGTGTGTGGGGACGGAGTGCCCCTGCATGTCGTGTGTTTAGGTTTACCTTGCAAGGATAAAAACTCGATTCGAATCGTCTGCTTCTCGCAGCTAATGAGACTGCTTGATCCATTGTACTGCATTGAGTAACAAGTGGAAATATGATGAGTTGATATAAGCTGTTGATTGCTAATAATGCTTGCTACTATGTATGAGTAGATAGTACACTTTTAGCCTTAAGAGAGTCACACTTAAATTGACAAAGTTAAAACTTGACTTAGAAACTCAGCTAGTGCTTTTGGCAACCAAACCCCACAGCCAAACAGCTGCATGTCTAGAGGTAGAGGAGTAGACTCCTCACACCGGGTAAGTCTAGCTGAGTATTAGTATACTCAGCCTTGCTTGTGGCATAATTTTTTACAGGTTCTCTGGAGGACATGGTTGCTGGAGTGACTTGGCCGTCCACCTTACCACCGGGTTGGACTGTCGAGTGGGACCCTACCTCGGCTGAGGAGGAGCATGAGGAGTGATGGGACAGGCTTCCCCATCTCTCTGTTTATTTGCCGTTAGTTTTATTCCGCTGCACTTCGAACAATGATGGTTACTTTTGCAAAAACTCCGATGATGATGATGATGATGATGTAATAATTTAATACTCTGACATGTATGGTTTTATGCTTTATTGTATTTGCTCTGTGACTCACCATCGAGTGAGATTGTGGTACTTGATCCTGTCAGTGGCCGTGTCGGACTAGATCCGAGGGATTGACGGGTTATTCCCATTTAAGTGTGGTCTAGCCTCTAAGGCGGGGCTTAGGCACTTAAGTTGGAATAATTCGGGCAGTTCCGCCACAGCTGGTATCGGAGCTTGTACCACCACAGAGGAATCAATAAAATGTAAATACCATCAATTTTCCAAGTAAAACTTGATAGAAACAATATTGGATAGATAGTAGGACGAGCAGGATAGACCTAGGACGTGAAGCCTTAGGGTAATAGAAGGGTAGCTAGGTGGCTAAGTAACTAGGCCCTACAGGCCACTTTTACAGGATGGGAGTTCTTCCCTACTCCTTTTATCTTGTTGTGAGGTCGTTCAGGACGAGCATGCATGCATTCTTAATTAAACAAATGGATATTTGAGTAAAGACTTAAAAACAAGATGATAACCAACTAAGTCACCAGTACCATTTTAATTAACTAAAGAAAGGCTGAGTTTTATTTTTCTTGTTCTTTTTATAATTCTTTTTCTTTTATTTACGCTTAACCGTACACAGATGACTTCCCACGGATCCTCCGATGACGGAAATGCACTGACCCACACTGACGGACTGGCACGAGAGGGCTTTCCCCGCATTTTGTGGGAGGTACTTCAGGGGGCCGGATACACGACACCCCCTCAGTACGCGGTGCAGCAGTTTGAGAAGCACAGCGTGCCCCGCTGTAGGGTGAGGATGACCTTGGAGCCTCATCCCCTGCAGCCAGGCTGGCGCTCTTTGGACTCCGAGTCTTTCGGATACCGAGCGGAGGACACGATCGAGGCGATCTCTCTGCATGGATTGACTACTTTCTGCGGATTCCATCCTTTGGAGCTGGCTACCCACCCCATTGGCTTGTTCCCCGCTGAGAGGGAGGACGACCCAATGTGGAAGGATCAGGTGGAGCATGCCAAGGATATCTGGGCCATCTACCCAGGACAGACCGCGCACTTGACCGTACGGTGCATGAATGCTCTTACCGTCTGCAGGTGATGCGCGGTGAGGCGATGTCCCACCTAATGGCATTATTGGAGGCTACAAAGATCACCTTGGACAACAGAGAGGAACTCGTGGTTGACTTGTCCCAAGAAATGGTGGAGAAGGACTTGCAGGTGGAGCAGCTATCCACTGATATCCAAGAGTTGGAGGAATTAGTGGGCACTAGGGAGAACACCATCGAGGTTCTCGAGGACCAGCTTATCAACACTCAGCAGCAGCTTGCCGAAGCTAATGAGCACCTGGATATGCATCACCAGGAGGCTGACGAGGAAGCTGACATCAAGGGAGGAGATGAGCCTGCCTCTAGTTTGGACACTGCCGGCTCAGGGAGACCACCATCCCCCGAGTCGAGTGTTGCCTCGTTCGCTCACTAGGTGTTCAGGATAGAGTTAGACGTTGGTGATGGTAGGACTCCTCGTAGCTAGCTTAGCTTTTGCACCCTTGGGGTACTAGGCTAGATAGAGTTGAGTCATTTTGGGACAATTGATGTAATCGTGCTAAACCCTTTCAGAAGCTTGTTGATGGATGCTGTCATCAGTTTAAATTTGGAAGGAAGAATTTATGCCTTTTTTTAAAAAAATCCTTTTGTTGAAGTTGGAGTCTATCATTTTGTTTCTGACTCTTTTTCTCCGCAATCAAATCTTGAACTTGGAAATAAGGTGTTAAGTATGTGGTTTTTCAGATGGCCGGGAGGCAGCGTCGTGGCCAAAATGAGCACGTTCCTCCACCGCCGCCACCACCTCCCACTCTGCAGGAGCTCATGGCTCAGCAAAATGAGATTTTGAGGCAGCTAGCTCAGCGTCAGCCACCACCTCAGCACTATGGTGGTGGAGACCATCAGCGTCACCCCGCGGCAGCTACCTATCAGGAGTTCCTCAGTACCCAGCCACCATTGTTCACAAGGGCAGAGGACCCACTTGATGCAGATGTGTGGTTACGAGTGGTGGAATCCAAATTCCCGCTACTCCATGGAGCTTGTTCAGAGGTCACTAAAGTCAGGTTCGCCACCCAGCAGCTTCGCGGACCCGCAAGGACTTGGTGGGATCATTTTCTTGCTATGCAGCCAGAGGACCGAGAGGTGGAGTGGAGGGAGTTCAAGGCAGCTTTCAGGGGGCACCATATACCAGCCGGGATTATGGACCGGAAGCTCAATGAGTTTTTGGCACTCACTCAGGGCAACAGGATAGTGTTGCAGTATGCCCAGGCTTTTAATGATTTGTGCCAGTATGCGGGCTATCATGCGGATACAGATGAGAAGAAGAGAGACAGGTTCAGGAGGGGGCTCAGCACTAAGCTCCGTGACCGTCTCAACACCGTCAGGGCCAACAGTTACAATGAGTTGGTCAACATGGCTATCTCCCAGGAGGACTGCATTACAGCTCGATAGGCAGAAAAGAAGAGGAAGACCCCTGTGGCAAGACCCTCAGCTCAGCCACAGCGCTTCAGGATTGTGTCCGACACTCAGAACAGGGGACCCCAGCAGCAGCAAGGAAGATGGGTGATCCGACCACAGCAGCAGCAGCAGGCACCCAACCGCACCCAGTTTCCAGCTTAGAGGAGCAATCAGCAGCAGCAGCAGTACCGCCAGGCAAATGACAACAGGTGCTTCACATGTGGCAACACCGGACACTACGCCAAGAATTGCCCCAGGAACCAACAGAGGCAGGGGCAGAATGTTAATCAGAACCAAGGCAAGAGACAGAGGGTGCAAGTGAGGCAGGGCAGGCTGAACTTCACCACCATGGCTGATATTCCAGAGGGAGCACCCGTCATGACTGGTATCTTTACAGTTTTGAATTATCCTGCTATTATTCTTTTTGATTCTGGTGCATCGCATAGTTCTATCAGTGCCAAGTTTAGTGCCAAGTGCCAATTACCTTTTCACCACACCAATGGAGGTATCACAATTTCAACCCCAGGAGGCAGGATTGCCACCTACCAAATTAACAAGAATGTGCCTATAAAGTTTGGTAGTCTGATAATTAAAACCAACCTCCTCATTTTGGGGTTGGATAGTGTGGATATCATATTGGGAACTGATTGGTTGACCAGAAATCAGGCTGTGATAGATATTGCAGCTAGGGCCATTGAGGTGCACTCACCAACTTGTGGTGGAACCACACTATATTTGCCTGACCAGGGTTGTACCCGATCTTGTGCCTTTGTTATGTTAGAATCCCCAGTGGAAAAGATCCCAGTGGTCTGTCACTACCCAGATGTTTTCCCAGATGAATTGCCAGGGATGCCACCTGACCGAGACATTGAGTTCGCAATTGAGTTGCAACCCGGGACGGCTCCTATCTCCAAAAGACCCTATAGGATGCCTCCCGCGGAATTGGCAGAATTGAAGAAGCAATTGCAAGAGTTGTTGGACAAGGGGTTTATTCGCCCCAGTACTTCACCGTGGGGATGTCCAGCATTATTTGTGAAGAAAAAGGATGAGAGTTTGAGGATGTGTGTTGACTACCGCCCTCTCAATGCGGTGACTATCAAGAACAAATACCCACTGCCCCGCATTGATGTTCTGTTCGATCAGTTGGTAGGAGCCAAGGTATTCTCCAAGATAGACCTTCGCTCCGGTTACCATCAGATCAAGATCCGTGCCAGTGACATTCCCAAGACGGCTTTCTCTACCAGATATGGGCTGTATGAGTTTTTGGTGATGTCTTTTGGGCTGACCAATGCCCCGGCCTATTTTATGTACCTGATGAACTCAGTGTTTATGCCAGAATTGGATAAGTTCGTGGTCGTTTTCATTGATGATATTCTGGTCTATTCCAAGAATGAAGACGAACATACTGAGCACCTACACATCGTGCTTCAGCGGCTGCGCGATCATTATCTTTATGCAAAGTTGTCTAAATGTGAGTTCTGGCTGAAGGAAATCAAATTCTTGGGTCATACAATTTCTCAGGATGGGATATCAGTTGATCCTGAGAAGGTACAAGAGGTAATGGATTGGAAACCCCCGACTACAGTGAGGCAGATTCGGAGTTTTCTGGGATTGGCAGGGTATTATCGACGATTTATTCCGGATTTCTCCAGAATTGCCAAACCCATGACTGAACTGTTGAAGAAGGGAGTCAAATTTGAGTGGAGCCAAAAGTGTGAAGATGCCTTTCACACTTTGAGACAACATTTGACAACCGCCCCAGTGTTGGCTCAACCTGACAACACCAAGCCATTTGAAGTTTATTGTGATGCTTCTGGTACAGAATTGGGGTGTGTCTTGATGCAAGAGAACAGAGTCATTGCTTATGCTTCCCGAGCACTCATGCCCCATGAGCAGAACTACCCTACACATGATCTGGAATTGGCAGCTGTGGTTCATGCTCTTAAGATATGGAGACACTACTTGATGGGAGCTCACTGTAACATCTACACTGATCACAAGAGTCTCAAATACATCTTCACTCAGGCAGATCTGAACATGAGGCAGAGAAGATGGTTGGAGTTAATCAAGGACTATGATTTAGAGGTGCATTACCATCCTAGTAAAGCCAATGTTGTGGCAGATGCCTTGAGCAGAAAGGCCCAGTGCAATTGTATAAGCATAGATACAAGAGTTACCACCCTGTGCGATGAGCTGTGCAAGCTGAACCTGGAAGTGGTTCCTTCCGGTGGATTAAGTTATATCTCGGTGGAACCCACGTTGCAAGAGCAAATAGTAAGGGCACAGATTGAGGATAAGGGTGTTCAAATAATTAAGGAAATGGTCAAGCAAAAGGCAAAGAAATACAAGTGTTTCTGTCAGGACAGCAAGGGAATTCTATGGTTTGAAGATCGATTAGTTGTTCCCAAGGACCCTGAGCTCAGAAAGAAGATACTAGATGAAGCTCACCTTTCCAAATTCTCCATGCACCCTGGTAGCAACAAGATGTACCACGATCTCAGATCTCTTTATTGGTGGACCAGAATGAAGAGGGAAATTGCCAAGTACATATCCGAGTGCGATACCTGTCAGAGAATCAAAGCTAGTCATTTGAAGGCAGTAGGCCCTTTGCAACCCCTTCCCATACCATCTTGGAAATGGGAGGACATTTGCATGGACTTCATAGTGGGATTACCCAATACCTCCAGGCACCATGATTCTATTTGGGTTATCGTGGACAGATTGACCAAGACTGCTCATTTCTTGCCAGTGCACACCACCCACAAGACGGAGAAGTACGCTGAAATCTACATTGATCAGATAGTAAGATTGCATGGTATTCCAAAGACCATTATATCCGACAGAGGAGCACTGTTTGTGGCACGCTTTTGGGAGAAGCTACAAGAATCACTTGGGACCCAAGTAATCCGAAGCTCAGCATACCATCCACAAACAGATGGTCAGACAGAAAGGGTGAATCATGTGGCGGAACCGCCCGAATTATTCCAACTTAAGTGCCTAAGTCCCGCCTTAAAGGCTAGACCACACTTAATTAGGAATAAATCGTCAGTCCCTCGGATCTAGTCCAACAAGACCACTGACAGGATCAAGTACCACAATCTCACTCGATGGTGAGTTACAGAGCAAATACAATAAAGCATAAAACCATACATGTCAGAGTATTAAATTATTACATCATCATCATCATCATCGGAGTTTTTGCAAAAGTGACCATCATTGTTCGAAGTGCAGTGGAAATAAACTAACGGGAAATAGACAGAGAGATGGGGAAGCCTGTCCCATCACTCCTCATGCTCCTCCTCAGCCGAGGCAGGGTCCCACTCGACAGTCCAACCCGGTGGCAAGGTGGTCGGCCAAGTCACTCCAGCAACCATTTCCTCCAGAGAACCTGTAAAAATTATGCCACAAGCAAGGCTGAGTATACTAATACTCAGCTAGACTTACCCGGTGCGAGGAGTCTACTCCTCTACCTCTAGACATGCAGCTGTTTGGCTGTGGGGTTTGGTTGCCAAAAGCACTAGCTGAGTTTCTAAATCAGTTTTAACTTTGCAAAATTAAGTGTGACTCTCTTAAGGCTAAATATGTACTATCTACTCATACATGGTAGCAAACATTTTTAGCAATCAACATCTTGTGTCAACTCATCATATTTCCACTTGTTACTCAATGTAGCAGCATGGATCAAGCAGTCTCATTAGCTGCGAGAAGCAGACGATTCGAATCGAGTTTTTAAACCTTGCAAGGTAAACCTAAACACATGACATGCAGGGGCACTCCGTCCCCACACACATCAACCGTCCCCATCGATTCCCCGTCAGCAGATCAGGGCTCACCGCCTTGGCGTACAATGCCTCACTGACCCCGACTGGCCGTCGTGCAGTGACCGCACTTGTACCCACCATAACCGGAATGGGAGACCTCGTCTCAGGTCGCGTGAGGGGATATGTCCACTGCCAGGTTCACTCAGGTACTAGGCTTACCGATTTACCATATTTCTCGGCATGTGCTTAGTACGTTCAAACGCTTGACTCACGGTACCACACCTTAATCCTTATTCCAGTTCCCACCTCGTAGACAACCAATCCCCATGGATTGTTGTCCACAGACCAACACCATTATGATATAAAAATGGATACAACCAATTTCCTGATCTCGCGCGAGTGCTAGAAAAATCACTCGACTTCTACCGAGATCCTACTTAATAAAGCAGCTACTCGACTTAGCATACTAGTATTCATCACAATAGGGTTCCTGAGATCATGCAGCTATGGTTTCAAACAACTCCTACACTTAAGTGCACGAACAATCCTACAATCATTAAGTGTAGTAAAATAGTATAAATAACAGGTTATGCATAAAACCGGGGCTTGCCTTCCAAAGCAGTGGCAGGCAGGTCCTCTGGTGCAGGCTCTGGTGCTGGGTCTGGGGCTACCTCCTGAGCAGCTCCTTGCTCCGGCACGAGGATGTACTCTCCGTCAGCAAGATTACAGTCTATCGAATGCAATGAACATGTATGTTATGATTATGCAGGATTAATAACATTATGCAAAAAGAAAACTAAGTTTAAGGAATAACTTAGGGTTTCTGGGTCATACGGGGCCTTTAGTGATTTTAGGCTTATCACTCCTAGGTTTAGATTTTTGTTGAGGATAACATAGTGGATTTGCATTGTCTTAATAGATTTCAGTGGACAATTTACAGGGGTTTTAGGATGACATTAATTATCATTATTCATTTTCCCTTTTCTTAATTTCCATTCAGGGTTTCTAGTGTAGGTTTGAACTACGACAGTGTTTTAATAATTTCCAAAAATTCTGTAAAAATTACAGTAGGTTGTCACTTGCTATTCTAGCTTGTTTTAAGAATTTGAGGCTTAAAGTACAAAAGCTAGGCTTTAAACAAAAATGACAAGAGTTATGCAAAATGGGCCACTTTACACTACATCTCTTAGTTAGGGGTAGGTTCTGTCCTAAAGGTTATTTTTGCTGGCATCCCATAGTAATAATAGGCTTCTGTGCTAAAAATCACAGAAAACTAAAGGGGTGGTTATTTAGTTATGATTTTCTTAAGTTTAAGGTCAGAAAGGCACTTTCTACTACATTATTATTTGAAAAATGTCAAACAGCAGATTTCCTATTTTTCCTAAGTTCTTATTAATAAAACATTAGTTATCCCAAGGGTGGGGGTGTTTTTACCTTGGGGTTATTTTTGTAGAGTTTTTCTAAGTTTCACTTGTTTTATTAAAACAAAAGAGATCCTACTTATTTTATACTAAACCAGGGTATGATATATTTTTCCAGTGAACTACTTTAGATAAGTATCCTAACCAAAATAGAGGTGCTCTCTGGTTCTTTATTTAAATTACATTTTCTATTTTTCTTATCCTTAAACATATTATAGAATAAGGGGTAAAAACTGACTTAATGGAGTGGACAGAGAGGTTTAACATTTTTATTTGGGTTAGTAGGTAGATACAAACTTCTCAAAATTTTTCTAACCCCAGTCAAACAATATTCCTATTTTTCCTTCTAATATTGAGTTTTGAGTAGTTTTCTTATTTAATTTAAAACTGCAGAAAGAAATACAGAAACCATGGGTTTTATTATTTTTATCTGATAGCTCATAATTTTCAGAATCTATCAAAATTGGTTTGAACATTTTTGGATGATTATTCTTCAAGTTATGCATTTATTTAGTTATCTGTCATAACAAAAGAAAAATAAATTCGAAAATGGAAAAGAAAACAGGTTTACGCTGAGGCCCCTGGGGTTTATCTCTTTCTTTTCTCGCAAAACAGTCCTCGGTCCACTATTGGCATGGGTCACTGACATTGCACAAAACCCCCTGGACCTAACCGAAATCTAACCCGCGCTCCCTAACTGACTTAAACAGTACCCGCGGCATAGATTACGGCGGTGGGGCTTACCGGTGGCAGTAGAGCTCCGGCGGGGTGGTCGGTGACGTCCGGGAGGTCGCGACAGTCACGTCGGTGTGCGGGTCGGCGTCGGAGGTGGTCGGAGTTACCCAGGCCACGAGCACAGGCGGCGGGGGTCGTCGGTGGCTCCTGCTCCGGCCAAACCACGGCGGTATAGTTCAATTAAGGTGCACGAGGAGCTCCATGGGGTGATGTAGAGGCCATGCACACAACGAATTGGAAATCGGTGCAGAGGCTTACCCGGTCCACGTGCGCCGGCGGGTTCTTGAACTCCGGTGAGCACGATTGAGCTATTCCGGTGACGCGGGTCCCCGGGTTAAGCTTGAGCAAGTCTCACGGCCTCACCAGGAAGCTATCTGAGGGCTTGGATCAAACGGAGGAGGACGGGAAAGGGGCTGGCCACGGTGGTTGCTCTCGGGCGGCACTGGCGGGTCGCAGGGAGGTCGCCGGAGCTAATGGCTGGCTCGGGTAAGTCAGACGAGGTACGGAGGAGGCAACGGGGAAAGCAGCCGAGCACTGGGGCGGGCTTTATAGCCGTGGCGCGGGCGTGGTCACGGGCGGCCGCGGGCGCGCGGGGGTTCACGCACGGGCGTGCTCTGAGCGCGCCCCCGGATGTCAGCTCGCGTCGAACACGTGGAAGCTTGCTTCTGCCATGGTTCAACGGCGGATTAGAGCACCATAGCATGCGTATCTTGGCAAAGTCACTGTGTACGGTCGCTTCTCTGCTCCATATCCTACCTTTTTGCTGTGAGTTCCAAGTCGAGATATGGTCGGGGTAGGGAGATAGAGAGGGAAGAAGTTTGCTGTGTCAGCTAGGTCCGAACCGAGACAAAAGTGGTGTCAAGTCGTGTCTAGCGCCCTAGGGTAGGTGTCATCTCTTTCCAGGGTGTTCTAGGGTTAATTTGGCGCCACTTTGTCAATTGGGTCGAAGGGTTTTGAAAATTGGATTAAGGTGAACATGTGGAATCTTTGTGCAAGGGTTAGTTTTTGTACTTAGGCAAAAACTGAATTTCTCCCTTGTGCTGAACCTTAGGTGAACTTTTTAGGACTTTTCTGAAAACTTTTTGGGGGTACTTCCTTACTATTAATTGTAGGTTATGAAGTATTTTACAACTTTTATATTTGGCCCAAACCATGATCATAAGGTTTACATGATCTTTTGACCATAGCTTCAATTAGGGTTCCTATTGCCCATGGGAGGGGTTTGCTTTAGGGTTTTGGGAAAACCCCACTTAGATGTGCATGACAAGCTAGGGCATGATATCCAAGATAGTTTGCACTTGATTAAGACCTTGAATTCAAGTTTGAGGTACTTTGCCCATACAAATCTTCATGTAATAATGGGTTAAAAGGGGTAACCCTGGGGTGGACACCCTGAGTAACACCTGGGGTGTTACAGCCCTCCCCCTTTAAAGGAATCTCGTCCCGAGATTTCAGGTAGAGTCCCTTGGAGGGGTGCTTGAAGGTGTGTGGGTGTGCTACCCTTTTCTTTATGCTCAAGTTTCTCTCATTAACTGCTCTTCGAATGTCATCCTCTTTGCAACTTCAGAAGGAAGCCCTTCTTAAGTTAAATCCAAAACTTAGACTATCCTTGTTATCTAAGTTTTTCTTATAATTGAATTCAAAGGGCAGGTGGGGATGGGTTTTGGGGTTACATACCGACTCCTTTGGGCAGAAAGTCGGGGAAGCGAGAGCGTAGGAAATTCTCCGCCTCCCATGTAGCTTCTTCTGCTGAATGGTGACTCCACTGAACCTTATACATTCTGATTGATCTTGCCCGAGTTGATCTCTCCTTCTGATCCAATACCTTGATGGGGTACTCTTGATAGGACAAATCTGGTTCTATTTCAATGTCTGGTTCCGACAGTACTTCAGTGGGTAGGCGAACACATTTTCGCAGCTGAGATACATGGAATACATCATGAATAGCTGACATGCTGGGTGGCAGCTTCAGTTGATATGCTACAGGTCCACAAGCCCCCTGGATCTCATAAGGTCCAATGTATCGAGGAGCTAACTTGCCCTTGATCCCGAATCTCTGGACACCCTTGGTGGGTGATACCTTAAGATAGACATGATCTCCCACCTCAAACTGTAGAGGCTTCCGCCTCTTATCATGATAGCTCTTTTGCCTGGCCTGAGCAGCTTCTAAGTTCCTTTTGATGACTCTGACTTTTTCTTCTGCCTCAAGTACTAAATCTGGCCCGAATATTTCCCTTTCTCCTGCTTGAGACCAATTTAGTGGGGTCCTACACCTTCTCCCATATAATGTCTCAAAAGGTGCCATCTTCAGACTGGACTGATAGCTGTTATTGTAAGAAAATTCTGCCAAAGACAGACACTTATCCCAATCCTTCCCGTAGTGTAGTGCACATGCTCGCAACATGTCCTCCAAAATCTGATTCACCCTTTCGGTCTGGCCATCTGTTTGTGGGTGATATGCTGAGCTTCGGATGACATGGGTCCCAAGTGACTCTTGCAATTGCTCCCAAAATCGTGCCATAAAGGGTGCTCCTCTGTCAGATATAATGTTCTTGGGAATACCATGCAACCTTACTATCTGATCAACATAAATTTCTGCGTACTTCTCTGTCCTGTGGGTGGTGTGCATTGGCAAGAAATGAGCAGTCTTGGTCAATCTGTCCACGATAACCCAAATAGAATCATGGTGTCTCGAGGTATTGGGTAATCCCACTATGAAGTCCATGCAAATGTCCTCCCATTTCCAAGATGGTATGGGAAGGGGTTGCAAAGGGCCTGCTGCCTTCAAGTGACTAGCCTTTATCCTCTGGCAAGTGTCACACTCGGATATGTACTTGACAATTTCTCTTTTCATTCTAGTCCACCAATATAAAGATCTGAGATCATGGTACATCTTGTTGCTACCAGGGTGCATGGAGAATTTGGAAAGGTGAGCTTCATCTAATATCTTCTTTCTGAGCTCAGGGTCCTTGGGAACAACCAATCGATCTCCAAACCAAAAAATTCCCTTGCTGTCCTGACGGAAGCACTTGTATTTTTATGCCTTCTACTTAAGCATGTCTTTGATAACCTGCACACCTTTATCCTCAACCTGTGCCCTGACTATCTGTTCTTGCAATGTGGGCCCCACCGAGATATAGCTTAGTTTACCCGAAGAAACAACTTCCAGGTTCAGCTTGCACAACTCATCACACAGGGTGGTGACTCTTGCATCCATGCTCATACAATTGCACTGGGCCTTTCTGCTCAAGGCATCTGCCACAAAATTGGCCTTACCGGGGTGGTAATGCACCTCCAAATCATAGTCCTTGATTAACTCCAACCATCTCCTTTGCCTCATGTTCAGATCTGCCTGAGTGAAGATGTATTTGAGACTCTTGTGATCAGTGTAGATGTTACAGTGAGCTCCCATCAAGTAGTGTCTCCATATCTTAAGAGCATGAACTACAGCTGCCAATTCTAGATCATGTGTAGGGTAGTTCTGCTCATGGGGCCTGAGTGCTCGGGAAGCATAAGCAATCACTCTGTTCTCTTGCATCAAGACACATCCCAATCCTGTACCAGAAGCATCACAATAAACTTCAAATGGCTTGGTGCTGTCAGGTTGAGCCAGCACTGGGGCTGTTGTCAAATGCTGCCTCAAGGTATGAAAGGCATCTTCACACTTTTGGCTCCACTCAAATTTGACTCCCTTCTTTAACAGTTCAGTCATTGGCTTGGCAATTCTGGAGAAATCCGGAATAAATCGTCGATAATACCCTGCCAATCCCAGAAAACTCCGAATTTGCCTCACTGTAGTCGGGGGTTTCCAATCCATTACCTCTTGTACCTTCTCAAGATCAACTGATACCCCATCCTGAGAAATTGTGTGACCCAAGAATTTAATCTCCTTCAGCCAGAATTCACATTTAGACAACTTAGCATAAAGATGATGATCGCGCAGTCGCTGAAGCACGATGTGCAGGTGCTCAGTATGTTCGTCTTCATTCTTGGAATAGACCAAAATATCATCAATGAAAACGACCACGAACTTGTCCAGCTCTGGCATGAATACTGAGTTCATCAAGTACATGAAATAAGCCGGGGCATTGGTCAGCCCAAAAGACATCACCAAAAATTCATACAACCCATATCTGGTAGAGAAAGCCGTCTTGGGAATATCGCTGGCACGGATCTTGATCTGATGGTATCCTGAGCGAAGGTCTATCTTGGAGAATACCTTGGCTCCTACCAACTGATCAAACAGAACATCAATGCGGGGCAGTGGGTATTTGTTCTTGATAGTCACCACATTGAGAGGGCGGTAATCAACGCACATCCTCAAACTCTCATCCTTTTTCTTCACGAATAATGCAGGACATCCCCAAGGTGAAGTACTTGGGCGAATAAATCCCTTGTCCAACAGTTCTTGCAGTTGCTTCTTCAATTCTGCCAGTTCCGCGGGAGGCATCCTATAGGGTCTCTTGGAGATAGGAGCAGTCCCGGGTTGCAATTCAATTGCAAACTCAATGTCTCTGTCAGGTGGCATTCCTGGCAATTCATCCGGAAAAACGTCGGGGTAGTCACAGACTACTGGGATCTTTCTTACTGGGGATTCTGTCATGATATAGGCACAAGAACGGGTACAACCCTGATCAGGCAAATATAATGTGGTTTCACCAAAGGTTGGTGAGTGCACTTCGATGGCCCTAGCTGCAATGTCAATCACTGCCTGATGTTTGGTCAACCAATCAGTTCCCAATATGATATCCACACTATCAAGTCCCAAGATAAGAAGGTTGGTTTTAATTATCAAACTACCCAACTTTAGAGGCACATTCTTGCTGATTTGATTAGTGGCAATCCTGCCTCCTGGTGTTGAAATGGTGATACCCCCGTGGGTGTGATGAAAAGGCAATTGGCACTAATAAAGCTATGTGATGCACCAGAATCAAAAAGAGTGATAGCAGGATAATTTAAAACTGTAAAGATACCAGTCATGACGGGTGCTCCCTCGGGAATATCAGCCATGGTGGTGAAGTTTAGCCTGCCCTGCCTCACTTGCACCTTTTGCCTCTTCCCTTGGTTCTGATTAACATTCTGCCCCTGCCTCTGCTGATTCCTGGGGCAATTCTTGGCATAATGCCCAGTGTTACCACAGGTGAAACACCGGTTGTCATTTGCCTGGCGGTACTGCTGCTGCTGATTGTTCCTCTGAGCTGGAAACTGGGTGCGGTTGGGTGCCTGCTGCTGCTGCTGCGGTGGTCTGATCACCCATCTCCCTTGCTGTTGCTGGGGTCCCCTGTTCTGCGTGTCGGACACAATCCTGAAGCGCTGTGGCTGAGCTGAGGGTCCTGCCACAGGGGTCTTCCTCTTCTTCTCTGCCTGTCGAGCTGTAATGCAGTCCTCCTGGGAGATAGCCATGTTGACCAACTCATTGTAGCTATTGGCCCTGACGGTGTTGAGACGATCACGGAGCTTAGTGTTGAGCCCCCGTCTGAACCTGTCCCGCTTCTTCTCGTCCGTGTCTGCATGGTACCCAGCATACTGGCACAAGTCATTAAAGGCCTGGGCATATTGCAACACTGTCCGGTTGCCCTGAGTGAGTGCCAGAAACTCATTGAGCTTCCGGTCCATGATCCCGACTGGTATATGGTGTCCTCTGAAAGCTGCCTTGAACTCCCTCCACTCCACCTCTCGGTCCTCTGGCTGCATAGCAAGAAAATGATCCCACCAAGTCCTTGCAGGCCCGCGAAGCTGCTGGGTGGCGAACCTGACTTTGGTGACCTCTGAGCAAGCTCCATGGAGTAGTGGGAATTTGGATTCCACCACTCGCAACCACACATCTGCATCAAGTGGGTCCTCCGCCCTTGTGAACAATGGAGGCTGGGTGCTGAGGAACTCCTGATAGGTAGCCGCCGCAGGGTGACGCTGATGGTCTCCACCACCATAATGCTGAGGTGGTGGCTGACGCTGAGCTAGCTGCCTCAAAATCTCATTCTGCTGAGCCATGAGCTCCTGCAGAGTGGGAGGCGGTGGCGGTGGAGGAACGTGCTCATTCTGGCCACGACGCTGCCTCCCAGCCATCTGAAAAGCCACATACATGCTTAACACCACATCTCCAAGTTCAAGATTTTATCGCGGAGAAAAAGTTAAAACAACATGATAGACTCCAACTTCAACATAAGGATTTCTAAAAGTCATAAATTCCTCTTTTCAAATTTAAACTGATAATAGCATCCATCAAACAGGCTTTCAAGAGAGTTTAGCACGATTACATCGATTTGTCCCAAAATGACTCAACTCTATCTAGCCTAGTACCCCAAGGGCGCAAAAGCTAAGCTAGCCGCGAGGAGTCCGACTATCCAACTTCTAAGCCTATCCTGAACGCCTAGTGAGCGAACGAAGCAACACTCGACTCGGGGGAAGGTGGTCTTCCCGAGCCAGCAATATCCACACTGGAGGCAGGCTCATCTCCTCCCTCAATGTCGACGTCCTCGTTGGCCTCCTGGTCCTGGATCTCCTGGTGATGCATGTCCAGGTGCTCGTTAGCCTCAGCGAGCTGCTGCTGAGTGTTAATGAGCTGATCCTCTAGAACCTCGATGGTGTTCTCCCTGGTGCCCACTAGCTCCTCCAACTCTTGGATATCAGTGGATAGCTGCTCCACTTGCAAGTCCTTCTCCACCATTTCTTGAGACAAGTCAACCACGAGCTCCTCTCTGTTGTCCAACGTAATCTTTGTTGCCTCCAGCAGTGCCATCAGATGGGACATTGCCTCACCGCGCATCACGTGCAGACGGTACAGGGCATTCATGCACCGTACAGTTAAGTGCGCGGTCTGTCCTGGGTAGATGGCCCAGATATCCTTGGCATGCTCCACCCGATCCTTCCACATTGGGTCGTCCTCCTTTTCTGCGGGGAACAACCCAATGGGGTGGGTAGAGAGCTCCAAGGGATGGAACCCACAAAAAGTCGTCAACCCGTGCAGAGCGATCGCCTCGATCGTGTCCTCTGCTCTGTATCCGAAAGACTCGGAGTCCAAAGAGCGCCAGCCTGGCTGCAGGGGATGAGGCTCCAAAGTCATCCTCACCCTATAGCGGGGCACTCGGTGCTTCTCGAACTGCTGCACCGCGTACTGAGGGGGTGTCGCGTATCCAGCCCCCTGAAGTACCTCCCACAAAATGCGGGGAAAGCCCTCTCGTGCAAGCCCGTCAGTGTGGGACAGTGCATTTCCGTCATCGGAGGATCCGTGGGAAGTCATCTGTGTACGATTAAGCGTAAGTAAAAGAAAAAGAATTATAAAAAGAACAAGGAAAAATAAAACTCAGCCTTTCTCTAGTTAAATGAAAAGGCACTGGGGACCTAGTTGGTTGTTATCTTGTTTTTAAGTCCTTTTACTCAGTTATCCATTTGCTTAATTAAGAATGCATGCATGCTCGTCCTGAACGACCTCACAAGAAGATAAAAGGAATAGGGAAGAACTCCCATCCTGGAAAAGTGGCCTGTAGGGCCTAGTTACTTAGCCACCTAGCTACCCTTCTATCATCCTAAGGCTTCACGTCCTAGGTCTATCCTGCTCGTCCTTCTACCTATCCAACCTTGTTTCTATCAAATTTTACTTGGAAAATTGATGGTATTTACATTTTATTGATTCCTCTGTGGTGGTACAAGCTCCGATACCAGCTGTGGCGGAACCGCCCGAATTATTCCAACTTAAGTGCCTAAGTCCCGCCTTAAAGGCTAGACCACACTTAATTAGGAATAAATCGTCAGTCCCTCGGATCTAGTCCGACAAGGCCACTGACAGGATCAAGTACCACAATCTCACTCGATGGTGAGTCACAGAGCAAATACAATAAGGCATAAAACCATACATGTCAGAGTATTAAATTATTACATCATCATCATCATCATCGGAGTTTTTGCAAAAGTGACCATCATTGTTCGAAGTGCAGCGGAAATAAACTAACGGGAAATAGACAGAGAGATGGGGAAGCCTGTCCCATCACTCCTCATGCTCCTCCTCAGCCGAGGCAGGGTCCCACTCGACAGTCCAACCCGGTGGCAAGGTGGTCGGCCAAGTCACTCTAGCAACCATTTCCTCCAGAGAACCTATAAAAATTATGCCACAAGCAAGGCTGAGTATACTAATACTCAGCTAGACTTACCCGGTGCGAGGAGTCTACTCCTCTACCTCTAGACATGCAGCTGTTTGGCTGTGG
Organism: Zea mays; assembly: GCF_902167145.1. NCBI lineage: Eukaryota > Viridiplantae > Streptophyta > Magnoliopsida > Poales > Poaceae > Zea > Zea mays. The sequence goes on from NC_050099.1 coordinate 140,319,652, forward strand.
GGTTTGGTTGCCAAAAGCACTAGCTGAGTTTCTAAATCAGTTTTAACTTTGCAAAATTAAGTGTGACTCTCTTAAGGCTAAATATGTACTATCTACTCATACATGGTAGCAAACATTTTTAGCAATCAACATCTTGTGTCAACTCATCATATTTTCACTTGTTACTCAATGTAGCAGCATGGATCAAGCAGTCTCATTAGCTGCGAGAAGCAGACGATTCGAATCGAGTTTTTAAACCTTGCAAGGTAAACCTAAACACACGACATGCAGGGGCACTCCGTCCCCACACACATCAACCGTCCCCATCGATTCCCCGTCAGCAGATCAGGGCTCACCGCCTTGGCGTACAATGCCTCACTGACCCCGACTGGCCGTCATGCAGTGACCGCACTTGTACCCACCATAACCGGAATGGGAGACCTTGTCTCAGGTCGCGTGAGGGGATATGTCCACTGCCAAGTTCACTCAGGTACTAGGCTTACCGATTTACCATATTTCTCGGCATGTGCTTAGTACGTTCAAACGCTTGACTCACGGTACCACACCTTAATCCTTATTCCAGTTCCCACCTCGTAGACAACCAATCCCCATGGATTGTTGTCCACAGACCAACACCATTATGATATAAAAATGGATACAACCAATTTCCTGATCTCGCGCGAGTGCTAGAAAAATCACTCGACTTCTACCAAGATCCTACTTAATAAAGCAGCTACTCGACTTAGCATACTAGTATTCATCACAATAGGGTTCCTGAGATCATGCAGCTATGGTTTCAAACAACTCCTACACTTAAGTGCACGAACAATCCTACAATCATTAAGTGTAGTAAAATAGTATAAATAACAGGTTATGCATAAAACCGGGGCTTGCCTTCCAAAGCAGTGGCAGGCAGGTCCTCTGGTGCAGGCTCTGGTGCTGGGTCTGGGGCTACCTCCTGAGCAGCTCCTTGCTCCGGCACGAGGATGTACTCTCCGTCAGCAAGATTACAGTCTATCGAATGCAATGAACATGTATGTTATGATTATGCAGGATTAATAACATTATGCAAAAAGAAAACTAAGTTTAAGGAATAACTTAGGGTTTCTGGGTCATACGGGGCCTTTAGTGATTTTAGGCTTATCACTCCTAGGTTTAGATTTTTGTTGAGGATAACATAGTGGATTTGCATTGTCTTAATAGATTTCAGTGGACAATTTACAGGGGTTTTAGGATGACATTAATTATCATTATTCATTTTCCCTTTTCTTAATTTCCATTCAGGGTTTCTAGTGTAGGTTTGAACTACGACAGTGTTTTAATAATTTCCAAAAATTCTGTAAAAATTACAGTGGGTTGTCACTTGCTATTCTAGCTTGTTTTAAGAATTTGAGGCTTAAAGTACAAAAGCTAGGCTTTAAACAAAAATGACAAGAGTTATGCAAAATGGGCCACTTTACACTACATCTCTTAGTTAGGGGTAGGTTCTGTCCTAAAGGTTATTTTTGCTGGCATCCCATAGTAATAATAGGCTTCTGTGTTAAACATCACAGAAAACTAAAGGGGTGGTTATTTAGTTATGATTTTCTTAAGTTTAAGGTCAGAAAGGCACTTTCTACTACATTATTATTTGAAAAATGTCAAACAGCAGATTTCCTATTTTTCCTAAGTTCTTATTAATAAAACATTAGTTATCCCAAGGGTGGGGGTGTTTTTACCTTGGGGTTATTTTTGTAGAGTTTTTCTAAGTTTCACTTGTTTTATTAAAACAAAAGGGATCCTACTTATTTTATACTAAACCAGGGTATGATATATTTTTCCAGTGAACTACTTTAGATAAGTATCCTAACAAAAATAGAGGTGCTCTCTGGTTCTTTATTTAAATTACATTTTCTATTTTTCTTATCCTTAAACATATTATAGAATAAGGGGTAAAAACTGATTTAATGGAGTGGACAGAGAGGTTTAACATTTTTATTTGGGTTAGTAGGTAGATACAAACTTCTCAAAATTTTTCTAACCCCAGTCAAACAATATTCCTATTTTTCCTTCTAATATTGAGTTTTGAGTAGTTTTCTTATTTAATTTAAAACTGTAGAAAGAAATACAGAAACCATAGGTTTTATTATTTTTATCTGATAGCTCATAATTTCCAGAATCTAGCAAAATTGGTTTGAACATTTTTGGATGATTATTCTTCAAGTTATGCATTTATTTAGTTATCTGTCATAACAAAAGAAAAATAAATTCGAAAATGGAAAAGAAAACAGGTTTCCGCTGAGGCCCCTGGGGTTTATCTCTTTCTTTTCTCGCAAAACAGTCCTCGGTCCACTATTGGCATGGGTCACTGACATTGCACAAAACCCCCTGGACCTAACCGAAATCTAACCCGCGCTCCCTGACTGACTTAAACAGTACACGCGGCATAGATTACGGCGGTGGGGCTTACCGGCGGCAGTAGAGCTCCGGCGGGGTGGTCGGTGACGTCCGGGAGGTCGCGACGGTCACGTCGGTGTGCGGGTCGGCATCGGAGGTGGTCGGAGTTACCCAGGCCACGAGCACAGGCGGCGGGGGTCGTCTGCGGCTCCTGCTCCGGCCAAACCACGGCGGTATAGTTCAATTAAGGTGCACGAGGAGCTCCATGGGGTGATGTAGAGGCCATGCGCGCAACGAATTGGAAATCGGTGCAGAGGCTTACCCGGTCCACGTGCGCCGGCGGGTTCTTGAACTCCGGTAAGCACGATTGAGCTATTCCGGTGACGCGGGTCCCCGGGTCAAGCTTGAGCAAGTCTCACGGCCTCACCAGGAAGCTATCTGAGGGCTTGGATCAAACGGAGGAGGACGGGAAAGGGGCTGGCCACGATGGTTGCTCTCGGGCGGCACTGGCGGGTCGCGGGGAGGTCGCCGGAGCTAATGGCTGGCTCGGGTAAGTCAGGCGAGGTACGGAGGAGGCAACGGGGAAAGCAGCCGAGCACTGGGGCGGGCTTTATAGCCGTGGCGCGCGCGTGGTCACGGGCGGCCGCGGGCGCGCGGGGGTTCGCGCACGGGCGTGCTCTGAGCGCGCCCCCGGATGTCAGCTCGCGTCGAACACGTGGAAGCTTGCTTCTGCCATGGTTCAACAGCGGATTAGAGCACCATAGCGTGCGTATCTTGGCAAAGTCACTGTGTAGGTCGCTTCTCTGCTCCATATCCTACCTTTTTGCTGTGAGTTCCAAGTCGAGATATGGTCGGGGTAGGGAGATAGAGAGGGAAGAAGTTTGCTGTGTCAGCTAGGTCCGAACCGAGACAAAAGTGGTGTCAAGTCGTGTCTAGCGCCCTAGGGTAGGTGTCATCTCTTTCCAGGGTGTTCTAGGGTTAATTTGGCGCCACTTTGTCAATTGGGTCGAAGGGTTTTGAAAATTGGATTAAGGTGAACATGTGGAATCTTTGTGCAAGGGTTAGTTTTTGTACTTAGGCAAAAACTGAATTTCTCCCTTGTGCTGAACCTTAGGTGAACTTTTTAGGACTTTTCTGAAAACTTTTTGGGGTACTTCCTTACTATTAATTGTAGGTTATGAAGTATTTTACAACTTTTATATTTGGCCCAAACCATGATCATAAGGTTTACATGATCTTTTGACCATAGCTTCAATTAGGGTTCCTATTGCCCATGGGAGGGGTTTGCTTTAGGGTTTTGGGAAAACCCCACTTAGATGTGCATGACAAGCTAGGGCATGATATCCAAGATAGTTTGCACTTGATTAAGACCTTGAATTCAAGTTTGAGGTACTTTGCCCATACAAATCTTCATGTAATAATGGGTTAAAAGGGGTAACCCTGGGGTGGACACCCTGAGTAACACCTGGGGTGTTACAAATCAGATTTTGGAAGACATGTTGCGAGCATGTGCACTACATTACGGAAAGGATTGGGACAAGTGTCTGTCTTTGGTAGAGTTTTCTTACAATAACAGCTATCAGTCCAGTCTGAAGATGGCACCTTTTGAAGCCTTATATGGGAGAAGGTGTAGGACCCCACTGAATTGGTCTCAAGCAGGAGAAAGGGAAATTTTTGGGCCAGACTTGGTACTTTAGGCAGAGGCAAAGGTCAGGGTTATTACCAAGAACTTAGAAGCTGCTCAGGCCAGGCAAAGGAACTATCATGATAAGAGGCGGAAGCCTCTACAGTTTGAGGTGGGAAATCATGTCTATCTTAAGGTATCACCCACCAAGGGTGTCCAGAGATTCAGGATCAAGGGCAAGTTAGCCCCTCGCTACATTGGACCCTTTGAGATCAAGGCAAGTTGTGGACCCGTAGCTTACCAATTGGAATTGCCACCTCACATGTCAGCAGTTCACAATGTGTTCCATGTATCTCAACTGCGGAAATGTGTTCGCCTACCCACTGAAGTACTGCCAGAACCGGACATTGAGATAGAACCGGACTTGTCCTACCAAGAGTACCCCGTCAAGGTATTAGATCAAAAGGAGAGATCAACTCGGGCAAGGTCGGTCAGAATGTATAAAGTTCAGTGGAGTCACCATTCAGCAGAAGAAGCTACATGGGAGACTGAGGATTTTCTACTCTCTCGCTTCCCCGACTTTCTGCCCAAAGGAGTCGGTACGTAACCCCAAAACCCCACCCCCACCTGCCTTTTGAATTCATTTATAGGAAAAACTTAGATAACAAGGATAGTCTAAGTGATGGATTTAACTTAAGAAGGGCTTCCTTCTGAAGTTGCAAAGAGGATGACATTCGAAGAGCAGTTAATAAGAGAAACTTGAGTGTGCAGGAAGAATAGCACTAACACACCTTCAAGCACCCAAGGGATTCTACCTAAAATCTCGGGACGAGATTCCTTTAAGGGGGGAGGGCTGTAACACCCCAGGTGTTACCATGGCTAGAGCACACCTTGGCACTAAGGACTGTGAATTATATGGGGTAAAGGCTTAGGGCAACACATAAGAACTTTGGAGATCATGTGCTAATCAAGTTGCCAATGACCTAAGAAGCATTACTCTAATCCTTGCTCACTTACTACCATGGATAAGAGGGGAGAAGAACCCTAGACCTCTTTTTAAACCATATCTTCCAAAACCCTAAGTAAGGGGGGGAAGAGTGAACAAGTGTGCAAAGCATGTGTAACTTTTACCCAAACCCTAAGCAACCTTATAACCAGCAATTAGGGGAGAGAATTATTGCAAAAAGACCCCTGGAGAAACCCCAAATCCAATCTCCAAGTGGAGAGAGAGCTAGAGGTCTCTATTTCTCTCTAAGTCCAATTTTTAACCCTAAGTTAAAGATCAACCGTGTTCACTTTGAAGATGGCGCCAAAACCACTTAGGTTCTATACCAAAAATGTGGTATACCACCTAAGGCACCCCCTGGAAAAAGTGGAAGCCGAGACTTGGACGTTTGACAGCTCTTGACATCAGTTTTGTCGCAATGTGGGTAGTGAGACAAGCCAGATTTGGCGCCCGTCTATCTCCTGATCTAGGGCGTATCCTCCTTTGGAACTCACACATGTGAGATAGCCCTAGGTGCCAGGAAGAGGTCTGCGCTGGATTCATGGCAAGATTCGCACGTTTGCGATCTCTGGAGACGTTTGAACAATGGAAGAAACACACCTCCACGTGTTCGACGCTTCCTACCCGCGCCAGAGCACGCTCACGCGCGCCCCCGCATGCCCAGCGCCGCGTCCGAGCCAAGCCAGCGCCATGGCCCGCACCCGCGCCTATAAAACCCTCCCAGACTTCGGTTGCACTCTTCCGCGCACCCTCAAACCTCACCGGAGTCTAGCTCGCCGCCGTTTGCCCGTGCGCAGCGTGTCCGCGGCCGCCCAATCCCTCTGTCACCGTAGACCGGCCAATAGAGCCATTCCCAACCCCGTCCAGCCCTCGGAGAAGACTGTGCACACCTCCGTGAAGCTCCCCGAGCGAGGAATCGGAGTTTGCTTCGCCGGAGAGGCCAGTCCACGCTCGCCGGAGCTCTCAACCCCGCCGGAGTACGTGGACCGGGTAAACCACTCAACCATCCTTCGATTCCTTGTGCACACGGTCACTACGTTACCCCGTGAAGCTCACCGTGCCCTTGGATTGACCCAGTTCGCCGTGGTTTGGCCGGTACACTCGCCGCCGACGAGAACACCCGCCTGCGCGCGTGGACCGGGCGATTCCGGCCATCCCCGACGTCAAGCCGTACCTCGACGTGACCGCCAGAGTCTCCCCGAGCCAACCCCACCCTTCGCCGGACCTCCCTCGCCGTCGGTAAGCCGCGCCACCCTTTTCTTTCCCGCGGTTACTGTTTGCATAGGGGAAAGGACTGCGGGTGAGAGGGAGAGAAGGTCAGGGGGTTTTGTGAAATGTCAGAGGCACAGGGGAATAGTGGCGCGAGGTTAGATTTGCGAAGGTTGATTTAGTTTAAACCCAGGGACCCCGGTGTAAACTGTTTTTCCAGGAAACTCTTATTAAAATCTATTTTAAATTGAACAGAGACTTTAAAAATTCATAACTTATGTTTAGTTCACCCAAATTTGGTCAAACCAATTTTGCCAGACTCTAATTAATGTAACCTATTTAAGAAAAATATACAACCCCTTGGTACCATGGAAAACTTTAAAGTTCTAATTTAATGTTAGTTTTGGCTAAAAGCTCAATAATAGAAAGAAAAATAGTTGTGCTATTTGACTAGGGTTAGGAAAATTTGGAGAAGTTTATATCTACCTACTGACCTGTTTAAAAATGTTGAACCTCTCTGTCCACCCCATTAAGTTAGTTTTTACCCTTTATTTTACAATATGCTTAAGGTTAAGAAAAATAGAAAATGTGTTTTAAATAATGAACCAGAGGGCACCCCTATTTTTGTTAGGGTACTTATTTAATGTAGTTCACTGGAAAAAATATATCATACCTTGGTTTAGTATAAAATAAGTAGGATACCTTTTATTTTAATAAAATAAGGATAACTTAGAAAAACCCTACAAAAATAACCCCCAAGGTAAAAACACCCCCACCCTTGGGGTAACTAATGTTTTATTGATGAGAACTTAGGAAAAATATAAGATCTGCTGTTTGACATTTTTCAAATAATAATGTAGTAGAAAGTGCCTTTTTGACATTAAACTTAAGAAAATCATAACTAAATAACCACCCCTTAGTTTTCTGTGATTTTTAGCACAGAAGCCTATTATTACTATTGGATGCTAGCAAAAATAACCTTTAGGACAGAACCCACCCCTAACTAAGAGATATAGTGTAAAGTGGCCCATTTTGCATAACTCTTGTTATTTTTGTTTAAAGCATAGCCTTTATATTTTAAGCCTCAAATTCTTAAAACAGGCTAGAATAGAAAATGGCAACCCACTGTAATTTTTACAAAATTTTTGGAAAATATTAAACCATTGTCGTAGTTCAAACCTACACTGGAAACCATAAGTAGAAAATAAAGGAAGGAAAAGGTGAATAATAGGAAAATTTGTGTCATCCTGAAAACTCTTTATAACTTGTCACTGAAGTATATAGAGGCAATACAAATTCCCTATGTTTATCCTCAACAAAAACCTAAACCTAAGAGTGATAAGCCTAACCCACTAAAAGCCCTGTATGACCAAGAAACCCTAAGTTACTTCTTGACTTAGTTTCTTGTTAGCATAATGTTATTAAATCCTGCATAATCATGACATACATGTTCATTGCATTCGATAGACTGTAACCTTGCTGACGGAGAGTACATCCTCGTACCGGAGCAAGGAGCTGCTCAGGAGGTAGCCCCGGATCCAGCACCAGAGGACCTGCCTGCCACTGCTTTGGAAGGCAAGCCCCGGTTTTATGCATAACCTGTTATTTATGCTATTTTACTTCACTTAATGATTGTAGGATTGATTGTGCACTTAGGTGTAGGAATTGTTTGAAACCCTAGTTGCATGATCTCAGGAATCCTTTTGAAATGAATACTAGTATGATAGGTCGAGTAGTTGCTTTATTTAATTAGGATCTCGGTAGAAGACGAGTGATTTTTCTAGCACTCGCGCGAGATCAGGAAGTTGATTGTACCCACTTTCACACTATCATGATACTAGTTGGTGGACAACAATCCATGGGGATTGGTTGTTTACGAGATGGGAAAATGGAATAAGGATTAACGTGCGGATACCTGTGTCAAGCGTTTGAACGTACTAAGCACATGCCGAGAAATATGGTAAATCAGTAAGCCTAGTACCTGAGTGAACCTGGCAGTGGACATATCCCCTCACGCGACCTGAGACGAGGTCTCCCATTCCGGTTATGGTGGGTACAAGTGCGGTCACTGCACGACGGCCAGTCGGGGTCGGTGAGGCATTGTACGCCAAGGCGGTGAGCCCTGATCTGCTGACGGGGAATCGATGGGGACGGTTGATGTGTGTGGGGACGGAGTGCCCCTGCATGTCGTGTGTTTAGGTTTACCTTGCAAGGATAAAAACTCGATTCGAATTGTCTGCTTCTCGCAGCTAATGAGACTGCTTGATCCATTGTACTGCATTGAGTAACAAGTGGAAATATGATGAGTTGATATAAGCTGTTGATTGCTAATAATGCTTGCTACTATGTATGAGTAGATAGTACACTTTTAGCCTTAAGAGAGTCACACTTAAATTGACAAAGTTAAAACTTGACTTAGAAACTCAGCTAGTGCTTTTGGCAACCAAACCCCACAGCCAAACAGCTGCATGTCTAGAGGTAGAGGTGTAGACTCCTCACACCGGGTAAGTCTAGCTGAGTATTAGTATACTCAGCCTTGCTTGTGGCATAATTTTTTACAGGTTCTCTGGAGGACATGGTTGCTGGAGTGACTTGGCCGTCCACCTTACCACCGGGTTGGACTGTCGAGTGGGACCCTACCTCGGCTGAGGATGAGCATGAGGAGTGATGGGACAGGCTTCCCCATCTCTCTGTTTATTTGCCGTTAGTTTTATTCCGCTGCACTTCGAACAATGATGGTTACTTTTGCAAAAACTCCGATGATGATGATGATGATGATGTAATAATTTAATACTCTGACATGTATGGTTTTATGCTTTATTGTATTTGCTCTGTGACTCACCATCGAGTGAGATTGTGGTACTTGATCCTGTCAGTGTCCGTGTCGGACTAGATCCGAGGGATTGACGAGTTATTCCCATTTAAGTGTGATCTAGCCTCTAAGGCGGGGCTTAGGCACTTAAGTTGGAATAATTCGGGCAGTTCCGCCACATTTTATTTCTTTGAAGCCCAAGACACCAGGGATCTTCCTAGAAACTGACAAGTCCCTGATGTGCTCTTTCTGTCAATTTTACATCCGGCATAATCGACATCGAAATACCCAATTAGATCAAAGGTAGATCCCTTGGGGTACCATATCCCAAACTTAGGAGTGTAAACTAAATATCTCATGATTCTTTTCACGACCCTAAGGTGAACTTCCTTAGGATTTGCCTGAAACCTTGCACACATGCATACTGAAAGCATAATATCTAGTCGTGAAGCACATAAATAGAGTAAGGATCCTATCATCGACCGGTATAATATTTTGACTATGGATTTACCACCTGTGTCGAGGTCGAGATGCCCATTTGTAGGGCTAGAAAATAAGCTCGAGGCTCGCGAGCCGGCTCGAGCTCGGAGCGGCTCGCGAGCCTGCCTTTTGGGCTCGTTCCCGTAGCGAGCCGAGCCGACTCGTTCCGGCTCGCGAGCTGTGTCGAATTACTTAATATGTAGAATACTGATGGATATTGGCTAATTTTATAGGTTGTCGGTTTGTTTCTTAGCGTTTCATGATAGATATATGACAATTAATAATTTAGATTCCTCGTAATAATGAATGATATCTATATATTTCATATTTATATACTAATAATTCACTATATAATGCAATTATATAATATCAGGGTGTGGCTCGCGAGCCGAGCCGAGCTGGCTCGCGAGCCGCCTTCGAGCCGAGCCGAGCCTGGTTCCTCAGCTCGTGAAATGGCCGAGCCAAGCCGAGCTCGGTCAGCCACCGAGCTACACCGAGCCGAGCCGAGCCAGCTCGGCTCGGCTCATTTCCAGCTCTACCCATTTGTTCCCATGGGTGTCTTGATGGGTTTGGCATTCTTCATTCCAAACTTCTTGAGTATATCTTGAATGTACTTAGTTTGGATGAAGGTGCCCTCTTGGAGTTGCTTTATTTGAAATCCAAGGAAATACTTCAACTCCCCCATTATAGACATCTCGGATTTCTGTATCATAATCCTACTAAATTCTTCACAAGATGACTTGTTAGTAGACCCAAATATAATATCATCAGCATAAATTAGGCATATGAACAAGTCTTTAGCAATTGTTGTAATGAAGAGAGTAGGGTCCGCTTTACCAACTTTGAATCCATTAGTGATAAGAAAGTCTCTCAGGCATTCATACCATGCTCTTGGGGCTTGCTTGAGCACATAAAGCGCCTTTGAAAGCTTATAAACGTGAGAAGGGTACTCACAATCTTCAAAGCCGGGAGGTTGCTCAACATATACCTCTTCCTTGATAGGGCCATTGAGGAAGGCACTCTTCACATCCATTTGATACAACTTAAAGCCACGGGAAGTAGCATAGGCAAGTAATATATGAATTGACTCAAGCCTATCTACGGGTGCATAGGTTTCATCAAAATCCAAACCTTCGACTTGTGAATATCCTTTAGCAACAAGTTGGGCTTTGTTCCTACTCACCACACCATGCTCATCATGTTTGTTGCGGAATACCCACTTGGTACCTACAACATTTTGGTTAAGACGTGGAACTAAATGCCATACCTCACTCCTCGTGAAGTTGTTAAGCTCCTCTTGCATTGCCACCACCCAGTCTGGATCTCTAAGTGCATCCTCTACCCTGTATGGCTCAATAGAAGACACAAAAGAGTAATGTTCACAAAAATGAGCAACTCGAGATCTAGTGGTTACCCCCTTGTGGATGTCACCAAGTATGGAGTTGACAGGGTGATCTCTTTGAATTGCTTGGTGGACTCTTGGGTGTGGTGGTCTTTGATCTTGAATTTCTTGATCATCTTCCTTGTCTTGATCATCTTCGTCTCCCCCTTGTTCAATGTTCTTCTCTTGAGGTGGCTCATCATCTTGATCTTGATCCTCGTCCTCTTGATCCATTTCCTCATCTTGAGTTGGTGGAGATGCTTGTATGGAAGATGATGGTTGATCTTGTGCTTGTGAAGGCTCTTCGGGTTTTTCTAGACACAAATCCCTAATGGACATGTTCCTTAGCGTGATGCACGGAGCCTCTTCATCATCTAGTTCATCAAGATCAACTTGCTACACTTGGGAGCCATTTGTCTCATCAAACACAATGTCACAAGAAACTTCAACTAATCCAGTGGACTTGTTGAAGACTCTATATGCCCTTGTGTTTGAGTCATAACCAAGTAAAAAGCCTTCTACTGCTTTAGGAGCAAATTTAGAATTTCTACCTCTTTTAATAAGAATAAAACATTTGCTCCCAAGAACTCTAAAGTAAGAAACATTGGGCTTTTTACTAGTGAGGAGTTCATACGATGTTTTCTTGAGCATTCGGTGAAGGTAGAGTCAGTTGATGGAGTACCAAGTAGTGTTAATCGCCTCCGCCCAAAACCAATCCGTTGTCTTGTACTCATCAAGCATGGTCCTTGCCATATCCAATAGAGTTCTATTCTTCCTCTCTACGGAGAAGATAACTCATGCTTGATGCCCTCGTCCTGAAGAAATCCTTCAATTTGTGAATTCTTGAACTCCATTCCATTGTCGCTTCTAATCTTTTTTATTCTCCATCTAACTCATTTTGAGCCTGTCTCAAGAATCTCTTTAGGGTCTCTTGGGTTTGATATTTTTCCTGCAAAAGTAATACCCAAGTGAAGCGAGAATAATCATCCACAATAACAAGACAATACTTACTCCCGCCGATGCTTATGTAAGTGATCGGGCCGAATAGATCCATGTGGAGTAGCTCAAGCGACCTGTCGGTCGTCATGATGTTCTTGTGTGGAGGATGAACTTAAACTTGCTTCACTGCTTGACATGTGCTACAAATTCTGTCTTTTTCAAATGAACATTTGTTAGTCGTAAATGTGCTCTCCCTTTAGAAGCTTGTGAAGATTCTTCATCCCAACATGAGCAAATCGGCGATGCCAGAGCCAACCCATATTAGTCTTAGCAATTAAGCAAGTGTCTAGTTCAGCAATGTCATTATTGATATCAACTAAGTATAGCTGACCATCTAACACTCCCTTAAAGGCTATTGAATCATCACTTCTTCTAAAGACAATAACACCAATGTTAGTAAAAAGACAGTTGTAACCCATTTTGCATAATTGAGAAACAGAAAGCAAATTGTAATCTAAAGAATCTACAAGAAAAACATTAGAAATGGAATGGTCAGGGGATATAACAATTTTACCCAAACATTTGACCAAACCTTGATTTCCATCCCCGAATGTAATTGCTCTTTGGGGATCTTCATTTTTCTCATATGAGGAGAACATCCTTTTCTCCCCTATCATGTGGTTTGTGCACCTGCTATCGATTATCCAACTTGACCCGCCAGATGCATAAACCTACAAAACAAATTTAGGCCTTGTTCTTAGGTACCCAAATGGTCTTGGGTTCTTTCGCATTAGAAACAAGCACCTTGGGTACCCAAACACAAGTCTTGGGACTTTTGTGTTTGCCACCAACATATTTGACAACTACTTTGCCTGATTTGTTAGTTAGCACAAAAGATGCATCAAAAGTCTTAAATGAGATGCTATGTTCATTTGATGCATTTGCAATATTATTTTTAGGCATTTTGATATGAGTTGAATGCCTAGAGCTAGAAGCCTCATAACTATAATGTAAGCATGATGAGAAATTGTATGAGATTTTCTAGCATGAATACTCCTAATCTTGTGCTCAGGATAGTTTTCAGGATATAAGATGTAACTCTCTCTATCCTCAACCATGAGAGCCTTGCCCTTAACAAAATTAGAAAGTCTATTCTTAGGGGCATTAAGTTTGATGTTGCTTTGGCTACCTTGTTGGAAGCCAATGTCATCCTTAATACCAGGGTGTCTCCCATCATAAAGCATGCTACGAGCAAATTTAAATTTCTTATTTTCTAACTCATACTCGGCAATTTTAGCATTTAATTTAGCTATGTGATCATTTTGTTCTTTAATCATAGTAATGTGATCATTCATAGTATCAATATTAACATTACTTCATCTAGTGCAAATGGTGACATGCTCAACAGTAGATGTAGAAACATTACTAGCATTCAATTCTTCTATCTTAGCAATTAAATTATCATTCTCAGTTCTAAGACAAGAGATTGAATCATTGCAAATGTTAAGCTCTTTAGACAAATTCTCACATTTTTCTAATTCAAGAGCATAAGCATTTTTCAACTTAACAAATTTTTATTTTCCTTAACGAGCAAGTCCTCTTGGCTTTCCAAGATATCATCATTCTCGTTAATGGTTTCTATCAATTCATTTATCTTTTTCTTTTGGTCCTTGGTAAGGTTTGCAAAAAGAGAAGTCAAATCATCTTCATTATCACTAGAGCTACCCTCATCATCGGAAGTAGTGTACTTGGGGGTATCTCTATAATGTACCTTCTTTTTGCCATCCTTAGCCATTAGGCATTTGTGGCTGACGTTGGGGAAGAGAAGGTCGTTGTTGATGGCGATGTTAGCGGCGTCCTCGTCAGTGGAGGTCTTGTCGGAGTCCCATTCTCGCCCCATGTGCGCCTCACCACCCTTTTTCTTGTTGTATCTTTTCTTCTCCATCTTCTTCTTCCCTTTCTTGTCATCGTCCCTGTCACTGTCACTTGTATATGGACATTTTGCAATAAAGTGACTGGACTTACCACACCTATAGCACACCCTCTTGGAACAGGGTTTATAGTCCTCCTTCCTTTGTTTGAGGATTTGCTGAAAGCTCTTAATGATAAGAGTCATCTCCTCATTGTCGAGCTTGGAGGCATCGACTGGGAGTCTACTTGGTGTAGATTCTTCCTTCTTCTCTTCCATTGCTTTGAATGCAACGGGTTGCACCTCGGGTGTGGAGGTGGTGCCTTGTTCCAAGTTGACAATGTGTTTGGAGTCTTTGATCATTAGTTCAAAGCTCATAAACTTGCCAATAACCTCCTCAAGAGACATTTGTTTATATCTTGGATCTCCACAGATTGGTTGCACTTGAGTGGGATTACGAAAAACAAGAGATCTAAGAATAACCTTGACCATTTCATGGTCATACCACTTGGTGCTCCTGAGGTTGCGCACTTGGTTGACCATTGTTTTGAGCTGGTTGTACATCGCTTGTGGCTCCTCTCCTTTATTGAGGATGAATTGACCGAGTTCTCCCTCGATCGTTTCACGCTTGGTGATCTTGGTCACCTCGTCCCCTTCATGCGCTGTCTTGAGGACATCCCAAATTTCTTTAGCAATTTTCAACCCTTGCACCTTATTGTACTCCTCTCGACACAAGGAGGCGAGGAGTATAGAAGTTGCTTGGGAATGAAAATGTCTTATTTGGGTGGCCTCATCGGAGTCATAATCCTTGTCGCCCACCTGTGGTGCCTGTGCTCCAAACTCAACAATATCCCATATGATTTTGTGGAGTGAGGTTAGATGGTGCCTCATTTTATCACTCCACATACAATAATCTTCACCATCAAAACATGGTGGTTTGCCTAGGGGTACCGAAAGTAAAGAAGCGTGTTTTGGAATGCGAGGATAGCGTAGAGGCATCTTACTATACTTCATATGCTCTTGGCGTTTCGAAGTGGTAGACTCGGCGCTGGATGTGGAAGGTGATGAAGAGTTGGTCTCGTAGTAGACCACCTTCTTCATTTTCTTTTTCTTCTTATCACCCTTCCTATGTGACTTGATGGAGCCGGCGGATTCTTCTTTGTGCTTGTCACCGGCCTCCTTCGATGGAGTCCGTTCATCGTTCTTCCTTCTCGAGGCTTCAGGCTTTTCGCTGGTGACGATCTCCCTCTTGGTGTGTTGTCCTGACATGACTTCGAGATGTTAGACTCTAATGAAGCACTGGGCTTTGATACCATTTGAAAGTCGTCTAGAGGGGGTGAATAGGCGAAACCTAAAAATTATATACTTTTGAACATGCACTACACTTGAGGTTAGTGTTAAAAATAAATTCGGAGTGCGAAAGAATGTTCCTCTTGCTATGAGTTGCTCAATCAATGTGAGAAAGAGAACTTTAGAGAGGGGAGAAACAAATCAAGTGGGGATCAACACAAATGAACACGGTGATTTGTTTCTTGAGGTTCGGTTCCAAAGAACCTAGTCCCCGTTGAGGAGACCACAAAGGTCGGGTCTATTCCAACCCTTTCCCTCTCTCAATTGGTCACTTAGACTGATTGAGTGCTTCTTCTTCTTAATCACACGGGTCACTAAGGCCCCACATGGATCACCACACACTTAGGTGTCTCTTGCTAGCTTTACAAAGCACTTAAGAAGTTTAGAGTGAAAATAAGAGAGCAATCCAAGGAACAAGAGCAAAAAAAGCAACACAAATGATTCTCTCTCAAGTCACTAAGAACTTGAGTTGGTTTTGGAACTTGGAGAGGATTTGATCCTTTGATTGTGTCTTGGAGTGTATGTCTTTGCTCTAGTATTGAATGTGGAGCTCAGAAAACATGGATGGCTTGAATGGAGGTGGTTGGGGGGTATTTATAGCCTCCAAGCACTTCCTAGCCGTTGTTGTCGATGGGCACACCGGACAGTCTGGTGCGTTCTGACTTTGCAGTTCTAACTTCTGACTTCTGTATTGCGCACTATTTCACTATTCACCGTAGTCGACTGTTGGGAGCAGTTGACCGTTGCTCTATTGGCTCACCGGACAGTTCGGTGAATTATAGCGGAGTGAGTCTGGGAAAAACCCGAGAGCGGTCAGTTCGTGAGGTGCCTCGGCCTGGGCACCGGACAGTGTCTGGTGGGCCACTAGCTGCACCTATACTTGTTTTTGCTCCAAACTTTGTAGAATCCCCAACTCACTTTCTTTGTTGGTTTGTTTTGAACTTTATGCACCTGAGATAAATGACAACTAGGCAAACTAGTTAGTCCACGTGATTTGTGATGGACGTCAAACACCAAAATCGATTATAGGAAATGTTTAAGGCCATTTCCCTTTCAACAATATAGTTACCTATAATCTATCCTCCAACTAAGCTCAAACCGAGGACAATTTGCTGCCAAGAAGGGGAGTTATAAGGATATGACCCCTTTGAATATGATCATTGATTATAAGGTGAGCTTGTTCCTATATTTTCATAATAATACATCTAAGAATTGGTTGCTATATGATATTGTTTTTTTTGAAATATATTTAGTAACAACGGAAATGATGATAGAAAATTATATTCCATGACCAAGAGCAATCTCAAAGTGTGAGTCCCTCGAAAATGAACTTTCAATTCTTTAGCAGCCCAATAGTACCGAAAGGGAAATGGGTCTAAAAGCCATTTCAATATTTATTTTTGTGTTTGATGACCATCACAACCTATTGTACTAACTAGTTTGCTAAGAGTTCGATCATATGATCAAGAGCAAGATTAAAGAAGATCAAACAGAAATGTATCAGAATGAAGAAAAGGAGCATATTGTAAAAGAAATTGATCTTGGTCCATTTCATCATTTGGATAAGTTAGAAGTGACCCTAGGAACATTTTGAAGCTAATTGGAATAGTCACAGAACTCAAATTTGGAAAATAAGGTTTCAGGGGTCAATTCCACGAAAGATGAGAAAATAGGCTTAAGAGGTCAAAATGATGACGACCTATGACTTAGATTGTTTGAATGAACTAAGGGTATGTTTTTCTAAGTCATAGAAGTGTCCAAGCCACCAGCCAAATCAAGCTAAGAGAAGAATGTCCAAAAAGCACTTAGCCTGGCTGTTCTAGGTGCACCAGACCAGGCACCGGACTGAAGTACCAGAGATGATGTTTTTGGGCAGCAGGGACTTGGCACGCCAGACCAGTCCAGTGTGCCACCGGACCAAGCACCAAACAAAAGTTGCGATAAGGTGTTAAGTGTACTTAGGTAGTTGGTGCATCGGACTAAGGTCTGGTGTGCACCGCAC
The DNA here is from genome assembly GCF_902167145.1 of Zea mays. Taxonomy (NCBI): domain Eukaryota; kingdom Viridiplantae; phylum Streptophyta; class Magnoliopsida; order Poales; family Poaceae; genus Zea; species Zea mays. The sequence continues at coordinate 140,336,719 of NC_050099.1, forward strand.
CGACAATATACTCAACGGTCAGATGGTGTTGGGGGCCTTCCTCTTCCGAAGGTCCTCAAAAATATGACTAACCATATGTTTTCAGCATGATTATGAATAGTTATAGGGAGCTTCAGCTTTGGGATGGAGAACTTCTCTTATGATAGAACGAAGGAAAATAAAGAGTGGGCGACGAAGCTAGAAGCCAAAGGACTTCGGTTGAACATGTTGACGAAGCTCAAGTATGATAACGACTAAAAAAGGATAAAGACCATACAATCCTTAATGATTCTTGTTAATATTATAGATAGTTACCAGGGACATAAATGTACTTTTACCCGAGCTGTGTCCTGTGCCTATAAATAGATGAACAGTAACACCGTACTGTTCACGCTGGATTGTAATCACTCTCACGTCATTCTCGCACCCCACCTTCTGGCAAGCCGAAGGTACCAATGTAATATGAATATTATTAATGTTTATTCATGTTCATGGAATGCAAGAGTAAATAGATTGTTGGTACAAGATTATTATCACCTTTATTCCTTTGTTTTCCTTAATTTTCTTATTTGCTTTCATATTTATATGCTCAAATGATGAATGTATGTCCTTCATGACCTTCGTCTAAAAATCATTATATCCGAGAGGAAATAATGCTTCGAAGGACGAAGGTCTTTAACCATTAACAAGTGTGTTGCCTTGTTCTTGAGTTATAGCATTTGAGAACAAGTGACCAACAAATGGTTTAGCCTAATGGTATGATAATGTGGCACTGACGTGGCGAGGTCCAGTGGGTCATCGGACGGTCCAGTGAGTATTTATAGGCTGACAACTTTCCACAATGACTACTGATAAGACATGGATGTTAGAGGTCTGGTGTGTACCAGACCTGGTACTGTTTGAGGTTTGGTGCACTCGTTTTCAAAGTAGATTTGAGAGTGGAGTTCCAATAGTTATGAGGGGACTTTGGGCCTATATATATGACCCAAACCAGTGTGTAAGACATCCAAGAGATAATCAACAACTCAAATAAGCTAGAGCAACATCCCAACACCTCCAAGTGATTCAAGTGCCTCATATTATGTAATGTGCTTAGAGAGAGCTTTCACTTGAATGATATGAGATAGAACGGTTGTGTTTGAGCTGAAAGAAGAGTGTGTTTCTATATTTGAGCTTTGGAGCTAGGATCCCATTTGAGAAAGTGTAAAGCGGGCAAGAACCTCCAAGTTATGGAGTGCCTTGTGGAGACTCGGTCTCACCACTTGAGCAAAGAGAAAAGGGACTCAAGATAATCATTGGATCACTTAAGTGGAGGAAAGGGTTGAGAAAGACCCAATCCTGAGAGGACTCCTTAACAAAGATGTTGGTTTCAAATGAAAACTAAACTCTAGAAAATTAATCATCGTGTCTCTTGTGCTTTGGCTTTTGCTATTTGTTTTCCTGTCCTCCCTAAAGTTCTATTGTGTTGGTATTCACTTACCTCTATGATATTGCAAAAGGTCATTCCATACATTTATACAGGTTTTGGGGGTCTTCTTCTCCGCCGAAGGTCCTCAAGGCAAAAACACTTTTGACAAAATGATACAAAAGCTTGCTGAAGTTACCTTTAGCCTCGACTCAACTCCTCGAGACGAAGCTCAATAGCTTTGGCGACAGTGCAAGATGCCGAAGGTCAATAGCTTTGGCCCAGACCAAGCAGAGAAAGAAAAAAAGACTAGATGGACATTATTAGTTTTAGTTGCTTGTAAACAAATGTTCAAGGGCATGGATGTAATTTTACCCGGGCTGTGTCCCGTGCCTATAAATAGATGAATAGTACCCCCGTACTGTTCACGCTGGATTGTAATCACGTACTCTCGCGTCATTCTCGCATCCTTACCTTCTGCCAAGCTGAAGGTATCAATGTAATATGAATATTATTGATATTTATTTATATTCATAGAATAAATAATATGTTTTGATTCATAATTATGATCTTTATTTCCTTATGTTCTATTGTTTAAATAATCATATTCTTATGCTAAAATGATGAAGGTATGCCCTTCATGACCTTCGTCTAAAGATCATTATATCCAAAAGGAAATAATGCTTTAAAGGACGAAGGTCTTTAACCATTAACAACCGTGTTGCCTTGTTCTTAATTTATAGCATCTGAGAACAAGTGACCAACATTGGCGCCCACCTCCGGTGAACTCACTTCCACAACTGCGACGATGGCTTCACAAAGCAACCAAGCTGTGGCATCTTCGGCTACGAAGCAGGTGTTCCCAATCACAGGCGGCTCAAGTTCTGAACCAGCCAATAAGAAACAGAAGACAGAAGCATAGAGAAGGGTACATCATGTTGGAGTACAAGGACCTTTCATCAAATCCAAGTAGTCTCATATTCAAATCACCTTCTCTCAGGAAGACCTTCAGCTTAAAGATTACCCTCACAATGATGCAATGGTTATATCTTGTGTCATCAAGGGATTTTTGGTCCATAATGTCTTAGTGGATACAGGCAGTGCAACGGATATCATCTTTGCGAAGGCTTTCAGGCAGATGCAAGATCCATATGATAAGATACATGATGCAACACACCCTATTTGTGGTTTCGGAGGGAGATAGATAGTGGCACTTGGTAAGATAACAATGTCGGTCACCTTCGGATACGTCAATAACATAAGGATAGAGCAAGTTGTCTTTGATATTGTTGATATGGAGTACCCATACAATGCAATCATTGGTCGAGGGACGCTCAATGCCTTCAAAGCAATACTCCACCCAGCATACCTCTGCATGAAGATACCTTCGGAACAAGGGCCCATTGCTATACATGGGAGTCAAGAAGTTGCCAGAAGAGCCAAAGGAAGTTGGACAGATTCAAAGGTTATTCACAATATAGATGAAGCCGGAGCTTATCAGCAGTATAAGCACAAAAGAGAAAAGGTTGCTTCGGCAGATCAACCGAAGCCTATGCTCTTGTGTGAAGACATAGCCGAGCAAAAAGTATTGCTGGGATCTCAACTAACTCATGAACAAGAAAAAACTCTACTAAGATTTTTGTTTAACAATAAAGATGTTTTTGCTTGGACAGCCAATGATCTTTGTGGTGTCAATAGAGACATCATTGAACATTCACTCAATGTGGACCCATCTTTCAGACCAAGAAAGCAGAGACTTCAGAAAATGTCCGATGATAAAGCCGAAGGTGCACGAAACGAAGTAAAAAGACTTCTAAGTGTCGTCGTTATTAGAGAAGTAACATACCCAGAGTGGCTGGCCAACACTGTCATGGTGAAGAAAGCTAACGGAAAATGGAGAATGTGTATTGATTTTACAGATCTCAATAAGGCATGTCCGAAGGATAAATTCCCATTGCCAAGAATAGATTCCCTAGTGGATGCAGCAGCTACTTCGGAACTCATGAGCTTATTGGATTGCTACTTAGGTTATCATCAAATATGGATGAAAAAGGACGATGAGCCGAAGGCAAGCTTCATAACTCCTAGTGGCACCTATTGTTATCTTCGGATGCCTGAGGGGCTCAAGAATGTTGTAGGAAGCTTCAGCAGAATGACTGCCAAAGTTCTTCACTCCCAAATTGGTAGAAATGTGCTAACATATGTTGATGATATCATAGTAAAAGGCACAAAACAAGAAAACCATGTTGCTGATTTGCAAGAGACATTTGCCAATTTCAGACAAGCCGGTCTTAAGTTAAATCCAGAAAAATGTGTCTTTGGAGTGATTAAGGGCAAGTTTCTTGGCTGCCTGGTATCAACGAAAGGTACTGAGGCTAATCCAAGAAAAATCGAAGCTATCCTTCGGATGGAGCCACCAAATTCAAAAAAGGGGGCTCAAAGGTTAGCAGGAAGGCTGGCATCGCTGAACAGATTCATTTCAAGATCAGCAGAGAGGAATCTGCCTTTCTTTGAAATATTGAAATCAGTCGAAGTCTTCCAATGGGGTCCAGCCCAGCAGAAAGCCTTCGAAGAGCTGAAGGAGTACATGATAGATCTAACAACTCTAACCCCACCTTCATCAGGGATCCAATTGCTCCTATATGTGGCTGCTTCCCATGCTGCAGTTAGTGCAGCACTTGTACAAGAGAAACAAGATGGCCAAATAAAAAAAGCAAGCACTGGTATACTTTGTCTCCGAAGTGCTCAGCCCATCAAAGAAGAGTTACACAGAATTGAAGAAGGTACTGTATGCTGTATTGATGGCCTCCAGAAAGCTTCAACACTACTTCCAAGCATATCACATAATAGTACCTTCATCACAACCCCTGAAGAACATAATGAGGAACAGAGAAGCTACAGGAAGGGTCGGAAAATGGGCCGCAGAACTCAATTAATTCACCATTGATTATGTACACAGGTCTTCGATTCAATCTTAGGCTTTAGCAGACTTCATTGCCGATTGGACGCCAGGGGCTCAGGATGAAGAAAGAATAAAAGGTGCCAAAGCTTGGACGATATTTTGTGATGGATCTTGGGGAACCTTCGGTGCAGGGGCAGCTGCCATCCTAGTTGCACCATCCAAAGTCAGAACCTGCTATGCAATAAGATTGGACTTCAGCTGCACAAATAATATTGCAGAGTACGAAGCCCTCCTCTTGGGGCTTCGGAAACTTAAAGCAATGGGCATAAGAAGGGCGATTCTCAAGACTAATTCACAAGTTATATCAGGTCACGTGGACAAAAGCAGCAAGGTAAGAGACCCGAAGCTTGAAAAATATCTAGATGTAGTCCGAAGGTTGGAAGCCTCTTTTGAAGGTTTCTCTGTAAAGAACATCCCAAGGGCAGAAAATGAGAATGCAGACTTATTGGCCAAATCGGTGGCACAGGGGCTTCCGCTACCTTCGGAAGTGTTTTTTGAAACAATAAAACCACCTTCAGTTGAGCTCATGGAAAGAGCAGTGCTCACAATTTCACCAGTACATAGTGAAGATTAGAGAACTGAGATTGTATCTTTCCTCCAGGGCAACTGTCTTTCGGATGATGAAGTTTATAATAAAAGAATGGTGGCAAGGACAAGATCATATGTAATAATAGAAGGGGAGTTATACAAGCATGGAGTTTGTTCCCCATTGCTCAAATATTTATCCAGAATCGAAGTGCAGGAACTAATGAAGGAGATACATGCAGGAGTATGTGGGGCCCAGATTGGGTCTAAGCTCCTGCTGGGAAAGGTTTTCAGACAAGGTTTCTATTGGCCGAAGGCAGCTTCGGATGCAGCAGAGTTAGTGCAAAAATGTGAAAATTGCCAAAGATGCACCAGAGACTAGAAGCAACCTTCGTCTTTGATCCAACTAATACAACCAACTTGGTCATTGCAAAGATGGGGATTGGATATATTAGGACCACTCCCACCAGCACAAGGCAACTTGAAATATGTTGTGGTGGTGGTGGAATATTTTTCTAAGTGGATTGAAGCAAAGCCTTTGGCTACAATAACTTTAGCCACTGTACAAAAATTCTTCTGGCAAAACATTGTTTGTCGGTTTGGCGTGCCGAAGGCTATCACCGTTGATAATGGAACTCAGTTGATGCCAAAACTTTCAAAACCTTTTGTAGCCAAATTGGTATGAAAATACACTTCGCATCAGTGAGGCATCCAGAGTCAAATGGATTGGTAGAAAGGGCAAATGGAATCATAATAACAAGAATAATGAAGTCAATCTTCAACCAGCCCAAGGGAAAGTGGACAGATGAATTAGTAAAAGTGGTCTGGAACGACAACACTGTTGTATCAAGGTCGACAAGATTTACTCCATTCAAGCTTTTGTTTGGTGATGAAGCAATCACACTAGAAGAAGCAAGAACAGGTTCAATAAGAACCTTAGCTTCAACAGAGGAAGAAGGTGAATACCAAATAACAAAGGATACCATAGAAGGGACCAGACTTCAAGCCATAGAGCACATCAATAAATACCAGGCCGAAATAGTCAAATGGCATGATAGAAAAGTAAGATTGAAAAATATCAAGCCAGGTCATTTGGTGCTTCGAAGGGTGGCCAACCCTGATACGGTGGGGAAGCTTCAGCTTAAGTGGGAAGGACCCTTTCTGGTTGTATCTTCGTCAAGACCTGACTCTTACAGGTTGAAAGATATGGACGGAAATGACATTCCAAGATCTTGGAATGCAGATGAGGTTCGAAGATATTATGTGTAAACAATGTAATTTTCTTATTTTTTCCTTATGGCATCATTTTCCTTTCAAGAGGGGAGAAAGGTTTTTAACGGGACCATTGGTTGTAATTTTCATTCTTTGTTTAGGCCTATGCAATATAAGGGCCAAATTCCCCCATATGTAAAATGTAACATCAGAATCTGCACCATCAAGTGCAAAAAGGACAGGGAGAATCTACAAAGTCATTCCTAAAGGAACGCAAAGTAAGTTCTGAAGCTCAAAAGTCGTTCCTAAGGGAATGCGGAGCCAAGATACCACCTAAATAAAAGGTGAAGAAGCTCCAAAGTCGTTCCTAAGGGGATACAGAGCTGAAATACCACCTAAATAAAAGGTGAAGAAGCTCCAAAGTCATTCCTAAGGGGATGTAGAACTTAGCTCCAAAGTCGTTCCTAAGGGGATGTAGATCTGAAATACCACCTAAGTAAAAGGTGAAGAGACTCCAAAGTCGTTCCTAAGGGAATGCAGAGTCTGGGTGTGTTTTTCGCATACATTTGCATAGCTCATTACATCATTTTTTGCATTCATTCAGACATTCATTAGTCATTCGTAGGATCATCATCATCATGACATAAAGCACTAACAAGGAAGACAGAAGATGCCTGTCTTCGGTGACAAAATGCTTCGTCAAAAACGAAGATGCTTCGTCTTAGATAAAACTTTGTGGCATATGGAGGTGTTTCGCCTTTGTTAAAAATGCTTCGATGTGAACGAAAAGAAGGGAAGGTGTTTTTCGCCTTCGGCTCAAAAGATTGCAAGTGTTGGTTTCGTCCATATCAAAGCAATTTATACAGGAGCGAAAAGGTAAAATTATATTACAAGGTATTCACAGATTAGTACAACATTTTGTTCAACTAACAATTACAATTCCTTGCCAAATAGCGCAAAGAGAACCTAAGTTTTCTATAGATAGTTACAAAAGAAAGTTCTAAGAGTCTTCAGGTCTTCAAAACAAGCTTCGGCTCAATAACCTTCGGCGCCACCTTCCTGCAGACAGATGAAGGTATAAGGGAATCGGAAGTTTAATAAAGGAAAACCAAGGTAAAAAGATAGGTAAAAGTTTCATACTGCATTGAGCAATTTTCTAGCTTCATCTCCAGCCAACTCACGCCCACCCTTAGCCCAAATTTGTGTAATAAATCTGTTTCCTATGCTTCGGGCTTCGGCTGGGATATCAACTATATCTGACATTGAAAGATTGAAAGTTGGTTTGTTGACCGTCTTGGCGTGAGTGCATACAGCCTTCATGAATGCAGTAGTTGTGCCTCGAGAAGCTACCAAGGCACATAAATCTCTGTGCCTGCTTATAACTTCGTCGAGAGCTTCAACTTCATTTTCAATGTGATTAAAGGCCCCGAGGATGTCTTCGGCCGAAGGGGTAACCTTTTCAGAAGCAGCTTCAACTGAGTTGAATATCCCCTTAAGCCGGTCTACGCACTGAGTGGCAAAGTCTACACACTTGCTCCGAAGATTCTTAATAGACTCGTGCAGCCTTGTATTCTTTTCAGCTTCGGCTTCGACCCTTGTTTTGAGTTCTTTGGTCTCTTGGTCGAAGCGCGGTGAACTTTCATCCAAAATCGTTCGAGCTTCGCTTAGTTCCTTGCTTAGCTTAGTATTTTGGGATTGTGATTCCGCAAAGGAACCTTCGGCTGTCTGCACCAGGGTGTCTTTTTCCTTCAGAGAGGTTTCAAGTTCCTTTATTTTTTCCTCTAAGCCTTTAACTATGACTTCGTGTTTCCTGTCCTCATTATCCTGCTGCATTTTTAGCGCTTTGCTTAGCAGCATGCTCTGCAAAACAAATTAAAGTTAAAGCACTCAATTTATCACAAAGGTAACAAAAATCTAGACAAAGATCTCACCTTGAAATTGGAATAAAATAGCCTACCGACAATGTGTTGTCGTCGGTAACCGCTGATGTCGGCCTCTAGCTTCGGGAATCCGGCACTCTTGGACAGAATGTCGATTATCTTCGCCCTGGCGCGGTCACGAATACATCCTAAAATTTCTTCATCAACCCCACCGAAGAGTAAAGATCTCGGCTGGTAACCGCAAGATATTGCATATTCTTTCAACTCCTCCTTGTCTTCCTTGGATAGCTCCTGACCGCCCAGGTGCCGAAGATCAAAATCCGCCTCGTCTGAGGGAGTATTATTAGTTTCTTTCCCTTTATCTGGCACTATGGCCATGGTTTATTCTGCAGCTACATTTGTCTCCGCGGTCACATCTTCAAATATATCTGCCACAATCCTATCAATTTTTGACATTGTCGTTCCAGCTTCACCAGCATCTTCAGCTTCGGCAGAACCTTCACCTTTAGCTTTGGCACCCCCAGGAATCGCTATTTTAACCACCAATGTTGAGGGCGGTGTTTGTTCAATTGCTTGCATCACATTTACAATTCACCGTTTCTTTTGGTCTCTAACTTTCTCCTTCGTAGCTGAAGGTTGTTCTTTCCTCTGTAAAAATTTCGTCAGTTCTGTTTCCAGAGGACTTAGCAGCTTGAAGGGCGGGGATTCAGTCATTACCTTCAGAATTTTGGCTACTTCGGCGGCAGAAGGCGTCGAAGGAGCTTCTTTTTCTGTCTCGCCTACCTTCGGCTCAGAAGAAGACGCTGTGTCAAGCTTTCGCTTTTTAGAGATTGTCGCCTTCGGCTCTGGAGCTGTTTTTGTTTTCTTCAAAAAAATCATCTTCTTTCACTAGCCGAGCAGCTTGCCTACTTAGTATGCTGACAATCCTTTTCCTTTTTATCCCTTCTGCCCCTTTGTCAAGCTTCTCGTAATCAGGGTATTCGAAGTTTAATGCGTCCATCACCCGATTGAGCCTTCGTTTCACCCGGGTGCCGAAGGCAGCAGTCATTAATTGGTCTTCCTTCTTAGTGTAGTTGCCAAGAATTTCGTTACACATTGTTTCTATCATTTCTAGCCACTCTTTGCATGGATTCTTGAATTGCTTCTCAAATTTGAATCGATAGGGGAGCCAAACAAGTTCGTACTTTTTGCCCCCATCCTTTTTTAGGCATTCCCCAGCCACTAGAGGTCGGAAATGTTCTATTTGCGAAGTACTCTTGGACTAGATCTCTCTAGTGCTAATTTCGGCAGCTACCACTCTGAATTCCACTTCGGCTAGCTGTCATGGGGAGCCAAGCTGCATGTGGCACAAGGGCCTTATCATCCCGAAGCTTAATTTCATTGGACTCATAACCATAGTCATTAGCTTCTTCCTTTTCTTCTCGTCTACCTTTACATAAAACCATTCGCTTGTCCAACCGGACGGCCACTTCATGCAACAGCCAATTACCGGAGCCTTCGTATCTTTTTGATATGCAAAGTTGTAGCTGCCAAAGTTCTTATGAAGACCATCCGCTCTGGCCTTCGTCTGGTAGTGCAGCTCGTGCACCCGGCATAAAGCTTCGGCATAAGCATCCATACCATAACTTCGGAGAGCCCATATGTAGACACTAAGTCTAACGATTGCATTGGGTGTCAACTGATGAAGGTTGTTGGGACCATGCTTCGTCGCCGAAGGTCCTGCAGAAAGAAACAGCTTCGGCTGAAGCTGCTCGTACGTGACGCCGAAGGCACCATTCGTGAAGCTTCGGTATTACAGCATATCCGAAGATGAAGGGTCGAACCGACTTAGAGATAGAATGACCTTTTAGTCCATAAGGGTCTGAGTCATTGTTGTAAACTTTTATGAAGGGCATGATTGTAATTCCTCACAGGCTGTGTCCTGTGCCTATAAATAGTGAACAATATTCCTTTACTGTTCACGGATTCCTGTAATTGCTAACGCATCACTCGGGAATTATTGTTTGTCAAGGCAAAGCATTTGAGAACAAGTCCCCAACATTGGCGCCCACCTCCGGTGAACTCACTTCCACCTTTTTTGAGCTGATGGCTTCGTTCAACAATCAAGCTGGAGCTGCTTCGGCTCCGAAGCTGGTACTCCCGATAACAGGCGGTTCATGCTCAGAGCCAGCCAACAAGAAGCAGAAGAAGGAGGCACAGAGAAGGGTACAACATGTCGGGGTGCAGGGACCCTTCATCAAGTCAAGATGGTCTCACATTCCAATTACCTTCTCCCAAGAGGATCTTCAACTCAAGGATTACCCACACAACGATGCTATGGTTATCTCTTGTGTGATCAAAGGATTTCTGGTCCATAATGTTTTGGTTGATACAGGCAGCGCAGCTGATATCATATTTGCTAAGGCCTTCAGACAGATGCAAGAGCCCGAAGACAAAATTCATGATGCCACACATCCCCTTTGTGGCTTCGAAGGAAGGCAGATTGTAGCACTCGGCAAAATCATAATGCCAGTGACCTTCGGATTTATCAACAACACAAGGACTGAACAAGTTATGTTTGATATTGTTGACATGGAATACCCTTACAATGCAATCATTGGTCGTGGTACTCTCAATGCCTTCGAAGCAATTCTTCATCCAGCTTATCTTTGCATGAAGATACCTTCGGACCAAGGGCCCATTGCTATTCATGGGAGTCAAGAAGCTGCCAGAAGGGCCGAAGGAAATTGGACAGACTCAAAAGCAATCCATAGTATAGATGGAGCTGAAGCTTGTGAGCAATACAAGTTCAGAAGGGAAAAGCTGCTTCGGCTGATCAACCGAAGCCCATGCTCTTATGTGAGGACATAGCAGAGCAGAAGGTGCTATTGGGATCTCAACTGTCCGAAGAACAAGAGAAAACCTTGATAAGGTTTTTGTTCAACAATAAAGATGTTTTTGCTTGGTCAGCTAATGATCTTTGTGGAGTTAACAGGGATGTTATTGAGCACTCGCTCAATGTTGATCCATCCTTCAGACCCAGAAAGCAGAGGCTTCGGAAGATGTCTGATGACAAGGCCGAAGGTGCTCGGAATGAAGTGAAAAGACTCCTCAGTGCCGGAGTTATCAGAGAGGTAAAATACCCAGAATGGTTGGCTAACATTGTTATGGTAAAGAAGGCCAATGGTAAATGGAGAATGTGTATCGATTTTACTGATCTCAATAAGGCCTGTCCGAAGGACGAGTTTCCATTGCCAAGGATAGATTCCCTAGTTGATGCAGCAGCTTCATCAGAGCTTATGAGTCTGCTGGATTGTTATTCAGGCTATCACCAAATTTGGATGAAGAAGGAGGATGAACCGAAAACCAGCTTCATAACCCCTAGTGGAACATATTGTTACCTTCGGATGCCTGAGGGGCTTAAGAATGCTGGAGGAAGCTTCAGCAGAATAACAACGAAGGTTCTTCATTCCCAGATAGGCAGAAATGTGCTAACTTATGTTGATGATATCATTGTAAAAAGCACGAAGCAAGATAATGACATTGCTGATCTGCAGGAGACCTTCGCTAATTTTAGACTGGCTGGTTTAAAGTTGAACCCAGAAAAAATGTGTCTTCGGAGTGAAGAAAGGGAAATTTCTTGGCTGTCTAGTCTCAACAAAAGGGATTGAAGCTAATCCAAACAAAATCGAAGCTATCCTTCGAATGGAGCCACCAAGTACAAAAAAGGGGGCTCAAAGATTGACAGGAAGACTGGCATCTCTCAACAGATTTATATCTAGATCAGCAGAGAGAAACTTACCATTTTTCGAAGTACTGAAATCAGCTGAAGTTTTTCAATGGGGACCAGTTCAGCAGAAAGCCTTCGAAGAGCTGAAGCAATATTTGTTAGACCTAACAACACTAACTCCACCAATGCCAGTGGCTCCTCTGTTATTATATGTGGCAGCTTCGCACTCAGCGGTAAGTGCAGCACTCGTCCAGGAGAAGCTTGAAGGCCAAGTCAAAAAGCAAACCCCAATATACTTCGTATCAGAAGTTCTTAGTCTATCAAAGAAAAATTATACGGAATTGGAGAAGGTACTGTATGCTGTTTTGATGGCCTCCAGGAAGCTTTGGCATTATTTTCAAGCTTACAATATAATTGTTCCTTCTTCACAACCATTGAAGGACATCATGAGAAATCGAGAAGCTACTGGAAGGATTGGAAAATGGGCTGCAGAGCTCAATGAATTTTGTATTGATTATGTGCATAGGTCTTCGATTCAATCCCAAGCGTTGGCAGACTTCATTGCTGACTGGACGCCAGGGGCTCAAGAGGAAGAAACGAATAAAGATGCCGAAGTATGGACAGTGTTTTGCGATGGGTCTTGGGGAACCTTCGGAGCAGGAGCAGCTGCTGTGTTGGTTTCACCTTCTAAAGTTAAAACTTGTTATGCGACAAGACTTGATTTCAGTTGCACAAACAATACTGCTGAGTACGAAGCTCTGCTCTTGGGTCTTTGGAAGTTAAAGGCAATGGGAATCAGAAGGGCCATTCTTAAAACTGATTCCCAAGTTATTTCTGGTCATATTGACAAAAGCTACAAAGCAAGAGATCCGAAGCTTGAAAAATATTTAGATACAGTCCGAAGGATTGAGGCTTCCTTCGAAGGATTCTCTGTTAAAAATATTCCTCGTGGAGAAAATGAATATGCTGATCTATTAGCCAAGTCAGCAGCACAGGGGCTGCCCTTACCTTTGGAAGTATTTTTCGAAACAATAAAAGCACCTTCGGTCGAGCTCCTTGAAAGAGCAGTCCTCAACATATCCCCTGTTTATAGTGAAGATTGGAGAACTGAGATCATCTTTTTCCTTCAGGGCAATTTTCTTTCAGATGACGAAGCTTATAACAGGAGGATAGAAGCAAGAGCTCGACCATATGTCATAATAGAAGGGGAATTATACAAGCGGGGGGTATGTTCCCCGTTACTCAAGTGTTTATCCAGAGCCGAAGGCATAGAATTGATGAAGGAAATACACGCAGGCCTGTGTGGATCCCACATTGGATCTAGGCCTTTGCTCGGAAAAGTTTTTCGTCAAGGATTTTATTGGCCAAAGGCAGCTTCGGATGCAGCGGATTTAGTTCAAAAGTGCGAAGGTTGTCAGAAATGTGCAAGAGATCAAAAACAACCTTCATCTTTAACTCAATTAATACAACCCACTTGGCCGTTGCAAAGGTGGGGCCTTGATTTGCTAGGTCCATTACCACCAGCGCAGGGGAACTTAAGATATGTTGTAGTGGCAGTGGAATATTTTTCTAAGTGGATTGAGGCAAAGCCTTTAGCCACAATAACTTCGGTTACTATTCAAAAGTTTTTCTGGCAAAATATTGTTTGTCGCTTCGGAGTACCGAAGGCCATTACTGTGGATAATGGGACACAATTTGATTCTGAAGCTTTCAAAGAATTTTGCGATCAAATTGGCACGAAGATCCATTTTGCATCAGTTCGACACCCGGAGTCAAACGGGCTTGTTGAAAGAGCTAATGGGATCATAATGACAGGGATAATGAAGCTAATCTTCAATCAGCCCAGGGGAAAGTGGCCAGAAGAATTAATCAAAGTGGTGTGGAGCCATAACACAACAGTGTCAAGATCAACAGGTTTTACGCCATTCAAACTATTGTTTGGTGACGAAGCAATAACCCCGGAAGAAGCCAAAGCAGGATCAATAAGAACAGTAGCTTCGGCAGAAGGTGAAGATGCAGTTGATCACTCTGTGGAAAAAGATGCTATAGAAGGAATCAGGCTTCAAGCTGTGGAAAACATCAACAAATATCAAGCTGAAACAATAAAATGGCGTGACAGAAAGGTTAGGCTGAAGAACATTGAGCCAGGACACTTGGTGCTTCGAAGAATAGCCAACCCTGAAACAGTAGGCAAATTACAGCTGAAGTGGGAAGGACCTATTTTGGTAGCATCTTCGTCAAGACCCGGTTCCTACAGATTGAAGGATATGGACGGCAACGGCATTCCTAGATCATGGAATGCGAATGAGCTTCGGCGATATTATGTTTAGCTTGATGTAATTTTCTTTTTCTATTCTTTTTTGTGGCACCCTTTTCCTTTTCAAAGGGGGAGAAAGGTTTTTAATGGGGCCACAACATGTAATTTTCCTTATTTTAATTCTATAAGAGTGATATCCCCCAAAAATGTAAATGTAAATGCAAAGGAAAAAGAAAAGAAAACAGGGAGAAGCTCAAAAGTCGTTCCTAAGGGAATGCAGAGCTTACAGCGAAAAATAAACGCTGATTCCGCCGAAAGTAAAAGGCGAAGAAGCTCCTAAGGGAGGCTTACAGCGAAAAAAACGCTGATTCCGCTGAAAGTAAAAGGCGAAGAAGCTCCTAAGGGAGGCTTACAGCGAAAAGTCAACGCTGATACACCGAAAAGTAAACGGTGAAGCCGAAAAGTAAACGGCCAAAAGATTTGAATCATTCCCAAGGGGATGAAGGGCTATGGTTATGGTTTTTGAATATGTGTTTCGATATTCATTTGCACGATACATTACATCATGTCATTTGCATTCATAAACATTCATTTAGACATATATAGAATCATCATCATACCACACAAAAAAGATAGATGCTTCGGCAATGAGGAAAAATTTCGAAGAAAGAGAAAATTTTTCATGCTTCGTTGTGTACGAAAAGAAGGGAAGGTGTTTTTCGCATTCGGCTCAAAAAGAGAAGTTTCGTCCACAGCAAAGCAGATTGTACACGGATAAAGGAGACAAAATATATTACAAGGTATGTACAAATTTACATAAGTTTTTTCCATAATTAAATTACAAAGATCCCTTCAGAATTTTTTGTAGGAAAATCTATTATAGCAACTATCAAGCTTCAGGCCGTCATACTTCAGCTTCGTCATACTTCAGCTTCGTCATTCTGCACATATTAAAGAGCAGAATAAGAAAGGTGCAAATTTCAAGGAGAAGGTAAAAGTAACAAATATAAGTTTCTTACCGGCTTAAGGTGACTTCGAGCTTCGTCACCGGCCATCCTTCGCCCGCCATTTACCCAAATCTAGGTCATAAATCTATTTCCGATGCTTCGGGCTAGGCTTGGGATATCAATCAAGTCTGCTGCTGATAAGCTGAAGTTTGGTCTATTCACAATTTTTCCGTGCGTACAGCCAGCCTTCAGAAAAGCGGTAGCTGTGCCTCGAGAAGCTACCAGGGCGCAGAAATCGGCATACCCACCAATAACTTCGTCAAGAGCATCAACCTCGCCTTCAATATGTTCCAAGGTGCTGGGCAGGTTTTCGTCTAAAGGTGAAAATTTTTCAGAACTGGCTCCGATAGAGTGAAATACGTCCTTCAGCCGCTGCACGCATCGGCTGCCGAAATTTAGGCATTTCTCTTGGAGATCCTTCAATGATTTTTGCAAATTTGAATTTTTCTCGACCTCAGTCTTGAGACTTGCTTCAAGCTTTTCCTTTTCTTGCTCATATTTTTCTGACTTTTTGAGTAGTTCATTCTTTAAACTGTCATTTTCGGCTTGGACCTCAGCCAAGGAGCCTTCCATAGACTGAATAATAAAGTCTTTCATCTCTAAAGCACCTTCGTGTTCTTTAGCCATAATTTCAAGATCTTGAATGGCGAAGTCCTTCTTCTTCAGAACAGCTTCGTAATTTTCAACTTTTTCTTCTAAATCTTTGATGATAGCTTTGTTCTTCTCCTCTTCAAGATCTTGTTGCATTTTTAGCACTTTACTTAATAATATACTCTGCCAAAACAACCTTCGTCAGAAAAAGACATAAAAATAATAATAATATTTTTACCTTAAAATTCGCATAGAGCAAGCTGCCGGCGACATGATGTCGCTGGTACCTGCAGAGGTCTGCTTCTACCTTCGGCAGGCCAACGCTTTTGGAGAGGGTTCTAACAATTTTGGTCTCGGTGCGATTCCAAAGGCATCTTAATTTCCCTTCGTTGACCCCACCAAATAGCATAGCCCCTGATTTATATCCGCAAGATATGGCATATTTTTTCAACTCTTCTTTTTCGGCGTCTGTTAACTCTTGTCCAAGCAAAACTTGAAAATTAAAATCTCCTTCCTCCGAAATTTCATTAATTTGCTCTTTCCCCTTTTCAGATGACGTGTTCACCGCAGCCACAGCAGCTTCTTCTTCAGCCATTTTCAGAAGTATATTGTCAATAACCTCAAGTGTGGTTTCTAGGTTCGAATCTTCGGTGGTCCCGGCTTCGGCCCCGGTAGCTTCGGCTTCGCCGGTTTCAGCTTCAGTGGTTTCCACTCCGGTAGCTTCAGCTGCGGCGCCTTCGGCTTCAGCAGTCTCGGCAAAGACAATTTTTGACACCGTCGCCGGTGGCGGTGTCTGATGAATCACATCTGCGACTTGGATAATTCTTTGTTTTTTTGGCTTTGCAGGACTTTCTGCTGCCAAAGCTTCTTTGTCCTTCTGAAAAAACTTCGTCAGTTCCGGCGCCAGTGGACTTAGCTTGACAGGCAAGGGTTCAGTCATTACCTTCAGAATCTCTTCTACTTCGGCAGCAGAAGGTGTCGCAGGAGTTTCCTCCTCTCGGACCAATGTTTTTGGTTCTGGAGATGCAGTTTTTCTTTTTCTTGAAGCAGCTACCTTCGGCTCAGGGCTTGGCTTTTCAGAAATTTCCTTTTTCTTTTTGGCCAATTTGGTGCTTTCTTCGTCAACGGCGCTGGCAATTCTTTTTCTCTTCGGGCCTCCGGCATCTCCGCCCAATCGCCCATAATCAGGATATTCAAAGCCTATAGCATCAAGCACTCTGTTTAGCCTTCGCTTCGGCTGGGTGCCGAAGGCTGCTGTCATCAACTGATCCTCTTTTTTAGAGTAATTTCCAAGAATTTCAGTACTCATTATTTCGATTGTTTCGAGCCATTCTTGGCAGGGTGCCTTAAAATATTTCTTGAACTTATAGTGGTAGGGTAGTCGGACAAGCTCCCCCTCTTTCTTCTCTTTTTCAAGCTTCGGCATAGCCCATTCTTTCATAGTTGGAAATATTTTGAAAGCCAGAAATTCCTGCACTAAATCTCTAGTGCCAATGTGCTCTGCAATAATCCTGAATTCAGCTAACGCGGTTTGGGTTGGACCTTCTGGTGTCATACTGCATCGGGGTCTGGTCTCTCCGAAGATCAGTTCAAGCGGACTCTGTACCAGCTTCTCCTTGTCATCGTCAACTTTGATGTAGAACCATTCCGATTTCCAGCCTGCCGGCCACTTGCTTCGGTAGCTGATCACAGGAAATTTTGTTGTCTTCCGATAGGCAAAATTGTAACAACCAAAATTTTCATGTAACCCATCCTTTCTGGCCTTAGTTTGGTAATGTAGCTCGTGTACCCGGCAGAAACCTTCGGCAAATGGCTCCACCCCCTGGCTTCGGAGAGCCCAAATATAAACACTAAGCCTAACAATAGCATTAGGAATTAGTTGATGAAGATAGATCCCAAACTTTTTTAGTGCATCGGCAATCATCCTATTCAAAGGAAATCTCAAACCAGCTTTGAGGAAACTCTTGAAAATCACTATTTCATCCTTATGTGGCTTCGGGGTAGTTTCTTCTCCACCGAAGCGAATCAGCTTTTTCTCATCTTCGCTAAAGTAGCCCGACTTTACCATCTTCGGAAAATCAGCCTTGGAGATGGTTGACTTTCTGAAGTCCAGGTGGCTAGGCTTGCTCGGTACTGCGATACTGTGATCACCTTCAGAATCAGTCTCTTCAATATCTGCTTGTTCTGCTTCAGCAGCAGGGTTGTCTTCCGATGTCACCAATCCAGATCGCTTCATTGCTTCCGAGATAGGAACAGTTTCCACAGCTTCGGCTTCGTCTCCTTCGCGCTCAACTCTAGCAGTAGAGCGCACTCTGGCCATTTGATTTTGAATTTCTTGAAAATTTCTTGAAAATTAATAACCTTTCTTCCGAAGCTCTTCTTCTGATGAAGCAGGCACCAAACTGGAGCTTCGTTTGAATGCGAAAGTCAGGCTTCGGCTATGGTTAAAATTTTCGGCAGCAAAACAGTGCAATAGCAATGAATGCTGTGGTAACTTCACACCTACCTGTTTGTTTATATAGTGCTGCAGGCAAGAAGGTGAATCGTCAGGATTTTTACACCAGGCAAACAGTTGCTCGCACCCACTGCATGGTGGGCCGCAAAAACCAAAATAGTGAACCTGCATGGTGGGACCGCTACGCGCTCGAAAACTGTATCGTTTCTCGACAACGAGCTCAGGGAAGGTGTTTTTCGGACCTTCAGCTTCCTGAAGCCTAAGAGACTTTTTTCACGGATCAAGCTCGTTACGAAAAACGATCTAGCACCGCGAAGGGGCTACTGTTGGGACCATGCTTCATCGCCGAAGGTCCTGCAGAAAGAAACAGCTTCGGCTGAAGCTGCTCGTACGTGACGCCGAAGGCACCATTCGTGAAGCTTCGATATTACAGCATATCCGAAGATGAAGGGTCGAACCGACTTAGAGATAGAATGACCTTTTAGTCCATAAGGGTCTGAGTCATTGTTGTAAACTTTTATGAAGGGCATGATTGTAATTCCTCACAGGCTGTGTCCTGTGCCTATAAATAGTGAACAGTATTCCTTTACTGTTCACGGATTCCTGTAATTGCTAACGCATCACTCGGGAATTATTGTTTGTCAAGGCAAAGGTATAAATGTACTTAACCGTTGTATTCAAATATCTTAAATTCACATAATAAGATATGTGAATGATGTCATTTATTTTCAATGTATTTATCTTTAATGTTTCATGTTTTACTTTACTTTGTATTATCTTTATAAGTTTAATTACGAAGGTGAAACCTTCGTAATATTATGTTCGTGACCTTCGTCCGAAGTTCATTGAATCCTTGTGGAGATAATGCTTCGGCGGACGAAGGGCATTGATATTTAACATTTTATGTTGCCTTGTTCTTAATCCATAGCATTTGAGAACAAGTCCCCAACAAAGGTATATCTCAAAGTTCTTTAAAACTTCTCCTATCATCTCATGTAGAGGGAATCGAAGCCCTGCCCTGAAGAAGCTCTTAAAAACAACGACTTCATTCTCCCTGGGCTGCGGAACCACCTCCTCCTCGACAAACCGGACAAGCTTGCTCTCGGCTTCCCAAAGTAGTCCAACTTCTTCATCATAACTGTCGGGGACCATAATTAGGGGTATGCACTGCTCGTCCAGAGGCTGGTCTACTTCATCAGTGAAGTGCTATCCGAGACCAAGATCCGCTCCCCGCAAGTTCAGAAGCTACTGTACGCAGTAATTCTGACGCGGCGAAAGTTGCGGCACTACTTCGAGTCTCATCCGATGACTATGGTGTCATCCTTCCCCTGGGAGAGATCATCCAGTGCCGAGAGGCCTCGGGTAGGATCGCAAAGTGGGCAGTGGAGATCATGGGCGAGACGATCTCGTTCGCTCCTCGGAAGGCCATAAAGTCCCAAGTCTTGGCGGACTTTGTGGCTGAATGAGTCGACACCCAGCTTCCAACAGCTCCGATCCAACCGGAACTCTGGACCATGTATTTTGATGGGTCGCTGATGAAAACAGGAGTGGGTGCGGGCCTGCTCTTCATCTCACCCCTCGGAAAGCACCTCCGCTACGTGCTGCGCCTCCATTTCCCGGTGTCAAACAATGTGGTCGAGTATGAGGCTCTGGTTAACGGGTTGCGCATCGCCATTGAGCTAGGGGTCCGACGCCTCGACGCTCGTGGCGACTCGCAGCTTGTCATCGACCAAGTCATGAAGAACTCCCACTGCCGTGACCCGAAGATGGAGGCCTACTACGACGCGGTTCGGCGCCTGGAAGACAAGTTCTACGGGCTCGAGCTCAACCACGTCGCCCGACGGTACAACGAGACTGCGGATGAGCTGGCTAAAATAGCCTCGGGGCGGACAACGGTTCCCCCGGACGTCTTCTCCCGAGACCTACATCAACCCTCCGTCAAGACCGACGACACGCCCGAGCCCGGGGAGGCCTCGGCCCAGCCCGAGGCACCCTCGGCCCCCGAGGGTGAGGCACTGCGCGTCGAGGAAGAGCGGAATGGGGTCGCGCCTAATCGAAACTGGCAGACCCCGTACCTACAATATCTCCACCGAGGAGAGCTACCCCTCGACAGAGCTGAAGCTCGGTGACTGGCGCGGCATGCCAAGTCGTTCGTCTTACTGGGTGACGAAAAGGAGCTCTACCACCGCAGCCCCTCAGGCATCCTCCAACGATGCCTATCCATCGCCGAAGGTCAGGAGCTATTGCAAGAGATACACTCAGGGGCTTGCGGTCACCATGCAGCACCTCGAGCCCTCGTAGGAAACGCCTTCCGACAAGGTTTCTACTGGCCCACCGTGGTGGCCGACGCAACTAGGATTGTACGCTCCTGCCGGGGGTGTCAGTTCTACGTAAGAAAGACACACCTGCCCGCTCAGGCCCTGCAGATAATACCCATCACCTGGTCGTTTGCTTTGTGGGGTCTGGACCTTGTCGGTCCCTTGCAGAAGGCACCCGGGGGCTTCACGCACCTGCTGGTCACTATCGACAAATTCTCCAAGTGGATCGAGGTCCGACCCCTAAACAGCATCAGGTCCGAGCAGGCGGTGGCGTTCTTCACCAACATCATCCATCGCTTTGGGGTCCCAAACTCCATCATCACCGACAACGGCACCCAGTTCACTGGCAAGAAGTTCTTGGACTTCTGCGAGGACCACCACATCCGTGTGGACTGGGCCGCCGTAGCTCACCCCATGACGAATGGGCAGGTGGAGCGTGCCAACGGCATGATTCTGCAGGGACTTAAGCCGAGGATCTACAACAACCTCAACAAGTTCGGCAAGCGATGGATGAAGGAACTCCCATCAGTGGTCTGGAGTCTGAGGACGACGCCAAGCCGAGCCACGGGCTTCACGCCGTTTTTTCTAGTCTATGGGGCCGAGGCTATCTTGCCCACAGACTTAGAATACGGTTCCCCGAGGACGAGGGCGTATGACGACCGAAGCGACCAGACCAGCCGAGAAGACTCACTGGACCAGCTGGAGGAGGCTCGGGACATGGCCTTACTACACTCAGCGCGGTATCAGCAGTCTCTGCGATGCTACCACGCCCGAGGGGTTCGGTCCCGAGACCTCCAGGTGGGGGACTTGGTACTTCGACTGCGGCAAGACGCCCAAGGGCGTCACAAGCTCACTCCTCCCTGGGAAGGGCCGTTCATCATCACCAAGATTTTGAAGCCTGGAACATACAAGCTGGCCAACAGTCAAGGCGAGGTCTACATCAACGCTTGGAACATCTGACAGCTACGTCGCTTTTACCCTTAAGATGTTTTCAAGTCGTTCATATACCTCGTTCTCTTTACATACACAAATAGAGTCTAACCGTCAAGGAAGGGTCAGCCTTGCCTCGGCAAAGCCCGACCCTCCCTCATGGGCTAGAAGGGGGGAACCCCCTATGCGTCAAAATTTTCCTCGGAAAAAGTCTTTCTGCCAGAACATCTTTCGCGCTTTTCGACTACTTCGATAGCGGGATCCTGAAAACGACGGAGTACACGTAAGCGGCAAGGCCGACCGAGCTGAGGGACTCCTACGCCTCTGGGATACGGATACCTCACTCATCACCTTCTGCGATAAGTAACTCACGCTCGGATAAGCGATTTTGCTAACCGAACAAGTCTTAACGCTCGAAAACTTTTCTGCCAGAACGATTTTTCGTGCCTTCTTGACTATATCGATAACAGAATCCTGCGGACAAGTAAGAGTACACGTAAGCGGCGAGGCCGACCGAGCCGAGGGACTCCTACACCTCTAGGATACGGATACCTCACTCATCACCTTCCGCGATAAGTAACTCTCGCTCGGACATATAATTCTGCTACCGACAAACAAGTCCTGATACTCGAAACAAGAGGAAAAGAAACGCAGCTTTATAACACGACAATGATATGTTTGGGCCTCGGTGGCCGCAAAAGACATACGCATACTACAGACAAAATGTTCCTGCAGGTTCAGACATCAACAAAGGAAACATCAGCACCCTTGGCGTTGTTTCCACCTTCGACGGAATCTGGCCCGGCCTTGGACGGTGACACGGGCGGAAGGATCCCCACCTCGAAGGAAGATGTCAGCACCGCGCCTGGGCCATCGCCGCCAGGGTCTCCACCAGGAACCCGGCCCGAGCAGATGGCTTGTCCGGCCGCTCCATAGCCTCAGCCAGCTGTCCCCCGAGGACATCAGCCCGGCTAGGCTCGGGCCGCCGCTGCTGCACCTCCTCGGCCTGGGAAGCCGCCTGCTCCTGGGCCGACGAAGCCCCTTTTCGAGCCAACTCCGCCTCTGTCCATGCTGACACCGCTGCCTCCAGCTCCGGCTCATCACAGAGCAGCTGAGGGTTCCTTAACTGAGCAAGAGAAGCCTTGAGTGGCAAGGCCGACCGAGCCGAGGGACTCCTACGCCTCCGGGATATGGATACCTCACTCGTCACCTTCCGCGCAAAGCAACTCACACTCGGTTAAGTGGTTCAGCTAGTCGACATGTGAGTCCCAATGCTCGAAATAAGTGGAAAACACAGCTTCACGCCTAAATACACAGATGTTTAGGCCCCGACAGCCGCAATGAACATACACCGGCACTCAAGGTGCCATTACAAACGGAACTCCGGTTCCACTCCCGCAGGTACGAACAACCCCCCACATCGGAGGGCCTGCGGGACGACAAATTCCAGGTGGCTCGCCGCCGCCCACTCCGTCAGCAGCGACAACGACCTCCGCTCCGGGCGGCTAAACAGCAGCAGCGATGACCTCAGGGCAGACGCTGCTGCGACAAGGCCCTCGCCCGCGTCCCCACTCGAGGGGCGAGGACAAGCTATCAAAGCCAAAGAGCCAGAGGTCAGTCCGCGGGGGGGCGCCGACGGTCTCGTTGGCGGAGAAGCCTTCTCCGGCCGCCACCACCTCAGCACCGACGACGGCAGCCACCTGCCCAACGGCAGATCCCCACTCAAGTCCTCCCGGACGGGCGAGCACCGACCTCCGCGCGGAGGCGTCGTGCCGGAGCGAGGGCAGGACAACCCAAGAACATGAACGCCGCCCTAGCGGCGTGCGATGTCTTGGGCGGTCCCCCGGTGCGCGCGGCGCAACAGCCGCCCGTACGGCGGGCAGATAGCCACACTCCGCCTAGCGGTGGGAGGTGGCACCGGAAGCTGCGCCAGAGCCAGCTGAGCCGCGGGACGGGCGACACCTTTGGCAGGTGAAGCGGGCGACGTTTCACCTCCGCCATGATGACTGCATCAAAAAATGTGCGCCACGCCGTTTAAATTCATATCCTTTTCCTTCTCCCCTTCCTCTCTCTTGCTATAGGGACCGGGAAAGGGGATACTCCGAAAGGGATCCTTCTCCACGAAGGAAGCGGGCCCCGAGCCTTCCTACTGATCAGGGGTTTGAAGGCTGGCCCCTCGGAAGGGTTCGACAGCCGCCCCAGAGCACTCGGGCTTCAGGCTCATTACTGATCAGAGGTTCGAAGGCTGGCCCCTCGGAAGGGTTCGACAGCCGCCTCAGACCACTCGAGGTCCGTGCCCACTACTGATCAGGCGTTCGAAGGCTGGCCCCACGAAGGGTTCGACAGCCGCCCCAGAACACGCAGAGCGAGGGATGACTCTGGGTACGTCTGATACATGGCCGAGGCTCGGGCTACGCTCCCGAGGTACCCTAGGACATTTCTGAGACCAGCAGGAGCGATTTTGTAACGGAATCCCATAAGAGGGAGGCATCGAGCCCCCAGACCCTATCAAACGGGACCGGGTCCGGCAAATCACCTGCAAGTACTTTTGGAGCGCGCCTCTGGGCCACTAGCCGACCCTTATCGAACGGGGCACGGGCGTCCACTCGGATCACCCGTTAGCAACTCACTAGAGCCACCATGTTCGGCGCCCTCCGAGGGCAACATGGCGCTTTCCCCCCCCCCTCCTCCTTGCGGAAAGGCAACGAAGGGGTGTATGATAAAAGCCGAGTCAGTCCTTGACCGTCCTCTTGCTCCATGCCGGGGGCCGCTCTCGCAAACCCGGCTCCGGCCAAACCGTTGACAGCGTCAACATACCAGCCCGAGAACTTGGAACCTGACCATGCACCCGGGCTACGATCAGATCGCATGAGGGAACAACCAGACCGACCGAGGCATCACGAAAGGCATTAAGACCTCGGAGGAGTCAAAACCACTCCTCCGAGGCCTCGGGGGCTACACCCGGCGGGTGCGCTCGCGCGCACCCACTGGAACAAAATGTAACCGAGAAAGGCCGGTCCCCTTGCAAAAAAGTGCGACAAAACCTCCAAGCGAGTACCAACACTCCCTTTGAGGCTCGGGGGCTACTGTCGGGGACCATAATTAGGGGTACCCCCAAGACTCCTAAACTCGGCTGGTAATCACCATCAGCACAAGCTGTAGAGGCCTGATGGGCGCAATTCAGGTCAAGGCTCTGTCCACTCGAGGGACACGATCTCGCCTCGCCCGAGCCCAGCCTCGGGCAGGAACAGTAGACCCAGGCAGATTCACGCCTCGCCCAAGGGCCTCCTCAAGCAACGGGCGCACCCTCGACTCGCCCGAGGCCCAGCTTGGGCAGGCTTCACGGTGAAGCAACCTTGGCCAGATCGCCTCGCCAACCGATCGTATCGCAGGAGCATTCAATGCAAGGATCGCCTAGCACCTTATCCTAACGCGCGCTCCTCAGTCGGCAGGACCGATGTGACCACAGTCACTTTGCCCCTCCACTGACTGACCTGATAGGAAAACAGCGCCGCTTGCCCCGCTCCGACTGCTGTGCCACCCGCCAGGGTGAGGCTGACAACAGCTAAGTCCGGCCTCAGGCACAACAGGAAGCTCTGCCTCGCCCGACCCCAGGGCTCGGCCCCGCCTCGGCCTCGGAAGGTGGTCTCCACCTCGCCCGACCCCAGGGCTCGACCTCAACCTCGACCTCGGAAGGTGGTCTCCGCCTTGCCCGACCCTAGGGCTTGGCCTCAACCTCGACCTCGGAAGACGGTCTCCGCCTCGCCCGACCCCAGGGCTCGGCCTCAACCTCGACCTCGGAGGAGTCGCCGCCTCGCCCGACCTTCGGCTCGGGCTGACCATGCCATAGGGGGGTTCATCATTACCCTACCCCTAGCTAGCTCAGGCTACAGGGAACAAGACCGGCGTCCCATCTGGCTCGCCCCGGTAAACAAGTAATGATGACACCCCGCGTGCTCCCATGACGACGGCGGTTCTCAGCCCCCTACGGAAGCAAGGAGACGTCAACAAGGTCCCGTCAGCCCCGACAGCTGTGCTTCTACAGGGCTCAAGTGCTCCTCCGACGGCCACGACGTCACATGCACAGGGCACTAGCACCTCTCCGACAGCCACGTCGGCATGTACATAGGGCTCTGGCTCCTCTCTGCTGGACACGTTAGCATATTGCTACACCCCCCATTGTACACCTGGACCCTCTCCTTACGTCTATAAAAGGAAGGTCCAGGGCCCTCGTACGAGAAGGTGGCCGCGCGGGAGGACGGGCTGACGAGCAGGCTCTCTCCCTCCCTCGCCAACGCTTGTAACCCCCTACTGCAAGTGCATCCGCCCTGGGCGCAGGATAACACGAGCCGCGGTTCCCCCTTTTTCCCCCTTGTGTTCCATCTCGCGCCGACCCATCTGGGCTGGGACACGCAGCGACAATTTACTCGTCGGTCCAGGGACCCCCCGGGGTCGAAACACCGACAATAACCATGTCGTCTACTGTCACAGTAAATTTCCCAAATTTAATGTGGCTAGGTTTCATCGGGCTCAGAATACTGTTGTCCTCCTCACTTTTGTTCTCACTTCCTCCTTCAGCCACAATCTATTCAGCTTCAGCATTGGAGGTACCTTCGGCAGCAACATCCTCTAATGCAACAAGACCCGATCGCCTCATCACTTCTGATATTGGCGCTGTTTCGGTTGCTTCGGTCTCATCTCCCTCACGAGACACTCTACCAGTGCTTCTTACTCTGGCCATTTTAGTGTTCTGGCTCTTTAAGACCAAGCTGATCTAAAGTGACGAAGTGCTTGTTTGAAAACGTAATGCAGCTTCGACTATGGTTAAAAAAATTTAACAGCACAACAGTGCGATGGCAATGAATGTTGTGGTTACCCTTCACCAACCCATCTATTTATATAGTGCTGCAGGGGAAGAAGGCGAACCGCCAGACCGCTTACACTGGCTGAGCGGTGGACCACCCAAGGCGTGGAATATTTTAATCGTTTCTCAGCAACGAGCTCAGGGAAGGTGTTTTTTGGACCTTCGGCATTATGAAGCTTTCGTATTTTTCGCGGATCGAGCTCGTTACGAAAAACGATCTAGCACTGCGAAGGGGCTACTGTTGGGGGTCTTCTTCTCCGCCAAAGGTCCTCAAGGAAAAAACACCTTCGACAAAATGATACAAAAGCTTGCTGAAGTTACCTTTAGCCTCGGTTCAACTCCTCGAGACGAAGCTCAATAGCTTTGGCGATAGTGCAAGATGCCGAAGGTCAATATCTTCGGCCCAGACCAAGCAGAGAAGGAAAAAAGACTAGATGGACCTTATTAGTTTTAGTTTCTTGTAAGCAAATGTTCAAGGGCATGGATGTAATTTTACCCAGGCTGTGTCCCATGCCTATAAATAGATGAACAGTACCCTCATACTGTTCACGCTGGATTGTAATCACTCTCGCGTCATTCTCGCATCCTTACCTTCTGCTAAGCCGGAGGTATCAATGTAATATGAATATTATTGATATTTATTTATATTCACAGAATAAATAATATGTTTCGATTCATAATTATGATCTTTATTTCCTTATGTTCTATTGTTTAATTAATCATATTCTTATGCTAAAATGATGAAGGTACGTCCTTCATGACCTTCGTCTGAAGATCATTATATCCAAAAGGAAATAATACTTCGAAGGACGAAGGTCTTTAACCATTAACAATTGTGTTGCCTTGTTCTTGATTTATATCATCTGAGAACAAGTGACCAACAACAGGCAACAATTGCAAGTTGAAATTAGGCTTATTCGGACTAGCCTCTATCATGTTCTAATATTGAAATCGGATCAAGTGTGTGGTTTAAGTTACAAATTTTAGGTGTCACATATTCACCCCCTCTAGACGACTTTCTAGTACTTCACTTGAAAGGCCATAACTCCATCAATAGTGAGTTTGAGATTCCTGAGAACTTGATGGAAAGCTTATTTGATAAAATTTCAAATGAATCTAGTTTACCCTTAATAACGTATCGACAAGGCTTTTAAACAATTATGATAAGTTGTCATTGTTTATGTCTAGAGCTGTGTCATCGTTGTGGGTCTGATATTTACCCTTGGAACCTTAGTCCAAGTGGAAACATGCCACAAGAAAATGATGAACGCACCCGAAAGCCCTTAGATGTTTTCCTCCTTGGTCACCACCTTTGAAGGCTAGTAAGGGCATCCAAGCCAAGTTGGAGACCCAATCTGTGTCAAGTTCAAGGCCTTTTTAGAACTTAGGACCATATTGTAGTAAAATGGATGCCCGAACTCATAGGAACTCTATTTTTTCTAATCCATCTATTGATAAAAAGATAATTTCATAAGCTAATTGATGGCTTTGGTTTGACATCAAAATTCCATTGGAGCCAATAGGAATTGTTGAAACATGTTAGCGCCCAGAATTTGTTAGGGTACTACATCGCCGTCTTTTGGGCCATTAAGCCAACCCCTTAGACTATAAAATAAGCAAACGACACCAACGTTAGAGTTTGAGCTTTGCTATAGATCAATCTGTCTTTGAATAGTATCATTATCGTTTTGTAAAACCCTAGTGCTTAGTTATACATTTGCAATTGTCACTGAAGGAAACGGTGATGCCTAAGAGGGTGGTGAATTAGGACTTCTAAAAATTCTCACTAAACTAGTCCACAAATAAATCCCTAGAGCAAAACCTATGCAAATAAATAATCTAGAATGTGCAAACTAGGTTTTCTCTAAATGTTGCTATCTCTACCGCAAAGGCTAAGTTTCAATCTAAATAATCTAACCAAAACGACAAAATTAAAACTTAAATACTTAATGTAAATGCGGAAGGTAAAGAGCAAGCTAGAGATGCAAAATCTCGTGGATGACGCTGGTATTTTTACCGAGGTATCCGGAACCACACAAGATTCTGACTAATCCTCGTTGGTGCCCCTACGCAAAGGGAAGCCCACGCGAGGGCAAAGCACATCGGCCGAGTAACTCCGTAGAGAACCGCGGGCCTCCTCCACACTCTCGGACGCTCCCCGCCGTCTCCACTATCGAGCTTCCGGACGAAACGTCGCGGGCCTCGTTCCCTCCGGTACACGGTAGCGACCATGTCACAAACTCGGTTGTCACGGTCTCGCAAGACTCTAGCCCCACTCTGTACAACTACATGGCTCACGCAAGAGCCGAGGGGTTGTGTGGTTTTTCTAAACTCTGAAAGGGAAATGTGCCCTTGGGCCATTTCTATAAATGTTTTGGTGATTAGATGCCCAACACATATTGTTCTAGTTCATATGTGCTAAGTGGTTGAGAAGTGCAAATCAAGAATCAAGGTATGTTTCTAGCCTTAGTAAATTGTTTTTGGATACTAACATATCTCTCTAAGTGCTAGGGAAACAACCAAGAAAAGTGGAAATGAATTGGAGAAGTTTTGGCTGAGTTCAGCCAAACCAGCACCAGCCTGTGGTGCACCGGACTGTTCGGTGGTGCACCGGACAGTGTCCAGTGCCCAGGCTGGCCCGGCGACGAACTCGTCGCTCTCGGGAAAAAACGAAGGCGCCGTGGCTAAAAATCACCGGACTATCCGGTGAGTCAACGGCGCCTGCGGCCAACGGTCGGCAGCGTAATCAGTGTGCGACGCGTGGCCCGCGCCAACGGTCAGTTGGTCACACCGGACTGTCTGGTGTGCACTGGACAGTATCTGGTGCGCCAACGGAACTGAAGGTCCAACAGTCGGGTGCGCCCGATAAGGAAGGAGATTGGGCACCGGACAGCTACTGTTCATGTCCGGTGGTGCACCGGACTGTCCGGTGCGCCACTCGACAGAAGGCAAGAATTGCCTTCCAATTGGATCTCCAACGGCTCCTAGCTGCCTTGGGGCTATAAAAGGGACCACTAGGCGCATGGAGCAAGACACGAAGCTTTCACTAAACATTCTAAGATGCCTAGGCTCTGCAACCACGCATCCGGATCTTCGTGTTTGAGATTTGAGCACTTCTAGAGTTGTAAACTCCTTCCGCTGTGTTTGTGTCCTCTCGTCTTGACTTCTGTGTGTTGCTGCTGCGATTCTAGTCTTGTGTGTGTTTCTTTCCCTCCCTTACTCTTGTGCTTTGTGTTGTGATCAACTTTGTAAGGGTGAGAGGCTCCAACTTGTGGAAATTCCTCACAAACAGGAAAACTACTATAAGGAAGAAATCATGGTATTCAAGTGGATCATTGGATCACTTGAAAGGGGTTGAGTGCAACCCTCGTCCATTGGGACGCCACAACGTGGAAGTAGGCAAGTGTTTTTCTTAGCCGAACCACGGGATAAAATCATCGTGTCTCTTGCGTCGCTCTTTTGTGTGATTGGTTTCTTCTCTCAAGTTCTTTCTTAATCACTTGTGCTATTGTTCCATAGTTCAATACTCACTCTAAAGGAACAATCAAGTGAAGAGTTCTCGCTTTAACAACTTGGCTTAGCTCTTTCTAACATTTATAAACCAAGTTTGTGCTCTTTGGTATTTGATTTTACAGGATCACCTATTCACCCCCCCCCCTTCTAGTTGCTCTCAAAACTCACTCAACTAACTAGGATTCACCTAGAGCAAGCGCTAATGCGGTCTAACTAACCTAAGCACTTCGCAAAGCATTTACACTAATCACCGAGTGATTCTATTGAGTGTTTGAGCACTTGGAAATGTCTACAATATGCCTTGGTATGTTGCTTGGGCTCCCACACCTTGAAATGGCCAGTTGAGGGGTATTTATAGCCTTCCCTTTCAATTATAGCCGTTGGACAGAAAGCTAATGTTTCTGTCGACGAGCGCACTGGATAGTCCGGTGCCCAGCAGACATGCACTGTTCACTGTCCGGTGCCTTGGCCACGTCAGCCGATCGTTGGGGTCTACAACAGTCGACCGTTGGATCCGTCCGTTGCCAGACTGTTCGGTGCACACCAGATAGTCTAGTGCTACAGCCCGAGAGTGCCTAGTTGTAGGCCTCTCTGCGCAGACTACCTGGTGTCCCACTGGACAGTCTGGTGTACACCAGACAGTTATTGTTCACTGTCTTGTGCACCACCAGTGCGCTGGCTGGCTGCCCACTTCATGAATTTCTTTGTTGTTTCCTTTGGGCTTATTTTGTTCTTGAGTCTTGGACTTGAAAGTTCCCTTTGGCCCGGGAACAGGATCTAGATGTCGCCTAGAGGGGGGGTGAATAGGTGAATAAAAATTATCACTTTAAAACTTAAATCTTACTCTACTCGAAGACAGGATCACAGTGGAGTGAAGAACCCTTCGAGTAGGTTGCAGTGGAATTGAAGTTCCTGTCTTACGAATATCCTGCACTTCAAGGAAAGCTAGTACCACAAGTAAGTAGTGAAGTGCAGATATAAAAGCGAGTAAGACAGAGAGTCAGAGTACAATACAGAACAGAGCACACAGACGCAAGGATTTATCCCGAGGTTCGGCCAAGCCTGAAATGCTTGCCTAGTCCTCGTTGGAGTTAGCCACACCTGGGCTTGGAGTCTATTTCAACTCCTTCCTCCGTTTGCTCAGATCTGTCAGTATGACAGATAGAGCCTTTCACTATTGAGTGGAGTTACAACAGAACCGCGGCTGCTTACAGACTTCTTGGCAGCACCCCGGCAGAGTAACGATACGCTCAAGACCTTGCTCTAGCTCTTAGCAGCACTACTCCTCTCTCTAAGGCTTATTGTTGTGCCTACACTTGTTACACATAAGAGGGAGAGTGAGAATTGATTCCAGTGGAGTTTACACTTGTTGGCTGCGCTTGTGTATTGCTGAAGGCGCCTAGGGGTCCCATTTATAGGCACAAAGAGGCCTAGGAGCCGTTGGAAGCAATCCAGGAAGGCAAATCTTGCCTTCTATCAGGTGGCGCACCGGACAGTCCGGTGCACACCGGACACTGTCCGGTGCCCGATTTCTTTCCTTCTACGGCGAAGCCGACCGTTGGCAGTCTTGGAGCCGTTGGCGCACCGGACATGTCCGGTGCACACCGGACAGTCCGGTGCCTCCATCTAGCCGTTGGCTCGGCCACGTGTCCCGCGCAGATCGCGCGGCCGACCGTTGGCCCGGCCGACCGTTGGCTCACCGGACAGTCCGGTGCACACCGGACAGTCCGGTGAATTATAGCCGTACGTCGCCAGTGAACTCCCGAGAGCGGACAGTTTGCCAGAGTTCAGCCTGGCGCACCGGACACTGTCCGGTGCACCACCGGACAGTCCGGTGTGCCAGACTGAGCTGTCTTGGCTGTACATAGCCAAGCCCTTTGCACCTCTCTCCTTTTCTTTTTCTTTCTGTTTCTAACACTTAGACAAGTATATTAGTCCACAAACCAATGTAATAAGTATAGAAACATACCTTCTCTTAATCATTACATCTATAGCATTTCACATGCTTGAGCTTTGATGTTGGACTCATAAATCATCAAGTCGGCTTGACTTGATCTAGATTGACATTACTTGGCTCCAACATCCTGTAAAGATCACATAGAACATCTCCAAACATAGGAACAACCCAAACTAAAGATCAAGGTGAACTTAGCTCTTTTGGGCTGCTTCCAGTTCTGGTTTTGACACTTGTTCTCCTTCAAGTGACCTTGATCTCTTTCTTAGAGCTTGGTCTTGAGCCTTATGACTTACACCACATAACTGTAGCTGTTACCTCATTGG
The DNA here is from genome assembly GCF_902167145.1 of Zea mays. Classification (NCBI taxonomy): domain Eukaryota; kingdom Viridiplantae; phylum Streptophyta; class Magnoliopsida; order Poales; family Poaceae; genus Zea; species Zea mays. The sequence continues at coordinate 140,368,606 of NC_050099.1, forward strand.
TTGTAAGTCACGTCTTTATGTAGTGATCCTTGATGTGTCGTAGCTGTTCTCAACTCGATCACCCTTGACTTTGCAAGCCTTCTTCTTCACCCTTGGCTTTGGGTTCCTCAGCCTCCTTGACCTTCTCCCGTGCACTTGGTACCTCGAAGCTTTTCTTGCCTCCGTCCTTGGCTTGATCAGTTGTCTCCGAGCTACGCACCCGAGTCTCACTTTATGCAATGTCCATCTTACTTGTGATGTCCATTATGTATCCATAATCCAGTTCTTGGACCATCACATTTGTTCACTTGTGTTGAACCCTGTAGGCTTTACCTTAAGCACCTGTTCAACACTTAGTACACTTGTTAGTCCTTTAATTGAGTTGTCATCCAAACACCAAAACTCACAAGAGAGCTTTCAATCTCCCCCTTTTTGGTGATTGATGGCAACACAATTAAAGCTTACATAAGAATAAGATTTGAAGCACAAATTTTGAATTAGAATGCTCCCCCTAAATATGTGCTTACTTCAAGAACCTAATTTGGGCCTCAGACGCCAATTTGCACATACTTAGGCAATTCGAAACATTTCTACACCTTAGCACTTTTTAGGATGCATTGTGTCAAGATTCAAACCATGATGCTATAACACACAAATGCGCATAATCAGAGTTTAAACACCATTCAAATTAGTGGATATATCACAGGAATATCAACCTACCACTATTCATCATTAAGATACCAATTCAAACTAATACCAATTTAAACTAAGACACTAATTTAAGACAATCTTAAAGCACCATTAACCACATGACTATCTATTACACTATAGAAGCCAAATAATTCATCGCAGCGGAAACACTAGTCCATATGAGCAACACAGCAAGAAACATATGAATATCACACTTGGCAAAGCTCAAACTAACACATCACCCATTAGGATAAGCTTTACTCTCAGGTTGAGATAAGCTTTAATACACAAATTCTCCCCCTTTGACATCAAACACCAAAAACCATACTCAAGCAAGAACATATGATGATGTCAAGGGACAGCAGGGTGTTAAGGAGGAAAAACGACTATCAAAACTCCCCCTTACTTATTGAACATATGCCCTATCAACATTTAGGTAAGATACATATATGCAAAAAGATTAATACTTCCTTTTGTACCTTTACCATGATGTAGTGTACTTCCCATCTTGAAAGTAGTTAATCTCTCGAGAGCTTCTCCACACTTGCATGATTCTTTCTCCTAACTTTTTCTTGTTGCTAAGACACCAAAAGAGGTACCCAAGTCCTGATTGCTCCATTTCTTGCTTATCTTCTCTTTTCCACCTAGAGACTATACAAGATTGCTCAAGAAACAGTTAGTCTCAAAAGACACAAGTTATGTGTGCTCCCCCTCAAGTTGTGCATCAAGTATTTGAATGACTTGCACTTTGCACATTCTAGCTTCCTTAGAACTAGAGGGGATCACAACATACCTTGGTCAAGGCATACTCTACCACTTTCATCACCCAAAGATGCCAATTTGAATATCAAATGAAACGCCACTTAACACCAATTGAAGGCTAAATGAAAGGTTGACTAAATACAACAATGCACGCCTCAGTGGCACCTAAGCCAATTGAATATTCACAGGAAGTCTAACATTTACGCAACTTGTACATGCTTCATATTTAACTATCATTGCATATACCAATTGAAGATCAACCCAATCATGTATATAAAGCGAAATATCTAAGCATGTCATAATTAAGAAGGTTTCTTAGGTGCACAAAAGAAACAACATTTTAAAGGCATAAATTACCTAAGCCAAGATATTACCAATTGAAAGACAAGAACATAGCTATGATCACAATGAATGGAATTTCAAGAATATTTAATGAAATTGCATAGCTCCATTTTCCATACCTTTGCCTTTATGAGAGCCCTTGTTATCGCCAATTCAGGGCTCCTTTTGCTTACACACCTCATAGCTCAAAAGGGCACGACATGGATTTGAAATTCACACAATACCAAACTAGGGTAATCATGTGAACATGGACTAAACAAAATGTCATAATTGCACATAGCATGACTTACAAAAAGTTACAGGTTTATCCATATACACCAAGAGAGTTAATCGTTGTGGATATAACAAATGAATTAGCTACCCATGAATGATTCAAAAGATATATCATATATAGCACCAGTCATGATTAAGCAAACATCATTATGATTCATTTAACACAGGCAATCATAAAGCATAACTACTCCAAAGACAGGTAGCACAACAAGCCAACTTAAGAGCAATACTAAATTGCAATTATGTACTTAAAATACACGGGGTACCGTCCTTTGGAGAGCTAGTTGTAGATTCTCATCAAAGTCCTTTTACTTGATTCACCAATAATGATTAAGGACCTATACACCTTATTTTACTTGAGATGAACCTGGGATTAGTGTCTCACAATAATTCAACCTTGGGACAATAAACACCAAAACAATTAACAGCTTAAGCATAGAGTTTTAGATAACCGTCTTAAGCTCTCCCATGGTCTCCAGTCCATCTCAAGGCACCTACATGGTCTAGTTAGCACAGTTTGGTACCCATCTCGGGATGGGTACATAATGATCATGTAAATGTGCCTTTGGTACCCAAATTGCCTTTGTGCTAGTTCTAGGTGATCTCGTTATAGATCTAGCACAAGTGTATGATTTGGGTCTCCTACGCGAATAAGATTGACACAAATTCACTTGTTTAGGAATCTTACCTTTGTAACATACCTTGGATAGATGACCCTGCTCACCACACTTGTAGCAGAAACGTCGCTCAACTTGACGTGACGCTTGCTGTGTGTCATTTTCCTTGGTGAGGGTCACTTTGGAGGATGCACATCCTTGATTCTTCATGACCGGACATGAAGTGATCGTGTGGTCCTTATTGTTGCATCCAAAACAACTCCTTGTCCCTTCATTTTTGTCTTTGTACGGACAAGACGCGATGAGGTGGCCTAACTTCTTGCACTTGAAACACCTCCTTTTTCCTTTTCCCTTTGTGTACTTGAATGACATGGAGAGAGGGTCAGTGCAAACAACATGATTAATTGAATCTTTACCTTTTTCCAAGCTCATGTTGATTTCTTCATCTTTAGGAACATTTTTCTTATTGAGCTTGACACTTGCTGCAGTTTTTCCTTTCTCAAGCTTCTTCACCACGTGCCCGTGGATATCTTGAGAGAGTTGAGCAAAGTGTCTTCTCCTCAGTTGTCGTTTCTTCTTATTCCCACAGAATTTCTTTTGTGACCCTAAAACTTGTTGCTCAATCAATGATTGGCTTTCTTTTGAGCAACAGGTGTTAGCACATGATGATATACGATTCAAATGCGCACACGTGCGAGAATGAGGTTCACATGAATTTAAGTTTGCAATTATAACCTCATGAGCAACATTAAGCATGATATGGTCATCAACTAATTTATTATGAGAATATGACAACATATCATACTTTTTACCTAGAGCACGTTTTTCTAAGTCCATTGTTTCTACTTGACTCTTAAGCATAGAACTTTCCGTTTTAAGTTGAGCAATGTTAGATAAAGCATCATGACTATTTCTTTGCTTAATTAAAACATATTCATACCTTTGGACCAAATCATCATGAGAGCACTTTAGCTCCTCATGTTCTTTGGTCATCTTTTCCAGGCTGTTGTTGGTTTTGATGAGGGACTCCTCTAGCCTGAGAAGCGTATCGCCTTGTTCCCTGTTCCTTCTCAACAGCTTAACCAAGAGTGCGTTGTCCTCTTTGTTGAGATGGATGTAGAAACGGCGAATCTCCTCTTCTTCCACATCATCGGTATCATTTTCCCTGTCATTAATGTCAGTGGAAGCCAAACAGGAAAATGTACCTTGAGGTGATGAAGACTCATCCTCGCTATCATCCTCATATTCCTCATCATCATGGCTTTTGTCTCCACCGTCATTGTTAGCAACAAAACACTTATTATTAGTGGAGACCAAACCTGTCGACGAGGTGGATTCATCGTTGGGTGCCCATCGTTCTTGATCTTCTCCCTTTGAAAGGTTAGCATCACAAGCAATATAGGGAGTAGAAGCAGTACAATTTGCCACACAATATTTTACTTTAATTCTATTCCATAAATCATGAGCATCAACAAATAAATCATTATCACTACTCATGATGGCAAAATAAGCACCTCTAGAAAGAGAATCAACTAAGATGTTGCAAGCACGGTGATTGAGAGATAAACATCTTAGTTCATCATTAGAGGGATTTTTACTAATATCAGATGGAAAAATACTTCTACTAAAGATCTCTCTCAAATCAGGATCAACACTTAATAAAGCATTACAAATAGAGACAGACCAAGATTTGTAATTAGAGCCATCGCCTAAAAGAAGTTCTACAGTTACCTCTTGTGACGACATCGTTATCTCCGGACGGCTAAGCCCACACTGGAGAGGCCTAGCTCTGATACCAATTGAAAGTTCCCTTTGGCCCGGGAACAGGGTCTAGATGTCGCCTAGAGGGGGGGGTGAATAGGCGAATAAAAATTATCACTTTAAAACTTAAATCTTACTCTACTCGAAGACAGGGTCGCAGTGGAGTGAAGAACCCTTCGAGTAGGTTGCAGTGGAATTGAAGTTCCTGTCTTACGAATATCCTGCACTTCAAGGAAAGCTAGTACCACAAGTAAGTAGTGAAGTGCAGATATAAAAGCGAGTAAGACAGAGAGTCAGAGTACAATACAGAACAGAGCACACAGACGCAAGGATTTATCCCGAGGTTCGGCCAAGCCTGAAATGCTTGCCTAGTCCTCGTTGGAGTTAGCCACACCTGGGCTTGGAGTCTATTTCAACTCCTTCCTCCGTTTGCTCAGATCTGTCAGTATGACAGATAGAGCCTTTCACTATTGAGTGGAGTTACAACAGAACCGCGGCTGCTTACAGACTTCTTGGCAGCACCCCGGCAGAGTAACGATACGCTCAAGACCTTGCTCTAGCTCTTAGCAGCACTACTCCTCTCTCTAAGGCTTATTGTTGTGCCTACACTTGTTACACATAAGAGGGAGAGTGAGAATTGATTCCAGTGGAGTTTACACTTGTTGGCTGCGCTTGTGTATTGCTGAAGGCGCCTAGGGGTCCCTTTTATAGGCACAAGGGGCCTAGGAGCCGTTGGAAGCAATCCAGGAAGGCAAATCTTGCCTTCTGTCGGGTGGCGCACCGGACAGTCCGGTGCACACCGGACACTGTCCGGTGCCCGATTTCTTTCCTTCTACGGCGAAGCCGACCGTTGGCAGTCTTGGAGCCGTTGGCGCACCGGACATGTCCGGTGCCGCCATCTAGCCGTTGGCTCGGCCACGTGTCCCGCGCAGATCGCGCGGCCGACCGTTGGCCCGGCCGACCGTTGGCTCACCGGACAGTCCGGTGCACACCGGACAGTCCGGTGAATTATAGCCGTACGTCGCCAGTGAACTCCCGAGAGCGGACAGTTTGCCAGAGTTCAGCCTGGCGCACCGGACACTGTCAGGTGCACCACCGGACAGTCCGGTGTGCCAGACTGAGCTGTCTTGGTTGTACATAGCCAAGTCCTTTGCACCTCTCTCCTTTTCTTTTTCTTTCTGTTTCTAACACTTAGACAAGTATATTAGTCCACAAACCAATGTAATAAGTATAGAAACATACCTTCTCTTAATCATTACATCTATAGCATTTCACATGCTTGAGCTTTGATGTTGGACTCATAAATCATCAAGTCGGCTTGACTTGATCTAGATTGACATTACTTGGCTCCAACATCCTGTAAAGATCACATAGAACATCTCCAAACATAGGAACAACCCAAACTAAAGATCAAGGTGAACTTAGCTCTTTTGGGTTGCTTCCAGTTCTGGTTTTGACACTTGTTCTCCTTCAAGTGACCTTGATCTCTTTCTTAGAGCTTGGTCTTGAGCCTTATGACTTACACCACATAAATGTAGCTGTTACCTCATTGGTTGTAAGTCACGTCTTTATGTAGTGATCCTTGATGTGTCGTAGTTGTTCTCAACTCGATCACCCTTGACTTTGCAAGCCTTCTTCTTCACCCTTGGCTTTGGGTTCCTCAGCCTCCTTGACCTTCTCCCGTGCACTTGGTACCTCGAAGCTTTTCTTGCCTCCGTCCTTGGCTTGATCAGTTGTCTCCAAGCTACGCACCCGAGTCTCACTTTATGCAATGTCCATCTTACTTGTGATGTCCATTATGTATCCATAATCCAGTTCTTGGACCATCACATTTGTTCACTTGTGTTGAACCTTGTAGGCTTTACCTTAAGCACCTGTTCAACACTTAGTACACTTGTTAGTCCTTTAATTGAGTTGTCATCCAAACACCAAAACTCACAAGAGAGCTTTCAGGACTCCTATGCATCATTTATGTCTTCTTTTGTTGCATCCTCAGTGCCTTAGTCCAATCCTCTTCACATCCTATGAACTATAAAAACAAACACTAGCAAACACATTAGTCCACTAGGTTATGTTGTTCATCAAACACCAAAATCACTTAGCCAAATGGCTCGGGATCCATTTTCCTTACAATCTCCCCCTTTTTGGTGATTGATGAAAACACAACCAAAGCAAGCAACCACCAAAAAGGGTGGTGTTTAATGTTTGATATATTTTTCATGATTTGGTCCCTAAAACTTCTCCCCTTTGCCATCAACCACCGAAAAGGAAGACATTAAAAGCATATAGGAAGCAAACAAAAATCTTGCCCTCTAAAAAGATTACTCCCCCTAAAAGAGTATTCTCCCTTTTGAAGGAATATTCTTCCCCTTTGTTATAAACGAAGAAATACTCCCCTGACGGAGATCTACTTAGGAAAAGCACATGAGGAAGAGCGGTGCAAGATGTAGTTTGATTAGACTAACTCCCCTTATGCATAGGTAAAAGATATATTTTGACAACATATGCATTTATAGCAACATGAGAAGTATAAGATATGAAATATGGTCTAATCAAAGAATCGAACCACTTCTTGAATGAAACCACTTGTGGAACCAAATGAAGATTTTGTAGCTTTGAAGTGGAAGTTTATTGTCTTTCTCCGGGGACTCCATTTTCCTTCAATGAGACTACTGCATATAATAGACTTAAAAACAGGCATTAGTCCCAAAGACTTAGATTATAGAGTAACCTCCCCCAGTAAGTGTGCATACAAGTTTTGAATACCTGTTGGAGACATGCACTTTGATTTTGAGATCAAAAGGGGCAAATTATTTATAATCCAAGCTTTGTCACATATAAGTTAAATGATACCAATTAAAGCAATGAAGGATATGTCATATGAAAATACTAATTGGAGTATCATTTGCTTAGGAAGGTTGAATACGCTATGTGTCGTGCTTGACTTAATCATTTTAAATCATGTAGGTTTGCTCAAGATTATGAATTGAAAACGAGCATTCCTACCATATGATTGACCTAGTATGCATGCAACTCTAGTAAAAAAATAAATATTACATGTAAAACTAGGCATGTAAGGTAAAAACTAGATACATGAGAATAGATACGCATATCTAAAAACAAGAAATACAATAAATCTAGTTACCTTAGTCATGGGTGGGGAATTTGGGTCCAAAGTATTCACTAACCCACTTGGCAATAGATTTAATCCAATATGATGTATTCCATGATATACATCCTAATTTGCCAAGTCTCCAAATTCTCTGATGTCTTTCATACTTCTTACTTCCCTCTTGGGATCCAAACCTTCTTGGTGCTTTTCATGGTTGAAAAAATTTACTTCGGCAACCAGATGCATTTGCCCCCCTTTTCTTTGTTGGCTTGCTTGTTGGCCTTAATTACTATCATCTTTTCATTCTTTTTCTTCTTGATCAAATATGGTGTAGTAGCCTTTTTGTCCACCTTATTTATGTAGGTGTTGGAGATTTTGCTTGATGGCTTTTGCTTGAGCTTTTGCTTTTGCTTATCCCCGGTCTTTGCCTTGCAAGACTTGTGTCCTTTCTTGTGGCATATCCTACAAATCACAGTTTCTCCCTCCACAGGCTTGTTCACTCCCGCAGTGGTGTTATCCTGAGGTGGTTGGATTTGTTTGGCTTTGCCTTTCTTGTCATACAAAGCCTTACCAAGGCAAGCCACCTCTTGCCTTAATTGCTCATTTTCCTTTACAACCTCATTCGAACATGTTTCTACAACAATATTCTCAACAAGAACTTGGTTGCAGGGGTTAGAATCATCAATTAAATCAAAGCAAGAAGTAGAAGCATCTTTCTTAATAATTTCAGATATTTCAACTAAAGATACTTCTAAGGTGTAGGAAGAACCCATGACCCTAAACAGGGTTGGGTGTGGTATTAATAGACTTCAGTAATTGGGCCTGGCCCATTACAATGAGGGTGAGACGGTAATTACAAGGGGAACACCCCAAACCCTAGACGAGTGGTCTAACACCCCCCCCCCCCCCGTAGTCACAACTCTATCCTGTATAGATGTTGAGACTGGATCGAAAGTTTAAAAATACACTCGACGGTAACCCCTTGGTGAAGATGTCGGCGAACTGCAGCGTGGTGGGGACGCTGAGAACCCGAACGTCACCGGCAGCGACACACTCGCGGACGAAGTGCACGTCGATCTCTATGTGCTTCGTGCGCTGATGCTGCACGGGGTTGGTGGAGAGGTAGACCGCGCTGACGTTGTCGCAGTAGATTAAGGTGGCACGCTGGAGGGGACTGTGGAGCTCGTGTAGGAGCTGGCACAGCCAGGAGGCCTCTGCCACACCGTTGGCCACGGCACGGTACTCGGCCTCAGCGCTGGAGCGAGAGATAACGGGCTGCCGCTTGGCGGCCCAAGAGACGAGGTTGGCGCCCAGGAACACGGCGTAACCGGAGGTGGACCGGCGCGTGTCGGGACAGCCAGCCCAGTCAGCGTCGGTGTATACCACGAGCTCTGACGTCGGGGATGGGCGGAGTAGGAGACCATAGTCGAGGGAGCCACGGAGGTAGCACAAAATCCGCTTGAGCGCAGTGAGATGGGGCTCCCGCGGAGTGTGCATATGGAGGCACACCTGCTGGACGGCGTATGCGATGTCGGGCCTGGAGAAGGTGAGGTACTGGAGAGCGCCGGTCAGGCTCCGGTATGACGTCACGTCGGCGACCGGAGGCCCGTCGTCCTTAGAGAGCTTCGCCTGAGTGTCGACTGGCGTGGAGCAGGGCTTACAGTCAGACATGCCAGCCCGCTCCAGGATGTCGATGGTGTACTAGCACTGGTGGAGGAAGAGACCCTGAGGCCGGCGCTCGGTGGTGATGCCGAGGAAGTGGTGTAGGGGCCCCAGGTCCTTCATCACGAACTCCCGCTGAAGGGCGACGATCGTGCGGTGTAGAAGGTTGGCGGTTTATGCCATGAGCACAATGTCGTCGACGTAGAGTAGGAGGTAGACGGTGTCGTCGCCGTGCCGGTAGATGAACAGGGACGTGTCCGACTTGGCCTCAATGAAGCCGATGGAGGCCAGGTAGGAGGCGAAGCGACTGTACCAGGCCCGTGGCGCCTGCTTGAGGCCATACAGGGACTGGTTCAGCCAGCAGACTCGATCCGGACGGGCAGCATCGACGAAGCCGATGGGCTGACTGCAGTAGACAGTCTCTATCAGAGTGCCATGAAGGAAGGCATTCTTGACATCGAGCTGATGGATCGCCCAGTCGTGGGAGAGGGCGAGGGAGAGGACGGCGTGAACAGTGGCGAACTTGACGACAGGGCTGAAAGTCTCGTCGTAGTCCACTCTGGGGCGCTGGGTGAAGCCCCGAAGGACCCAACATGCCTTGTAACAGTTGAGGGAGCCATCCGAGGTCAGCTTGTGGCAAAATAGCCACTTGCCGGTGATCACGTTGGTGCCTGGTGGACGCGGCACCAGGTCCCAGGTGTGGTTGGCCAAGAGGGTCGCGTACTCCTCCTCCATAGCACGACGCCAATGTGGGTCGGCGAGGGTAGTGCGAACGGAGGAGGGCACCGGGGAAGCGTCGGGTGGAGTGCTGGATGTAGCAGCAGTCAGGATCAGCCGGTCGACGGGGCAAAGAACGCCAGCGGCGCGCCGAGTCACCATCGGGTGGACGTGCCCAGGGTTGCGGTGGATGGCGACCGGGTGGTATACGGACGACTCAGAGCAAACCGCCCGAACGTTGAGAGCGGCGGGTATGGCCGGCTCGCGGCGGTGATAGACGACGGTGGGGTCGGCGAAGCGGGCCGCGCTCGTCGACGGGCCCAAGTCGGGGAGCGCTGAGGTAGTGGCGTGGCTGCGGCGGTGATAGACGAGTGCGGGGTTGGCGAAGCGAGCCGGGGTCGACGGGACCGCGCATGGCGCAGGCGGGGTCGACGTGGCCGGGAATGGCGCAGGCTGGGTCGACGGGGCCACGCGTGGCGCAGGCAGGATCGATGGGGCCACGCGTGGTGCAGGCGTGGTCGACGGTGTCGCGCGTGGCGCAGGCAGGATCGACGTGACCGCGCGTGGCGCAAGCGGGGTCGTCGGGGCCGCGTGTGGCGCAGAAATGGGCGCGAGTGGAGGCGCCGTGGCCGCACGAGGTGTAGATAATGGCGCAAGGCGGGGCGCATGTGGTGGGGGTGGAACCGGATCAGACTCGAGGAGGGAGTCAAGATCGGTGGGTTGGGTGGAGCCAGCAAGGGGAAACACATCTTTGTCAAAGACGACGTGACGAGAGATGATGATGCGGTGGGAGGTGAGGTCCAGACACCGGTACCCCTTGTGGTTAGGAGAGTAGCCAAGGAATAGGCAGCGGTGGAACGAGGAGAAAGCTTGTGAGGAGCGGTGGCGAAAGTGTTAGGGTAGCAGGCACAGCCGAACACACGAAGGTGGTCATATGAAGGGGCTGCGCCGTATAGGGCGAAGTGAGGGTTAGGGTGGCTCACCGCCTTAGAGGGAAGACGGTTGAGGAGGTGGGTGGCTGTGTGCAGGGCCTCTGCCCAGTAGCTGGCAGGGAGAGACGCCTGGAATAGAAGGCAGCGGAGCATATTGGTGGTGGTGCGGATCATGCGTTCGGCCCGGCCGTTCTGAGAAGAGGTGTAGGGGCACGAGAGACGCAACTGGACGCCATGAGTGAGGAAGAAAGACCAGGAGGTGTTGTTGTCGAACTCGCGGCCATTGTCACACTGCAGAGCACGGATCGGGCGACGAAACTGGGTGGATACCCAGGCGAAGAAGTGTGTGAGGGTGGGGAATGTGTCAGACTTCAACCGAAGCGGGAAAGTCCAGAGAAAATGGGAAAATCATCCAAAATCACCAAATAGTATTTATAACCAGAGAGACTGAGTACAGGGGAGGTCCAAAGATCATAGTGAACCAGGTCAAAAGCCTGCTCAGCCCGAGAAGAAGAAGTAGTAAATGGGAGACGAGTATGTCGGCCTAAATGACAAGCATGACAGAGACCCTCAAAATGTCCCCTACTACATGAAAGATCTAGACTACTGGTAATCTTGGTCATGACTTCGGGTCCAGGATGGCCGAGACGACGATGCCAAGTGGTGGAGGAGGTGGTGGAGACCAGGACGGGAGGAGGAGACACGCCGGCGCTGGAGGGCTGGAGCGTGTAGAGCGGTCCCGAGCTGTCACAGCGGGCGAGAGGGGTCCTGGTGGCCAGATCCTTCATAGAAAAACCAGAGGGGTCAAACTCAATGGAACAAGAGTTGTCAATGGTGAATCGACGGACAGAAAGAAGATTGTGAGTGATGTGGGGAGCTACGAGAACATCGTTGAGGTAAAACGGCCCAGGGAGAACTGAGGCACCTACTGAGGTGACTGGTAGAGTGGAACCATTTCCAACGACGATCGAGGATGGGTGAGAGGAAAGGGGGGATGAGAGCGAGAGAGCGTGCCTGCAGTGGGAGTGGTGTGGTATGAGGCACCAGAGTCGATCACCCAGTCGGAGGAGGGAGGGGTCATCGCCATGGTGCTGAAAGCAGCAGCGAGGGAGGCGTTGTCCCACCCGCCAGCCGGTGGGGACCAAGCGTTGAGGTGGGGGTCCCCGAGGGCAGGAGCGCGGGCGGAGCCTGGGGCACGACGGGCACACCGTAGGGAGGCGTCGGGGGCATGCCGTAGTGAGGTGTAGTCAGGAGGGCCAGCGCCGGGGGACGGGAGGCACTCGGAGCCTGGCCCGGCCACATGGCGATGGTCCCGGTCTAGGGGTTGTAGAAGGACGGCCATGCGTGGCCGCCACCCCGGTCGGAGGGACCACCATGAGAGGGGCTGCCACCCCCACGGCCGCCCTTGCGGGAGCGATGACCACCATCGGTCGTGGAAGCCGGACGAGTGGACTGGCGGGTAGAAGCCCCGGTCGACGGAGGACGGGTGGCCTGGCCCCCCGAAGGCGGTTGTCCGCTGGTAGGAGCGCTGTAGAGAACCGAGGTAGGAGTGGGCGCCTCATTCGCCATGGTGAGCTCCTCGAGGAGAAGCTCGTTCCGCACAGCGTGGAAGGTGGGGAAGGGCACGCTCCTCTTGATGAGAGCCTTCATGTGGCCATAGTGGGGGCTGAGGCCACGTAGGAGGTTTAGCACCAAGGTACGATCGACGACTGGCTCGCCGAGGTCGCGGAGAGAGTCTGCCAGGCCATTCATCTGGCGGCAGTACTCTCCCACTGAGAGGTCCCCCTGAGAGAAAAGGTGGAACTGGGCGTCGAGGTGGAGCGCTCGCGCATCCCGATTCTCGAGGAACTGGTCCTCGAGAGCGAGCCACGCCTGGCACGCAGTGTCCGCCTGGTCGCGGATGATGTCCTGTAGCTCAACGGTGATGGTGCCGTGGAGCCACGAGAGGACAACGCTGTCCATGAGGCACCAGGAGCGAGGCAGCGGAGCGTCGTGGTCGACAAGGACGTGATCGTTGAGGATGAACCACCGAAGCGTGAGAAGGACCTGTCCTCGCCAACGGGGGTAGTGGGAAGAGGTCGGATCCAACACCACGGACACGAGGGCCCGGATGTTGTGCAGTCCAACGGCTTGAGCGTGGAGAGCAACGATGAGGTCGGCGTCGAGGTCAGAGGCGAGGGGGTCCTCCGGGGGTTCCATAGGGGCGGCCGGCGGGCGACCGAGGAGGCGCTGCATGGTGGCCATCTTAGTGGTCAGAGCGGCGCCCAGGGCACGCTCTCTCTCCAGGGCGAGGGAGGCGGCACGCTCGCGCTCCCGCGAGGCCGTCACAGCGGCTTGGATCGTAGCGAGGGTGTCGACAAGCGGGGAGTCGGTGGTGGGGAGTGTGGAGGGCGCGACGGCGTGGCTCTAGGTGGGTGAAGCGAGGGTGGGAAAGCCCGGCGGGGAGCCTCGGCGCAGGGTCAGCGGGGGAACGGCGGGGAGCGGCCCGAGGGCGACGATGTATGGGGCCCCTCCATGGGCGAGCTCGCTGCTGATCGCAGCGGGGGCGATGGGGCCGGTGGTGGCAGTGGTGGTGTCGTCCATGGCGACGACGGCTGGAGGGGGGGCACGGCAGGGGGCGTCGGGTCAGGGTGGGGCGCGGCCAGGTTGGGACGCAACACTGCGGGCCGCCGGGGGCGTCAATGGTCGGAGTTGGATCGGGCGCGGCGACGACAGCCAGAGACGGGTCGGGGAGGGGGGCGCGCTCGGTCCTGGCGGCGGCACTTGGCGCGGCTTAGACGGAGCGCTGGGGTCACGGCGCTGGGTGCGACGGGCGCGCAGGGGCGGGATCGGGAGCACCCGGCGGCGGCTCCTGGGAGCACCTGGCGTGGCTCTGAGCGCGACGGTACGCAGGGGCGGGGGCGGGCGCACCTGGCGGCGCGTCAGGGAGGGAGGCCGGCGGCTGGCGGCCGGCGGTGGGAGGGAGAGGGGCCGACGGCTGGGAGGGAGGGAGGTCGGTTGGGGGCCGGCGGCTAGGAAAAAAACCCTAAACCTAGCTCTATGATACCATGTAGGAAGAACCCATGACCCTAAACAGGGTTGGGTGTGGTATTAATAGACTTCAGTAATTGGGCCTGGCCCATTACAGTGAGGGTGAGACGGTAATTACATGAGGAACACCCCAAACCCTAGACGGGTAGTCTGACATAAGGTGCTACCAATGTTTTCTAGCTTAGTAGTTAGCTCATTATTGTGTACGCTAAGAATTTTTATTTTCTCTAGCAAGTTTTCAATTGCTTATTGAGAGCTAGCTAATTTAGCCTTAAATTTTTCATTCTTTTTAATAAGACCATCATCGGTAGCTGAGGATGGAGCATTAGACTCTAGTTGCTCAATGTTAGTTGTTAGCTCACAATTTAAATTTGCAAATGTTTCAAATTTTTCTAGCAAACATTTATAATCGTCTTGAGAGCTAATCAACTTATTTTTCAATGTTTTAAGTTGAGCCTTTTGTTTAGTGCATACATCCTCAAAAAATTTAATGGTTTCTGCAAGCTCATCTAAGGAGGGTTTTCCCTCACCTTCATCATCATCACTACTACGGTCATCACTAGAGGATGGGATACTCATTTTACCTCTTGCCATAAGGCACTTGCGTGATGAGCGTGATGAGGATCGGTAGTTACGTGTCCTTGGAGGTTCATCTTCACTTGAAGAGTCATCCCAAGTTTTGACACTTGTAAGTGCCTTGCCTTTGCCCCTCCCTTTTGTTGGTTCGGCCATATTTGGACAGCTGTCCCTGAAGTGGCCCTTATCCACGCATGCGAAGCATCCTCTCTTTCTTTGCTTTTTCCTGTCAATGTTAAAGAGAAGATCCTCGACCTGCAGAGGCACATCCATTAGATTAATCTTGCATATCATCCCAATTACCTTTCTGACGCATCGGATTGTTTCTTCATCCTCGGAGGATGATGTTGATGGTTGATTATCTTCATCATCACTTTCTTCTTCTTCCTCTTCTTCACTTGAGGAACTTGGATTGGGAGCCTTCTTGCCTTTCTTTTCATCACATGCAAAAGCATATGGTCTTGAAGAAGTTGGCTCCTCTTGTTGACCCATTTTTCGCGACATCTCAAATGCCGCAATCTTTTCAATCACAATGGTCGGGGTCATTCGACTCAAGTCCTCCTTGTTGTGAAGAATGGTGATGATGCTCCCATATTTTTGTTGAGGTAGCAGGGAGATAATCTTCCTCACAATGTCCGCATCACCTAGCTTATTAATTCCAATAGAATTAAACTCATTGATGGTTAGATTCAAACGAGAGTACAGGTCTCTAACAAGCTCATTCTCTTTCATGGCAAAAGAATTATAATCATTTAAAGCTAGGCAATGTTTTTGCTCATGGACATTGGATGTGTCGTCATGGAGCTCATGTAATTTAAGCCAAATCTCATTAGCAGTTTTTAAAGTAAAAACTTGATTAAAAACTTTCATGTTAAGAGATCCATACAAGCAATTTTCGGCTCTAACATTCAAATGAATTTCTTTTTTCTTCACTCGTGGTGAGCTTCTCGGGAGTTTTAGGTGGTTTCATCCCGTCATGAGTGATCTCCAAACATCTAGATCAACAGCCTCTAGGTAACAAGCCATTCTAGCACTATAATATGGAAAGTTAGAGTCGTCGAAGTGTGGTGACTTATGGGTATCCATCCCTTTCCTCTAAAAAGTGTTGGCTCGATTAGTGGTGAAGCTAAAACGTTTCAAATGAGTCAAACCAGGCTTTGATACCAATTGAAGGAAATGGTGACGCTTAAGATGAGGGCGAATTAGGACTTCTAAAAATTCTCTCTAAACTAGGCCATAAATAAATCCCTAGAGCAAAACCTATGCAAATAAATAATCTAGAATGTGCAAACTAGATTTTATCTAAATGTTGTTATCTCTACCGCAAAGGCTAAGTTTCAATCTAAATAATCTAACCAAAAGGACAAGATTAAAACTTAAATACTTAATGTAAATGTGAAAGGTAAAGATCAAGGTAGAGATGCAAACTCTCGTGGATGACGTCGATATTTTTATCGAGGTATCCGTAACCACGCAAGGTTCCGACTAATCCTCGTTGGTGCCCCTACGCAAAGAGAAGCCCACGCGAGGGCCAAGCACCTCGGTTGAGTAACTCCATAGAGAATCGCGGGCCTTCTCCACACGCAAGATGTGCTCCGCTTCCGGCTCCTCTCGGACGCGCCCCGCCGTCTCCACTATCGAGCTTTCGGCCGAAACGCCGCGGGCCTCGTTCCCTCCGGTACACGGTGGCGGCCCTGACGCAAACTCAGTTGTCATGGTCTCGCTAGACTCTCGCCCCACTCGGTATAATTACAACGGCTCGCGCAAGAGCCGAGGGGTTATTTGGTATTTCTAAACTCACCTAACTAACTAGGATTCACCTAGAGCGATCGCTAATGCGGTCTAACTAACCTAAGCACTTCGCAAAGCACCTACGCTAATCACTAAGTGATTCTATTAAGCACTTGGACGTTTAAGCACATAGAAATGTCTAAAAATGCCTTGGTATGTTGCTTGGGCTCCCACACATTCAAATGGCCGGTTGGGGGTGTATTTATAGCTTTCCCCCTCAATTATAGCCATTGGACAGAAAGCTGTTGTTTCTATCGACGGACGCTCCGGACAGTCCGATGCACACCGGACATGCACTGTTCACTGTCCAGTGCCCTGGCCACGTCAACCGACCGTTGGGTTCTGTAGCAGTCGACCGTTGGATCCGACTGTTGCCAGACAGTCCGGTGCTACAGCCCGAGAGTGTCTAGTTGCAGGCCTCTCTGCGCAGACTGCCCGGTGTCCGACCGAACAGTCCGATGTACACCGGACAGTTACTGTTCACTGTCTGGTGCGCCACCAGTGCGCTGTCTGACTCCCACTCCATGGATTTCATTGTTTCCTTTGGGCTTCTTTTGTTCTTGATTCTTGGACTTCTATGCATCTTTTATGTCTTCTTTTGAGGTGTTGCATCCTCAGTGTCTTAGTCCAATCTCTTCGCATCCTGTGAACTATAAAAACAAACACTAGCAAACACATTAGTCCACTAGGTTATGTTGTTCATCAAACACCAAAATCACTTAGCCAAATGGTTTGGGGTCCATTTTCCTTACAATCACTTGTGTTGTGTTTTATCTTATTCTTACTTACATACATCGATTCACAATAGGGATTATCCTTCTCGGCAAGATCAATCTGATTATGACACAATTGATAATTAGAAAAACATGGTGCTATAGTTGTAGAGTTTCGGTCTGTATGATTTGAATCTGGATTAGTGTGATGTTCTTTAACAAATTGATAGTTATCTTGAACCCGATGGAAGATCAGAAAATAATGGCCCACATCAAGCTCTAGCGAGGGCACGGTGGGAGAGGAGGGGAGGGAAGAGAGGAGCTGCTAGGGTTTTGATGAGAGAAGACGTTTGTGTTGCTTGCGTCGTAGAGAGTCATTTTATCTTCTATGTATTGACAGACCTAGGTTTTTTATATAGGGTGTACCAAAATAAAAAATTTATATAAAATTCCATATAATGTATATATAATTTCATATTAATTCAATAAACAATTCGGTAAATAGTGTCATAGCCAACAACAATTAACAATAAAATACATATCTACGTTGCAGCATAGATTAACTATAGCCTATTTACAATTAAAGCTAACAGGGTAACAGGTATGTGTTACAAATTGCAATAGAAATCTTGGAAATTGAGGGTTAGAGATTGCTGTTGTAGCGTTGGAGATGAGCCAACATGTAATCTCAACAGGCTGAGGCACTGCGCTATAGCTAGGCGAGGCGTGGTCACGTGGGGCGCCCTAGTGCAGGGCTGGGCACGACGTTGGCGATTCTCGATGACGGGCGCTAGCTGCAAGGGTTAGGAATGGCAGCTACGTGCCCTAGGCCTAGGAGCGGCGAGAGTGCTATGCAAGGCGTAGGCTTCACAGCGACACAGCCACAATGGCAAGCACTCGCTCGGGGGGCAGAGGTAGACTTAGCCGGAAGAAACGCTCGAGCTCCTGAAAGAAATAGGGTCTACATGGGTCTTGGTGGGCCTGGGTTAGGGTTTGTTCGGTTGACACAGAACAGAAGACCGGAATTGTTCCTGCCCAAATGGCTTCTCTAATTTATATACGTTTTAATCAACAGGAACTATTTTTGGTGTATTCCTGCACAAACGAACGGGCCCTTAGGGTCTGCCAAGGCCCACCTGAATCCCTTGTGGTTCCGCCCCTGCTTTTATGCTAGATTTAGACCCTGTTTGTTTTAGCTTATAAACTCTCCATATTATATAATCCAGCGGATAAAAAAACACCTAGATTATAGGTTCAGATTATATACTCTAAAGCCCAAATTATGATAATCTTATAATCTCCTTAAGAGTAGCTTATTTAAGATTACTTTTGACAAAAGACCGGTTATGTAAATAGAAATTACAATATATATCATCATTCTTTCTTCAGCTCGAATAAACAAAAAAGGGTACTGTTGTCTTTGTGAATAATCTACATTTATATAATTTAGACTACCAAACAGCTACATGTAAATTATAATTTGTCTAAATTATAATATGGATTATATAATTTAAGCTGATTCAAACAAGCCCTTAAACTATTTATTACGATCACTTACAATTAGTTTTCGCTAACAGAAAGTGAAGGTGGTGGTTGGCGTCAAGATTTTCCAGTTGGGAAGGTGCTTGGTCAATGTTCGATGTGTGCATTCACAAAACGAAAAAGGAAGAACATTGTTCCATAACAACCTTTGAAAATCATATGTTAGCAGCACATGAAGATCCATATAAATTGTTAGGCTATCTCTAGCAGTTTACTCATACTATCTTTTATCTCATCTTTTATTTCAAACTTCACTCTGACGACGAGACAGCCTTAAAGATAGCCTCAGCCCAAACCTTCAATCAAAAGAACATACAGAGAGAATTTCCCATGCCAAAGCAAATGGTTATTTGCTCCTTCGGGGCAAAGGGGTAATCCATCTACAGTTTAGCAGGATGGTTCAACAGAAATTTTTGTTTGCACTTGATCTTATGGACGGATGGAAGTTTCAAGCTCATTACCTGAATGCACAGTCTAGGAGGAATGCTGAAAGTCAATTGACACAAATGAATCACATCCTTGATGTCATGTAGCAAGGTCGCCTGATTTGGGTCTTCCACGAGAAGACTGAACACTGATCATCTTCATATATTGACCATCAGGCAACCATGTTATTCACTACTATCAGTCTATCCTGGTCTACTAATTTTATCCAGGTAATGATTTGCATACAACAATAGCATCATGAAAATACACATCAATATATCGACCGAAATGAACAGACAATAACTGTCTGTATCTCCTGTTCACAAACAACACACACAACTGAAACTTAAATAACTACCGAATTATAAACACTTCTGACTGATAGGAGCCGATGCCGAAAACCCATTCTTCTAGCATCCTACTTGATAGCTACGTATATATGCCAGAACTGGATGGATGGATGGATGGCCATTGTCTTCATATGAAAGAAAACAACTTGAAGTATACAACCAGGTAGAGTGAAAGAGAGAACACCGCACAAATATGCTGCCAGAACAGAAGGGCGGATGCTTCCTTGACGCCATAGCCTCTGAGACTGGCGATCGCTCCAAGCAGGATAGCACTCGGGGTGGAGTACTGCAGGGAGAGCACAAAGCGGTACATATGGTTTTCCTCCACGAGCAGATGCAACCTGTCTGCCAGGGTCACAACACCGATGCCAATGCATGGGAGAACCAAGAGCCTGGCCACAATGATACCGATGATAGTCCTCATGCCCAAGGCGTTGTCTTTTGGGCCTTCCGCGAGCATGCCTCCGAGAATCAACATCACCGACGGAACCACAGCAGCGGCTAGGATCTCCAAACTGTCGGTGAAGAACGAGAGCGGCGCATCAGCCCCGAAAACAAAATCTTTCAGGACAGGAACCATGCCGATGGTAATGGCAAGCAAAGAGGCGATCGTCGGGGGCTGAAGGACGTGCTGGATCGGAGTCTTCTCGGCGACAACCCTAATCCTCCTGACCACTCTTGGCTCTGCCAGACATCGGAGCGACTTAGGACTGCTTGGTCCAGCTGCAGAAGTTCCTTCTTCGGTGAAATCGATGTCAGGGAACGTGTTCTGTGAGGAACCTGAAATGCTCATGAAAACTCTCGCGATGAACGGTGTCTTCGAATGCTCAGTTTCCTTGTCGACCATCCCTGGCCACTCCGCCTCATGAAGCAGGGACCTACTGTAGTTGCTGACCAGCTCGGGTTCCTGCTGTATCTCATTCCCTTCCCCGACGATCTCGTAGAACTGCATCGGTGGCTCCATCATGTGGTAGACCAGAGTGTACACAAGAATGACCGCAACCCACTGCGCGAACGAGACATAGGCGATGCCCATGGTGTCGCACCCAGGGCCGAAGGGGTGGTCGTTGGTGTGGCAGACTGACCCGATGATCGCGATCGGGAGGTTCCCCGTGTTACCGAACCCGGTCATGATCACCGTAAACCGGAACAGGTGCGGCGGCGGGCGGCAGATCAGGGCCACGATGTACCCAAGGGCGCACCCGATGGCAGTGCTGATGAGCACGTTGACGGGGATGAACCACCAGTGCAGGACGTTGTCTATGGTGACCGACTTGCCGAGGTGGACGAAGATGAGGCAGGGGAGGAAGAGCGCGAAGACGAGCTTGCTCAGGAGCTTGAAGGTGGCCCTGGGCACGACCTGGACCCGCGGGTTGGCGAGGAGCAGGCCGATCACCGCCAGGCACAGCAGCTTCATCAGCGGCACCACGGCTGACACCCAGTCGCCGTGGACGGTCACCTGCGGGTCCATTGACCAGACCATTGCCGCTGCTAAAGCTTCTCGCCTTTCTCTGACCTGGGTCCTCGAAACAGTCTCTTCTAATAAACTCTGAAAAATACTCCCACTTCTTTTTGTTTGTATGTACAACTAAATTGTTCTCTTGCACAAAGACAGTGCTCAATCAGATGCAAAAGGATGGTTTTTTCTGCACACCAAATTAATGGAGAAGATTCAGCAACGGAGGAAAAAACTACGAAACGGTATTATACAGGATCAATAGGTGGAACAATTCTAGCTTGGAACCGGTGCGGATCTTGCAAATACTCGGTGCTTGGTACCTGACTCGTGTTCTAAACTTCCTACATCTCTCGAATTTCAGGTCTTGGCAAAGATTCAGGCAACCAATCAGCAAGAAAACCAGAAACCGCGACGGAACCAAAACTTGCAAGATTCACGCAATACTCACATGGACCTTCGATCTGGGAATGGAGAAAGGATGGGGAGGAGGCGCTGTGCTGTCCCTCTCCGCGAGTCGATGCGCCGAGGCAGGAAGGCAGGAGCCACAACGACGAAGAGAGAAGGAAAAAGGGGAGAGTGGCGGCGTGAAAGGATTCCAGATTTGAGAGACTTGGCATCCGGCGTGGCATTGTGATAAACTTGTCGAGATCGAGACGGAGCCGTAGGGCCCAGGCAGAGGTGTGTCTGATGTGATCTGAGGATTTTTTTTTTCCTTCATTTTTTCCTCTCGAGTCTCGAAGGCACGTGAATTCTGGACTGTCATGGGACAACAGCATCCCATGTGCCCTGATCAGGATGGATCGGTGATCCTGCTTTTATTTTATTTTTCAAAAGATAAAGGCCAATATAAAACTGTTTTAAAAATCTGTGTTTACTTTATTATAAAACTAATAAAAAGCAGTTTTATCTGCTTTCACTTGCCGTGAAGATAGATAAATTTAATAAATTTACTCATCTATCACTAGTTACGAAAGATATTAGCCTTTTTTTCCTCTTTCTATCCCTCTACGATATCCTAGTCCGGTGATAGGTAGCGACGGTACACTACATGATGTATCACATAATGCTTTTGGGAGGACGGCGAGACTGATGTTAGCTTGATGGTTCGTACGAGGCACGACGGGACACAGTAGATTATACAGGTTCAGGCGCTCGAGCGCGTAATATCCTACGTCATGAGTTTGCGGATGTGTATTGCTCGGTGATTGGGGATTACAGAGAGTTTTGTATGTAGAAGACGAATATGCTATTGAGGTGTGTCTTATTTTGGTAGGGGCTCCTCCTCGGTATTATTGCCGACCGAAGAGGAGTTACAACGCAAAACCCGTTACATGATCTCCGTCCACCCGCCTCTGCTAGAGTCGTGTCGAGTTCCTGATGATCAGCGAGTCCTTAGGAGATTTGCACGTCCTCTGCATGTGTGAAACGCGTCCCAGGAGTCTTCACGCCTACACAATTGTCGTCCTCGCTCGCTCCGAGTTACACAAAACTGAAGTCCCTGGGGCCACACGCCCGGCCCGTTAGGGGCCTTTTCAGGTGGCCCACAGAGCATAACCAAGCCCTGGTGACCGGGGGATATCTATCCCCCAAAAGCCCCATTGGTTGAAGCCAATTTTTGACGATAATTGTCTCAAGACTCCAAGAATTATTCCTGGTTATGATGATGTATTCTGCCGAATTAGTTGGTCACTTTTCTTGGATATAATTTCTTTCCAATGCCTTGATCAATTGGATGTGCACATAATAGGTGTAGCCCTCGAGCTTTGAGCTGACTTGAGCAACAATCAACTCAAAGGTCTCCAAAAATTCTTCCTCCAAGAAATTTTTCTGCTTGTCTTGCTTTCCTGTTGATAAAATGCCTGATCTCAGTTCGGTCGACTGAAGTCGTTCGGGTGGATGCTTGGTAAGTTCATCCTACAAGGTGAAAGGGAAATGTGCCCTTGGGCCATTTTTAAGTATTTTGGTAATTTAGTGTCCAACACAAGTGCCTAAGTGTTAAATGGTGGACAAAGTACAAATCAAGTATAAAGGTATGTTTCTAAGACTTAGTATATTGTTTTGGAGACTAATGTATTATGTCTAAGTGCTGGAAACAGGAAAAATCAAGTTGGAATTAAAGATGGCTTTGTTCAGCCGAAGTCAGCTCAGTCTGGGTGCACCGGACAGTGTCCGGTGCGCCAGGCTGACTCAGGCGAACTTGCTGCTCTCGAGAAATCGTCGGCGACGTACGGCTATAATTCACCGGACTGTCCGGTGTGCACCAGACTGTCCGGTGAGCCAACGGTCGGCTGGGCCAACGGTCGGCCGCGTAATCCGTGCGCGACGCGTGGCCGAGCCAACGGCTAGAAGGGAGCACCGGACTGTCCGGTGTGCACCGGACAGTGTCCGGTGCGCCAACGGCTCTAAAAGAGCCAACGATCGGCTTCGCCAAATAAGGAAGGAGATCCGCACCGGACAGTGTCCGGTGGTGCACCGTACTGTCCGGTGCGCCAGGCGACAGAAGGCAAGAATTGTCTTCCTGGAATGCACTCAACGGCTCCTAGCTGCCTTGGGGCTATAAAAGGGACCCCTAGGCGCATGGAGGAGTACACCAAGCATTCCTAAGCACCAAGACTTCAATGCCGCGCATTCGATTCTTTGTGATAGCAACTAGAGCTCCATTTGAGTAGAGAACTCTTTGAGTTGTGTTGAGAGCTCGTGTTGTGACTTGTGTGCATATTGTCGCTCTGATTTTGTGTCTTGTGTGCATTGCTCATCCCTCCCTTACTCCGTGCTTATTTGTGAACATCAAAGTGTAAGGGCGAGAGGCTCCAAGTTGTGGAGATTCCTCGCAAGCGGGATAAAGTAAACAAAGCAAAACACCGTGGTATTCAAATGGGTCTTTGGACCGCTTGAGAGGGGTTGATTGCAACCCTCGTCCATTGGGACGCCACAACGTGGAGTAGGCAAGTGTTGGACTTGGCCGAACCACGGGATAAACCACTGTGTCTATCTGTGATTGATCTTCTTGTGGTTATCGTGTCTTGCAAGAACTCTTCTCTAGCCACTTGGCTTTATTGTGCTAACTCCTAACAAAATTTTGTGGCCTTAAGTTTCAAGTTTCACAGGATCACCTATTCACCCCCCCTCTAGGTGCTCTCAATTGGTATCAGAGCCGTTCTCTTCAAGAAAGGGACTAACCGCCCAAAGAGATGGATCCTAGGGGCAAGGGGATGGTGGTCAATGATAAGGAGAAGGAGTCCTTCGTCAATTATCCAAAGGATGACAAGCCTACTGACTTAGGCTCGGCCCACAAAAGAAAAGACGGGAGGAAGAAGAAAACAAGGCGCATCAAGGAGATAGTCTACTACGACAGCGACGAATCTTCCTCTTCCCAAAAGGATGACGACATCGACTACGAGAAAAAGAAAACGGTCAATTCAAACTTTTCTTTTGATTATTCTCGTATTCCGCAAAATACAAATGCTCATTTACTCTCCATTCCACTTGGTAAACCTCCTCACTTTGATGGAGAGGACTACGGATTTTGGAGTCACAAAATGCGTAGTCACTTGTTCTCTCTCCATCCAAGCATATGGGAGATAGTAGAGTGGAATGCAATTTGATAGTAGTGATAGTCCCATGTTTATCAATGAGCAAATTCACAAAAATGCACAAGCTACTACTGTTCTTCTAGCATCGTTGTGCAGGGATGAATACCATAAGGTGAGCGGCTTGGATAACGCCAAGCAGATTTGGGACACCCTCAAGATCTCACATGAGGGGAATGATGTCACCATGCTCACCAAGATGGAGTTGGTGGAGGGCAAACTTGGGAGATTCGCAATGATCAGGGGCGAGGAGCCAACCCAAACGTACAACCGACTCAAGACCCTCATCAACAAAATAAGAAGCTATGGAAGCACGCGATGGACGGACCACGACGTCGTCCGCCTAATGCTAAGGTCCTTTATTGTTCTTGATCCACATCTTGTGAACAATATTCGTGAGAATCCTAGGTACACCAAGATGACGCCCGAGGAGATCCTTGGAAAGTTTGTAAGCGGGCGGATGATGATCAAGGAGGCAAGAAACGTTGACGATGCGTTGAATGGCCCAATCCAAGAGCCTCAAACCATTGCTCTCAAAGCAACGAGAAGCAAGGAGGCGCTACCTAGCAAGGTGGCACAAATTGAGGCGGCCGGGCTTAATGATGAAGAAATGGCCCTCATCATCAAGTGATTCAAGACGGCACTAAGGGGTCGCAAGGAGCATCCAAACAAGACCAAGACGAAGGGGAAGCGCTCATGCTTCAAATGTGGTAAGATTGGTCATTTTATCGCTAACTGTCCCAATAATGATAGTGACCAGGAACAAGGGAACAAGAGGGAAAAGAAGAAGGCTTACAAGAAAGCTAAGGGCGAGGCACACCTTGGAAAGGAGTGGGACTCGGATTGTTCGTCGTCCGACTCCGACAACGAAGGACTCGCCGCCACCGCCTTCAACAAGTCGGCCCTCTTCCCCAATGAGCACCACACCTGCCTCATGGCAAGGGAAATGAAGGTAAGCACTCGTGATACTAGTACTTACGCTTCCTCAAGTGATGAA
Source organism: Zea mays (assembly GCF_902167145.1). Taxonomy (NCBI): domain Eukaryota; kingdom Viridiplantae; phylum Streptophyta; class Magnoliopsida; order Poales; family Poaceae; genus Zea; species Zea mays. Next base: position 140,393,927 of record NC_050099.1, read on the forward strand.
GAATATAGCGATGATGAAATAGACTATTCATGTTTATTCAAGGGACTAGATAGAACTAAGGTTGATAAAATTAATGAATTAATTGATGCTTTGAATGATAAGAATAGGTTATTAGAGAAGCAAGAGGATCTTTTGTATGAAGAACATGATAAGTTTGTAGAAGCACAAAAATCCCTTGCTTTAGAAATAAAGAGGAATGAAATGCTTTCTTGTGAATTGTCTACTTGCCATGACTCTATTTCTAGTTTAAAGAGCATAAATGATGATTTGAATGCTAAGTTAGAAATAGCTAGTAAAACAAACTCTCGTGAAGAACAAGTTGTAGTTTGCAATAGGTGTAAAAATTTTAATGTTGATGCTTGTAGTGAACACCTAGTTTCAATTTCTAAATTGAATGATGAAGTGGCTAGTCTTAATGCCCAACTTAAGACTAGCAAGAGTGATTTTGATAAACTAAAATTTGCTAGGGATGCCTACACGGTTGGTAGACACCCTTCAATTAAGGATGGGCTTGGCTTCAAGAGGGAAGCCAAGAACTTGACAAGTCATAAGGCTCCCATCTCCATCAAGGAGAAAGGGAAGGCCCCTATGGCAAATAGTGTGCAAAAGAACCATGCTTTCTTATACCATGATAGGAGATATTCTAGGAATGTTCATCATGATAGAAGTTGCAATGATGTTGTTTCACATGCTTATGATTCAAATGCAATGTTTGCTTCAAGTTCTTCTATGATGTATGATAGAAGTTTGGCTAGGAAAAATATCATTCATCATGTGCCTAGGAAAACAAGTAATGAACCTTCTACAATTTATCATGCCTTAAATGCTTCATTTGCTATTTGTAGAAAGGATAGGAAGATAGTTGCTAGGAAATTAGGGGCAAAATGCAAGGGAGATAAAACTTGCATTTGGGTCCCTAAGGCTATTTGTACTAACCTTGCAGGACCCAACAAGAGTTGGGTACCTAAGACCCAAGCCTAAATTTGCCTTGCAGGTTTATGCATTCGGGGGCTCAAGCTGGATTATCGACAGCGGATGCACAAACCACATGACGGGGGAAAAGAGGATGTTCTCTTCCTACGTCAAGAACAAGGATCCCCAAGATTCAATCATCTTTGGTGATGGGAACCAAGGCAAGGTGAAAGGGTTAGGAAAAATTGCTATTTCATCCGAGCACTCTATTTCTAATGTGTTCTTAGTTGAGTCGCTTGGATATAACTTGTTGTCTATGAGTAAACTTTGTAATATGGGATATAACTGTTTATTCACAAATGTAGATGTGTCTGTCTTTAGAAGAAGTGATGGTTCATTAGCTTTTAAGGGTGTATTAGACGGCAAACTTTATTTAGTTGATTTTGCAAAAGAGGAGGTCGGTCTAGACGCATGCTTAATTGCTAGGACTACCATGGGTTGGCTGTGGCATCGCCGCTTAGCGCATGTGGGGATGAAGAACCTTCACAAGCTTCTAAAGGGAGAACACGTAATAGGTCTAACAAATGTTACTTTCGAAAAAGATAGACCTTGTGCAGCTTGTCAAGCAGGTAAACAGGTGGGAAGCTCTCATCATGCCAAAAATGTGATGACAACATCAAGACCCCTGGAGTTACTTCATATGGACCTTTTCGGACCCGTCGCCTATCTAAGCATAGGAGGAAGTAAGTATGGTCTTGTTATAGTTGATGATTTTTCCCGCTTCACTTGGGTATTCTTTTTGCAGGATAAATCTGAAACCCAAGGGACCCTCAAGCGCTTCCTAAGGAGAGCTCAAAACGAGTTTGAGCTCAAGGTGAAGAAGATAAGGAGCGACAACGGGTCCGAGTTCAAGAACCTTCAAGTGGAGGAGTACCTTGAGGAGGAAGGAATCAAGCACGAGTTCTCCGCTCCCTACACACCACAACAAAATGGTGTGGTAGAAAGGAAGAACAGGATGCTTATAGACATGGCAAGGACGATGCTTGGAGAGTTTCAAGACCCCCGAGCGCTTTTGGTCGGAAGCCGTGAACACGGCTTGCCACGCCATCAACCGGGTCTACCTTCATCGCCTCCTCAAGAAGACTTCATATGAGCTTCTAACCGGTAACAAACCCAATGTGTCTTACTTTCGTGTATTTGGGAGCAAATGTTATATTCTAGTGAAGAAAGGTAGAAATTCTAAGTTTGCTCCCAAAGCTGTAGAAGGGTTTTTGTTAGGTTATGACTCAAATACAAAGGCGTATAGGGTCTTCAACAAATCATCGGGTTTGGTTGAAGTCTCTAGCGACGTTGTATTTGATGAGACTAATGGCTCTCCAAGAGAGCAAGTTTGTGATCTTGATGATGTAGATGAAGAAGACGTTCCAACGGCCGCAATACGAACCATGGCGATTGGAGATGTGCGGCCACAGGAACAAAATGAGCGAGATCAACCTTCTTCCTCAACAATGGTGCATCCCCCAACTCTAGACGATGAACAGGTTCATCAAGAGGAGGCGTGTGATCAAGGGGGAGCACAAGATGATCAAGTAATGGAGGAAGAAGCGCAACCGGCACCTCCAACCCAAGTTCGAGCGACGACTCAAAGGAATCATCCCGTCGACCAAATATTGGGTGACATTAGCAAGGGAGTAACTACTCGTTCTAGATTAGTTAATTTTTGTGAGCATTACTCTTTTGTCTCTTCTATTGAGCCTTTCAGGGTAGAAGAGGCCTTGCTAGATCCGGACTGTGTGTTGGCCATGCAGGAGGAGCTCAACAACTTCAAAAGAAATGAAGTTTGGACACTGGTGCCTCGTCCCAAGCAAAATGTTGTGGGAACCAAGTGGGTGTTCCGCAACAAACAAGACGAGCACGGGGTGGTGATAAGGAACAAGGCTAGACTTGTGGCAAAAGGTTATGCCCAAGTCACAGGTTTGGACTTTGAGGAGACTTTTGCTCCTGTGGCTACGCTAGAGTCAATTCGCATATTGTTAGCCTATGCTACTCACCATTCTTTCAGGTTGTTCCAAATGGATGTGAAGAGCGCTTTCCTCAACGGGCCAATCAAGGAGGAGGTGTACATGGAGCAACCCCCTGGCTTTGAGGATGAACGGTACCCCGACCACGTGTGTAAGCTCTCTAAGGCGCTCTATGGACTTAAGCAAGCCCCAAGAGCATGGTATGAATGCCTTAGAGACTTTTTAATTGCTAATGCTTTCAAGGTTGGGAAAGCCGATCCAACTCTTTTTACTAAGACTTGTGATGGTGATCTTTTTGTGTGCCAAATTTATGTCGATGACATAATATTTGGTTCTACTAACCAAAAGTCTTGTGAAGAGTTTAGCAGGGTGATGACTCAAAAGTTCGAGATGTCGATGATGGGCGAGTTAAGCTACTTCCTTGGGTTCCAAGTGAAGCAACTCAAGGAAGGGACCTTCATCTCCCAAACGAAGTACACGCAAGATTTGATCAAGAGGTTTGGGATGAAGGACGCCAAGCCCGCAAAGACTCCAATGGGAACCGACGGACACACCGACCTCAACAAAGGAGTTAAGTCTGTTGATCAAAAAGCATACCGGTCTATGATAGGGTCTTTACTTTATTTATGTGCTAGTAGATCGGATATTATGCTTAGTGTATGCATGTGTGCTAGATTTCAATCTGATCCAAGGGAGTGTCACTTAGTGGCCGTGAAGCGAATTCTTAGATATTTAGTCGCTACGCCTTGCTTCGGGATCTGGTATCCAAAGGGGTCTACCTTTGACTTAATTGGATATTTAGATTCCGATTATGCTGGATGTAAGGTCGATAGGAAGAGCACATCAGGGACGTGCCAATTCTTAGGAAGGTCCGTGGTGTCGTGGAGTTCTAAGAAACAAACTTCCGTTGCCCTATCCACCGCTGAGGCCGAGTATGTTGCCGCAGGACAGTGTTGCGCGCAACTACTTTGGATGAGGCAAACCCTCAGGGACTTTGGCTACAATCTGAGCAAAGTCCCACTCCTATGTGATAATGAAAGTGTTATCCGCATGGCGGATAATCCTGTTGAACACAGTCGCACAAAGCACATTGACATCCGGCATCACTTTTTGAGAGACCACCAGCAAAAGGGAGATATCAAAGTGTTTTATGTTAGCACCGAGAACCAGCTAGCCGATATCTTTACCAAACCTCTAGATGAGTCGACCTTTTGCAAGCTGCGTAGTGAGCTAAATGTCTTAGATTCGCGGAACTTGGATTGATTTATAGCATACATGTGTTTTATGCTTTGATCATGTTCCTTATGCCTTTAGTTGTTTATTTATGGTGCTCAAGTTGTACAAGCACTCCTCGGACTTCACAAGTCCATTTGCAAGTGATGCACATATTTAGGGGGAGATGTGCTACAACTTGGCCCTTTGAGACTAATTGTGTGCTTGAGTTTGCTTAATTTAGTCTCAAAGGAGGTTTGAAAGGGAAAAGGTGGACTTGGACCATGCAAGACTTCCACTGCACTCCGATGAGAGAGTAACTCACTCCAAGTTCATCTTTGTACTCTTATTGCCTTTTTACTCTTAGTTGAAGATTTTGGTGAGGCAATGGGGTTAAGGGGCCAAAATTGATCCCGTTTTGGTGCTTTATGCCAAAGGGGGAGAAAATAAGGCCAAAGCAAGGAAATGGATCAGCTACCACTTGAGAATTTTGAAAAAGTAGAGATAGAGTTTTTGTTTGTCAAAATACTCTTGTTTGTCTCTTATTATCAAAAAGTTGGTCTCTTGTGGGAAGAAGGCTTGATTATGAGAAAAAGGGGGAGTTTTTGAACTCTTTGATTAATTTCTCTTGAAATATCTCTCTTTATGTTTCAACAAGCGTGTTTGACTTAGAGATAGGAAATTGAGTTTGATTTGCAAAAACAAACTAAGTGGTGGCAAAGAATGATCCATATATGCCAAATTTGAATCAAAACAATTTTGAGTTCTCATTTGAATTGATTTTGCACTTGTTCTACTTGCTTTGTGTTGTGTTGGCATAAATCACCAAAAAGGGGGAGATTGAAAGGGAAATGTGCCCTTGGGCCATTTCTAAGTATTTTGGTGATTTAGTGTCCAACACAAGTGCCTAAGTGTTAAATGGTGGACAAAGTACAAATCAAGTATAAAGGTATGTTTCTAAGACTTAGTATATTGTTTTGGAGACTAATGTATTATGTCTAAGTGCTGGAAACAGGAAAAATCAAGTTGGAATTAAAGATGGCTTTGTTCAGCCAAAGTCAGCTCAGTCTGGGTGCACCGAACAGTGTCCGGTGGTGCACTGGACAGTGTCCAGTGCGCCAGGCTCACTCAGGCGAACTTGCTGCTCTCGGGAAATCGTCGGCGACGTACGGCTATAATTCACCGGACTGTCCGGTGTGCACCAGACTGTCCGCTGAGCCAACGGTCGGCCGCGTAATCCGTGCGCGACGCGTGGCCGAGCCAACGGCTAGAAGGGGGCACCGGACTGTCCGGTGTGCACCGGACAGTGTCCGGTGCGCCAACGGCTCCAAAAGCGCCAACGGTCGGCTTCGCCAAATAAGGAAGGATATCCGCACCGGACAGTGTCCGGTGGTGCACCGTACTGTCCGATGCGCCAGGCGACAGAAGGCAAGAATTGCCTTCCTGGAATGCACTCAACGGCTCCTAGCTGCCTTGGGGCTATAAAAGGGACCCCTAGGCGCATGGAGGAGTACACCAAGCATTTCTAAGCACCAAGACTTCAATTCTGCGCATTCGATTCTTTGTGATAGCAACTAGAGCTCCATTTGAGTAGAGAACTCTTTGAGTTGTGTTGAGAGCTCGTGTTGTGACTTGTGTGCGTATTGTCGCTATGATTTTGTGTCTTGTGTGTGTTGCTCATCCCTCCCTTACTCCATGCTTCTTTGTGAACATCAAAGTGTAAGGGCGAGAGGCTCCAAGTTGTGGAGATTCCTCGCAAGCGGGATAAAGTAAACAAAGCAAAACACCGTGGTATTCAAGTGGGTCTTTGGACCGCTTGAGAGGGGTTGATTGCAACCCTCGTCCGTTGGGACGCCACAACGTGGAGTAGGCAAGTGTTGGACTTTGCCGAACCACGGGATAAACCACTGTGTCTATCTGTGATTGATCTTCTTGTGGTTATCGTGTCTTGCAAGAACTCTTCTCTAGCCACTTGGCTTTATTGTGCTAACTCCTAACAAAATTTTGTGGCCTTAAGTTTCAAGTTTCACAGGATCACCTATTCACCCCCCTCTAGGTGCTCTCACAAGGATCCATCCGACTGAAAACCGGCCAACTAAAAATATGTCCGAATGAAGCCTGATGAGTTCACCCTGAGTCCCTGACTGAGGACAAATTGGAACAAAAATCCCTTACTTTTATCTTGTCAAAAAAAATTCAAAAAATCTAGCGTGGAGCACCCAATGGATGCGTCCAATGGGTGTGCTTGCTGTCTTTTCTAGAAAACAGTGCCCTGAGTTAACATGGCGTCATGATACGTGTAACTGACCTCTGATGTCGCGTTCGTCAGAAATATGTCGTTTCTTGGAATCAAAGTGACTCCTTGATTGCTTCTGACTGTACACCATACATATGGGAGACGAATGGGTGCCAGTTTGCCTTAATAAATATAGAGGGATCATCGGTGTTGCCTTCACCACTCGCTCTGTTCTCATTTCTTGAAAACTGAAAGGGAAATAGGGTCAAACATTTTTCCAAAATGATTTTGGTGGTTGAATTGCCCAATACAAATAATTGGACTAACTAGTTTGCTCTAGTTTATAAGTTCTACATGTGACAAAGGTTCAACACAAACCAATAAAAAGGTCCAAGCTAGGGTTCAAAAAGAAAGGAGCAAAAGAAACCGAAGCCTGTCCTGGTCTGGCGCACCAGACTGTCCGGTGTGCCACCGGACAGTGTTTGGTGCACCAGGGTGGATCAATTCGAACTCGCCACCTTCGGGTTTCTGGAAAAGCCACTCCGCTATAATTCACCGGACTGTCCGGTGTAGCACCAGACTGTCCGATGTGCCAGCAGAGCAACGGCTACAGCGCAACGGTCGACTCCAACGGAAACCTGTAAAAGCGCTACAGTGCGCAGACAGTTCGCGCAGAGTTAGAGCATGCACCAGAAGGCGCACCGGACAGTGAACAGTACATGTCTGGTGCGGCACCGGACTGTCCGGTGGCCCATGCTGTCAGAGCTCCAACGGTCGAACCCTAACATTTGGGTGACGTGGCTGGCGCACCGGACTGTCCGGTGCGCCCATCGACAGTGGCCCAACCCCAACGGTTGGTTTGGTGGTTGGGGCTATAAATACCCCCAACCAACACCACTTCAATGCATCCAAGTTTTCAGCCATTGCATTCAATACAAGAGCTCTAGACTTCACTCCAAGACACAAACAAGAGATCAAATCGTCTCCCAAGTCCAAAATCACTCCAAATACTTAGTGGCTAGTGAGAGAGAGATTTTTGTGTTCATTTGAGTTCTTGTCGCTTGGATCGCTTTTCTACTTCCCCATTCTTGTTCTCAACACCTTTGTAATCAAAGCAAGAGACACCAAGTTGTGGTGGTCCTTGTGGGGTCTAAGTAACCCATTTGATTGAGGAGAAAAGCTCACTCGGTCTAGGTGACCATTTGAGAGAGGGAAAGGGTTGAAAGAGACCCGGTCTTTGTGACCACCTCAACGGGGAGTAGGTTTGCAAGAACCGAACCTCGGTAAGACAAATCACCATGTCATCTGCTTTATTTGCTTGTGATTTGTTTTCGCCCTCTCTTTCGGACTCGACTTTATTTCTAACGCTAACCCCGGCTTGTAGTTGTGCTTAAAGTTTATAAATTTCAGATTTGCCTATTCACCCCCCTTTAGGCGACTTTCAATTGGTATCGGAGCCCGGTACTTCATTAGAGTCTAACCACTCGAAGTGATGTCGGGAGCATCTGCCAAGAGGGAGATTGGGACTGGCGGCGACAAGTCCGCAAGCTCGGGGAGAACCCACTCAAGGGAGTCCGACCACAAGCACAAGGAGGAATCCTCTTCCTCCATCAAGACACAACGGAGAGGTGACAAGAAGAAGATGAAGAAAGTGGTCTACTACGAGACCGATTCTTTGTCACCTTCCACCTCTAGCTCCGAATCAGCATCCGCCACTTCTAAGCGCCATGAGCGCAAGAAGTATAGTAAGATGCCCCTCCGCTATCCTCGCATTTCCAAACGCACTCCATTACTTTCTGTCCCATTAGGCAAACCACCGATTTTTGACGGTGAAGATTATTCTATGTGGACTGATAAAATGAGGCATCACCTAACCTCACTCCACAAAAGCATATGGGATATTGTTGAGTATGGAGCGTAGGTACCAAAGGAAGGGGACAAGGACTATGATTCGGAGGAGGTCGACTAAATCCGACACTTCAACTCCCAAGCCACTACTATACTCCTCGCCTCTCTAAGTCGAGAGGAGTATAATAAGGTGCAAGGGTTGAAGAGTGCCAAAGAGATTTGGGACGTGCTCAAGACCACGCACGAAGGAGATGAGGTGACCAAGATCACCAAGCGGGAAACGATCGAGGGGGAGCTCGGTCGATTCATGCTCAACCAAGGAGAGGAGCCACAAGCCATGTACAACCGGCTCAAGACCTTGGTGAATCAAGTGCGCAACCTCGGGAGCACAAAATGGGATGACCATGAAATGGTCAAGGTTATTCTAAGATCACTCGTTTTTCTTAATCCTACACAAGTTCAATTAATTCATGGTGATCCTAGATATAAGCTAATGTCTCCCGAGGAGGTTATAGGAAAGTTTGTGAGCTTTGAATTGATGATCAAAGGCTCCAAACAAATCATCGAGCGAGGTGCCACCTTCACACCCGAGGTGCAACCCGTCGTACTCAAAGCGATGGAAGAAAAGAAAGAAGAGTCTACATCAAGTAGGCTCCCCATCGACGCCTCCAAGCTCGACAATGAGGAGATGGCGCTTATCATCAAGAGTTTCCGCCAAATCCTCAAGCAAAGGAGGGGGAAGGATTACAAGCCCCGTTCCAAGAAAGTTTGCTACAAATGTGGTAAGCCTAGTCATTTTATTGCTAAATGTCCATTATCTAGTGATAGTGACAGGGGCGACGACAAGAAGGGAAAGAGGAGGGAAAAGAAGAGATACTACAAGAAGAAGGGCGGCGATGCCCATGTATGCTGGGAGTGGGACTCCGATGAGAGCTCCACCGACTCCTCCTCCGACAAGGATGCCACCAACATCGCCGTCAACAAGGGTCTACTCTTCCCCAACGTCGACCACATGTGCCTCATGGCAAAGGACGACAAAAAGAAGAAGGTAAAATCTAGAGCTTCCACTAAATATGAATCATCTAGTGATGAGGCTAGCTCTAGTGATGATGATGATGACTTGCTCACTCTTTTTGCCAACCTAAACATGCAACAGAAGGAAAAATTGAATGAATTAATTAGTGCTATTCATGAGAAGGATGAACTCTTGGATAGCCAAGAGGACTTCCTTATTAAGGAAAACAAGAAGCATGTTAAGGTTAAAAATGCGTATGCTCAGGAGATAGAAAAATGTGAGAAATTGACTAGTGAGCTTAGCATTTGCCATGATACTATCTCCAACCTTAGAAATGAGAATGCTAAATTAACTGCTAAGGTTGAGAAGTTAAATGTTTGTGATGATTCTCTTGTCAACCTCAAAAATGATAATGCTAGTTTGATTTCTAAAATTGACAAGTTGAATGAATCACTTTCTAGCCTTAAGGTTGAGAATGATAATTTAATTGCTAAGGCTAAGGATTTAAATGTTTGCAATGATTCTATTTCCAATCTTAGAAATGAGAATGCCATGTTACATGCTAAGATTGATGAATTAAATGCTTGCAAACCCTCTACATCTATTGTTAGCCATGTTTCCATTTGTACTAGATGTAGAGACATTAATGTTGATGCTATCCATGATCACCTAGCTTTAATTAAACAACAGAATGATCACATAGCTCAACTTAGTGCTAAAATTAATGAGCGTGACTTAGAAAATGAAAATTTTAAATTTGCTACAAGTATGCTCTATAGTGGGAGATGCCCTGGCATTAAGGATGGCATTGGCTTCCAACAGGGAGACAATGTCAAGCTTAATGCCCCTAATAAATTGTCTAACTTTGTTAAGGGCAAAGCTCTCATGGTTCAGGATAACGAGGGCTATATTTTATATCCTGCTGGTTATCCCGAATATAAGATTAGTAGAATTCATTCTAGGAAGTCTCACTCTGGCTCTCATCATGCTTTTATGTATAAGAGTGAGACATCTAGTTCTAGGCAATTCACTCATGTTAAATTGCCTAAAAAAACTCCTACTGCATCAAATGAGCCTATTGTTTCATTTAAGACTTTTTATGCTTCATATGTTTTAACTAACAAATCAGGCAAAGTAGTTTCCAAATATGTTGGGGCCAAACACAAGGGCTCAAAGACTTGTGTTTGGGTACCCAAGGTGCTTGTTTCTAATGTAAAAGGACCCAAGACCGTTTGGGTACCTAAGAACAAGGCCTAAATTGTTTTGTAGGTTTATGCATCCAGGGGCTCAAGTTGGATAATTGATAGCGGGTGCACAAACCACATGACTGGGGAGAAAAGGATGTTCTCCTCCTACGAGAAAAACAATGATCCCCAAAGAGCTATCACATTCGGGGATGGAAATCAAGGTTTGGTCAAAGGACTTGGTAAAATTGCTATATCACCTGACCATTCTATTTCCAATGTTTTTCTTGTAGATTCCTTAGATTATAACTTGCTTTTAGTTTCTCAATTATGCAAAATGGGCTACAATTGTCTTTTTACGGATATAGGCGTTACTATCTTTAGAAGAAGTGATGATTCAGTAGCATTTAAGGGAGTATTAGAGGGTCAGCTATACTTAGTTGATTTTAATAGAGCTGAACTCGATACTTGCTTAATTGCTAAGACTAATATGGGTTGGCTCTGGCATCGCCGACTAGCCCATGTTGGGATGAAGAATCTTCACAAGCTTCTAAAGGGAGAACACATTTTAGGACTAACAAATGTTCATTTTGAGAAATACAGGGTTTGTAGCGCATGTCAAGCAGGGAAGCAAGTTGGTGTTCATCATCCACACAAGAACATCATGACGACCGATAGGCCACTTGAGCTACTCCACATGGATCTATTCGGCCCGATAACTTACATAAGCATCGGCGGGAGTAAGTGCTGTCTAGTTATTGTGGATGATTATTCTCGCTTCACTTGGGTGTTCTTTTGCAGGATAAATCTCAAACCCAAGAGACTTTAAAGGGATTCTTAAGACGGGCTCAAAATGAGTTCGGCTTAAGGATTAAAAAGATTAGAAGCGACAATGGAACGGAGTTCAAGAACTCTCAAATTGAAGGCTTTCTTGAGGAGGAGGGCATCAAGCATGAGTTCTCTTCTCCCTACACACCACAACAAAATGGTGTAGTGGAGAGGAAGAATAGAACTCTACTTGACATGGCGAGGACCATGCTTGATGAGTACAAGACTTCGGACCGGTTTTGGGTGGAAGCAATCAACACCGCTTTCTACACCATCAACCATCTCTACCTTCACCGAATCCTCAAGAAGACATCCTATGAGAGTCTTTGGTAGCAAATGTTTTATTCTTGTTAAAAGAGATAGAAAATCTAAATTTGCTCCTAAGGCTGTAGAAGGCTTTTTACTTGGTTATGACTCAAACACAAGGGCATATAGAGTCTTTAACAAGTCCACTGGACTAGTTGAAGTCTCTTGTGACATTGTGTTTGATGAGATTAATGGCTCTCAAGTAGAGCAAGTTGATCTTGATGAGCTAGATGATGAAGAGGCTCCATGCGTCACGCTAAGGAACATGTCCATTGGGGATGTGTGTCCTAAGGAATCCAAAGAGCTCACACAAGATCAACTGTCATCTTCCATTCAAGCATCTCCACCAACTCAAGAAGAGGATCAAGCTCAAGATGATGAAAATGAAGATCAAGAAGAGCCACCTCAAGAGGAGGACAATGATTAAGGGGGAGATGCCAATGATCAAGACAAGAAAGATGATCAGGGTCCAAGACCGCCTCACCCAAGAGTCCACCAAGCGATACAACGAGATCACCCCATGAACTCCATCCTCGACGATATTAATAAGGGGGTAACCACTCGATCTCGTGTCGCTCATTTTTGTGAACATTACTCCTTTGTGTCTTCTATTGAGCCATATAGGGTGGAAGACGCATTAAGAGATTCAGATTGGGTGTTGGCAATGTAAGAGGAACTCAACAACTTCACGAGAAATGAGGTATGGCATCTTGTTCCACGTCCTAACCAAATTGTTGTAGGAACCAAGTGGGTTTTACGCAACAAGCAAGATGAGCATGGTGTGGTGACAAGGAACAAAGCCCGACTTGTGGCCAAGGGATATTCACAAGTCGAAGGTTTGGATTTCGGTGAAACCTATGCACCCGTAGCTAGGCTTGAGTCAAAATCGTATATTACTTGCCTATGCTACTTACCATAGCTTCAAGCTTTATCAAATGGACGTGAAAAGTGCCTTCCTCAATGGACCAATCAAGAAAGAGGTCTATGTTGAGCAACCTCTCGGCTTTGAAGATAGTGAGTACCCTAAGCAAGCCCCAAGAGCATGGTATGAATGCCTAAGAGATTTTCTTATCACTAATGGCTTCAAAGTCGGCAAAGTCAATCCTACTCTCTTTACTAAAACTAGTGCAAATGATTTGTTTATATGCCAAATTTATGTTGATGATATCATATTTGGGTCTACTAACAAATCTACTTGTGAAGAGTTTAGTAGGATTATGATTCAAAAATTCGAGATGTCTATGATGGGGGAGTTGAAGTATTTCTTAGGATTTCAAGTGAAGCAACTCCAACAGGGCACCTTCTTCAGCCAAACGAAGTACATTCAAGACATACTCACTAAGTTTGGAATGAAGGATGCCAAGCCCATCAAGACACCCATGGGAACCAATGGGCATCTCGACCTCGACACGGGAGGTAAATCCGTAGATCAAAAGGTATAACGATCGATGATAGGATCTTTACTCTATTTATGTGCATCTTGACTGGATATTATGCTTTCCGTATGCATGTGTGCAAGATTTCAAGCCGATCATAAGGAAGTCCACCTTAGGGTCGTGAAAAAATCTTGAGATATTTAGTTCATACACCTAAGTTTGGTCTTTGGTACCCCAAGGGATCCACCTTTGATTTAATAGGTTATTTAGATGCTGATTGGGAAGGGTGTAAGATTGATAGAAAGAGCACATCAGGGACTTGTTAGTTCTTGGGAAGATCACTGGTGTCTTGGGCTTCAAAGAAACAAAATTCAGTAGCTCTTTCTACCGTCGAAGCCGAGTACATTGTCGTAGGCCATTGTTGCGCGCAATTGCTTTGGATGAGGCAAACCCTTAGGGACTATGGCTACAAATTAACCAAAGTCCCTCTCCTATGTGATAATGAGAGTGCAATATGCATGGCGGATAATCCCGTTGAACACAGCCGCACTAAGCACATAGCCATTCGGTATCACTTTTTGAGGGATCACCAACAAAGGGGGGATATCGAGATTGCTTATGTTAGCACCAAAGAACAATTAGCCGATATCTTTACCAAACCACTAGATGAGAAAACCTTTACCAAACTTAGGAATGAGCTAAACATTCTTGATTCTCGGAATTTTTATTGATACTTTGCACACATAGCTCATTTATGTACCTTTAATCACATCTCTTTCATGTGCTATGACTAATGTGTTTTCAAGTGCATTCTTATGCTAAGTCATAGATTGAAAGGGAAACGGAGTCTTCGGCGAAGACAAGGCTTCCACTCCACTCTACCAGTATCATTTACCCTTCGACGTCACTCCGCACCGCTCTCCAATTTGGTATAATCTTCACTCATATTCATTTTGCACCATTTGGGAGAAAGTAAAAAGGGCTCTAAAGACTCCGTTCTTGGCAATTAATGCCAAAGGGGGAGAGAGTATTAGCCCAAGGCAAAAGGACTGCACCACCACGCCAATTTCAAAAATTTTCTAGATAAAGTTTTTAATGTTTTCAATTGATATCTTTCAATTACTATTCCTCTAAGAAATTCTATCTCAATTGATATCTATATTTCAAAGGAGGAGTTTTTCAAAAATTAGTATCTAAAATATTTGATCTTCTTTCAAATGGTAAAAACCCTCTTGAACACTAAGAGGAGAATTTCATTAAGGGAGAGTTTTGTTTAGTCAAAGGAAAAGCATTTGAAACAGGGGGAGGAAATCTCAAATCTTGAAAATGCTTCTCGAAATCTTATTCATATACCTTTGACTATTTGCAAAAAGACTTTGAAAATAATTTCCAAAAGAATTTGCAAAAACAAAACAAGTGGTGCAAGCGTGGTCCAAAATGTTAAAAGAAAGAAAGCAATCCATGCATATCTTATGAAAATGTAAATTGGTTTAATTCCAAGCAACCTTTGCACTTGCCTTATGCAAATTAGTTCAATTCTGCACTTATATATTTGCTTTGGTTTGTGTTGGCATCAATCACCAAAAAGGGGGAGATTGAAAGGGAAATAGGGTCAAACCTTTTCCCCAAATGATTTTGGTGGTTGAATTACCCAACACAAATAATTGGACTAACTAGTTTGCTCTAGTTTATAATTTCTACAGGTGACAAAGGTTCAACACAAACCAATAAAAAGGTCCAAGCTAGGGTTCAAAAAGAAAGGAGCAAAAGAAACCGAAGGCTGCCCTGGTTGCCACCGGACAGTGTCCGGTGCACCAGGGTGGATCAACTCGAACTCGCCACCTTCGGGTTTCTGGAAAAGCCACTCCATTATATTTCACCGGACTGTCCGGTGTAGCACCGGACTGTCCGGTGTGCCAGCAGAGCAACGACTACAGCGCAACGGTCGACTCCAACAGAAACCTGTAAAAGCGCTACAGTGCGCGGACAGTTCACGCAGAGTCAGAGCAGGCGCCAGAAGGCGCACCGGACAGTGAACAGTACATGTCCGGTGCGGCACCGGACTGTCCGGTGGCCCATGCCGTCAGAGCTCCAAAGGTCGAACCATAACGGTTGGATGACGTGGCTGGCGCACCGGACAGTGTCCGATGGCGCACCGGACTGTCTGGTGCGCCCATCGACAGCGGCCCAACCCCAACGGTTGGTTTGGTGGTTGGGGCTATAAATACCCCCAACCACCACCACTTCAATGCATCCAAGTTTTCAGCCATTGCATTCAATACAAGAGCTCTAGACTTCACTCCAAGACACAAACAAGAGATCAAATCCTCTCCCAAGTCCAAAATCACTCCAAATACTTAGTGGCTAGTGAGAGAGAGATTTTTGTGTTCATTTGAGTTCTTGTCGATTGGATCGCTTTTCTACTTCTCCATTCTTGTTCTCAACACCTTTGTAATCAAAGCAAGAGACACCAAGTTGTGGTGGTCCTTGTGGGTCTAAGTGACCCATTTGATTGAGGAGAAAAGCTCACTCGGTCTAGGTGACCGTTTGAGAGAGGGAAAGGGTTGAAAGAGACCCGGTCTTTGTGACCACCTCAACGGGGAGTAGGTTTGCAAGAACCGAACCTCGGTAAAACAAATCATTGTGTCATCTGCTTTATTTGCTTGTGATTTGTTTTCGCCCTCTCTTTCGGACTCGACTTTATTTCTAACGCTAACCCTGGCTTGTAGTTGTGCTTAAAGTTTATAAATTTCAGATTTGCCTATTCACCCCCCCTCTAGGTGACTTTGAGAAACTCCTCCTTCTTCTGACCAAGAGAGAAAACCCCTTCGCCCCGCCATGGCTGATCCCAACAAGCGCAAGAGAGCACCCACAACCATTCGAGTCCTTTGGGGGCTCGGAGTACTCTAAGGAGGGGTACTCTAGGTCCGGCGACGACAGCTCTCCTCCCCCACCTCCACCCTCTTCGATAACCGACTCCTAGGACTCCCTAGGGCTCACCTTGGCAGAGCAAGCCTTCATGAAGGCTGTGGCGCACCCTGGCATCATCGACTCAGATGAGTCGAACGGGAGCGAGGAGGAGAGTTTCGAGGAGTTGGAGCAGGACAGCGGTGATGACGGCAAGGGCAACGACAACGACGACGATAGCAACAAGGACGACAACGACGACAACTATAATGGTGGTGGTGGTGACTGCGCCAGCAAGGGCAAGTGTAGCACCGACCGCAACGCTGGTGGCAAGGCACCACCAGCTTAAGTAGTATAGTGTAGTAGTTGTAGTTTTAGGATAATGTAGTAGTAGTTTTGTAGTGGTAGCGGTAGTATAATAGTAGTGGTAAGTGTAGAAATGGTAGGGATCTTTTGTGGGGAATAGTTCATCATGAACTGATCCCTTGTGTAAAAAGGATGCATATATATATATATATGCATATATATATATATGGAGATTATATTGGGAGCCCTGGGCATCCAAATGTTAGAGTAAGCCCTGGCCGACCACCCCGACCTGGTTGGACTGCACGAACGAACCCACCTACCCCACGCCATGCTGTCAAGTGTGTGCCGCACCCATGCACCAGGTCAACCTCCCCCACGTGCGTCAATCAAACTCGTGGTCCAACAACCAACCTCTCGCGTGGGACGCAAGCCATAAATTGTGGCTGTATTTTTTGTGTAAATAGTCCACAAATACCGTAAATAGTTCACAGAGATAGCATAAAAACCCCGTCCAGCCCCTGGACCACGTGCACATGCACATGTGCATGCATGCAGATCATATTTTTACAGTACATCTAATAATTATGACATATCGTGGAAGTTTTCATTGCATGTACGCAAATTTTGGATGACATTTTTTGTTTCCATTGCATGCGCACAAAAATTGGATGGCTCCATAAATATAGGATCGCTCCAACAACCATGCAACTAGACTCGTTAGAACCAATTTATGATATTTGTTGATACTAATTATGCTACATGGTATAGGTATTTATGCAATTTGGTAGACTGCGTAGAAATTTGTTTCCTACTACATGAGCATAAATTTAGGATGACAAGAATGTGCGATGAATGGAAATTAATTGTCATGCATGGAAACAATAAAATCTTATTTTAGATGTTGTATTTTATCCATAAATATATGATCGCTCTAACAATCATGCATCTAGGATTGTTACAACCAATTTATGATATATACTGATACTAATTATGCTACACGGTCTTGGTATTTATTCAATACGGAACCCTGCATAAACAATTGCCACATGGTACACTAGTAGACGCATCTCCAGACTCGAGCGTAAAAACCTTAAGTTTTGAGCATAAAATCACTCAGTTATGTGTATTTAGCCATTGGAGAGAGGTTGTAACTCTGGTATGTTGTATTCACGAGCCTATTTTTATGGTAGATCCAAAAAATCATGGTAGTCGAATGCATGCAACTTCTATTTTTATGCAGATCCAAAAATTATGGCAGATCGTGGTAGTTTCCATTGCATGCGCATAAATTTTGGATGGTATTTTCGTTTCCACTACACGCATGCAAAAAATAGGATGACATGGTGCACGTAGAGCATAATTTTTATACAAAGTCACATAAATACATACACACTGTAGCATAATTGATAAAAAAACTTAATATCAGTTCAACTAACAACCCCACGGGAATGAGGGATAGTTTTATGGCAAATATAAAATCGTATTCATCGTCGTAAAAATCATCACTGGAATGTATAAATAGTGTAAGTAGCAGGCATAAAACATAACCATCAATGGAATAAACATAGATCGAATAGTTCGTCGCTGGAGGACAATCCCGAGGCCGCTGGATCATAGGACGTCGCCAAAGCCACCAGATCGGAGGAGTTGGTCATTGAAGGACGTCAGAGCCACCCACGCCTCGCGTGGTCGCCATCGCCAGAGACGACCGCGCCTCGCGCGTCCGCCGGAGTGACCTCTGTCTCCCGCGCCCACCACCACCGCTGCTGAAGACTACCGTGCCTCGCACAACCTCTGTTGCCATTGGGCCTGGGGTGCACCGCCACCGCTCGTCCGCTTCGGGAGCACCGTCGCCGCTTGCCCGCCCGTCTCGGGAGCGTCGCCGTCGCTCGATCTTGGTGGAGCGCCGCCACCGGTTGCTGGACCTCGGGATCAGCGCTGCTCGCACACCCTAGGGAACCACTGCCGCCGCTCGCACGCCGATGGGAACCGCCGCCGTCGCTAAAACCTAATCTCTAGCAGCCTAGGGGTGTTTTTACAGCAGCATGAACCTAGTGCGGCTGAACCAGATGACACCGTTGGAACAGGGCTTCCTCTAGTTATTGGAAGCCCATGGCTTGCAATATATATATATATAAGTAATGAAGTTATTTGATTGCCCCTTGAGCAAATTTCTTTTGAGTTCTTCGATTCCTGATTGTGTTTAGTCGTCCGTGTGTTGAAAGTGAAGAGAATTGCATTCCTCGTCCAACTGAAAACCCACTCACCTGACCGAGTAACAGTTTCCCAAATGGTGACGTCACCCTGTTTTTGGGGGAGGCTATCTGTCTGGGTTGTGTGTTTCTGCTCGAAACCCTAACCTCATCCCGCTGCAATTCCAACTTCTAATTTTTTGGTCTCCCGTTGTCGCTTCCCGATTGAAACGACCAGATGGCTCAGAAGAAGAAAACACCAGTCGATATGGGAAGTTGGTAGATTTCATTCATTCGTTCGATCCCAATAGTCAACTTCCTTTTTGTGTTGTCTTTGCTTCGTCTTTCACTGAGTCTGACCTTTTATGCCTTGTTAATATGGGTGTTCTCCCGCCCGTGGCGATGAGTCTCTGGACAAATTGGGAAGGGATCTCTCCGCCCACAGAAGATACCCATGAATTTGTGGCCTTTACATCCTTTTTGTCCACGGATTGTGGTTACCTATCTGTTCTTTCGTCTGGGGCCTTCTGGATTTTTATGCCATCGATTTAACCCACTTGAAGCCCAATTCAATTATCCAAATTTTCATTTTTATTCAACATTGTGATGCTTTCCTTGGGATTGCCCCCCATTTCAGCTTGTGGAAGAACTTGTACCATGGCAAGCCCGACATGAGGGATAAGAGGCATCAGGTAGTTGGGGGAGCAAGCCTAAAACTTCGTCGTGGTCATAAAGTGGCATTTACGAATGGTTCACTTTGGAAAATCATTACAACTCTCTTCTTACTCAGTCGGGGAGACAACCAAATGTGGAATTAGCAAGTTGGGTAGAAGGACCAATCGACCTAATTCTATCGAGGTCACTGCGCTGCTGGTCGAGATTGCCAATCTGAAGGGGGGGTCTTATAGCTCATACTTTAGTGATTGACTTCGTGTTCTAGAACATCCAACTGCTGAAAGACCGAGTTTATCCTACTTATTTGTACACTGAAGTCAAAGATCCCGCCCGAGTGTCAGACAGGGAAATCACAGAAGAGGATGTGTTGCTTCGAGTGGGCATGATGCTAAGAGGAGACATATTCAATAAGTATGCTCCTTAGGCCTATTCTACGTGGAATCCTCCTCCCGCTGTAAGCGCATGTGGGAGATAGATATCCCATGGGTCCTTATGAGTACGAAAATGTTCCATGGGTTGCTTGATGGGCCCCCGACGGTTTTCCTAGCAAGGCATACCGTTGGGGTGCAACCAGGCTGAGCGAGTTCAACCAAGGAAGATGAAGACTGAAACAGCCGAGTTATGTGCGGCTAACGCAGAAGGAGCGTTGATGCCTCGCGCGTGCAGATTGCATGTACCTGAAGAGCTAGATACTCGGGAGATAACTCAGATGAAAAGTGACCAAACTACGGATAGGCAGGAGCACCTGCTGCGTTAAAGATAGACTCAGATAGAGTTAGATAGACTTCACGACTTGTAAAGGGATATCCCTCCTGTCATCTATATAAGGCTGAGGGGGTACCCCTACAAAAGGATCTTGTATCATCCCATCTTATACCTCGTCATCTCCCTCATAGCAACCACGCCATCATTAGATTGATAGGATAACTCATTCATCACCACCCATATTTTATCTGTAACTTGTGAACACCATCAATACTCAATACTGAGCATCAACAGGACGTAAGGTATTACGCATTCTAGCGGCCCGAACCTGTATAAACTCTCTTGTGTTTCGACGTGCTTCCGCACGTTCTACCAAGTCGCGATCAACGATGTCACCCTGCCCAAAAACATCACGTGGGATACCATGTGGTGCACAGTCAGGTCATAAACACCGAAGAGAAAGTAGAGATGTAAATGGTATAAATATTATCTATTTTTATTCGAATTCGATTTGCCTAAGAGGGACGAGTCCGGTTATATTCGTATCTATATACTAAAAGTTGGATATTTAGGATGTTAATATTTATTTAAATATTATCTGATATAACTTGATAATATCTGTATCTGGTTTAAATTCAAAGAGAAAATATCGAAGCAAATATGGTACAAACACTATCCGTCCGATCCGGTTACACCTCCACGTGAAAGTCTCACGCTGTTTACCTATGAATTTATGCAGAAGCACGTAAAAACGTTATGTTATTTACAGAACATGAATGCACAATTCACCTGCTTCCATTGCAGATTAACAATAGAACTTGATAAGGACATCATCTCTACTAACTATTAAGAACCAAGTGTAGACTGCCCCCGCCGAACCGCCTCCCGCCCGCCAAACCGCTCGCACGCCGCAATCCCGTAAATCCCGCTGCGGCCGCCGCAGCTGCCGCGAACCGCCCGCCCGACGCATACCGCACGCTCACCCTGCGCGACCCGTAGAACCCGCAGTCGCTCCCGAACCAGCCCGACCACACGCCCGCAGCCGCCCCCGAACCATTGTCGCCGCCATGCCGCCCGCTCCTCCCCGGATCTCCTCGCCATTGCCGCCGCCATGCCCGGATTCGTGCCCTACTCGCCCAGATCCGACCGCGATGCCTAGATCTGTGACCCGATCGACGGGTGCGGCGCGCTGTCCACACTCTCCCACCCGCCGTGCGTGCGTTCAACTCCCCCGGTCCCAGGTGGATCACACGTCCGTCCCTGGAAGCGCCGCGGTGTTCGACCACGGGGGCACGGCGGCGCGAGGCGCGCAGCTACTGGAGCACCTCCTCGGCCCCACGGAATTCGATGCGGCCGTAGGGCTCACCGCGCTGGCCACGAGGGAGAAGGCGGAGGCTGCCCTCGAGAAGGGAAACACGAACGAAGCGGAAGCCCTTCTCACCGAGGTTATTGGGTTCAATGCTTGTGGTGGTCTGCATTTGGTGCACATGAGCAGGTCTAAGGCGAGATTGGAAATGGGGGATATCCCTGGTGCACTTGGGGATGCTGAGGAAGCAATAAGAATAGCTCCCAGATTTCCTCAGGCTCACTTATTGCGAGGCGACGCACTTTTTGCAATGGGTGAATATTCTGTTGCAGAAGATGCCTATGCAGATGCCTTGGATCTTGATCCATCTATTCGCCGGTCCAAGTCTTTCAGGGCTCGCTTGGAAAGGCTACGAGAGAAGCTTGTTAGTGCCAATAATCCGTAGTTCACTTTGAAGCTCTCTCTCCATCAGAAGTTCCATCCACAAGTAATGTAGATATGTTCTTGGTGAAGGTATTAATGCTCACACACTTTGCAAGCCACGTCAGAAATTGATTGTTGCCACAGCTTGGAGGATCCAGCAGTTCATATGAATGGCTTCTGGAATTTTTTCATGACTACTTGCACATCTTCATAAGACAAAGCAAATTCATAATGGGCAAATATACATGGCATGATGTTGCTTGGGGACAAGCAACGTTTTGGCGGGGCGGTAGTGTAACACATGGCTTGTTTCTGGCCTGGTCTCACATGGCCCAACCCACGGCCCAACTCGGAAGATGGGTACAAGAGCAGCATCAGAAAAATGAGGAAGCAGAAAAGAAAAGAATCAGATCTTATTCCCTTCTGTCGCCGTCTTCCGTACGAAGGCGCGATTCAGCTCGCCAACGCTGAACGGCGGCGGCCCTGCGGTGCGCTCATGTCCAGGTGGTGGCTCACCGGAGGCTACGGGCCATCACATGCGAGGGGGCGCAGGATGTCGTGGTTGGGTTCAGACGCGCGGATGCGACGGGACGGGCGACGGGATCGGCTCGACCGCCATTCGCCCCGGGCGGCGCGCCAACGGACACCGAGCGCGTGTAGCGTGACGTACTGTCTGTGCCGCGAGTGGCCGCAGTGCGGCCACGCAGGGCCTCAGTGTGGTACACAGTACGTCAGGACGAAGACGATTGATTGTGGGTGATGCCGCTTTGAGATTTTCGACCCGTCTGTTCTTCAGCCGATGGAGGCCAGCAATTTATGTTTCGTGTGCAGGAAATGGGGGCGATAGCTAGGCTCAGCCGGGACGTACACATGGAGGTGGATGAAGAGCTGCCTGCTGATCTTACCGGTGGCTCAAAGCAGGCAGCCACCACGACGCCCTTCTACCTCGCCTTAGATCACACAGCTTCCGCCACGTCGTCTCCACCGCCGGCGGAGGCGCCGCCGCTGTCGTGTGCTGCCAACAGCGAGAGGGGATCCGAAATAATCAAGGTGAAGATCATGTCCCACCCACTCTATCCGGCTGTCTTGAGAGCCTTCATGGGGCTCATGGCTCCCAAATGAATTCAGAGAAAAAAATAATTTCCTCTATATTGGGTGATGCTTAAACAGTGCATCACTTTGCTTGAGTCGTTAATAATGGCTTCATGTTTATTCATAGATCTTTGGGGATCCTGACGTGGTAGATATTGTGTTCACCTGTGGTGCTGATATTTTGGCTATGGTACTAAATGTAACCCATCAAGTAGTTTTAACCCGTAATTCTGCCACATTTAAGGGTCACATTCTTTATGCTCAGGATGTATGCTGCATATACTGATATAATGCTTCTTTTATAACCTACTTCTAATTAGTCAATGGCAATGCATTCATAAAACAGGAATTGGCAATGTTACCATATTGAAAGACCAATTGTGTAGGCATGGTGCACTGCACATTGATCTTTCTTCTTCTGTAGTGTGATGTGACTTGTGATTGCTTTGCCAATGCAACCTACATGGAGGTAAGAAATCCAATTTGGTGTTTAGCTTGTCCAATTCGGTTATATAT
The DNA here is from genome assembly GCF_902167145.1 of Zea mays. NCBI lineage: Eukaryota > Viridiplantae > Streptophyta > Magnoliopsida > Poales > Poaceae > Zea > Zea mays. The sequence goes on from NC_050099.1 coordinate 140,416,990, forward strand.
TGTTAAACAACAGTGCCTTGACCGCCTTAAATTCACATGTTTTCCTGTCAAACAGATAATGATAACCCAACAACGTCAAGATCTAAGAATGAACATCCATGTGCTACTCAAACTCGATGTGATGCTCCTTATAAGCATTGACCATACTCTGTCTTGATCATTTACTAAAAAGTTCTCACTTCAGAGAAACATCTGAACTTCAAACTTGTGGAATTGTGTGTGTCTTCTATGGAACAGAAATATCTTGATAGTTTCGATGGTAGCAGGAATTCTGGTTTGCTTCAAAGATGCAGATGAACCAGGAAAGGACAACATGTCGAGGCAGGACGACAAATGGTGGCTCCTAACTCAGAGTCCCTCCTAATGATCTCTTAGATGCAGATAATAAATGGCTTCAAAACCATGAGGACTTTATTGCCTAAGTGATGAAATTTATGTCTACCATTTAATGGTCTCTCAGATGTTGTCAATCCTATTGCTGTTTTGACTAATTATATGCTTGCATTGTTTCAGCGGGAAGGGAGAAGAACCTCAAGTTCATTGCGCAGGTCCCAGCAGATTTCGACAGAGGATAACATAGTTGTGGTATTACTAATGAACATAGTTGAGGTTAGGGCTACAACATAGTGAATTCTGAATTAGCATGGGCTTCTCCTAGGAAAGATTTAATGATGTTTTCGTGTCTCCTTTTGTTGTATACATTGTCCATGTGAGTGAATATGAATATCACAATTCTTGTAGTTAGAGTATCGACTTTCTATCAATTGTAGTATCTTTGTTAAGGAGAAACAATGAACATAACTGCATGATAGTTGACTGCATAGATTGACAACACTTTTTATGCAAAACGATGATGGACCTGAAGCACTAAAACATTGCCCATTTTTGTTTCCGCAGATTGCAACAGTGATTAGAGTCGACTGCCTTGGGTTTGAAGTGCCAGTGTGCGCAGAACTCCAGTGCATATCTCAAGATTTCCTTTTCCTAAAAGGTTTGTCACACTTGTGATTTCATTTATGAGCCTACATTTTATTTATGAGACTATTAATCTAAGTATTTTCAAGTACAATGCAATTTTCATATATGATTCCACCAAATGGAAATTGCACTGTACTTGAAAATAATATAGATAGTCAAAGCAATATGCATTCCTATGAATTAGCTCATCAAGTTGATTAGAAGATGCTATGATTAAATGAGAGGAAGTTTTAAATTCTAGGATGAGCTGTCTTCAAGTGTAATTATGTTTCTACGTGCAGCCATACCATTTTGCATCATATTTATAAGTTGAAATTAACTTGACCAATGTCATCAGCTTCCTTATTATCTATATCAGGTCTATAGATGAACTAGAGTTTTTAAGTGTTCGATAAATGGGTGACATCACATTACTATTTCTAGGTACAATGTTTCACCATTTTAGTCCTTAGATAAGCTCAACATTGTTTCTTTGTAAAACTTTCAGGTTAATATGTACTTAACAATTGTGGAGAGTTGTCGTTTTCTCTCTTGTTGCTGCCCAATTTGTTTTGTCAGCTATTGCTATTGTAGCAACAACAGTCACAACAAGAGGCCAAGAGAGATAGAGATTGTTTTACGATGCTACAACTGCAAGAGAAAGATGTTTACTCCGTAGCAACGCACGGGCATTCACCTAGTAATAGTTGAAGTCTCCAGATCTCTGACGTCGTAAGCAAACCATACTACAAAAGAATAGTAATATAACAACAGAAGTATGCAGTCAAGGGCCTGAACAGGAACACATGGCAGAGCAGAACAGATAATTATATTTATCTAATGATTATACAGTTCGCCATGGTGTTGTCTTTATTTTTACAAGTTAAAACATAATGATCTGTTTTATCGCACAGAGTGAATGAAATATATGCAGTTGGTTATTAAAGGAAAGATCAAGTGCCAGAGCCTTCCACATGTGTAGGGTTTGAGAGAAGGATAAACCGAGATAAGTTTTTTTCCTGCAAATACGAAGAGGTAGCTTCGAACTTGCGAACTAGTGGCTTAGAGCATCTCCAAGAGCTATCTAAAAATCTCCTGTCGGAGAGGAAATCTCCGGCCGGGTGGCGGAGTGCACCCGCCCTAAATCCTAAGATGAGGAGGGACCTAAGCGTTTTGCTTGTTAGTTGGAAAATGGGAAGAACACAATAACACACATGGATTTAGAGTGGTTCGGACCGCCGGAGCGTAACACCCTACTCCACTGTTTGATGTATTGCTTGAGAGCTTGTATGAACTTGTGAGCATCTGCCTCTTTGTAACGTCACATGCCTCCCCTTTTATAGCTGAAGGGGGGTATACATAAAGGTACTGAGCCCCGACATATGGGCCCAGGGACATAACGGTTGTAGCACTTGGAGCTACAAATGTTCGCCACTGGAGCAATCTTCTCGCGCCCTGACATCCGAGATCTCCGTATCCTCGGCGTGCAAGGGAAGCTTCTCGTATAAGGGATGGTGAGCACAGTGGGCTGCATGGCACGGGCGCACTATTTGCTGACAGACTGGACAAGTGCGCCGTCTGCAGGATGACCCTGACGCCGTCTGCCAGCGGAGTGGACAGGACGCATTAAATGCTGAGAGGGCACATCGTCTGTCAGCGTGGTGGCAGACGGCGCGTCCTCTCCGCAATAAATGCAGAGGCTGCATGGTTTAGATGCCATACGTCAGGCTCCGCCCGTTGGCTTATGTCACGGGCCACAAGCCACGCGACAGCAGCGGGTGTTGGGACCATGCTTCGTCGCCGAAGGTCCTGCAGAAAGAAACAGCTTCGGCTGAGGCTGCTCGTACGTGACGCCGAAGGCACCATTCATGAAGCTTCGGTATTACAGCATATCCGAAGATGAAGGGTCGAACCGATTTAAAGATAGAATGACCTTTTAGTCCATAAGGGTCTGAGTCATTGTTGTAAACTTTTATGAAGGGCATGATTGTAATTCCTCACAGGCTGTGTCCTGTGCCTATAAATAGTGAACAATATTCCTTTACTGTTCACACATTCCTGTAATTGCAAACGCAACATTCGGAAATTATTGTTTGTCAAGGCAAAGGTATAAATGTACTTAAATGTTATATTCAAACATCTTAGATTCATATAATAATATATGTGAACAATATTTTAATGTTTTACATTGTACATTATTTTGTATTATCTTTGTAATTTTAATTACGAAGGTGAAACCTTCGTAGTATTCTGCTCATGGTCTTCGTCCGAAGTTCATTAAATCCTTGGGGAAAAAATGCTTCAGCGGACGAAGGGTATTAATATTTAACATTTTATGTTGCCTTGTTCTTAATTCATAGCATTTGAGAGCAAGTCCCCAACATTGGCGCCCACCTCCGGTGAACTCACTTCCACTTTTTTGAGCTGATGGCTTCGTTCAACAATCAAGCTGGAGCTGCTTCGGCTCCAAAGCTGGTACTCCCAATAACAGGCGATTCATGCTCAGAGCCAGCCAACAAGAAGCAGAAGGAGGAGGCACGGAGAAGGGTATAGCATGTCGGGGTGCAGGGGCCCTTCATCAAGTCAAGATGGTCTCACATTCCAATTACCTTCTCCCAAGAGGATCTTCAACTCAAGGATTACCCACACAATGATGCTATGGTTATCTCTTGTGTGATCAAAGGATTTCTGGTCCATAATGTTTTGGTTGATACAGGCAGCGCAGCTGATATCATATTTGCTAAGGCCTTCAGACAGATGCAAGAGCCCGAAGACAAAATTCATGATGCCACACATCCCCTTTGTGGCTTCGGAGGAAGGCAGATTGTAGCACTCAGCAAAATCACAATGCCAGTGACCTTCGGATTTATCAACTACACAAGGACTGAACAAGTTGTGTTTGATATTGTTGACATGGAATACCCTTACAATGCAATCATTGGTCGTGGTACTCTCAATGCCTTCAAAGCAATCCTTCATCCAGCTTATCTTTGCATGAAGATACCTTCGGACCAAGGGCCCATTGCCATTCATGGAAGTCAGGAAGCTGCCAGAAGGGCCGAAGGAAATTGGACAGACTCAAACGCAATCCATAATATAGATGGAGCTGAAGCTTGTGAGCAATACAAGTTCAGAAGGGAAAAAGCTGCTTCGGCTGATCAGCCGAAGCCCATGCTCTTATGTGAGGACATAGCAGAGCAGAAGGTGCTATTGGGATCTCAACTGTCCGAAGAATAGGAGAAAACCTTGATAAGGTTTTTGTTCAACAATAAAGATGTTTTTGCTTGGTCAGCTAATGATCTTTGCGGAGTTAACAGGGATGTTATTGAGCACTCGCTCAATGTTGATCCATCCTTCAGACCAAGAAAGCAGAGGCTTCAGAAGATGTCTGATGACAAGGCCGAAGGTGCTCGGAATGAAGTGAAAAGACTCCTCAATGCCGGAGTTATCAGAGAGGTAAAATACCCAGAATGGTTGGCTAACACTGTTATGGTAAAGAAGGCCAATGGTAAATGGAGAATGTGTATCGATTTTACTGATCTCAATAAGGCCTATCCGAAGGACGAGTTTCCATTGCCAAGGATAGATTCCCTAGTTGATGCAGCAGCTTCATCAGAGCTTATGAGTCTGCTGGATTGTTATTCAGGCTATCACCAAATTTGGATGAAGAAGGAGGATGAACCGAAAACCAGCTTCATAACCCCTAGTGGAACATATTGTTACCTTCGGATGCTTGAGGGGCTTAATAATGCTGGAGGAAGCTTCAGCAGAATGACAGTGAAGGTTCTTCATTCCCAGATAGGCAGAAATGTGCTAACTTATGTTGATGATATCATTGTAAAAAGCACGAAGCAAGATAATCACATTGCTGATCTGCAGGAGACCTTCGCTAATTTTAGATAGGCCGGTTTAAAGTTGAACCCAGAAAAATGTGTCTTCGGAGTGAAGAAAGGGAAATTTCTTGGCTGTCTAGTCTCAACAAAAGGGATTGAAGCTAATCCAAACAAAATCGAAGGTATCCTTCGAATGGAGCCACCAAGTACAAAGAAGGGGGCTCAAAGATTGACAGGAAGACTGGCATCTCTCAACAGATTTATATCTAGATCAGCAGAGAGAAACTTACCATTTTTCGAAGTACTGAAATCAGCTGAAGTTTTTCAATGGGGACCAGTTCAGCAGAAAGCCTTCGAAGAGCTGAAGCAATATTTGATAGACCTAACAACACTAACTCCACCAACGCCAGGGGCTCCTTTGTTATTATATGTAGCAGCTTCGCACTCAGCGGTAAGTGCAACACTCGTCCAGGAGAAGCCTGAAGGCCAAGTCAAAAAGCAAGCCCCAATATACTTCGTATCAGAAGTTCTTAGTCTATCAAAGAAAAATTATACGGAATTGGAGAAGGTACTGTATGCTGTTTTGATGGCCTTCAGGAAGCTTCGGCATTATTTTCAAGCTTACAATATAATTGTTCCTTCTTCACAACCATTGAAGGACATCATGAGAAATCGAGAAGCTACTGGAAGGATTGGAAAATGGGCTGCAGAGCTCAATGAATTTTGTATTGATTATGTGCATAGGTCTTCGATTCAATCCCAAGCGTTGGCAGACTTCATTGCTGATTGGACGCCAGGGGCTCAAGAGGAAGAAACGAATAAAGATGCCAAAGTATGGACAGTGTTTTGCGATGGGTCTTGGGGAACCTTCGGAGCAGGAGCAGCTGCTGTGTTGGTTTCACCTTCCAAAGTTAAAACTTGTTATGCGACAAGACTTGATTTCAGTTGCACAAACAATATTGCTGAGTACGAAGCTCTGCTCTTGGGTCTTCGGAAGTTAAAGGCAATGGGAATCAGAAGAGTCATTCTTAAAACTGATTTCCAAGTTATTTCTGGTCATATTGACAAAAGCTACAAAGCAAGAGATCTGAAGCTTCAAAAATATTTAGCTACAAAGCAAGATTCTCTGTTAAAAATATTCCTCGTGGAGAAAATGAATATGCTGATCTATTAGCCAAGTCAGCAGCACAGGGGCTGCCCTTACCTTCGGAAGTATTTTTCGAAACAATAAAAGCACCTTCGGTCGAGCTTCTTGAAAGAGCAGTCCTCAACATATCCCCTGTTTATAGTGAAGATTGGAGAAATGAGATCATCTCTTTCCTTCAGGGCAATTTTCTTTCAGATGACAAAGCTTATAACAGGAGGATAGAAGCAAGAGCTCGACCATATGTCATAATAGAAGGGGAATTATACAAGCGGGGGGTATGTTCCCCGTTACTCAAGTGTTTATCCAGAGCCGAAGGCATAGAATTGATGAAGGAAATACACGCAGGCCTGTGTGGATCTCACATTGGATCTAGGCCTTTGCTCGGAAAAGTTTTTCGTCAAGGATTTTATTAGCCAAAAGCAGCTTCGGATGCAGCGGATTTAGTTCAAAAGTGCGAAGGTTGTCAGAAATGTGCAAGAGATCAAAAACAACCTTCGTCTTTAACTCAATTAATACAACCCACTTGGCCGTTGCAAAGGTGGGGCCTTGATTTGCTAGGCCCATTACCTCTAGCACAGGGGAACTTAAGATATGTTGTAGTGGCAGTGGAGTATTTTTCTAAGTGGATTGAGGCAAAGCCTTTAGCCACAATAACTTCGGTTACTATTCAAAAGTTTTTCTGGCAAAATATTGTTTGTCGCTTCGGAGTGCCGAAGGCCATTACTGTGGATAATGGGACACAGTTTGATTCTGAAGCCTTCAGAGAATTTTGCGATCAAATTGGCACGAATATCCATTTTGCATCAGTTCGACATCCGGAGTCAAACGGACTTGTTAAAAGAGCTAATGGGATCATAATGACAGGGATAATGAAGCTAATCTTCAATCAGCCCAGGGGAAAGTGGCCAGAAGAATTAATCAAAGTGGTGTGGAGCCATAACACAACAGTATCAAGATCAACAGGTTTTACGCCATTCAAACTATTGTTTGGTGACGAAGCAATAACCCCGGAAGAAGCCAAAGCAGGATCAATAAGAACAGTAGCTTCGGCAGAAGGCGAAGATGCAGTTGATCACTCTGTGGAAAAAGATGCTATAGAAGGGATCAGGCTTCAAGCTGTGGAAAACATCAACAAATATCAAGCTGAAACAATAAAATGGCGTGACAGAAAGGTTAAGCTGAAGAACATTGAGCCAGGACACTTGGTGCTTCGAAGAATAGCCAACCCGGAAACAGTAGACAAATTACAGCTGAAGTGGGAAGGACCTTTTTTGGTAGCATCTTCGACAAGACCCGGTTCCTACAGATTGAAGGATATGGATGGCAACGACATTCCTAGATCATGGAATGCGGATGAGCTTCGGCGATATTATGTTTAGCTTGATGTAATTTTCTTTTTCTATTCTTTTTTGTGGCACCCTTTTCCTTTTCAAAGGGGGAGAAAGGTTTTTAATGGGGCCACAACATGTAATTTTCCTTATTTTAATTCTATAAGAGTGATATCCCCCAAAAATGTAAATGTAAATGCAAAGGAAAAAGAAAAGAAAACAGGGAGAAGCTCAAAAGTCGTTCCTAAGGGAATGCAGAGCTTATAGCGAAAAATAAACGCTGATTCCGCTGAAAGTAAAAGGCGAAGAAGCTCCTAAGGCAGGCTTACAGCGAAAAATAAACGCTGATTCCGCTGAAAGTAAAAGGCGAAGAAGCTCCTAAGGGAGGCTTACAGCGAAAAGTCAACGTTGATACACCGAAAAGTAAACGGTGAAGCCGAAAAGTAAACGGCCAAAACATTTGAGTCATTCCCAAGTGGATGAAGGGCTATTATTATGGCTTTTGAATATGTGTTTCGATATTCATTTGCACGATACATTACATCATGTCATTTGCATTCATAAACATTCATTTAGACATATATAGAATCATCATCATACCACACAAAAAGACAGATGCTTCGGCAATGAGGAAAAATTTCGAAGAAAGAGAAAATTCTTCATGCTTCGTTGTGTACGAAAAGAAGGGAAGGTGTTTTTCGCCTTCGGCTCAAAAAGAGAAGTTTCGTCCACAACAAAGCAGATTGTACACGGATAAAGGAGACAAAATATATTATAAGGTATGTACAAATTTACATAAGTTTTTTCCATAATTATATTACAAAGATCCCTTCATAATTTTTTGTAGTAAAGTCTATTATAGCAACTATCAAGCTTCAGGTCGTCATACTTCAGCTTCGTCATACTTCAGTTTCGTCATCCTGCACATATTAAATAGCAGAATAAGAAAGGTGCAAATTTCAAGGAGAAGGTAAAAGTAACAAATATAAGTTTCTTATCGGCTTAAGGTGACTTCGAGCTTCGTCACCGGCCATTCTTCGCCCGCCATTTACCCAAATCTGGGTCATAAATCTATTTCCGATGCTTCGGGCTAGGCTCGGGATATCAATCAAGTCTGCTGCTGACAAGCTGAAGTTTGGTCTATTCACAATTTTTCCGTGCGTACAGCCAGCCTTCAGAAAAGCGGCAGTTGTGCCTCGAGAAGCTACCAGGGCGCAGAAATCGGCATGCCCACCAATAACTTCGTCAAGAGCATCAACCTCGCCTTCAATATGTTCCAAGGTGCTGGGCAGGTTTTCGGCTGAAGGTGAAAATTTTTTAGAACTGGCTCCAATAGAGTGAAATACGTCCTTCAGTCGCTGCACGCATCGGCTGCCGAAATTTAGGCATTTTTCTTGAAGATCCTTCAATGATTTTTGTAAATTTGAATTTTTCTCGACCTCAGTCTTGAGACTTGCTTCAAGCTTCTCCTTTTCTTGCTCATATTTTTCTGACTTTTTGAGTAATTCATTCTTTAAACTGTCATTTTTGGCTTGGACTTCAGCCAAGGAGCCTTCCATAGACTGAATAATAAAGTCTTTCTTTTCTAAGACACCTTCGTGTTCTTTAGCCATGATTTCAAGATCTTGAATGGCGAAGTCCTTCTTCTTCAGAACAACTTCGTAATTTTCAACTTTTTCTTCTAAATCTTTGATGATAGCTTTGTTCTTCTCCTCTTCAAGATCTTGTTGCATTTTTAGCACTTTACTTAATAATATATTCTGCCAAAACAACCTTCGTCAGAAAAAGACATAAATAATAATAATAATAATAATATTTTTACCTTAAAATTCGCATAGAGCAACCTGCCGGCGACATGATGTCGCTGGTACCTGCAGAGGTCTGCTTCTATCTTCGGCAGGCCAACGCTTTTGGAGAGGGTTCTAACAATTTTGGCCTCGGTGCAATTCCGAAGGCATCTTAATTTCCCTTCGTTGACCCCACCAAATAGCATAGCCCCTGATTTATATCCGCAAGATATGGCATATTTTTTCAACTCTTCTTTTTCGGCGTCTGTTAACTCTTGTCCAAGCAAATCTTGAAAGTTAAAATCTCCTTCCTCCGAAATTTCATCAATCTGCTCTTTCCCCTTTTCAGTTGTCGTATTCACCGCAGCTACAACAGCTTCTTCTTCAGCCATTTTCAGAAGTATATTGTCAATAACCTCAAGTGTGGTTTCCAGGTTCGAATCTTCGGTGGTCCCGGCTTCGGCCCCGGTAGCTTCGGCTTCGCCGGTTTCAGCTTCAGTGGTTTCCACTCTGGTAGCTTCGGCTGCGGCGCCTTCGGCTTCAGCAGTCTCGGCAAAGACAATTTTTGACACCGTCGCCGGTGGCGGTGTCTGATGAATCACATCTGCGACTTGGATAATTCTTCGTTTTTTCGACTTTGCAGGACTTTCTGCTGCCGAAGCTTCTTTGTCCTTCTGAAAAAACTTCGTCAGTTCCGGCGCCAGCGGACTTAGCTTGACAGGCAAGGGTTCAGTCATTACCTTCAGAATCTCTTCTACTTCGGCAGCAGAAGGTGTCGCAGGAGTTTCCTCCTCTTGGACCAATGTTTTTGGTTCTGGAGATGCAGTTTTTCTTTTTCTTGAAGCAGCTATCTTCGGCTCAGGGCTCCGCTTTTCAGAAATTTCCTTTTTCTTTTTGGCCAATTCGGTGCTTTCTTCGTCAACGGCGCTGGCAATTCTTTTTCTCTTCGGGCCTCCGGCATCTCCGTCCAATCGCCCATAATCAGGATATTCAAAACCTATAGCATCAAGCACTCTGTTTAGCCTTCGCTTCGGCCGGGTGCCGAAGGCTGCTGTCATCAACTGATCCTCTTTTTTAGAGTAATTTCCAAGAATTTCAGTACTCATTATTTCGATTGTTTCGAGCCATTCTTCGCAGGATGCCTTAAAATATTTCTTGAACTTATAGTGGTAGGGTAGTCGGACAAGCTCCCCCTCTTTCTTCTCTCTTTCAAGCTTCGGCATAGCCCATTCTTTCATAGTTGGAAATATTTTGAAAGCCAGAAATTCTTGCACCAAATCTCTAGTGCCAATGTGCTCCGCAATAATCCTGAATTCAGCTAACGCGGTTTGGGTTGGACCTTCTGGTGTCATACTGCATCGGGGCCTGGTCTCTCCGAAGATCAGTTCAAGCGGACTCTGTACTAGCTTCTCCTTGTCATCGTCAACATTGACGTAGAACCATTCCGATTTCCAGCCTGCCGGCCACTTGCTTCGGTAGCTGATACAGGAAATTTTGTAGTCTTCCGATAGGCAAAATTGTAACAACCAAAATTTTCATGTAACCCATCCTTTCTGGCCTTAGTTTGGTAATGTAGCTCGTGTACCCAGCAGAAACCTTCGGCAAATGGCTCCACCCCCTGGCTTCGGAGAGCCCAAATATAAACACTAAGCCTAACAATAGCATTAGGAGTTAGTTGATGAAGATAGATTCCAAACTTCTTTAGCACATCGGCAATCATCCTATTCAAAGGAAATCTCAAACCAGCTTTGAGGAAACTCTTGAAAATCACTATCTCATCTTTCTGTGGCTTCGGGGTAGTTTCTTCCCCACCGAAGCGAATCAGCTTTTTCTCATCTTCGCTAAAGTAGCCCGACTTTACCATCTTCGGAAAATCAGCCTTGGAGATGGTTGACTTTCCGAAGTCCAGGTGGCTAGGCTTGCTCGGTACTGCGATACTATGATCACCTTCAGAATCAGTCTCTTCAATATCTGCTTGTTCTGCTTCAGCAGCAGGGTTGTCTTCCGATGTCACCAATCCAGATCGCTTCATTGCTTCCGAGATAGGAACAGTTTCCACAGCTTCGGCTTCGTCTCCTTCGCGCTCAACTCTAGCAGTAGAACGCACTCTGGCCATTTGATTTTGAATTTCTTGAAAATTTCTTGAAAATTAATAACCTTTCTTCCGAAGCTCTTCTGACGAAGCAGGCACCAAACTGGAGCTTCGTTTGAATGCGAAAGTCAAGCTTCGGCTATGATTAAAAATTTTGGCAGCAAAACAGTGCAATAGCAATGAATGATGTAGTAACTTCACACCTACCTGTCTGTTTATATAGTGCTGCAGGTAAGAAGGTGAATCCTCAGGATTTTTACACCAGGCAAACAGTTGCTCGCACCCACTGCATGGTGGGCCGCAAAAACCAAAATAGTGAACCTGCATGGTGGGACCGCTACGCGCTCGAAAACTGTATCGTTTCTCGACAACGAGCTCAGGGAAGGTGTTTTTCGGACCTTCGGCTTCCTGAAGCCTAAGAGACTTTTTTCACGGATCAAGCTCGTTACGAAAAACGATCTAGCACCGCGAAGGGGCTACTGTTGGGACCATGCTTCGTCGCCGAAGGTCCTGCAAAAAGAAACAGCTTCGGCTTCGGCTACTCGTACGTGACGCCGAAGGCACCATTCATGAAGCTTCGGTATTACAACATATCCGAAGATGAAGGGTCGAACCGACTTAAAGATAGAATGACCTTTTAGTCCATAAGGGTCTGAGTCATTGTTGTAAACTTTTATGAAGAGCATGATTATAATTCCTCACAGGCTGTGTCCTGTGCCTATAAATAGTGAACAGTATTCCTTTACTGTTCACGCATTCCTGTAATTGCAAACGCATCATTCGGAAATTATTGTTTGTCAAGGCAAAGGTATAAATGTACTTAACCGTTATATTCAAACATCTTAGATTCATATAATAATATATGTGAACAATATTTTAATGTTTTACATTGTACATTATTTTGTATTATCTTTGTAATTTTAATTACGAAGGTGAAACCTCCGTAGTATTCCGCTCATGGTCTTCGTCCGAAGTTCATTAAATCCTTGGGGAAATAATGCTTCAGCGGACGAAGGGCATTAATATTTAACATTTTATGTTGCCTTGTTCTTAATTCATAGCATTTGAGAGCAAGTCCCCAACAGCGGGTCTCCTCCTGAGCGGGGAGCGCAGGGCAAGGCCTGGACACGTGCCAGCACCGGACCCTTACTCATGCCGGGGTTCTCCCCGTCCCGGGGCCTTGCCGTGGTCCGGACCTTACTCGGAGAGACCTGGGGCCCATTCGAGGGATCTGACATGCCTTCTTGGGAATTCCGGACTGTACGCACAGGGGTCCGGTGTCCCTCTGTGGAGGTTCGGACCCAATGATGCACCCTGGGGTGTATTATCTTTCCTCGCCACGTGGTGCCCTTAGACTTGCCCATATGGTGGGGTCGGGTGCCGTTCTCCGTGTGGCCAGGAGACGTCGTACGTGTACAGCGTCTTCATACTGTAGAAGAGGATACCCCTGATTCAGGGTACCGACATCTCCCCTAACTTGAAATTAAAGGGAAAAAGAAAAAAACAAGCCTCCAACATCTCTCCTAAACCTTTTCCATTATTTCACAACCCCAATTTTTTTCTAATTTATAGCTACAAAGAGGGAATGTTTTGGTTCCCCCAAAAAATTTCTAGCCCGCATCCAACGTCTCCCATTGGCTCATCCAACCTTTTGTCCCACCTCCTTTTGCACCACCCACGCCGCACAACATGCATGCAATATGTTTTAGGTGTACTGTTGGAGGAAACAAAAAAAACACTTTCAATAAGCTTTAGGTTGCTCTCAAAACTACATTTTAGAGGTGATTTTATGGTAGTCTTTTGGAGATGCTCTTAGTGAGCTAGTTCTTACCACCACCGTATATCTATACCATTATATAATCTATCAATTTAAACTTTACAAAATATATCCAAATAAATCACTCCGCACCTATAACTTTCACTAGATCTACCAAACAAATTACACTCAGACTTAACACACTATTAAAAATAACGGTTCAGATCGCTAGATATCTCTATCCCTTAGTTACTCAAATATAATAAATTATATTATTTAGATCATTTTTTCATCTCACCCTCCCTACGACACCGTTGTCCTCTCCACGTCACTTGGCTGCCTCCGCTGTGAACTCCTCCACCCGCGCCATCACGCGAGGGCTTCCTTCCCGAAGAGCCCACTTTATACTGGGCCGGTCTCGGAGGCAATTGGTCTGCAAGAGGTCCTCCACGCAAATAATAATAGTAATGTTTTTTGATTCAAAAAGACAGTAGAGCCGTGACTGCACTGAACAACCATAAGAAGCAGTCGCCATTAGCCGACGTGGACGTGGACGTGGACGTAGGAACCGCGTGTGGCATGGCATCTCCCTTTGTGATCACTCAGCTTGCTTACGTCACGTCTCCTCTTCCAGCAAGCACTCGACGGTCGTCATCGGCTTTAGCGGGACGCCTAGCTGTCCGTTTTTTATTGGCATGACAACCGGAATTTTCAGTAGCTTAGTTTTCTATACTTGCCAAGATTGTATTTTTAGACTCATGTGCTACTAGAGGGAGCGCACAACAGCTGAACAGCATGCTTGTACTTGGCCAGAAGCACGCGCACTCGCGGCTCATCTGACAATTCTTAAAGCAGCTTTTTGTTCGCTTCCGCTTCCGATTAATGCCACGGTTCGACCTACCTGCAACTGTATGTTTAGTGTTTCGTTTGAACTGACTAGTAACGCGCATAGGAAGAAAATTTGTAATATAAATTATAACAATATTATGTCGTGTGGAAGATGTACATATACATCTTATACAATTGTAAAGTGTGTTATAAATCCAAAAGGTACAATTTAAAAATTGGGAAGGTCGTACATGCTAATTAAACGTACCTGTTGTGCCCGGAGTTGAAAATCCTAGGAATCAGCTATGTTGTTGCCAAGCATGAATGACCAACCTACAGAATCGATTAGAAATTAGGTTAATAAACTATTATCAAACTATACGAAAACAAATCTGTAAATGGAAAAATGTAGCATAGCTTGGCATCGCAATGTCGTTTGAGAGGTGTGTGTAGGGACAGGGGCGAGGCTTTTGATGTCGGCGCTCGCGATGTTGCAACTGCTTACAGCGTAGCATTCTATGCATCATACTAATCAAGCTCAGTTTCATGAATAGAATGCTTCTTTGTTCGCTCAACAAAATGTAAGGTCAAGCTCTGGACATGGATCCACCAGCTTCCAGCTCTCCGTTGCCATGGACTCCTAGATCCATTGCAGTATGGAAGTCGCCTTTGTTGACCGTCCGAACAGGCCCTTCCGCTGTTTCATGGAATCCAACATCCTGATCACTGTGCATACAACCAAGAGAAGTGGAGTACTTCAGTTAGCAACTGGAAGTAGCACAAACATTCAGTCGCCAACTTAAAACAGGGGCACACAATGCAAATATCACAGGCAACATGGATTAGACCAATTAGTAAAATGGGAGGAAATAGCATTCAAAGCACATGAAGCATTAGTTAACAGCCTGGCGGGACAGTTAAGATGTAAAAAATGTCGAAGTAAGTTGGCTTTAAGTTGTTGACATTGTAAGCGATATAGGTTGACTGTTCGAGAGTATTGAGAATTATAGGCAACAATAAGCAAGCTAACAATAGAATTATTGATGCATGCAAGCAAACCTTTGTTCAAATATCAAAATATTTGTTCACAGAACCATAACAATAAAATTGCAACATTTACAACAATTGTATTTGCTCTAAAATCACCAATTATTGGTATGAACAGATGAGTTCTTTTGAATCCGTTTGACAGCATAATATCCTTCCTAGATCCGTCATCAAGAATCTACCGGTATAAAGATTGGTAATGTCAGATGTGATACTAAAACGAAAAGGCATTCATATGGAGCATACAGGTACAATCACTCAAATAACTTACTGAAAGATTGTTCACCGGGTAACTTACTGAAAACGATTAATGTCATATAATACATCCCTCAACAAAAACAAAGAGGGGAAATTATTATCTACTTTGGTTGAAGAGCTGAGTATGAACACCCACTATTGTAGTCAAAATTGTTGATGTTGCTTCCACCATTCATGCAAATGTTCTGAATATGCATCACGTCTATTTTCGTTTACAAATTGTTCAACTGATAAAGACGCTGAGTTTAACAATTATGCCCCTTGTTTATGTATGGTGATCTCAAGTTACTTCACCATATCATTCATTGTTGGGCGCCTGGGGAGTCAACAGCAGACTCTTCCACACATTCATAGCCAACCGTATAAATCTTCGTACGACAATTAATTTAGCTAAATCCCATTTTTTGGATCGATTAGGCCCTTCAAGGTATAATATTATTCATCATATTGATTTGTTGTTGTCCTGATTGCCTTTATCCATGGTCTGGCTGGCAGTTATTAGTCATGGTAAAACAACTCCAAATCGTAAGCATGACTCTCCTCGAAGAGCTGTTGCGTCATGTAATATTCAGGACGCAAATAGCCCTAGCAACAATGCAAAAAGAGGATTCAACAAAAGTGTTTCTCGGGTGAACACAAATTACGCCATAGAATATCCAAAATACGTGTAGCACTTGAATTTTTTATTTTACGACTTACGTATTAAAAATATCAGTAAACATTATAAAGAGAAGAGTTCTCTAAATAAGGGAGGAGCCATATGAGAGGAAACCTCATGTACGGTTTGGAAAAGGATTTTTTTAAAACAAATTGAATGCTTGGCTATAATGGATGTTAGCTTAATATAATTGTCGGGTACCATAAATAGGGGTACCCCCAAGACTCCTAAACTCGGCTGGTAATCACCATCAGCGCAAGCCGCAGAGACTGATGGACACGATTCAGGTCAAGGCTCCGTCCACTCAAGGGACGCGATCTCGCCTCGCTCGAGCCCAGCCTCGGGCAGGAACAGTAGACCCAGGCGGATTCACGCCTCGCCCGAGGGCCTCCTCAAAGCAACGGGCGCACCCCCAACTCGCCCGAGGCCCAGCTCGGGCAGGCTTCGCGGTGAAGCAACCTTGGCCAGATCGCCTCGCCAACCGACCGTATCGCAGGAGCATTCAATGCAAGGATCGTCTGACACCTTATCCTGACGCACGTTCCTCAGTCGGCAGGGCCGAAGTGACCGCAGTCACTTCGCCCCTCCACTGACTTACCTGACAGGAAAACAGCGTCGCCTGCCCCGCTCCGACTGTTGTGCCACCTGCCAAGATGAGGCTGACAGCAGCTGAGTCCAGCCTCGGGCGCCACAGGAAGCCCCGCCTTGCCCGACCTTGGGCCTCGACCTCAGGAGAAGTCTCCGCCTCGCCCGACCCCAGGGCTCGGCCCCCGCCTCGGCCTCAGAAGATGGACTCCGCCTCGCCCGACCCCAGGGCTCGGCCTCGACCTCGACCTCGGAGGACGGTTTCCGCCTCGCCCAACCTTGGGCTCGGACCGACCACGCCACAGGGGGGATCATCATTACCCTACCCCTAGCTAGCTCAGGCTACGGGGGACAAGACCGGCGTCCCATCTGGCTCGCCCCGGTAAACAAGTAATGATGGCACCCCGCGTGCGCCCACGACGACTGCGGTTCTCAGCCCCCTACGGAAGCAAGGAGACGTCAGCAAGGTCCCAGCAGCCCCGACAGCTGTGCTTCTATAGGGCTCAAGCGCTCCTCCGACGGCCACGACATCGCATGCACAGGGCTCTAGCACCTCTCCGACAGCCACGTTGGCATGTACATAGGGCTCTGGCTCCTCTCTGCCGGACACGTTAGCATATTGCTACACCCTCATTGTACACCTGGACCCTCTCCTTACATCTATAAAAGGAAGGTCCAGGGCCCTCATATGGAGGGTGGTCGCGCGGGACTCTCTCTCTCTCTCCCTCGCGAACGCTTGTAACCCCCTACTGCAAGCGCATCCACTCTGGCGCAGGACAACACGAAGCCGCAGTTTCCCCCCTCTATGTTCCGTCTCGCGCCAACCCATCTGGGCTAGGGCACGCAGCGATAATTTACTCGTCGGTCCAGGGACCCCCCGGGGTCGAAACGCCGACAGTTGGCGCGCCAGGTAGGGGCCTGCTGCGTGTTGACGAACAACTTCCCGTCAAGTTCCAGATGGCTAGTCTCCAGCAACCTCTTCAGCCTAGGACGCTGCTCCGTTTCGGGAGTCTCGAGTTCATGTCCCTCGACGGCAGCTACGACATGGTACTCCTTCCTCCGCCGTGCGACAGCGACAACGGCAGCCGTCAGCCCGCCCGGCGGCGGCGGACTCGACGACGTCTTCCCCCCATGGCGGAAGAGCAGCATCCGGGTCTGTCCCGTCACCTTCCCTGCTGCAGGAGGAGGAGGCAGGGCAACCATGGCCAAGCAGGAGGCGGCACCTCGTCGGCTGTCGAGCGGGTCGACGACGCCGGCGCCCCAGCGGGGGACACGTCGGGCGTTGACCTCGCGCCTGAGACGAAGACGAGCGCCGTTTCCCCGCAACACGCCAACCCCAAGCGGACAGATGATGCCAGCACGCTCGCGAAGGACTTGCTGGGCGTTAGCCTTGTACCTGAGATAACGGTGCAGTCTGTCCCCTACGCGACTTTGTCACCGTCCGTCGATCAAGAGGTACCGTCTGTTTTCCACCCTGTGCCTTTTAGGTTCAGCTTCGATCCACCAAGCGACCCCGCTTCGGTGGACGCTTTCATAAAGGAATATCCTAACCTTCCGGGGTACCATATGTGGTCAACCTGGGACCGACTGACGGACGTCTTGACCTACGGGCCCCCGGGTTCCGAGGAAGAAGATGAGCCCGACTCTGGTTGGGATTTCTTCGAGCTCGGTAATCCTAGTGCCATGCGAGACTTCATGACCGCATGTGACTACTACCTCTCCGATTACTCCGATGATGGCGACAACCTTGACGACGAGGGTTGTGGCCCAAGTCGCGAATGTCTCCACGTCGATCTGGGGGGTCTCGACGAAGGCAACCACCTTGGTATGCCGGAGGACGACGATCCCCCTAGGCCTGCGCCTCGCGTTGACATCCTGCGGGAGCTAGCTGTGGTCCCAGTTCCTGCGGGGAGTCAGGACACACAGCTCGAGCAAATCCGCGAGATGCAGGCCAAGCTCGACGAGGAAGCAGGACAACTTGTGCAGCTCCGACAAAACATCGGGCAGGAGTGGGCAGGCCGAGCACTAGCCGGAGAAGCGCGTCATCGGGCCCAGGACGTCTAGCACCGCATCACTGACGATGCCAGGGTAAGGCTGCCCCCGGCTTCCAGTGGGGTCGGCCAGAACCTGGCTGCAGCGGCAATACTACTCCGAGCGATGCCGGAGGCATCCACCACCGAGGGGCGGCGTATCCAGGGAGAGCTCAAGAATCTCCTGGAGGATGCCGCGGTCCGGCGGGCCGAGAGCTCTGCCTCCCGAAGGCAGGGGTACCCCCCGGAGCATCGCGCCACGACTTCCCGATTCATGCGGGAAGCCTCGGTCCACACCGGGCGCACGCGGGACGCGACGCCTGCAGCCCCGGGTCGCCTCGGCAACGAGCACCACTGCTGTGACCGTCGAGCCCACCTCGACGAGAAGGTGCGCCGAGGCTACCACCCCAAGCGTGGGGGACGCTACGACAGCGGGGAGGATCGGAGCCCCTCGCCCGAACCACCCGGTCCGCAAGCTTTCAGCTGGGCCATACGACGGGCGCCGTTCCCGACCCGGTTCCGAGCCCCGACTACCATCACTAAGTACTCGGGGGAAACGAGGCCGGAATTGTGGCTTGCGGACTACCGGCTGGCCTGCCAGCTGGGGGGAACGGACGATGACAACCTCATCATCCGCAACCTCCCCTGTTCCTCTCCGACGCCGCCCGAGCCTGGCTGGAGCATCTGCCTTCTGCGCAGATCTCCAACTGGGACGACCTGGTCAAGGCCTTCGCTGGAAACTTCCAGGGCACATACGTGCGCCCTGGGAACTCTTGGGATCTCCGAAGCTGCCGCCAGCAGCCAGGGGAATCCCTGCGGGACTACATCCGGCGATTTTCGAAGCAGCGCACCGAGCTGCCCAACATCACCGACTCAGATGTCATCGGCACTTTCCTCGCCGGCACCACTTGCCGCGATCTGGTGAGCAAGCTGAGTCGCAAGACTCCCACCAAGGCGAGCGAGTTGATGGATATCGCCAGCAAGTTCGCCTCTGGTCAGGAGGCGGTCGAGGCCATCTTCTGGAAGGACAAGCAGCCTCAGGGACGCCAGCAGGAAGACGTCCCCGAGGCATCCGCTCAGCGCGGCATGAAGAAGAAGGCCAAGAAGAAGTCGCAAGCGAAACACAACGCCGCCGACACAGATCTTGTCGCCGCCACCGAGCACAGGAACCCTCGAAAGCCTCCCGGAGGGGCCAACCTGTTCGACAAGACGCTCAAGGAGTCATGCCCCTATCATCAGGGTCCCGTCAAGCACACCCTTGAGGAATGCGTCATGCTTCGGCGCTACTTCCATAAGGCCGGGCCCCCGGCGGAAGGTGGCAAAGGCCATGACAATGATAAGAAGGAGGGCAACAAGGCAGAGGAGTTCCCAGAGGTCCACGACTGTTTCATGATCTACGGTGGGGAAGTGGCGAACGCCTTGGCTCGGCACCGCAAGCGGGAGCGCCGGGAGGTCTGCTCGGTGAAGGTGGCAGCGCCAGTCTACCTAGACTGGTCTGACAAGCCCATCACCTTCGACCAAGGCAACCACCCCGACCGCGTGTCGAGCCCAGGAAAGTACCCGCTCGTTGTCGACCCCGTCATCGGCAACGTTAGGCTCACCAAGGTCCTCATGGACGGAGGCAGCAGCCTCAACATCATCTACGCCGAGACCCTTGGGCTCTTGTAGATCGATCTGTCAACAATTCGGGCCGGTGCGGCGCCCTTTCACGGGATCATCCTCGGGAAGCGCGTCCAGCCCCTTGGATAGCTCGATCTGCCCGTCTGCTTCGGGACCTCCTCCAACTTCCGAAAGGAAACCTTCACATTCGAGGTGGTTGGGTTCCGAGGAACCTACCACGCGGTGCTAGGGAGACCGTGCTACTCCAAGTTCATGGCCGTCCCCAACTACACCTACCTCAAGCTCAAGATGTCGGGCCCCAACGGGGTCATCACCGTCGGATCCACATACCGACACGCGTACGAATGCGACGTGGAGTGTGTGGAGTATGTTGAGGCCCTCGCCGAGTCCGAGGCCCTCATCGCCGACCTGGAGTGCCTCTCCAAGGAGGTGCCAGATGCGAAGCGCCACGCCAGCAACTTCGAGCCAGCAGAGGCGGTTAAGTCCGTCCCTCTCGACCCCAGCAACGACGCCTCCAAGCAAGTCCAGATCGGCTCCGAGCTCGACCCCAAATAGGAAGCAGTGCTCGTCGACTTTCTCCGCGCGAACGCCGAGGTGTTTGCATGGAGTCCCTCGAACATGCCCGGCATACCAAGGGATGTCGCCGAGCACTCGCTGGATATCCGAGCTGGAGCCCGACCCGTGAAGCAGCCTCTGCGCCGATTCGACGAAGAAAAGCGCAGAGTCATAGGCGAGGAGATCCACAAGCTGACGGCTGCGGGGTTCATCAAAGAGGTATTCCATCCCGAATGGTTAGCCAACCCTGTGCTTGTGAGAAAGAAAGGTGGGAAATGGAGGATGTGTGTAGGCTACACTGGTCTAAACAAAGCATGTACGAAGGTTCCCTACCCTCTGCCTCGCATCGATCAAATCGTGGATTCCACTGCTGGGTGCGAAACCCTGTCATTCCTCGATGCCTACTCAGGGCATCACCAAATCAAGATGAAAGAGTCCGACCAGCTCGCGACTTCTTTCATCACACCCTTTGGCATGTACTGCTATATTACTATGCCATTTGGTTTGAGGAATGCAGGCGCGACATACCAAAGGTGCATGAACCACGTGTTCGGAGAGCACATCGGCCGAACGGTCGAGGCCTACGTCGATGACATCGTAGTCAAGACGAGAAAAGCCTCTGACCTCCTCTCTGACCTTGAAATGACATTCAAGTGTCTGAGGGCGAAGGGCGTGAAACTCAATCCTGAGAAGTGTGTCTTCGGAGTCCCCCGAGGCATGCTCCTGGGGTTCATCATCTCTGAGCGGGGCATCGAGGCCAACCCGGAGAAAATCGCGGCCATCACCAACATGGGCACTATCAAAGACTTGAAAGGAGTACAAAGGGTCATGGGATGCCTTGCGGCTCTGAGCCGCTTCATCTCGCGCCTCGGCGAAAGAGGCCTACCCTTGTATCGCCTCTTAAGGAAGACCGAGCGCTTCTCTTGGACCCCCGAGGCCGAGGAAGCCCTCGGAAACTTAAAGGCGCTCCTTACAAGCGCGCCCATCTTGGTGCCCCCCGCTGCAGAAGAAGCCCTCTTGATCTACGTAGCCGCAACCACTCAGGTGGTCAGCGCCGCGATTGTAGTCGAGAGACAAGAAGAAGGGCATGCACTGCTCGTCCAGAGGTCGGTCTACTTCATCAGTGAAGTGCTATCCGAGACCAAGATCCGCTACCCGCAAATTCAGAAACTACTATACGCAGTAATTCTGACGCGGCAAAAGTTGCGACACTACTTCGAGTCTCATCCGGTGACTGTGGTGTCATCCTTCCCCCTGGGGGAGATCATCCAGTGCCGAGAGGCCTCGGGTAGGATTGCAAAGTGGGCGGTGGAAATCATGGGCGAGACAATCTCGTTCGCTCCTCGGAAGGCCATCAAGTCCCAAGTCTTGGCAGACTTCGTGGCTGAATGCGTCGACACCCAGCTACCAACAGCTCTGATCCAACCAGAACTCTGGACTATGTACTTCGATGGGTCGCTGATGAAAACAGGAGCAGGTGCGGGCCTGCTCTTCATCTCACCCCTCGGGAAGCACCTCCGCTACGTGCTGCGCCTCCATTTCCCAGCGTCAAACAACGTGGTCGAGTACGAGGCTCTGGTTAACGGGTTGCACATCGCCATCGAGCTAGGGGTTCGGTGCCTCGACGCTCGTGGTGACTCGCAGCTCGTCATCGACCAAGTCATGAAGAACTCCAACTGCCGCGACCGGAAGATGGAGGCCTACTGCGACGAGGTTCGGCGCCTGGAAGACAAGATCTACGGACTCGAGCTCAACCACGTCGCCCGACGGTACAACGAGACTGCAGATGAGCTAGCTAAGCTAGCCTCGGGGCGGACAACGGTTCCCCCGGATGTCTTCTCCAGAGACATACATCAACCCTCCGTCAAGACCGACGACACGCCCGAGCCCGGGGAAGCCTCGGCCCAGCCTGAGGCACCCTCGACCGCCGAGGGTGAGGCACTGCGTGTCGAGGGAGAGCGGGATGGGGTCACGCCTAATCGAAATTGGCAGACCCCATACCTGCAATATCTCCGCCGAGGAGAGCTCCCCCTCGACAAAGCCGAAACTCGGCGACTGGCGCGGCACGCCAAGTCGTTCGTCTTACTGGGTGATGAAAAGGAGCTCTACCACCGCAGCCCCTCAGGCATTCTCCAACGATGCATATCCATCGCTGAAGGACAGAAGCTATTGCAAGAGATACACTCGGGGGCTTGCGGTTCACCACGCAGCACCTCGAGCCCTCGTTGGGAACGCCTTCCGACAAGGTTTCTACTGGCCGACCACGGTGGCCGACGCCACTAGGATTGTACGCTCCTGCCAGGGGTGTCAATTCTATGCAAGACAGACGCACCTGCCCGCTCAGGCCCTGCAGACAATACCCATCACTTGGCCGTTTGCTGTGTGGGGTCTGGACCTCGTCGGTCCCTTGAAGAAGGCACCCGGGGGCTTCTCGCACCTGCTGGTCGCCATCGACAAATTCTCCAAGTGGATCGAGGTCCGACC
This sequence comes from Zea mays, assembly GCF_902167145.1. NCBI lineage: Eukaryota > Viridiplantae > Streptophyta > Magnoliopsida > Poales > Poaceae > Zea > Zea mays. Next base: position 140,439,955 of record NC_050099.1, read on the forward strand.
CCTAACTATCATCAGGTCCGAGCAGGCGGTGGCGTTCTTCACCAACATCATCCATCGCTTCGGGGTCCCAAACTCCATCATCACCGACAATGGCACCCAGTTCACTGGCAAGAAGTTCCTGGACTTCTACGAGGACCACCACATCCGGGTGAACTGGGCCGCCGTGGCTCACCCCATGACAAATGGGCAGGTGGAGCGTGCCAACAGCATGATTCTGCAGGGACTTAAGCCGAGGATCTACAACAACCTCAACAAGTTCGGCAGGCGGTGGATGAAGGAACTACCCTCGGTGGTCTGGAGTCTGAGGACGACGCCAAGCCGAGCCACGGGCTTCTCACCGTTCTTTCTAGTCTAGGGGGCCGAGGCTATCTTGCCGACAGACTTAGAATACGGTTCCCCGAGGACGAGGGCGTACGACGACCAAAGCAACCAGACCAGCCGAGAAGACTCACTGGACTAGCTGGAAGAGGCTTGGGACATGGCCTTACTACACTCGGCACGGTATCAGCAGTCTCTGCGATGCCACCACGCCTGAGGGGTTCGGTCCCGAGACCTCCAGGTGGGGGACTTGGTACTTCGGCTGCGACAAGACGCCCGAGGGCGCCACAAGCTCACTCCCCCCCTGGGAAGGGCCGTTCATCATCGCCAAGATTTTGAAGCCCGGAACATACAAGCTGGCCAACAGTCAAGGCGAGGTCTACAGCAACGCTTGGAACATCCGACAGCTACGTCGCTTTTACCCTTAAGATGTTTTCAAGTCGTTCATATACCTCGTTCTCTTTACATACACAAATAAAGTCTAACCGTCAAGGAAGGGTCAGCCTTACCTCGGCAAAGCCCGACCCTCCCTCGGGGGCTAGAAGGGGGAACCCCCTCTGCGTAAAAATTTTCCTCAGAAAAAGTCTTTCTGCCAGAACATCTTTCGTGCTTTTCGACTGCTTCGATAGCGGGATCCTGAAAACGGCGGAGTACACGTAAGCGGCAAGGCCGACCGAGCCGAGGGACTCCTACGCCTCCGGGATACGGATACCTCACTCATCACCTTCTGCGATAAGTAACTCACGCTCGGATAAGCAATTCTGCTGACCGAAGAAGTCTTAACGCTCAAAAACTTTTCTGGCAGAATGATCTTTCGTGCCTTCTCGACTACATTGATAACAGAATCCTACGAATGAGTAAGAGTACACGTAAGCGGCGAGGCCGACCGAGCCGAGGGACTCCTACGCCTCCGGGATACGGATACCTCACTCGTCACCTTCCGTGAAAAGTAACTCTCGCTCGGATAAACGATTCTGTTACCGACGAACAAGTCCTGATACTCGAAACAAGAGGAAAGGAAACGCAGCTTTACAACACGACAATGGTATGTTTGGGCCTCGGCGACTGCGAAAAACATACGCACACTACAGACAAACTCTCCCTGTAGGTTCAGACATCAACAGAGGGAGCAGCAGCACCCTCGGCGTCGTCTCCACCTTCGACGGAATCTGGCCCGGCCTCGGACGGCGACGCGGGCGGAAGGATCTCCACCTCGAAGGAGGAAGCAAGCACCAAGCTTAGGCCATCATAGCCAAGGTCTCCGTAAGGGTCCCGGCCCGGGCAGACACCTCGACCGGCCGCTCCGTAGCCTCAGCCAGCTATCCCTCGAGGACATCAGCCCGACTCATGGCCTCGGCAGCCTGACTCCGGGGTTGGTCCCACCAGCGGACGACCTGACCAGGTTCCAGCCGCCGCTGCTGCACCTCCTCGGCCAGGGAGGCCACGTGCTCCCGGGCCAATGAAGCTTCTTCTCGAGCCGACTCTGCCTCTGTCCATGCTGACACCGTTGCCTCCGGCTCCGGCTCATCACAGAGCAGCCGAGGGTTCTTTAACTGCGTAAGAGAAGCCTTGCGTGGCAAGGCCGACCGAGTCGAGGGACTCCTACGCCTCCGGGATACGGATACCTCACTCGTCACCTTCCGCGCAGGGCAACTCACACTCGGTTAAGCGGTTCAGCTAGCCGACAGGTGAGTCCTAGTGCTCGAAATGAGGAAGAAACCCGGTATTACACCGAAATACCTGGGTGTTCAGGCCTCGACAGCCACAATGAACAAACACCGGCACTCAAGGTGCCATTACAAATGGAACTCCGGTTCCACTCCCACGGGTATGAACAACCTCCACATCGGAGGGCCTGCGGGACGAAAAACTCCAGGTGGCTCGCCGCCGCCCGCTCCATCAGCAGCGACAACGACCTCCGCTCCGGGCGGCTAAAGAGCAGCAGCGATGACCTCAGGGCAGACGCTGCTGCGACAAGGCCCTCGTTCACGTCCCTCGCGAGGGACGAGAACCAGCCATTAAAGCCAAAGAGCTGGAGGCCCGGAGCGCGGGTGGCGTTGACAGTGTCGTCGGCGGAGAAACCTTCTCCGGCTGGCACCACCTCAACACCGCACCGGCGAGCGCCGGCCGCCCCAAAGCGCACCGGCAGGTCCTCACTCCCGTCCTCGCCGCAAGAACGAGAACGGGACCGCCTCAGAACACAAGTACCGCCCTCGCGGCGTACGACGTGTTGTGAGACCCTCCGGTGCGGCCGACCACAGTCACCCCGGACAGAGGACGGAATGATGCACCCTGACCAGGCAGCAGCAGTTCGCCTTCCCTCGCATGGCTGGAGGACGCCTCCTCCGCAGAGCTGGAGGATGGTTTCCACCCCCAGATGCCGGAGGAAGAAGCGGGACGCTAGCCCACGTGAAGGCAGGCCCCGGCTCGCCTCGTCCCCCGCCCCAGCAAGGATGATGAAGATCCTTGAAGCTGAGGGCGGGGCAGAGGCCGCAGCCCGGCTTGCTTCTCCCCACCATCGAACTGGTGGTCACCATCCTAGGTGAGCATCAGTGAGGGAATGCAGCCGGGCTGCGTGATGAAAATCTTTGAAGCCGAGCGATGGCTGAAAGGTGCCAACCTCCGCGAGGTTGCGCTTCTCCAACAACAAGACGAAGGCAACGCGGGCGCCCCCCATCCGGGGGCTCAGAAGGTGGAGGGATGCGATGCATGAGGGGAGTGTGAAGGCATGGCTACCGCTCGGGGGGTCGACCCCTTTTTTAAAGGCGGCTCTCCCCACTCGCGTCCTCAGACGTCGCGGACTAAGTCTTCACTGACGTGCTCCAGGGTCCTCCCCCTACGACACGGGGGCTGGGTCCCACACGTCATGCAAGCTAGCCCAGAACAGAAGAAGCCAAACCGCCGCGCGCGGAGCGTGTAACCGCCCAGCGGTTACAAGCACTCCTCCATCCTCGCCGAAACCAACGGTTGAAAGGGTGGACCGCCATGCAGCTGGCGCGCAACCGCACCACGAAGACGCACCCCTTCAACTTCGACGCATCCAGCATGTAGGCCCAGGCCCACACGTCATGTAACCGGCGCACCGGTTACTACGGGCGAAAAACTGCACCGCCACTTGCGCTAATGCCGCGCCTTCTCGACTGCGGAACCGGTGCCGCGACTCGAGGCAACCCTGCGCATGGCCCAACAGTGCCAACCGAGCACATCGGTCATGGGTCAGTCAGCCGCGGGAGAAGGCGCGACGGTCGATATGGCCAAAAGTGGACCGACAGTAATGGCGGCAGCAGGCGAGCGGAAGCGGCGGTCAAATCGTCTGCAGGCTCACGTCCTCTCCTGGAGCAGCAGGGGAGCCCTCTCCCACGGCGTGAAGACGACGCGCCCGTGTTCCATCCCTCGAACGGCTCGTGCAACGGCTGCCCCGCGAACCACCCATCCCGTCGTATTAACTTCGCGGCAGGGCAGGCGACACCTTTGGCAGGCGAAGCGGGCGACGTTTCACCTCCGCCATGATGACCGCGTCAAAAAAGGTGTGCCACATCATTTAAATTCATATCCTTTTCTCCTTCCCCTTTCTCTCTCTTGCTAAAGGGACCGGGAAAGGGGATATTTCGAAAGGGATCCTTCTCCGCGAAGGAAGCGGGCACCGAGCCCTCCTACTGATCATGGGTTCGAAGGCTGGCCCCTCGGAAGGGTTCGACAGCCGCCCCAGAGCACTCGGGCTTCAGGCTCACTACTGGTCAGAGGTTCGAAGGCTGGCCCTCGGAAGGGTTCGACAGCCGCCTCAGAGCACTCGGGCTTCGCGCCCACTACTGATCAGGGGTTCGAAGGCTGGCCCCTCGAAGGGTTCGACAGCCGCCTCAGAGCACGCAGAGCGAGGGATGACTCTGGGTACGTTCGATACATGGCCGAGGCTCGGGCTACGCTCCCGAGGTACCCTAGGACATTTCTGAGACCAGCAGGAGCAATTTTGTAACGGAATCCCATCAGAGGGGGCATCGAGCCCTCGGACCCTATCAAACGGGACCGGGTCCGGCAAATCACCTGCATGTACTTTTGGAGCGCGCCTCTGGGCCACTAGCCGACCCTTATCGAATGGGGCACAGGCGTCCACTTGGATCACCCGTTAGCAACTCACTGGAGACACTATGTTCGGCGCCCTCCGAGGGCAACATGGCGCTTTCCCCCCCTCCTCCTTGCAGAAAGGCGATGAAGGGGCGTATGATAAAAGCCGAGTCAGTCCTTGATCGTCCTCTTGCTCTGTGCAGAGGCTCGGGGCTGCTCTCGCAAACCCGGCTCCGGCCAAACCGTTGACATCGTCAACAAACCAGCCTGAGAACTCGGAACCTGACCATGCACCTGGGCTACGATCAGATCGCATGAGGGAACAACTAGACCGGCCAAGGCATCACGAAAGGCATTAAGACCTCGGAGGAGTCAAACCACTCCTCCGAGGCCTCGGGGGCTACACCCGGTGGGTGCGCTCGTGCGCACCCACTGGAACAAAATATACCCGAGAAAGGCCGGGCCCCATGCAAAAAAGTGCGACAAAGCCTCCAAGCGAGTACCAGCACTCCCTTTGAGGCTCGGGGGCTACTGTCGGGTACCATAATTAGGGGTACCCCCAAGACTCCTAAACTCGGCTGGTAATCACCATCAGCGCAAGCCGCAGAGACTGATGGGCGCGATTTAGGTCAAGGCTCCGTCCACTCAAGGGACGCGATCTCGCCTCGCTCGAGCCCAGCCTCGGGCAGGAACAGTAGACCCAGGCGGATTCACGCCTCGCCCGAGGGCCTCCTTAAAGCAACGGGCGCACCCCCGACTCGCCCGAGGCCCAGCTCGGGCAGGCTTCGCGGTGAAGCAACCTTAGCCAGATCGCCTCGCCAACCGACCGTATCGCAGGAGCATTCAATGCAAGGATCGCCTGACACCTTATCCTGACGCACGTTCCTTAGTCGGCAGGGCCGAAGTGACCGCAGTCATTTTGCCCCTCCACTGACTGACCTGACAGGAAAACAGCGCCGCCTGCACCGCTCCGACTGCTGTGCCACCTGCCAAGATGAGGCTCACAGCAGCTGAGTCCAGCCTCGGGCGCCACAGGAAGCTCCGCCTCGCCCGACCTTGGGCCTCGGCCTCAGGAGAAGTCTGCGCCTCGCCCGACCCCAGGGCTCGGCCCCCGCCTCGGCCTCGGAAGATGGACTCCGCCTCGCCCGACCCCAGGGCTCGGGCTCGACCTCGACCTCGGAGGACGGTTTCCGCCTCGCCCGACCCCAGGGCTCGACCTCGGCCCCGACCTCAGAAGGAATCGCGTCCTCACCCAACCCCGACCTCGGCCTCAGGAGGAGTTTCCGCCTCGCCCGACCTTGGGCTCGGACCGACCACACCACAGGGGGGATCATCATTACCCTACCCCTAGCTAGCTCAGGCTACGAGGGACAAGACCGGCGTCCCATCTAGCTCGCCCCGGTAAACAAGTAATGATGGCACCCCGCGTGCGCCCATGACGACGGCGGTTCTCAGCCCCCTACGGAAGCAAGGAGACGTCAGCAAGGTCCCGGCAGCCCCGACAGCTGTGCTTCTACAGGGTTCAAGCGCTCCTCCGACGACCACGACATCGCATGCACAGGGCTCTAGCACCTCTCCGACAGCCACGTTGGCATGTACATAGGGCTCTGGCTCCTCTCTGCCGGACACGTTAGCATATTGCTACACCCCCATTGTACACCTGGACCCTCTCCTTACATCTATAAAAGGAAGGTCCAGGGCCCTCATACGGAGGGTGGTCGCGCGGGACTCTCTCTCCCTCGCGAACGCTTGTAACCCCCTACTGCAAGCGCATCCACTCTGGCGCAGGACAACACGAAGCCGCGGTTTTCCCCCCTCTGTGTTCCGTCTTGCGCCAACCCATCTGGGCTGGGGCACGCAGCGACAATTTACTCGTCGGTCTAGGTACCCCGGGGTCGAAACGCCGACAATAATCCAAAAGAAATATTGTAGAAGCATTGCATAATTATTATGAAGCCAAACAACACCAGGGCTATAGCAAGTCATTTGATTAGGCCGCCACGACCGTGTGCCAGGTCCAATGGTCGAGCACCGCCTATGAGGCGCTGCTCGTGTAGGAGGATGTCCTGCCGTAGCTTGTCAGGCTGGCGGAGTCCGATAGCGTCGTGTGAAGCGAGAAGGCTGGAGGGGAAGAGAGAAGGGGGGTGGGGATCTTGGCGGCGTGCAGCTAGAACTTTGCTGGTGTGCAACTGTGTTCCTATAGGAAGAGAGAAGGGGTGATGGAGATACTAGAGGAGGGAGAGTGGGGACACTCCTGGCGGCCGGCGGCGTTTGAGGGAGAGCCGATGGACAGGGTGAGGCTCGTGGCGGTGCGGACCTTATTTTTTGTTATCCTTTCAGCGTTATCTGAAAGCATCGCGTAGTATGGAGGCTGGTTTCGCTCGTCGGCCAACGGTAGCTGAATAGGATCGGACGGCCATAAAAAAGAGAGTGACGTGGAGCGTCCAGGTGGGAGCTTTGCGCCCGCGCTTCATGTATAGAAAAATGTCGTAATCTATGGCCTTTCGTGAGCAAGCTTGGTGATTATGGGGTCGCTTCGCTATTCGGCAGTCGCTACGCCAATTAGCCCGGGCAGGGCAGGGCAGCGTCGCGCGCGCGCGCAGGCACAGGCGCACAGCGGGTCAGACTCCCAGGCCCTGGCCGAAGGATCCAGATCTCGCCTGTGATTCGTCCGGAGGGGAGGGCCACAGGCTGACCTGTCAACAGCGTATCCGCAGGCAGGGGATAAGCGCGATCGTCCAGGCGGCCAACTGGGACGCGCCAGCTGGCGCGGCGCGACCCGCACATGCGAAGGAGAGACGCTTGGGCCGGGGCGGGAGGCTGTCACCGCAGCGTCGCGGACTCGCGGTCGCATCCGGCGTCCCTCCGTCTCGTCTCGTCTCGCACACCAGTACACCACAGGCACAGCGGCGTAGGGCAGCGACGAGCGATAACAGCAGCCTTTTGTTCCCGTGCAATAAAAGGCCAAAACTAAATTAATCTATCCAAGTAAAAAAGATGACGTATTTTTAAAGCATCAAATTTATCGCTGTTGTTGTGTGCAGTCTCCGCGACGAATTTGTCATATACCTATGTAAGCTGGCGGATTTTTTTATATTCTCGAGGTTAGTTAAATTTCATAACTCTCCCGGGTCATGGATAATAGTCACTAGTTAGTTGCTCGCGCATTGATACAATTTCAACCATATAGATAGATCTTGTTGAAATGCGATATTTATTAAAACACAATCCAAATTCATAATTTCCCATATCGCGTCAAAGGGATACAACCGGAAATTAGGACAAGGTCAACACAAACACAGCAGTCGGCCCGCCTCCGGATCAAGCCAAACCCATGCTGAGCTAGACGTGTGGTAGTGCCGTCCCTGTCGGCACGCGAATCCGGCAATGCGCCTCACGCGGATCTGAACGTGTAGCGGCGCACTCTTGCCTCCTAGGATCGGATCGCGCGGATCCGGTTGTGCTTCACGGTGCACATAAAATTTTGCCCTAGAGATATCGGGCGACGATAAAGCAAGGAAAGAGAGGCGGAGACGACAGACGACGAGGTATGTGGTGTGGGCTGAGACGAGATGAAGTTTGTTTTTTCACACTCATGAGATCATGGACAATGAGAGAGGAGGTATCAGACTATAGATGGCCGAATAATGGTTCATGCCTGGTGGGCTGGCCTGAGGCATGACCCATTAAATAGTATGGTGCCCTAGTCCGACATGATTTAAAGTAGGCTTGTACCGGTCCATCTTGAGAACCATGTCGTGTCTAAGCCGTCTTCTCTGACCACAGTGCTAACTTGACCTAACACTATTTTTTTTTATTTTCAAATTTTTAGGATATGTTTACAATAGCTATCCTTTATATAACACAAACGAATCTAAGTTGCACTAGTTAGAAGATCCTTGATGAACAACCATCGTTTGAGCTACACTTCCATTTTTTGTTTAATCTACCAATTTATTTCATGTTTAATCTACCAAGCACTGAGGCATGCAAATCGCCTGTGCGGGCGCTCCATTTTTAATCTATCAATTTATTTCGCGTTTAATCTACTAAAAGTATTTTCAAAAATACCTCAAACTGGTGTCTTAAATTAAAATATAGAGTTCTACGCAGAAAAAACTACTCCAACAATGCCTTATTTTAAAAAATTTGGTTAAAAAATTATACGACATACTCTCAAGTGTCTCAAATATATTATATTGTAGTGTGTTGTACTATAATCTAGAGGTATCTAGGGCTTTACTGTTGGAGTAAAATATTTTGTTGGAGTTCTAAATTCTATAAATTACACTTATTTTTAAATTATAGGGTATTTTTATAGATCACGTTGTTAGAGATATCCTTGGCTGTGCATGAGACACTTGCATGCGTAGAGACGGATGAAGTGACGGTGAAACGACACTTTTGTTAGATAATCTATTTCCAAGGAGCAGCATTTATATGTCCGAAGGGGATCACTATACCACAACACCAAATTAGTGTCTGACGACCGTCGCTATAAATAGAGAATTAGCATCAAATTGTTAGTCGGTATACATTGCCACAGATGGTGAGTCGGCATATGTCCATATTCCAACCGAGTGTTAGTCGTTATATTTATATGTGAATAGTGTCGCTTTGTCAGTCGGCAATTCATACCTATAGCATCTCAATGTCAGTCGCAAAAAAACATGTGTGGCGCACAAATTAGTTGCTGGCCCAAATACCAGCCTCGCCGCCGCAGCCCAAAACCCTATCTCCCTTCCCGTAATTCCAGCCGCCGCGCGCCACCAAAAAAATTGATGCTGCCGCCGCCAATCGCCATCCGCAGCTGCGTGCCCTAGTCGGCCGGCCACAACCGCCGTCCCAGCCGCGCGCCCAAGCAGGCCGGCCCCCAACGCCATCCCAGCCGCGTGGCCAGAAGCAAGGCCCCTTCGTCGCCTCCGTCCGCCGCGCTCTCACCTGCATCCCCATCCCCTCCCCATCCTCCTCTGACTCCTCCGACGACTGCTCCTCCGGCTCCCGCCGCCATGGCCACCACGACGCCCACGCCACCACCGCCTCCTCCTCCACCTCCGTATCCGACGCCACTGCCCGCCCGTTGCCACCAGCCCCCGCCTACGACGTCAACAAGTCCATGCTCCGCTCCTTGTACGCCGTGCAGACGCCCAAGCGGAGCCAGCAACTGGAGATCGAGGTCGTGGCGGAGAAACCGCGCCGCCTCATCATGGCCGACGGCGGTGGCGGAGGCGATGCCAAGCCAGAGGCCGCCCTGGCTTCTGAAGGGTTCGGCAGAGGGGACAAGGGGCCAGGTTCGCCGACCTCGGCGGGATATGTCCCTTTGCTGCCACCCCTTCATTTGTATATATGTGTAATACTTCATCAATAATACAACAGTGTGGTTGTCATTTGGATTTTCTCTCAATCTCGTTTTCATCACACCACAATATGTTATTAAAACTGCTCGTGAGAAAAGAGGAAGGAAGAAGAATCTGTCGCTTGCAAGAAGGAAATGAGGGGCTTCGGTCTCTAAAAAAGAATATGTATGATGTATATATTGTTCCTCTTTGATTTCTACAGAACGATGTTGCAGCATTGATGATGAACATGGAGAGCTGGCGAAGGCTTACGCGCCCACGCTGAGGCCGCCGCGCCTGCTCATGGACGGGGTCGTGCGCCCGCGTTGGGTCGCTGTGGTCGGTAGGGCCCACGCTGGGGCTGCCAGGGTCACGCTCGAGCGCCGCTAGGGTCGTGCGTGCCGGGGCAGCGTGCCCTCACGCCGGGGTCGTGCGCCCCGCCCGTAGGAGCCACGCCGGTGCCGCGGTTTGCCGGGGCCACGAGCCCACGCCGAGGCCGCGCGCACGCGCTGGGGACACACTCCGCCCGTGTCGCGACTGGGCGGGGCCGCGAGCCCACACCAAGACCACGCGCACGCGCCGGGACACACCACGCGGGGACACACCTATAATACCCAACTGTTGAATAATAAGAAAAGAGTTAATCTTCTTATATTTATTTTCCTCTACTTAGAACACATAAATAACCATATTTAAAGTGAATAATTAACTAGTGACACATAAATAATCTATGCATCATGTTGGAGTTTATTTGTTTGTGCATTTAATAATAATAATAATAGTAATAAAAATATAATAATATTGAAATTGGGATTAAAACCTAATTTGATATCTAGAATTTGGAGATGAAATAGCAAAGAAAAGAGAAGGAGAAGGAAAATACTATACAAAATAAAGAAAATAAATATATTGTAACACTCCTGGTGTTACTGTCACTAAAACTTGAGCATAACATCATGAGCATTAGCATAGCATGTGCTTGTTACACTTAGAATGCATTCACTAGGCAAAAAGCTCAAACAAGTTGTACTAATGTGACCTGTCATGGGTAAACCCTAGAGTAAAGTACTTAACCCTAAACTGGGCTTAAAAGAGTAAACAAAGCCTAAATAAGAGAAAACTTCAAAAGATATTAGTAATGATCATAAAATGTCACCATTAATGGACTTAAGTAGCATCCAAACCCTAGAAGTACCAAAAACCCTAAATAGATCCCTAGAAAACCCTGGACTGAAACTCTAGGGGGTTATATGTAAATTTTGCACACTTTTAGACCTAAGTGCAAAAACCATGGAATTAGGGTACCTTAAGTCATGTGGTTCACATATTTGAAGATTTACAAAAGAAACCATGAGATTTGGGCCTAAATGCAAAAAGGCCACTCTAGTGATCATATGGTTAAGTCTGAAATACAGATGATTGAGGCTGACTTTGGAGCCCTACATCTCAGGATTCTTGAAGTTTTTGCTCAAAGTCAACATAGCAAAGTTGTAGAGCTATCATGGGAGAACAAGTTTGATTAAGTGACTTAGCACTGGTGCTGAATAGAAATTGGATAAAATTAAGCACAAAGTTGGGTTGTCAGTCAATTTTGAAACTGAAACATGGCCACTAGTGCCACTGGCCGAACTTTGGGATCAAGTTTGGGTAGGATCTAGTGCTCGATTGAGGATAGTTGCTATAGTCAAATTAAAGAAGGATTGTTGAACTACAAATTTGTTACAGAGAGATTAACACATTCTCACGCAAAAATCCAAGATCTTGGCGTCACAAGTTGCTCGGCCAGGCGCTCTGAATCAGATCTTCAATGGTACAGTGCCACACAAATATCAATAGATTCAGGGTACCTCGCCGCCGGTGATCCGCGCGTCCGGATTTGCGCCGGTCGCCGGGATTCGTGCCGGGCACGCTGTGGATATTCACGGGGAGGTGAAAGATCTCGCGGGGAGGCAGATAGGGTCGCATGGGAAGCTTATCACCGTGCCTGTAGCCGTTGCGACGTGGCCGGACCACCAGTGTCGTCGTGGACACTCCGGCGACCTCAATTATGCCACGCCGTGACTCTTCACTACGCGGTAGTAACCGTGGCACACTTAGGCCTACCCTCTCTAAACCACTGCACCAGTGAACGCCACGATTGCGCCACTAGTGACCTCTTCCTTCTCCGGTCGCCACCGCGCCAACTCCAAATTCACAGGCCACCGCCCCCGGGGCCTATAAATTGAGTGTGCCGTCGGGTCCGTAAGGTAGTCAAGCACCCAACCCACCAAGCCATGCCTCCAATTGCTCACCAGCAAGCCCCAATTTGGGATTTCCCCCAAATCAACCAAGAACACTGTGCGGTGTGAGCTCACCGTGGCCAGCCTGCTCCAGGTTGATTCGTAACCCTATGTTGAATGTTCTAGCATATCTAAGATCTCCTGTTGCTTGTAGGCTCGATTGATTGAACTAGACCGTACCGAATTGCCCGGAACACCGTAGCTTCTTCTCGAGTTTTGTCGTCATCGTGAACTGGCGTGCTCCGACCCGGATTAGTGCGATTGATTGAGGGGTTAGTGTCGCCGAGGGTAGAATTCGGTACCGGCTAAGTTAGGGGTCTGGTCTTGGCATATTCCGGCTAGTATATGCTCACCGGAGACGTGCTCGTCGCCGACCACCATCGTGGACCTGGTGTTGCGAAGGAATAGAACTTCGGGGGTCTTGGTGCAAACGTCAGTGAGACAAACAAATAGTGCTCGGGGTTATTTACCGCTTATTCAAAAAGCTGAGGTCTTCTGTGTAAAACCGCCAACGCGGGCGCGCGCGCGACGCATTTCGCCTGGGCGTGGGCTGTATTGGGCCAGTTTCAGCCCCGAACTGTTCAAAGTTTTCTCCTTTTTCTTTTCTTCCAAGCTTTAGAAATCCATAAGAAACTATAGGAAAATGCTAAAAATATCAGACCAATTTTGCTAGGCTCCTGATTTTCTATAGTATTTAATAAAAATAGTTTTAGGATTTTTATTCCAAATAGGGAATTATGGAGTATTTAAAATAGCCAAAACTCATACCCCTGGAATTTTAGAAATTAATTAATAATTTCAAAAATCACCAAACGTTTTAGATAAGTCTTAAATATTATTTAGAAGCCCTGGGTAAAGTTTGGCATGATTTGGACCATGTTTGGTACCTAGAACCCAAAACCCTAGTCTTCTGCCTATGAACTTCACTATTGACTCCGAAAACCCTAGTTTCCTGGAGATCCGTGAAGGAAAATTATATTCAAGACATTAGATAATATAATTTTATTGTCTTTGCATTTTCATGAGCATTACATGAGCATTGATGATTATATATGCTATATATAGAAAACGAGGAAGATATGGAAGTTGAAGAAGCAAGGGCTACACCACCTGAAGAACCTCAGGCAGGGAACTGCTTTTATTTTGACATCTGTGGAGCAGAGCCTGACTCACCTATAACACAAGGCAAGCCCCGGTGCATTTGCCACCTCCTTGTTATTTTAAAATCTTTCTCACTTGCTTGATGCATTAGGTGATAGGAGTGTGTGCTAAACCAGTTGCTGCATTTCCTTCCTTGAGGATTTGATTACTTTTCCTTAATCCCCTGTTTTACAAAAAGGTTTTTCTTATGCTTAGCTTTGCTCTAGAAAAACAAAATGTTTTGTTTTGACAAAAGATGATGCTTCAAGTGGGTGGGGTGTTTTCAAAAATAAAACTTGATGGTGGATCCATCATGGCCATGATGGGTTGAACATCAGAAAAGATGTACCTCTACCAGGTACCAAACTTTGGGTTTGAAATGATAAAGCTGAGACCGGGCGAGTGACTTGCACGAGAGGAGAGTCTCGGTGTAGTGTCTCCGTCTGAGTCGATTAAGGACCGTCTCGATGTAGGCTTGATGATCGAGGACCTTTTAACTGGTCACATGCCTCGTCATGGGTAAGCTTTGCCTCGGGCAGACTAATACCAGAATAAGATAACACGCAATGGGAGTGAAGAGATGGTGACAGTAGCGTGTACCCTCCTTGGCAAGAGGCTGGACGATGGTGTATTTGTGCTCTCGGTTGGCGTGAACCTGATCTGGTCTTAAGAACCCCGGTGGCGAGTTGACATATGCAAGGGTTAAGTGCTACATATGTCGTGTGATCGAAGATCCCCAGCTGGCTATTAATCGATTCGTTTGGATCGCCGTTACTTCTCGAACATGAAGACTTGGTCATTGCCCTACACGTAGCAATCCAGTGAACAAGAAGGGTTAATAAGAAATTGGCTAGTATAGGTCAAGTGCTTGAACTAGGGTAGAAAGAACTCTAGAACTCAGGTAATGACTCAACTTGCTAATAAAACTAGACTTTTAAGGATCCACTATTAGTAAGCATTTCTACAAACAGAGCCTTGATTATTGATAAGCCATACCTTGATTCCCAAAGGCCAGCATATCCTTGAGAGTCTTTTTATTTTGACGGGTAAGACTTGCGAAAGTACACTTCGTACTCAGGGCTTTGTCCCATGTTGTTTTAGTTGAGGAAGCAGCAAGTTTTTGTTGCTTTTGTTCCAAGGTGGTGCCAAAGGAAGAAAACCAAGACTGAAGCCTCGAGAGGAAGTGTCCTCCTTTAAGAAAAACTTTTTACTGTTTATCGGGAGGGGTTTTTGCCTCCCAAGTTATGTAATAATATTACTCCAGCACTCTTATATTTGCTCTGGTCTGTAATAATACTACTCTTTCTATACTTTAATATAAAATAAGTTGTTGTAACTTCTTCCACATATTCGTACCTTCGATGTGTTGTAATATCTACGTGACTGGTGAAACGCTCTTGGGCAAGGTAAAGAATACAGATACAGAACTTGTCAAGTGATCAGGTGCACCTACAGGGTTGTTTGAGGTCCGTTGGACAAGGACAACTGTAGGTGGGCCTAATGACTTGACAGGTTCTGTCACATATATAAATAAATATATCCTTTCCATACTAGTATTTTTAATTTGCACATTTAATCTAAGTATGAATTTTACAACAAATTTGAAATCTAAATCTAAAAATAGAAAGAAAAGAAATCAGAAAAGGAAAAAGAAAAACTGAGAACTCCACTTGGGCCACATCCGGTCGGCCGGCCCAACTGGCTAGTCTTTCGCACGGCCCAGCTAGCCCGACTGAACAGCGCGCTCCTAGCACCTGCACTGACTGGCGAGCCCCACTCGCCAAGTTCAACCGCGCACTGACGTATGGGCCAGGTCTGTCAGCGCCTGCGCCATCCGTTGCCTAAGCTCTCTGTCCACCGGGTCCCACACGTCATCCATCAGCTGCGACCGGGTCTCCGTGTCCGCATCGCCGGTGTTGTGGGCGTTATAACCGCCGTTCCGCAGTTCCAGCTGGCATAACCGTCGGGCGAGATCCTCTTGCCATTGGCTTCGCCGCAAGATAAGTGGACGACCCCCTCTCCTCTTCTCCTCATTTCACCAATTAGCGTCGTGCGGAGGGACTGAGAGAAATAGAGCGCCGGTGCCACCGTCGCTGCGCTTGGGTTTTGCCGTTATTGCGACCTCGAATCCAGCCAACAGAGTTCGCCGCAGCGCGTAGAGCAAGATTATATCGGTGTTGGGCATGGAGTAGTACCCATTGGGTGTCAATTCCTCGTCGGCGTCGAAGCAAAGCCCCATCTGCATGTTGCTTGAATTCACCTCCACCCGGGATTCCTGGTATGGGCCTCTACTCGATTCGTCGTTCATCTAAGAATCAAATGGCGCTTCTCGCCTCGTGCTCTGTACCAGAATAGCTGCGACCACCACGCTGATTGGCGCCGTTGGCTGGGCCATTAGGGGACAGGGCCCATGCGTTAAAACCCGCGGTAGAAGTTTAGTGGTGGGAGTTCACCATCTTTTCTTTGCCATGAATCGTCTCGCGGGGTGGGGAAATTGGGATCCAGGGTACCGGAACGGGATCTCTGGCCATGGCTCCGCCGTTTGCCGGTGTGCGCCGTCGCCGGTTCGGTTAGCTATGAGGATTTGGGGAGGGTTTTATGCTGGCCCTTGATCTAGATTCAGGTGGCCACGGTTAGATCTTAGGTTACCCCTTCGTTTTAAATCGGGGCCATGGATCTGTGATCATATGGTCGGGAGAGAGTTGTTGTCGCGGGAAATCCTCGGCCATCGATCTTCGTGCGGGCGCTCGGTGTGATAAACCAGTTCACGGAGAGGAATAGATTTAATCTCGGCCGTCGAGTTTCGATCGGACGACCAGGGTTCCAGGATACCCCTTCGGCCAATTCTTTTGCTAAAGACACCCTGATCTTTCTCGATATAAATCCACCGTCTACGTGCAGTGTAGAGTAATTACAATTGAACCATGGATTCTTACAAATCAACCCCTGGCCTTTCACGTTTTTGTGCGCGCGGTCCAAATAAATTGCAGATTTAATAAAATCAACTAGAAAAAGTTTTTTAGTATAAAAATAATTCTAGAAAATTATTTAATTCATAACTAATTCGTTTTAACTCCTTTTTAATCTATTCCAGTTGCAATAATTTTATTTTAATATTGTTTATCACCTAGTAACTCTGTTTTATCATGAAACATAGATTAAATTTGTCCACTTAGTTTATCCTGTATCAACTACTTAAAAACTTCGAAAAATCATAACTTGTTATCCATAACTTCGAATTTAGTGATTCTTGAACCTACAATCTCGTTACGATGCATAGATTATTATCATGCATTATGTTCTGATGTTTGGTGTGATGTTAATTTATGCTATACCATGTTTGTTTGTGTTGCTACGAGTAGTCGAGCAAGTGATCGAGGACCCAGGTGCTCAGCATGTGGAAAATTTTGAGCAGGAGCTCGTTGAAGGAAAGTTATGCCCTTGACCACTTTTATTTACCCAATAATGTTCTCTATAATCATTTTGGCATGCTTAGGCTTAATTTTGATGGGACCCAATAGGTCACACTAGTTTGGTTATCTTTACACCTTGTTTACCCCTGAACTTTTGGATAGTCTTTGCTATTGCTATATGTGGTTTTGGGTGTTAAGATAATTATTACACATGGTCATGATTTATTATTGTTATTCTATTTTGTTCATGATAAGACTATTATGTTAATAGGAACATGGAGCTTAACTTGAGAAACACGTGCCACCACAAGGGTGGAATGGGACGCCCTTTGCTGACTAATTAGGAAAGCTAGTGGAGGTCTACCTTACCCGAAAGGGGCAAGGGAAGTAGGGGAGTTATCGGTGTGGGGAGGTTCTCGGGTTGATTTTGCTGCGATGGCTTTTCAGACGGGGGATTCCTGCATTGCGCTCCCTAGAACTGTAGCGGGTTTTCTGAAGCTAGTGGAACTTTGTAAAGGCCTCGTAGTGTTACCCGGCCTCGCTTCCTGGTAGAGGTGTATGGGATTCATGACCCCTTGGCAGATGGGTAACATGACTTGTGGGTAAAGGGTACAACCTCTACAGAGTGTAAAACTGGTATACTAGTCGTGCTCGCGGTCATTAGCAGCTCAGGACTCTTGCATGATTAATTTATGGAATTAAATTCAATTTGTCATTTGCATCGCATTATGGTTTTATTATTAACTTTGATCTATTACTAGTTTGGTATATACTTACATTTAGTAACTGCTAATAAAATCTGACCAACTTATTAAAAGCAATGCTCAGCTTTAACCCTTATTTGTTGATCAGCCTTACACTTCACATGAGCTCCCACCTTTGGTGAGTTCATGCACATTATTCCCCACAACTTGCTGAGATATGATCTTTTGTGAGCTCACCCTTGCGACATATAAACCCCCCACAGGTGAAGAGCAGGTAGTCCAGGAGGAGGTCTACAACGAGGAGTACGAGATTATCTAGGTGGCGTCTTCCAGTCAGCTTTATGGCGCCAAGGAATAATATTTAGTTCGCTTTATTGTTATCATTTAATTTTGTAAGACACTACCGCTATGTAATAATATTTGTGATATTTATCTCTGCACACTTGGTCATTATATGTGTTGTTCTTCTTTGGCGCACATATGAGACGCACCCGGCTTTACCCCTTAAATTCGAGTGTAACAGAAGTGGTACCCGAGAAAATGTTGACTGTAGGACGAAACCTAGATAGAACTGGTCAAAACCCTTACCTACTTACCTTACTCTGATTCTTTCTATACTTTTCTTGATCATGTCTCACCTTTGGTTGTTCCACTCTGACTATTCTTATCTTTTCTACTCTAGAAAGACAAGAAGGATTTCACACCTTGGAATCCTACATATAAGACCCTCTAAAGAGATAGGGGACCTAAAAAATATATATTTTCTCTATCTAAAATGTTTGGATGTTTGTTCTGATGATAAATGCTTGATTTGATTCTTTGATTGATTGAAATAGTATAGCAGAGCATTCTAGCATGTACCACCATAAGGTAATATATTAGTATTAGTAGGTGACACACTAATCTACTGAACTAATAAAACCCCCAAAAGATCATGTTTCGTAATTACTTGTCTTACCTACAATTCTATCTTACCATATGTTTCTAACTGTGATACCCGGTTTGCAAAGAAGTGAAGTTGGGGGTTATTCTTTTTTTTTGTTTTTTTCTCATTCGGGTGATGCGCTTTGGGGATTTGGAATTTGTGGAAAACATTCACTAGTAAGACAGTATAATTTCTTTGGTTAGACGCTTGCGACGGGGTCGGGAGCTGTCGCGTGGGCGAGTTGGGCCATGAATCTTGATCCGGCCCATTAGCCTCCCCTTAACCCTAGCCGCCCTCCCCCTAATCCCCCCTTGTGCAGCCCCCCCACATTTCCCCTAGCCCTTGGCCGCCCCCCTCCCATCTCCTCCTCCCTCAAACTCTTGCAGCCACACCACCTAACCCTAGCCGCCCCCCATCTCCTCCTCCTAAAGGTGCCATTCCTTGCCGCTTGGATCTTCGTCGCGTGGTGCAAGTCTCCAATTGGTTTTGGTGGAGGGAAGAAGGGAGGAAGGAAAGGGGGAGAATCCAAAGTGATTTTGTGTTTATTTCTTATTTATTTGTGCTGCAATTCAATTGAATAGATGTTGCGTATGCGAATTGGTAGAGGTGCTGTCCAGAAGTTTAGAGGGTGGGCGAACAACAGTAGTTCTACCAGTTTCTAGGAAATTTTTCGTGGGTAATTAGTGATAAACAGTATGAGAATCATGTAGAGCTTTGTCATACCTTTCCAACGAGTACTTATGCGCTCAATTCGGAGTTATAAATTAGGAGATATCGCCGTTTGAACCCGGGTATGTGGCTGTCCAAAGAAACAGATTTCTGCAGGTGGGCGTACAGAAGTAGTATTAGCAGTTTCTGGGGATTTTTCGTGGGTAATTAGTGATAAACAGTATGAGAATTATGTAGATCATTGTCATACCTTTTCAACAAGTACTTATGCGCTCAATTCGGAATTATAAATTAGGAGATATCGCTGTTTGAATCCGGGTATGTTGCTGTCCAAAAAAAAACAGATTACAGAGTTTATCTTGTGGACTATTTTGGGCTAATTAGATGTTGGAATTTAATTATAAACTGTATACAAAACTTGTGGGGAATTTTATGTAGATGCCTCTAGAGTTTTTGTTTGTTACCACTGCTGTCATAATTTTAAAGTTATGAAATTGTTAAGCAGCGCCGCTGCAGTTTGGTGGGTGTGGGGAGAGTTGTTACCCACGGCGGGGTTTGAGATTGTGCGTAGGTGTGGCATTGTTTATGAGCGTTATTATGTGAAATGGGTGCACTAAGTTGTGTGTCAAAAACAGGTGGTGGACTTCTGGATCGTACTTAGGGATTTGTCCAAACTTCCAGTGAAGGCAAGTAAAACAGTGATGGTTGTTCCGTCTGTCGATTAAAGAGTCTTATACTTGATTATGTTTGTGCCATTTGTGTTCGTATTCATATTCCTAATTGGTTACCATCGTTTGAAGATATTCATGTTTTATTGATTACATATGTAGAGGTTGTGGTTTGATCATGTTACCCATATGGTTTATTATGTGGAATGGGTGGAAGTATATGTCTAGCACATTTTATTTGGGAAGGACTCATGTTGTTGACATGCATAACGCATTCATCAACCATTGCATGAAAGTTTCGTCGCGATCTTATGGTCCGACCGTACCGGTACAATGAGCATCATATGTTGCCCGAGAAGGGGTATGATGTAGCTTCATATCCTTAGAGGTATGAAGGCAGAAGTCATTACTGCATCTATAGCCATGTGCATTCATGGGAGAAGTGTGGAACATATTATGGTGATGTGGATAGTGTGTATCTTTACTTTGTGATTCATCTTGGCATTAAGTAATTGGTTACTTGCTTACTTACTGCAAATTAATATTTAAGAAAGAAGTTGTGAACTACGTGGTTGTTTAGGCACAATTGGTTTACATTGTCCAATTGTTGTTTGCTCTTTTTACTTGCTGAGATGTGTCATCTCACTCTTGCATTGTCTGATGCAGGCACCTGATCTTTGCTTTGGGAAAGAAGGGATGTAGCAGCACGGCCACTACACATTTAAATAAAGGAACCACTGCTTAATAATGATGTTAAACATGGAGGGTCAAGTCTAGGGGAATTATTATATTCTAGCCTTTCATGGCAGTTGAACTGTTTATTTTGGCGGGCTGAGTTATCTATCTTTTATTTGGTCATGAATGTTCATTTGTACCGTTGCATTTCGATTATACTATGTGAATTATCTTTCTTTTATATCCTATATAAACTCTATGTTCCCCTTGTTATGCTTCTTTCAAGGGAGGTGCTGCTGGATTTTGCAATACTTTCTTTCTCTATTTCTTTTCTTGTGTTGCATACGTTTTGTGGGAAGGGTTTTTGGTAACATCCATTGTGTGGGATCAGTGGGGTGTTACAGTTGGTATCAGAGAAATAGGTTGTAGGTCCTAGCAAGTGGAATAATAATAAATTGACACACTGCACATGTAGGATGGGTTTTCTGCTTTACTATGTTATGTTATTGTCTGTGCTAGTTTGACATTATCTGAAGAGGTGCTATGCCAATCTTGTTTACTTATTATTCTCACCCCTATGGCTGCAGCTATGCCGCCTCGTATGTCTCGGGGCAGTCCACAAGTTCCTAGTGGGGACTCGATGAGTCCGGCGGCAATGTTAGCCGCGATGCAGGCCATGCAGCAGGAGTTGGCCATTCTGAGGCAAGCTATTCCTGTTGCCTCTGCGGGTGCTGTTCAAGGTGCTGGTGGTGGAGGAGTGCCCGGGGGCGCTGTACCTGCGGGTGCTGCTCCAGGTGGCGGGGCCGAGGTGCCTCTTCCAGTCAGTGGTCTTTCTCTGATGCAGTGGATGGACATGAAGTTGGATACTTTTGATGGCAGTGGTACTCCAGTCGAGGCGGCGGATTGGCTAACTTACGTGGAGGATAAGATGAATGTCTTCGAGATTGCGTATGGTGATCGTGTTCACTTTGGCACACAACTGCTGAAGGGAGAAGCTCAGATTTGGTGGAGGGGCGTGCAGGCAGCTCACTCCTCTTCACCAGAAGTCCTGTCCTGGAATGTTTTTATCAGGAAGTTTGAGAGGATGTTCTACCCGGTCACCTTCCTGGAGAAAATGAAGATTGATTTGCAGTCCTACAAGCAAGAGAAGAAGTCGGTCACAGAGTATGAAGTGGGCTTATAATGAGATGGAGAAGGCGAGCCAGTTCCGTCAAGGTCTGAAACCTTCTATCAGGCATGCCCTGGGAGCCTTTCCGTTGGTGGACTTCCGTACTACAGTGGAGCAGGCACTAGGTGTGAAGATGCAACACCAGTATACCATGGAATCGTAGAAGTCTTCGGGTGCTGATCAGCCTCGTGGCCAGGATGCGAGGAGGGGTAACACTGGAGGTCCAGCCCACAAGAGGGGCAAGTCTCAGCATCAGCGGCACCATCCCTACCGTGGCAAATCTTCTGACTCGGGTACTTCGGGAGGAAGTACTTAGAGGTTTCGTGCTGTTCCTAAGCCCAGGCTGGGGCTGATGTGTTTTTGTTGTGGTGATGCGCATCGCCGTGTAGAGTGCCAGTGGAATGGCAGGTGTTCAATCTGCAGTCAAGACCACAAGGATGTGGTGTGTAGGAGGAATCCCAATGGGAAGCTCAGATGGGAGCCAGTGACTTCCTCCTCTTCTCAGGGCACTGTCAACATGATGTCAAGCGCTGAGCAGCAATTTTCAGTTCCACTTCCTCCGCAGCAGTTTTATGTGCCTGGGACTTCTCAGTTCGTGCCGATGCAGGGTTGTCCTCAGTATCTGGCTGTGCCTACTCCTACACCGACTACTCCTATGCCATCTCAGTTTGGAGCTCCGCGTATGCCTCACCCGACGGCTCAGTGGGGGTTCTTCTGTTAATTTCACTCTAGGAGCTTCCTCTTCTGCGGGTATTTCCGGAGCTTATGTGCTACCCACTGCGGATGGCAGAGAGCAAGGAGACATGGTGACAGGTACGATTTCAGTTGATTCGTTTGTGGCCCATGCTCTTTTTGACTCTGGCGCTAGCTATTCATTTGTTTCGGAGAATTTTGTGTCGCGGGCTGGTTTTTCGGTGCAGAGGTTGGGTCACCCAATTTTGGTTAGTTCTGCTAATGGCTCCATTAGTAGCTGTTCAGTTTGTCAGGGGTGTTCCGTCATTCTTGCTGATGAGGTCTTTTTGGCCAATCTTGTTGTGATTTCCTTGGGGGCATTCTATGTTATCTTGGGTATAGATTGGTTATCTCAGTATCGTGCAGTTATATCCTGTTTTTGGAAGATAGTGTTATTGCAGGCGCCGTCGGGTAGGGAGGTGGTATTCTTGGGAAGTTCCCCAAAGTTCACGTTATCCTTGTTGGCGCAATTGCTTTCGGATCGCCGGTCAAGGAAGTTGGGAATCTTTTTCTCCATGGTGGTGGAGGGTGAGGCTGCCTTGCGGATGCAAGACATCCGGGTGGTGTGTGACTTTGCCGACGTGTTTTTGGCAGAGCTTCCAAGCATTCCTCCAGAGCGCGATGCAGTTTTTGAGATCAAGCTGATTCTGGGTACGCAACCTATTCATAAGGCCCCATATCGGATGGTCCCAAAGGAGCAGGTTGAATTGAAGCGGCAATTGGATGATCTGCTGGCTAAGGGTTTCATTAGGCCTAGCAGGTCTCCATGGGCTTCCCCAGTATTGTTTGTTGAGAAGAAGGATAAAAGCAAGAGGATATGTGTGGATTATCACGTTTTGAATCAAGTGACAATCAAGAATAAATATCCGCTACCCTGTATTGAGGTTCTCTTTGAACAGTTGAGGGGTGCCCAGGTGTTCTCCAAAATTGTTTTGAACTCTGGTTATCATCAATTGAGGATTCGTGAGGAGGATATTGAGAAGACCGCTTTTTGCACCAGGTATGGGCATTATGAGTTCATAGTCATGTCTTTTGGCTTAACTAATGCCCCTGCTGCTTTTATGGAAGCAATGAATATGATGTTGCATGAGTACTTGGATGACTTTGTGGTCGTGTTCCTGGATGATATTCTGATTTATTCAAAGACCGAGGCTGAGCATGAGAAGCATCTCCGTCTCGTTCTGGGTGCCCTTAGGAAGAATCGGTTCTATGGCAAGTTGAAGAAGTGTGCCTTTTGGCTATCCGAAGTGGCTTTCCTGGGGCATGTGATTAATCAGCAGGGCATTGCGGTTGATCCCAAGAATGTTGCGGCTGTGGTGGAGTGGAAGAGACCCTTTAGTGTCTCTGAAATCTGAAGTTTCTTGGGGCTCGCTGGATATTATCGGCGCTTCGTACCAAATTTTTCCAGCATTGCTAAGCCTTTGACTAGACTCTTGGAGAAGGGTGTTCTCTTCGTCTGGTCCAGCGATTGTGAGGTCAGTTATCAGACATTGAAGAACAAGTTGGTGGACTCCCCTATCCTAGCTTTGCCTGAGAGCAGTAAGCGTTTCATAGTTTATACGGATGCTTCGTGAATTGGTCTTGGCTGTGTGTTGATGCAGGAAGGCAGAGTGATTGCTTATGGCTCAAGGCAGTTGAGGAAGCATGAGGGGAATTATCCAACTCATGATCTTGAATTGGCCGCGGTGGTTTTTGCTCTAAAGTCGTGGAGGCATTATCTTTATGGCGAGGTTTGTGACATTTACACCAATCATAAAAGTCTCAAGTATATTTTCACTCAGAAGGAGCTGAATTTGAGGCAACGTCGGTGGCTCAAATTGATCAAAGATTATGATTTGTCCATTCATTATCACCCGGGGAAGGCAAAAGTGGTGGCTGATGCCCTTAGCAGGTCCGGGGTTCCAAAAGTGGCCTTTCTGTTGATCGCTGATCTGGACCGTTTGGGGATCGCTTTGTGCTATGTCGGCACCGCTAGTGAGGAGACTCGTATGCTTATTCAATCTTCCCTCATGGAGAGAGTGTGTGCGGCTCAGCAGGAGGATCGTTTATTGCAGGAAGCTCGAAAGAGGGTTGGCGATGGTAAACCCCAGGAGTTCTCCATTGATGAGAATGATTTGGTTCGTTTCAGGGGCCGCCTTTATGTGTCTCAGAAATCAGAGGTGAAGATTGATATCTTGAGAGAAGCTCATAAAACGCCTTACACCGTTCACCCTGGCGAAACCAAAATGTACCGAGATCTGAAGCAAAATTTCTGGTGGAAGCGGATGAAGGTTGACGTTTCTAAGTACGTGGCCGCCTGTGAAGTATGTCAGCGCGTGAAGGCCGAGCATAAGAGGCCTGCAGGTTTGCTGAAGCCATTGGAAATTCTGGAGTGGAAGTGGGAGCATATCACCATGGATTTTGTGGTGGGCTTACCTTGTTCTCCTCGAGGCAGGGATGCTATTTAGGTGGTAGTGGATCGCTTGACTAAGTCTGCACACTTTATTCCCATGAAGACCACCAATTCAGCTTCAGAATTGGTTCCCTTGTATATGAAGGAAGTAATCAGGCTCCACGGGGTGCCTAAGTCCATTGTTTCTGATCGAGACTCCAAATTTGTATCCAAATTCTGGGAGAGCCTTCATAGTGCATTGGGTACCAAGCTTTTGCTTAGTGTCGCGTTTCACCCTCAGACTGATGGTCAGTCGGAGCGAACGATCCAAACCTTGGAAGATATGTTGTGTGCTTGTGTTCTGTCATGGAAGGGCAGCTGGGAGGATCATCTTGCATTGGCAGAGTTTGCTTATAACAACATCTACCAGGCTAGCATCAAGATGGCACCATTTGAGGCTTTATATGGCAGGCGGTGTGTTGGGGACTTGTTCTCAAATGCTATGAATCAAGAACAAGGCAACATAAAATGTTAAATATTAGTGCCCTTCGTCTGCTGAAGCATTATCTCCCCAAGGATTTAATGAACTTCGGACGAAGGCCATGAGCAAAATATCACGAAGGTCGCACCTTCGTGATCAGACTTATAAAACAACATAAAATGAAATATGAAGCATAAAATATTATAGAAATATATAACGAAAACAAATAATATTATTCACATATTTTATTGCACAAATCTGAATATTAAAGTATAATATCTACGTACCTTTATACCTTCGTATTGGCAGAAAGCAGTAATTCCAGCGTAACGTGCCAGTGATTACAAGATTGCGTGAACAATGCAGGGGTACTATTCACCTATTTATAGGCACAGGGCGCAGCCTGTGTAAAATTATATTTAGGCCCTTTACAATCGACTATAATAATGACACAAAACATCATGGGTCTTTAAGTCATTTCATCTTTAAGTCGGTTCACCCCTTCGTCTTGAGATTTGTCACTGTGCCGAAGCTTTATAGGTGATAGCTTCGACACTGCTTCTGAGAGGATCTGCCGAAGGTGTTCTCTTGCTTTAGGATCTTCGGCTACGAAGCACGCCCCAACAGTAGCCCCTTCGCGGTGCTAGATCGTTTTTCGTAACGAGCTTGATCCGTGAAAAAAATCTTCTAGGCTTCGGGATGCCGAAGATCCGAAAAACACCTTCCCTGAGATCTTTGGTGAGAAACGATTAAAATAATCCGCGCGCGAGGTGGCCCCATCTTGCAGAAGTTACGCGCGCCCTAGCGATTCACCTTCTCGGACCCTGTGGCCCACCGTTCAGTGAGTGCGGGTGACTGTTTGTCCGGTGCGGAAAACCTTGACGATTCACCTTCCCACCTGCGGCACTATATAAACATACGGGTAGGTGTGAAGTTACCACAGCATTCATTGCTATTGCACTATTTTGCTGCCAAAATATTGACCAAAGCCGAAGCTATTTAGTTTGCTCAAGCTTCGTAAAACGAAAGAGCTTCGGCAAAGTAAAGAAAAATTTTCAACTTCATTCAAAAAAACAAGAAATTCAATCATCAGATGGCAGAGTGCGTTCCACAGCTAGGTTTACGCATGACGGAGAAGAAGCCGGAGATACAGAAACTGCACCAATCTCCGAAGTGATGAAGCGCTCAGGGCTGATAGCATCGGAGGAAGCTCCTGGCACTGAAACAGAGCAAGCTGATGTTGAGGAGACTGAGTCTGAAGATGATTATAGCGCAGTGCCAAGTAAACCGAGCCACCTGGATTTCGGGAAATCCACCATCTCCGAAGATGATTTGCCTAAGATGTTGAATTTGGGCTATTTTAATGAAGCGAAGAAAGAGCTGATTCGTTTTGGTGGGTAAGAGACTACTCCGAAGCCAGGAAAGGACGAAGTAGTGGTCTTTAAAAGCTTCTTTAAGGCTAGTTTGAGATTCTTTTGAACAAGATGATTGCTGATGTATTGAATAAGTTTGGGATCTACCTTCATCAGCTAACTCCTAACACTATCATTAGGCTTAGTGTTTATATCTGGGCTCTCCGAAGCCAAGGGGTGGAGCCATTTGGTGAAGGCTTCTGCCGAGTGCACGAGCTCCATTACCAGATGAAAGCTAGAGGGGATGGGCTACATGAAAATTTTGGCTGCTACAACTTTTCCTATCGCAAGACTACAAAATTTCCAGTGATTAGCTACCGAAGCAAGTGGCCAGCTGGCTGGAAGTCTGAGTGGTTCTACGTCAAAGTTGATGAAGAGAAGGAGAAGCTAGTCCAGAGTCCGTTGGAATTGATCTTCGGAGAGACCAGACCCCGGTGCGACATGACACCAGGGAGTCTGAGCCAAATCGCCCTGACTGAATTTCGAGTTATTGCAGATCATATCGGCACTAGGGACTTAGTGCAAGAATTTTTGGCCTTCAGAGTATTCCCAACTTTGAAGGAGTGGGAAATGCCGAAGCTGAAGGGGGCAAAGAAGAAGGGGGAATTTGTTCGAAATCCTTACCATTACAAATTCAAGAAACATTTCAAAGTGCCTTGCCAAGAGTGGCTGGACACAATTGAAGTAATGTGCAATGAAATACTCAGCAATTATTCTAAAAAAGAAGATCAATTGATGACTACGGCCTTCGGCACCCGTCCGAAGCGGAGGTTAAATCGTGTAATGGATGCTTTGGATTTTGAGTACCCCGACTACGAGCGGCTAGACAAGGATGCTGAAGGTCAAAAGAGGAAAAGAGTAGCTGGTGCTCTGAATAAAGATGATGAAGAACAACCGAAGAAGAAAAAGTTAGAGCCTGAACCGAAAACAGGTGTTTCGAAGAAGACGAAAGCTACAACTCCGAAGCAGAAAGCAATTGATGAGGAAGAAGAATCTGCTGCAACACCCTCTGGTACCGAAGTAGAAGAAATCTTAAAGGTAATGACTGAATCTTTGCCTGTCAAGCTAAGTCCACTCGGGCCACAACTGACGAAGCTTTTTCAGAACGAAAAGGAGCCCGCAAAAACGAAGAAGGCAGCTAGGCCAAAAAAGCGAAGAATCATTACAGTGACAGAAGCCATCGAAGGGACACCACCACAAGCTTCAGCTCCGAAGGTCCCAGCTGTTGAGAGCACAACAGCTACCGAAGCTGCACCTTCGGAAGCCACAACTGCCGAAGATACCAGAGCCGAAGATATTCATTTAGAAAGCACAATTGCTGATATAGATAAAATACTGCTAGACATGGCCGCGGAAGAAGCTGCCGCAACCACCGAAGAGACTACGGCCCTAGAGCCCGAGAAGGGGAAAGAAATAGCCGAAGACACTTCGGAAGATGAAGTTTTTAACTTTCAAAACTTAGTTGGTCAAGAACTGACAAAGGCTGAAAAAGAAGAGCTAAAAGAATATGCTATATCTTGCGGATATCGGCCGGGAGCACTTCTCTTCGGTGGCATTGATGATGAAAGGTTGGGCTGCGTCCGGGATCAGACTGGTGCGAAGGTTATCGATACTCTATCAAAGAGTATCGGTTTCCCGAAGCTCGAAACAGATATCGGCCGCTACCGACGACAACACATCGTCGGTAGTTTATTTTATTCCAATTTCAAGGTAGACAACTTTTCTCTGACTTTTATTGTTTTTAATAACGAAAATGTTTTTAACAAAGGTTGTTTATGTGTAGAGTATGCTGCTAAGCAAAGCTTTGAAAATGTAGTAGGATTTGGAAGATAAAAAACACGAAGTTATAATTGAGAATTTAGAGAGCAAGATAAAAGACCAATCAGCTGTTATTGAAAAGAAAGACTTCGAGCTTCAGACAACCGAAGGCTTATTGACAGAAGCAGAAGCTAAAATAGCAGAATTAAATACGAAGCTTCTCTGCCAATCAGAACACTTTGAACAAGAAAACCAAGAGCTTAACGCAAAATTTGAGGCCGAGGTCCAGAAAATTCAGATTTGAAAAAATCATTGACAAGCCTTCAAAACAAATGTTTGGAATTCAGTAAACGATGTGTTCAACGGCTGAAGCAGGTCTTCTATTCGGTTGGAGCAAGCAGCGAAAAATTTGATCCTTTGTCTGAAGACCTGCCAGGGGCCTTTGAACATATCGAAGGTGAAATTGATGACCCCGACGAAGTCATAGCTGGACATGGTGACTTCTGTGCCCTGGTAGCTTCTCGGGGCACAGTTGTTGCCTTCCTGAAGTCTGGCTGCGAACACGGAAAGGTTATCAATAGACCCAATTTCAGCTTATCACCAACAGATCTGGATAACATTCCCAACCTTGCCCGAAGCATAGCCAATAGATTTATAAAATTGGTATGGACAAAGGGTGGACGAAGCAAAGCTGGTGATGAAGTTCGGAGTCATCTTAAGCCGGTAACAAAATCATACCTTGTGCCTACCTCTTCCTTCAAGCTTAAACTTTGCTTACCATACTTTGATTCATACAGGATGACGAAGCCGAGGCCGAAGCTAAGGAATAAGGAGACGAAGCCAAAGCTTAACGGATGACGAAGCCGAAACCGAAGCTCGTTGGATACTGATGAAGCTTGAATAGATGACTGTAGAAAAAACTCTAAAAACTCTTGTAATAACTTGTGTAAAGAATGATGTAATTAAATTTTACTTTGTGGATTTTGTCCATACCTTGTAATATATTCTTACCTTTTCCATCAATGTATAAAATGCTTTGGTGTGAACAAAATTAGCATTTTTGAGCCGGAGGCGAAAAACACCTTCCCTTCTTTTCGTACACAGCGAAGCATAAAACTGCTTCTTTTTCTTTTTTCCGAAGCTTTGTCTTTAGAGCCGAAGCAACAGTCTGTGTTATGATGATGATGATCCTATGTATGTCTAAATGAATGTTTATGAATGCAAATGTATGATGTAATGTACCGTGCAAATGAATATCCGAACACACATATACGAAGCCACAACCAAAGCCTTTATTCCCTTAGGAATAGTCAAAGTCTCTTTGTCGTTTATTTTTCGGCTTCACCGCTTATTTTTCGGTGTATCAGCGCTGACTTTTCGCTGTAAGTTCTGCATTCCCTTAGGAACGTCTTTTGAACTTCTTCGCCTTCTATTTCGGCGGTATCACATTGACTTTTCGCGCTTCGCCTTATATTTCGGTGGAATCAGCGTTGACTTTTCGTTGTAAGCTCTGCATTCCCTTAGGAACGACTTTTGAGCAGAAAACTTACGCTGCGCTCCCTTAGGAACGGCTTTTGTAGCTTCGTCGTGCTCTGCATCCCCTTAGGGACGTCTTTCGAGCTTCTCCGTGTTTTTTCTTTTTTCTTTGCACTCGATGGTGCATGCTCAGCTTTTACATTTACATCTTTGGGGGATATTGCTCTTGTTGAGCTGAAATAAGAAAAAGAGAAATTACATGCTATGGCCCCGTTAAAAACCTTTCTCCTCTTTTGGAAAGGAAAAGGGTGCCATAGAAAAAATAAAAAGATTACATCAAGCTACACATAATATCGCCGAAGCTCATCCGCATTCCAAGATCTAGGAATGTCGTTGCCGTCCATATCCTTTAATCTGTAAGAACCGGGTCTTGACGAAGATACTACCAGGAAAGGTCCTTCCCACTTCAACTGTAGCTTGCCTACTGTATCTGGGTTGGCAACTCTCCGAAGTACCAAGTGCCCTGGCCTGATATTTTTTAATCGAACTTTTCTGTCACGCCATTTTATTGTTTTGGCTTGATATTTATTGATGTTTTCCACAGCCTGAAGCCTGATTCCTTCTATAGCATCTTTTGCCACAGAATAATCAGCTTCGTCCTCTTCCGCAGCCACTGTTCTTATCGATCCTGCTTTAGCTTCTTCCGGGGTTATCGCTTCGTCACCAAACAGTAATTTGAATGGTGTAAAGCCTGTTGACCTTGACATCGTTGTGTTGTGGCTCCACACCACTTTGATCAATTCATCTGGCCACTTTCCCCTGGGCTGATTGAAAATTAACTTCATTATTCCTGTCATTATAATGCCATTAGCTCTTTCGACAAGTCCATTTGACTCCGGATGTCTAACAGATGCAAAATGGATCTTCGTGCCAATTTGCTCACAGAACTCTTTGAAAGCTTCAGCATCAAACTGTGTTCCGTTGTCCACAGTAATAGCCTTCGGCACTCCGAAGCGACAAACAATATTTTGCCAGAAAAATTTCTGAACCGTGACCGAAGTTATTGTAGCTAAAGGTTTCGCCTCAATCCATTTGGAAAAATATTCTACCGCCACCACAACATATTTTAAATTTCCTTGTGCTGGTGGAAGTGGGCCTAGCAAATCAAGGCCCCACCTTTGTAATGGCCAAGTGGGCTGTATTAATTGAGTCAGAGACGAAGGCTGTTTTTGATCCCTTGCACATTTTTGACAGCCTTCCCATTTTTGGACTAATTCTGCTGCATCCGAAGCTGCCTTAGGCCAATAAAATCCTTGACGAAAAACTTTTCCCAGCAAGGGCCTAGATCCGATGTGAGATCCACACAGGCCTGCGTGTATTTCCTTCATCAATTCTATACCTTCAGCTCTAGATAAACATTTGAGCAATGGAGAACAGACTCCATGTTTGTATAACTCCCCTTCTATTATTACATATGGTCGGGCTCTTGCCTCTATTCTCTTGTTATAAGCTTCGTTATCTGAAAGGTAGTTGCCCTGGAGAAAAGATATAATCTCTGTTCTCCAATCTTCACTATGAACAGGAGATATATTGAGCACTGCTCTTTCAAGAAGTTCCACCAAAGGTGCTTTTATTGTCTCAAAGAATACTTCCGAAGGTAAAGGCAGCCCCTGTGTCGCTGACTTGGCTAGCAGATCAGCGTGCTCATTTTCTCCTCGTGGAATATTCTTGACAGAAAACCCTTCGAAAGAAGCTTCAAGCCTTCGAACTGTATCCAAATATTTCTCGAGCTTCGGATCTCTTGCTTTACAACTCTTGTCAACATGACCAGAAATAACTTGGGAATCGGTTTTGAGAACCGCCCTTCTTATCCCCATTGCCTTTAACTTCCGAAGCCCCAAAAGCAAAGCTTCGTATTCAGCAATATTATTTGTGCAGCTGAAATCAAGTTTCACTGCATACCATGTTCTAACTTTGGAAGGTGCAACTAAAACAGCGGTTGCACCTGCCTGGAAGGTTCCCCAGGAACCGTCGCAGAACACTATCCAAGCTTCGGCATCATTACTTGCTTCTTCTTCCTGAGCCCCTGGCGTCCAGTCAGCGATGAAGTCTGCTAACGCCTCGGACTGAATCGAGGATTTATGCACATAATCAATGCTGAATTCGTTGAGTTCCGCAGCCCACTTTCCAATCCTTCCAGTAGCTTCTCTGTTCCTCATTATATCCTTCAAAGGCTGTGATGAAGGAACAATTATATGATATGCTTGAAAGTAGTGTCGAAGCTTCCTGGAGGCCATTAAGATAGCATATAGCACCTTCTCCAATTCTGTATAGTTTTTCTTTGATAAACTGAGAACTTTGGAGACAAAGTATACTGGGGCTTGCTTTTTAGTTTGTCCTTCAAGCTTCTCCTGGACAAGTGCCACACTCACTGTAGAGTGCAAAGCTGCTACGTACAACAGCAGAGGAGCCCCTGGCGCGGGTGGAGTTAGCATCGTTAGATCTATCAGATACTGTTTCAGCTCTTCGAAGGCTTTCTGCTGAGCTGACCCCCATTGAAAGACTTTGGCCGACTTCAATACTTCAAAGAATGGTAAATTTCTCTCTGCTGATCTAGATATAAATCGATTCAGAGATGCCAGTCTTCCTGTCAGCCGTTGAGCCCCATTCTTTGTGCTTGGCGGCTCCATCCGAAGAATAACTTCGATTTTATTTGGATTAGATTCGATCCCTTTTGTTGAAACTAGACAACCAAGGAATTTCCCCTTCTTTACTCCAAAGACACACTTTTCTGGATTCAGCTTCAGGCCAGCTTGCCTAAAATTAGCGAATGTCTCCTGCAGATCAGCAATGTGATGTTCTTGCTTCGTGCTTTTTACTATGATATCATCAACATAAGTTAGCACATTTCTGCCTATCTGAGAATGAAGGACTTTCGCTGTCATTCTACTGAAGCTTCCTCTAGCATTCTTGAGCCCCTCAGGCATCCGAAGATAACAATATGTACCACTGGGGGTTATGAAGCTTGTTTTTGGCTCGTCTTCCTTTTTCATCCAAATTTGATGGTAGCCTGAATAACAATCTAGTAGACTCATGAGCTCTGACGAAGCTGCTGCATCTACTAGAGAATCTATCCTTGGTAATGGAAACTCATCCTTCGGACAAGCCTTGTTGAGATCAGTAAAATCAATGCACATTCTCCATTTGCCATTGGCCTTCTTCACCATAACAGTGTTAGCTAGCCATTCTGGGTATTTTACTTCTCTGATGACTCCAGCACTAAGAAGCCTTTTCACTTCATTCCGAGCACCTTCGGCTTTGTCAATAGACATTTTCCGAAGCCTCTGCTTTCTGGGTCTGAAGGATGGATCGACATTGAGCGAGTGTTCAATGACATCCCTGTTGACACCACAGAGATCGTTAGCGAACCATGCGAAGACATCTTTGTTGTTGAACAGAAACCTTGTTAGGTTTTTCTCCTGTTCCTGAGACAATTGAGATCCCAGCAACACCTTCTGCTCTGCTATATCTTCACATAAGAGCATGGGCTTCGGCTGATCGGCCGCAGCAGCCTTCTCCCTTCTGTACTTGTATTGCTCACAAGCTTCGGCTCCATCTATATTATGGATTGCTTTTGAATCTGTCTAGTTTCCTTCGGCCATTTTGGCAGCTTCCTGACTACCATGAATAGCAATAGGCCCTTGATCCGAAGGTATCTTCATGCAGAGATATGCTAGATGAAGAATTGCTTCGAAAGCATTGAGTGTCCCACGACCAATGATTGCATTGTAGGGGTACTCCATGTCGACAATATCAAACACAACTTGCTCAGTCCTTGTATTGTTGACATACCTGAAGGTCACTAGCATCGTGATCTTGCCGAGTGCTACAATCTGCCTTCCTCTGAAGCCACAAAGAGGGTGTGTAGCATCATGAATCTTATCCTCTGGCTCTTGCATCTGTTTGAAGGCCTTAGCAAATATAATATCCGCTGCACTGCCTGTATCAACCAGAACATTGTGGACCAGAAACCCTTTGATAACACAAGAAATAACCATAGCATCATTGTGAGGGTAATCCTTGAGCTGAAGGTCCTCTTGGGAGAAGGTAATTGGGATGTGGGACCATCTTGACTTGATGAAGGGTCCTTGCACCCCAACATGTTGTACCCTTCTCTGTGCCTCCTTCTTCTGCTTCTTGTTGGCCGGCTCTGAGCATGAACCGCCTGTTATCGGGAGTACGAGCTTCGGAGCCGAAGCATCTCTAGCTTGGTTTTTGAACGAAGCTGTCGGGGACCATAATTAGGGGTACCCTCAAGGCTCCTAATTCTCAGCTAGTAACCCCCATCAGCATAAAGCTGCAAAGGCCTGATGGGTGCGATTAATTCAGGGATCAGTCCATTCGAGGGACTTGATCACGCCTCGCCCGAGCCTAGCCTCGGACAAGGGCAGCCGACCCCGGAGGATCTCCGCCTCGCCCGAGGCCCCCCTCTAGCGGCGAACATATTTCCGGCTCGCCCGAGGCCCTGTCTTCGCCAAGAAGCAACCTTGACCAAATCGCCGCACCGACCGACCAAATCGCAGGAGCATTTAATACAAAGGTGGCCTGACACCTTTCACTACACGACGGTTGATCTTTAGCGACCCTTATTAGGTACCAACTGTTGGTTGCTAAAGGTTAGGGACCGACGGTCAGTCGCTAAATCCTTTTGTAGCAACGGTCGGTTGGTCGCTAAAAGTCTAAAAATTTAATAACTTATGGTTGGTCGCTATAAATGTCGCCGGGGACTAGCGGTGGGTCGCTATAGAGCAAGGATCACTATCAAATCTTATAGCCTGAACGTACATGTAGATGTTAATGACTAAAAATTAATTAAAACAAGTAAACATTGATCCCTAAATTGTAGTAAAGAAAAAAAGAATTGTAGAAAAGAAAAAAAGATTTATAGAAAAGAAAACAAATTGTAAAAAAAAGGATTTTAAGGTCTTGATCCTTGAATCTAATGACTCAAACATGAATGACATAACCAACTAGACTACACTTGGTTTTGCTATCTATTGTGCTAGTTTTTTTATTTACTTACAGATGCCCCACTTTCTATTCCAGTACGGCGAGACCAGGATAAGAAAAACCCTATCCATGTTCTATTCCACATCTCAATCCAATACGCAGCCACCGCCGCCTGCTGCTCGTGTGCTTCCCGACGGTCGTCGACGTCGTGGCCCCATCCTGGCGGTCGTCGACGCCGCGGCCCCATCCGGCGCTCGGCGGCGCGCATCGCCGACGCCGCAGCCCCATCCCGACGGCCGCCGCAGCCGCGGCCCCATCCCGGCGCTCGCATTATGCAGGCTGCGGTTACTCGGTCGATCGGTTGCTTGATTTGGTTTCTTATTATGCAGCGGTCGAGCGAAAACCGATGTAAAAAACGAAATCCGATGTAAAAACGAAATCCGACCGTTATCATATAACCGATTTTGTTAGTTTTGCCCCGATCGATTTCAAACCCGATGTAAAAAATGAAAACGGAACAAAAACGGGATATACAAAACGGTAAACGGAAACGGAACTAAGATTCTGTTTTTAATCGGGATGATCTCGTTTTGTGTACCGTATTTGTAATTCAGGAAGACTAGAATACGACCTGCTGCAATCCAGACATCAGTATTTTGAGCCCAGCCCATCTAAGCGCAGTACAGGAAACAAAATCTAGCGGCTAGCGCTGGCGCCTGGCGCGTCCTCTCCACGCCGCCGCCGTCAAGACTGCAAACGCACGCGCCGTCCCTCTCGGCCTCTCCCTCGCAGCCTCGCTAGCGCTAAAACTCCATGACGCCGGCCGACCGCCGTGCGTCGTCCCTCTCGGCCTCTCCCAGCCTCCCTCGCTAGCACGACGGGGCCTCCCTCTCGGTCAGGGAGTCCAGCCGTCCAGGGAGCAGGGAGTCCACTGTCCATCCGTCCGACCTCCCACTCCCTCTCCCTCTTAGGAAGTCCAACCGTTTGCCCGTCCATGGAGTCCAGGACAGCGGTCCCATCTCCCACTCCATCTCCTAGCCTCCACGAGCTGCCGTCCAAGGGCCTCCCTTGATGCCGGCCACAGGCTCAGGCTTCCATCCACGGCCGTGGACTGCCCTCAGCCGCTCTCGCTCCTCGACAACAACTCTCTCTGCTCCTCGTAGAACGACAACAACTCTCTCCAGAGGCCACGAGTCCACGACCATGACGCCGGCCGCAGGCTGCTGTCCAGAATAAACTAGTTGGTTTGTTTTAGTTGACTAACCAGAATATTTCCCCCCTTTTGTCTACTATTAGATCATTTGGCATTTTTATCAATACCAATTCTTACAAGTAGGTGGGTTATCTTATTCTTGTACTATCTTTTGTTGCTCTCCTAATTCTTTTGTGCTTGTCAGCTTCGGGATGGATCATCACATTAAGGAACTGTTACTTCAATGGAAGAAAATAGTGAGACTTTTGTGCTGCATTCGAAGCAAGAAAGGGTATGCAAACTTCTGGAGTTCATTCTTTTTCCAACATATTGAGAGAAAAGTAATGTAAATAGTTTTGTTTCTTGTGAAAAAACATGCATATCCTGACTGCAATATTTCTGCTAAACCTTCCTGTTGTCCTTCCCTGCAGAAAGACAAAGTAAAACCTATGCATATTATTGATGTTCCTGGTCATGCTAGGCTCAAACCCAAACTTGATGAAGTCCTGCCTAAAGCTGCTGCGGTTGTCTTTGTTGTTGATGCTCAAGATTTCTTGTCTAGCATGCAAGCTGCTGTAGAGTAAATTTTGCCCCCCCTCCTTAATTTTTACCAAATGCATTTGGTTTCTATTTCTATTTCATCTACTTTCACTTTCATGTGCATTCGCTATTCAGATGTTCATGTGCATTCGCTATTCAGACAGTAATAGTATATATCTTATCTTGTTTATGTTTAGATTTATATGAGCCATCAACTTAATGATGATTAACCTTGATTGCACCAGCTGAAGTTGGTGCATAAGGCTGCAACACCGTCTAGTGGAGGTAGATAAGGCATCAAAACTGTATTTTTATTTGCAAATGTAGCAACAATATACTAGTTTGATGTACTTTTTTCTAGGGTGTTCTGGACAAAGAAAGCTTGTAACTTAAAACAGGAGGATACAAGAAGCTGGAGTGGTTGTCTGAAGGCTTTTGAACTGCTTGAAGCATTAGTGTAGCTTTGGTGCTTATGTGACTGATCAGCTCTGGAGCAGCTAGAGTGATGTAGTTGTGGGCTTTTGAACAATAGCTTGAGTGATATGAAACATTAGTGATGTATTTGTGGGCTTTTGAACTGCTTCAAGCTGGAGTGATGTCGTTGTGGTGCTTTTGTGACTGATCATCTCTGGAGCTTTTGTGAATGATCTAGCTAGCTATCTGTAAATGATCTAGTTGTGAATGATATTATAATTGTGATGCTTTTGTGAATATATAATTGTGGTGCTTTTGTGTTTATATGATGGATCTATGACTGTGGTATACTGATTAACTGTGTATGTCTTTATGATTTGTGTATAAAAATCTGTGATTTGTGGTGCTTAATTAAATGTATATTTTTATTAATAACAACTGTAAAAAGGGCGACTTTCTATTGGTTGCTAAATATATAGTATGACGACTTACGGTTGGTTGCTAAATCTATAGTACAACAACCCACGGTTGGTCGCTAAATATTCAATATTAGCAACGGACGGTCGGTCGCTAAAAAGATGTCGGTCGCTAAAGCCTTTAGCGATGACACTTACAGCGACCATCCTTATGGGTCGCTAAAAGTTTTTAGCGACCAACCGTAGGTCGCTGAAGGCCGTTTTAGCAACCAACCGTAGGTCGCTGTAAGTGAACCGTCGTGTAGTGTTTATCCTGACGCGCGCCCCTCAGCCGACAGAGCTGAAGTGACCGTCGTCACTTCGCCGCTCCACTGACCGGTCTGACAGAAAGACAGGGCCGCCTGCGCCGCTCCAACTGCGGTGCCACTTGACAGAGTGAGGCTGACAGGCAGTCAGGCCCGGCCGCAGGCACCATAGGAAGCTCCGCTCCGCCCGACCCAGGGCTCGGACTCGGGCTAAGCCCCGGAAGACGGCGAACTCCGCTCCGCCCGACCCAGGGCTCGGACTCGGTCTAAGCCCCGGAAGACGACGAATTCCGATCCGCCCGACCCAGGGCTCGGACTCGGGCTAAGCCCCAGAAGACGACGAACTCCGCTCCGCCCGACCCAGGGCTCGGACTCGGGCTAAGCCCCGGAAGACGGCGAACTCCGCTCCGCCCGACCCAGGGCTCGGACTTGGGCTCAGCCCCAGAAGACGACGAATTCCGCTCCGCCCGACCCAGGGCTCAGACTTGGGCTCAGCCCCAGAAGACGACGAACTCCACTTCGCCCGACCAACTCCGCCCTGGCCTCAGCCAACGGCCTCCGCCTCGCCCGACCTAGGGGCTCGGACTCGACCTCGGCCACGGAAGACGGACTCGACCTCGACCTCAGAGAAGCCCCCACATCGCCCAACCTAGGGCGCGGGCCGGCCACATCAATGGGAAGCACCATTATTACCCTACTCCAAGCTGACTCAGGCTACGGGGAACAAGACCGGCGTCCCATCTAGCTCGCTCCGCCAGATAGGCAATGATGGCGCCCCGCACGCTCCCTGACGATGGCGGCTCACGGCCCCCTTACGAAAGCAAGAGGACGTCAGCAAGGACTCGACAGCCCCGACAGCTGTCCCTCCGCCAGGCTCCAGCGCTCCTCCGACGGCCACGACATCACACAAACCAGGCACCAAAATCTCTCCGGCCGCCACGATGGCGTGTACTTAGGGCGCTAGCTCTCCTCCGCTAGACACGTAGCACTCTGCTACACCCCCCATTGTACACCTGGATCCTCTCCTTACGCCTATAAAAGGAAGGACCAGGGCCCTCTTAGAGAGGGTTGGCCGCGCGGGGACGAGGACGAGACAGGCACTCGCTTGAAGCCGCTCGCTCCCTCTCCCGCGTGGGCGCTTGTAACCCCCTACTGCAAGCGCACCCGACCTGGGCGCGGGACGAACACGAAGGCCACGGGATTCCCACCTCTCTCACGCCTGTCTCCGGCCGCCTCACTTCCCCCCTTCGCGCTCAGCCTCGCATCGACCCATCTGGGCTGGGGCACGCGGCGACATTCACTCATCGGCTTAGGGACCCCCCGGTCTCGAAACGCCAACAGTTGGCGCGCCAGGTAGGGGCCTGCTGCGTGTTGACGAACAGCTTCCCGTCAAGCTCTAGATGGGCAGTCTCCAGCAACCTCTCCAACCCGGGACGGTGCTCCGTTTTGGGAGTCTTGAGTTCGTGTCCCTCGACGGCAGCTACGACATGATACTCTTTCCACCGCCGGGCGACAGCGACAATGTCGGCCGACAGCCCGCCCGCCGGCAGCGGAATCGACGACGTCTTCCCCGCGTGGTGGAAGAACAACATTCGAGCTCACCCCGTCCTCTCCCCCGCCGACGGAGGAGGAGGCGGGGCAACCAAGGCCAAGCAGGAGGCAGCGCCTCGTCGGCTGTCGAGCGAGTCGACGGCGCCAGCGCCCTAACAGGGGGCGCGTCGGGCATCGACCTCGTGTTTGAGACGAGGACGAGCGCCGTCTCCCCGCAACGCGCCGATTCCGGGCAAACGGACGACGCCAGCGCGCTCGCGAAAGGCATGCTGGACGTCACCCTCGTACCTGAGACGACGATGCGGTCAGTCCCCGATGTGACTTCATCGCCACCCGTCGACCAAGATGTACCGACCGATTCCCATCTCACGCCTTTCAGATTCAGCCTCGAACCGCCAAGCGACCTCGCTTTGGCGGACACTCTCGTAGAGGTGAGTCCAAACCCTATGGGGTATCGTGTGCGGTCACCCTGGGACCGGCTGACGGACGTCTCGACCTACGGGCCCTCTGGGTCCGAGGAAGACGACGCGCCCGA
The DNA here is from genome assembly GCF_902167145.1 of Zea mays. Taxonomy (NCBI): domain Eukaryota; kingdom Viridiplantae; phylum Streptophyta; class Magnoliopsida; order Poales; family Poaceae; genus Zea; species Zea mays. The sequence continues at coordinate 140,479,505 of NC_050099.1, forward strand.
CTTCTGCTGGGATTTCTCTGGACTTGGCAACCCCAGTGCCATGCGGGACTTTATGACCGCATGCGACTACTGCCTTTCCGACTGTTCCGACGGTAGCCGCAGCCTCGGCGACGAGGACTGCGGCCCAAGTCGCAAATGTTTCCATGTCGATCTAAGGGGTCCCTCCGAAGGCAACCATCTCGGCATGCCGGAGGACGGTGATCTCCCTAGGCCGGTGCCTCGTGTTGACATCCCACGGGAGCTAGCTGTGGTCCACGTTCCGGCAGGGGGTCACGACCCACAGCTCGAGCAAATCCGCGGGGTGCAGGCCAGGCTCGACGAGGGAGCAGGAGCGCTTGAGCCAATCCGCCGGGACGTCGGGCAGGCATGGGCGGGCCAACCTCCGGCCTGAGAAATACATCATCTACCCCAGGGCTTCCAGCACCGCATCGCCGACGATGTCAGGGTCAGGCCGCCACCCGCATCCAGTGGGGTCGGCCAGAACCTGGCTGCAGCAGCAATCCTCCCCCGCGCGATGCCGGAGCCATCAACCACCGAGGGGCGGCGAATCCAGGGAGAGCTCAAGAATCTCCTGGAAGGCGCCGCAGTCTGGCGGGCCGAGAGCTCCGCCTCTCGAAGGCAGGGGTACCCCTTGGAACATCATGCTGCGACTTCCCGATTCATGCAGGAAGCCTCGGTCTACACCGGGCGCATGCGCAACACAGCGCCTGCGGCCCCGGGTCGCCTCGGCAACGAGCACCATCACCGCGACCGTCGGGCCCGCCTCGATGAGAGGGTGCGCCGAGGCTACCACCCCAGGCGTGGGGGACACTATGACAGCGGGGAGGATCGGAGTCCCTCGCCCGAACCACCCGGTCCGCAGGCCTTCAGCCGGGCCATACGACGGGCGCCGTTCCCGACCCGGTTCTGACCCCCGACTACCATCATAAAGTACTCGGGGGAGACGAGACCGGAACTGTGGCTCAGGGACTACCGTCTGGCCTGCCAACTGGGTGGAACGGACGATGACAACCTCATCATCCGCAACCTCCCCCTGTTCCTCTCCGACACCGCTCGCGCCTGGTTGGAGCACCTGCCTCCGGGGCAGGTCTCCAACTGGGACGACCTAGTCCAAGCTTTCGCCGGCAATTTCCAGGGCACGTACGTGCGCCCCGGGAATTCTTGGGACCTCCAAAGCTGCCAACAGCAGCCGGGAGAGTCTCTCCGGGACTACATCCGATGATTCTCGAAGCAGCGCACCGAGCTGCCCAACATCACCGACTCGGATGTCATCGGCGCGTTCCTCGCCGGCACCACCTGCCGCGACCTGGTGAGCAAGCTGGGTCGCAAGACCCCCACCAGGGCGAGCGAGCTGATGGACATCGCCACCAAGTTTGCCTCGGGCCAGGAGGCGGTCGAGGCTATCTTCCGGAAGGACAAGCAGCCCCGGGGCCGCCCTTTGGAAGATGCCCCCGAGGCGTCAACTCAGCGCGGCACCAAGAAGAAGGGCAAGAAGAAGTCGCAAGCGAAACGCGACGCCGCCGACGCGGACCTTGTCGCCGCCGCCGAGTACAAGAACCCTCGGAAACCCCCCGGAGGTGCCAACCTCTTCGACAAGATGCTCAAGGAGCCGTGCCCCTACCACCAGGGACCCGTCAAGCACACCCTTGAGGAGTGCGTCATGCTTCGGCGCCACTTCCACAGGGCCGGGCCACCCGCGGACGGTGGCAAGGCCCACGACGACGACAAGAAGGAAGATCACCAGGCAGGAGAGTTCCTCGAGGTCCGCGACTGCTTCATGATCTACGGTGGGCAAGCGGCGAACGCCTCGGCTCGGCACCGCAAGCAAGAGCGCCGGGAGGTCTGTTCGGTAAAGGTGGCGGCGCCAGTCTACCTAGACTGGTCCGACAAGCCCATCACCTTCGACCAAGCCGACCACCCCGACCATGTGCTGAGCCCGGGGAAATACCCGCTCGTCGTCGACCCCGTTATCGGCGATGTCAGGCTCACCAAGGTCCTCATGGACGGAGGCAGCAACCTCAACATCATCTATGTCGAGACCCTCGGGCTCCTGCGTGTCGATCTGTCCTCCGTCCGGGCAGGCGCTGCGCCCTTCCATGGGATCATTCCCGGGAAGCGCGTCCAGCCCCTCGGACAACTCGATCTTCCCGTCTGCTTCGGAACACCCTCCAACTTCCGAAGGGAGACCCTAACGTTCAAGGTGGTCGGGTTCCGAGGAACCTACCACGCGGTACTGGGAAGGCCATGCTACGCGATGTTCATGGCCGTCCCCAACTACACCTACCTGAAGCTCAAGATGCCGGGCCCCAACGGGGTCATCACCGTCGGCCCCACGTACAAACACGCGTTCGAATGTGACGTGGAGTGCGTGGAGTACGCCGAGGCCCTCGCCGAGTCCGAGGCCCTCATCGCTGACCTGGAGAGCCTCTCTAAGGAGGTGCCAGACGTGAAGCGTCATGCCGGCAACTTCGAGCCAGCGGAGACGGTTAAGTCCGTTCCCCTCGACCCCAGCAGCGACGCCTCCAAGCAGGTCCGGATCGGCTCCGGGCTCGATCCCAAATAGGAAGCAGTGCTCGTCGACTTTCTCCGCGCGAACGCCGACGTCTTCGCGTGGAGTCCCTCGGACATGCCTGGCATACCGAGGGATGTCGCCGAGCACTCGCTGGACATCCGAGCCGGAGCCCGACCCGTCAAGCAGCCTCTGCACCGATTCGACGAGGAGAAGCGCAGAGCCATAGGCGAGGAGATCCACGAGCTAATGGCGGCATGGTTCATCAAAGAGGTATTCCATCCCGAATGGCTTGCCAACCCTGTGCTTGTGAGAAAGAAAGGGGGGAAATGGCGGATGTGTGTAGACTACACTGGTCTGAACAAAGCATGTCCGAAGGTTCCCTACCCTCTGCCTCGCATCGATCAAATCGTGGATTCCACTGCTGGGTGCGAAACCCTGTCTATCCTCGATGCCTACTCAGGGTATCACCAAATCAGGATGAAAGAGTCCGACCAGCTCGCGACTTCTTTCATCACACCCTTCGGCATGTACTGCTATGTCACCATGCCGTTCGGCTTGAGGAATGCGGGCGCGACGTACCATCGGTGCATGAACCATGTGTTCGGCGAACACATTGGCCGCACGGTCGAGGCCTACGTCGATGACATCGTAGTCAAGACGAGGAAAGCCTCCAACCTCCTTTCCAACCTTGAAGTGACATTCCGATGTCTCAAGGCGAAAGGCGTCAAGCTCAATCCCGAAAAGTGTGTCTTCGGGGTGCCCCGAGGCATGCTCTTGGGGTTCATCGTCTCCGAGCGGGGCATCGAAGCCAACCCGGAGAAGATCGCAACCATCACCAGCATGGGGCCCATCCAGGACTTGAAAGGCGTACAGAGGGTCATGGGATGTCTCGCGGCTCTGAGCCGCTTCATCTCACTCCTCGGCGAAAGAGGTCTACCTCTGTACCGCCTCTTAAGGAAGGCCGAGTGTTTCATTGGACCCCTGAGGCCGAGGAAGCCCTCGGGAACCTGAAGGCGCTCCTCACGAAGGTGCCTATCTTGGTGCCCCCAGCTGCCGGAGAAGCCCTCTTGATCTACGTCGCCGTGACCACTCAGGTGGTTAGCGCCACGATTGTGGTCGAGAGGCAAGAAGAGGGGCATGCATTGCCCGTTCAGAGGCCAGTCTACTTCGTCAGCGAGGTACTGTCCGAAACCAAGATCCGCTACCCACAAGTTCAGAAGCTGCTGTACGCGGTGATCCTGACACGACGGAAGTTGCGACATTACTTCGAGTCTCATCTGGTAACTGTGGTGTCATCCTTCCCACTGGGGGAGATCATCCATTGCCGAGAGGCCTCGGGTTGGATTGCAAAGTGGGCGGTGGAAATCATGGGCGAAACAATCTCGTTCGCCCCTCGGAAGGCCATCAAGTCCCAGGTCCTGGCAGACTTCGTGGCCGAATGGGTCGACACCCAGCTCCCAACAGCTCCGATCCAACCGGAGCTCTGTACCATGTTCTTCGACGGGTCGCTGATGAAGACAGGAGCCGGCGCAGACCTACTCTTCATCTCGCCCCTCGGGAAGCACCTACGCTACGTGCTACGCCTCCATTTCCCGGCATCCAACAATGTGGCTGAGTACGAGGCTCTGGTCAACGGATTGCGGATCGCCATAGAGCTAGGGGTCCGACGCCTCGACGCTCGCGGTGACTCGCAGCTCGTCATCGACCAAGTCATGAAGAACTCCCACTGCCGCGACCCGAAGATGGAGGCCTACTGCGATGAGGTTCGACGCCTGGAAGACAAGTTCTACGGGCTCGAGCTCAACCACATCGCTCGGCGCTACAACGAGACTGCGGACGAGCTGGCTAAAATAGCCTCGGGGCGAACAACGGTTCCCCCGGACGTCTTCTCCCGAGATCTGCATCAACCCTCCGTCAAGATCGACGACATGCCCGAGCCTGAGGCCCCCTCGGCCCATCCCGAGGTACCCTCGGCACAGTCTGAGGCACCCTCGGCTCGGCCCGAGGCACCCTCGGCTCAGCCCGAGGTACCCTCGGCCCCCGAGGGCGAGACGCTGCACGTCAAGGGGGAGCGAAGCGGGGTCACGCCTGATAAAAAATGGCAGACCCCGTACCTGCAATATCTCCACCGAGGAGAGCTACCCTCCGACCGAGCCGAAGCTCGGCGGGTGGCGCGGCGCGCCAAGTCGTTCGTCTTGCTGGGAGATGAGAAGGAGCTCTACCACCACAGCCCCTCTGGCATCCTCCAGCGATGCATCTCCATCGCCGAAGGTCAGGAACTCCTGTGAGAGATACACTCGGGGGCTTGCGGCCATCACGCAGCGCCTTGAGCCCTTGTCGGGAATGCTTTCCGACAAGGCTTCTACTGGCCCACGGCGGTGGCCGACGCTACTAGAATTGTCCGCACCTGCGAAGGGTGTCAGTTCTACGCAAGGCAGACCCGCCTGCCTGCTCAGGCTCTGCAGACGATACCCATCACCTGGCCTTTTGCTGTGTGGGGTCTGGACCTCGTCGGCCCCTTGCAGAAGGCACCCGGGGGCTACACGCACCTGTTGGTCGCCATCGACAAATTCTCCAAGTGGATCGAGGTCCGACCCCTAAACAGCATCAGGTCCGAGCAGGCGGTGGCGTTCTTCACCAACATCATCCATCGTTTTGGGGTCCCAAACTCCATCATCACCGACAACAGCACCCAGTTCACCGGCAGAAAGTTCCTGGACTTCTGCAAGGATCACCACATCTGGGTGGACTGGGCCGCCGTGGCTCACCCCATGTCAAATGGCCAAGTAGAGCGTGCCAACGGCATGATTCTGCAAGGACTCAAACCTCGGATCTACAACGATCTCAACAAGTTCGGCAAGCGATGGATGAAGGAACTCCCCTCGGTGGTCTGGAGTCTGAGGACAACACCGAGCCGAGCAACGGGCTTCACGCCGTTCTTTCTAGTCTATGGGGCCGAGGCCATCTTGCCCACAGACTTAGAATACGGTTCCCCGAGGACGAGGGCCTACACCGACCAAAGCAACCAAGCTAATCGAGAAGACTCGCTGGACCAGCTGGAGGAGGTTCGAGACAAGGCCTTACTACACTCGGCGCGGTACCAGCAGTCCCTGCGACGCTACCACGCCCGAGGGGTCCGGTCCCGAGACCTCCAGGTGGGCGACCTGGTGCTTCGGCTGCGACAAGACGCCCGAGGTCGACACAAGCTCACGCCCCCCTAGGAGGGGCTGTTCGTCATCGCCAAAGTTCTGAAGCCCGGAACGTACAAGCTGGCCAACAGTCAAGGCGAGGTCTACGGCAACGCTTGGAACATCCAACAGCTACGTCGCTTCTACCCTTAAGATGTTTTCAAGTTGTTCATATACCTCGTTCCCACGCAAAGTTTAGTCATCAAGGAAGGGTCGGCCTCGCCTCGGCAAAGCCCGACCCTCCCTCGGGGGCTAAAAGGGGGGAACCCCCTCTGCGTCGAATTTTTTCCTCGAAAAAAGATCCTTTCTGCCAGAATGTCTTTCGTGCTTTTCGACTGCTTCGAAAGTGGATCCTGAAAACGACGGAGTACACGTAAGCAGCCAAAGCTGACCGAGCCGAGGGACTCCTACGCCTCCAGGATACGGATACCTCACTCATCACCTTCTGCGATAAGTAACTCACGTTCGGATAAGTGATTCCGCGGACCGAACAAGTCTTCACGTTCGGAAGCTCTTCTGCCGGAGCGATTCTTCGAGCCTTCTCGACTGCGTCGGTGACAGAACCCCATGGACGGGTAAGAGTGCGCGTAAGCGGCAAGGCCGACCGAGCCGAGAGACTCCTACGCCTTCGGGATACGGATACCTCACTCATCACCTTCCGTGAGAAGCAACTCTCGCTCGCACAAACAATTCTGTTACCGACAAAAAAGTCCAGATACTCGAAACAAGAGGAAAAGAGACGCAGCTTTACAACACGGCGAGGGTGTGTATTGGCCTCGGCGGCCGCAGAAAACACACGCTACAAGATAATCTGATCCTGCAGGCTCGGATCTTGACGGCTAAAGGGAGCAGCAGCACCCTCGGCGTCGACAACACCTTCGGCGAGGCCCGACCTAGCCTCGGACGGCTACGCGGTCCAAGGATCTCCACTCTGAAGGACGACGTCATCGCCAAGCTCGGGCCATCGCCGCCAGGGTCTTCTCCGAGAATCCAGCTCGAGCAGGCGGCTCGGCCGGTGAAAGGGAAATAGGCTCAAACCTTTTCCTAAATGATTTTGGTGGTTGAATTGCCTAACACAAATAATTGGACTAACTAGTTTGCTCTAGATTATATGCTCTACAGGTGCCAAAGGTTCATCTACAACTATTCTAATTCGACTGTCCGGAATACCGTAGATTATTCCGGACAGGAGAAGCTTTTTGGAAAAACAGGCCAAGCGCGGACCGTCCGGGCCCTTGCGGCGGACCGTCCGCGACACGAGGATGTCACTCGGCCAGAACCAATGCAAAAATCCAAGTCTGTGCTGCGGACCGTCCGATGGAAGAGCAAGCACCGTCTGAGACCACACGCGGACCGTCCGGGCCCTTGCGGCGGACCGTCCGCGACACCGAGTTGACTTCGACCAGGAACTACAAATCAGGGACAGTCCGACTAAACCGCGGACCGTCCAGCTACAACGTGCGGACCGTCCGGCTATAATTCGCGAACAGTCCGCATGTGAAGACCTGGTTCAGCCCGAAGGTGACAAGTTGAGCAAAAGGAATTATAGAGCTGGCGCGGACCGTCCGGGACCAAGGGCGGACCGTCCGCGTGGTGTCACCAAGGCAGATAGCCGTTGATCTAGCCGTTGATCTGTCAGAAGTATCCGTTGAAGATGTCAGAATCGACCGTTGGAGGGTCGCGGACCGTCCGGGCCCTAGCCGCGGACCGTCCGCCAGTGCAATTCCTGGCAGATGCGCCCCAACGGCTATATGGATAGTTGAGGGCTATAAATACCACTCCAACCGTCCACTTCAAGGTGAGGGAGCCCAAGCAACATTCCAAGTCACATAGTTGACATACTCAAGCCCTCCCAACCACCTATATTCATTGATCCATCCTATACACAAGATTTAGTCCACTACAACCAACACAAGTGCCACAAAAGAGAGAGCAAGCAATTGAGAGCTACTCAATTGAGTTTAGCCCTAGCGCCTTGTGAGATTCATTGAGAGATAGTGTGTGCTACATCTTTGTGTTCATTTGCGCGTGGAGTTTTTGACTCCCATTCGAACTTCCTCCAAAGTGTTGGAGGCTTGTAAAAGCTAGCAAGAGACACCAAAGATTGTGGTGGTCCTTGTGGGATCGAGAGTGATCTTTGAGAAGAAGAAGAGCTCGCCGATCCTTGTGTGATCGGGAGAGAGGGAAAGGGTTGAAAAAGACCCGTCCTTAAGTGGACTCCTCAACGGGGACTAGGCCTTCGAGGGCCGAACCTCGGTAAAACAAATCACCCGTGTTCATTGTGCTTTTGCTCGTGATTTGTTTGCTTTCCCTTACTCTAAGTTCTCTTGCACTATTCTTTACTCATATCATTTGGTGTTGCTTCAAGTTAAACTCTCATTTAAGTGAAGCAACGCTCCGCAAGAAAGAACTTGAGTTAGTGCTCTTTTCATCTAAGCTTTCTTGCTTTATTATCATAGACTTATTAGTTGTATTGATTTATCACTTCCGCATTATTTGAAAGCTATACTCTTTACTAGCAAGAACTTAGTTTTTATACTCCGATAATTGTTCATCTTGTTCTAACCACTAATCAAGGGATCTAGTTGGGGGATAAAGTTTTAATTTTCAGGTTCCGCCTATTCACCCCCCCCTCTAGGCGACTTTCAATTGGTATCAGAGCTAGGCACTTCATCTTGAGTCTAACAACTCGAAGTGATGGCTCGTAAAAGATCCCAAAAGAACAAGAAGACATCTTCCAAGGAAAACACGGAGGTAACTCTTGAAATATTACTTTCCGATTGTTCTAATTATGATTCATGGTCTACTAGAGTTATAAATGCCTTTAGAACCGTAGATCCACAATTAGAACAAATTTTAGACAAGAGTATTATCCCTCCCAACTATGATAGGGAAAATGTTTCCGATGAAGACCAAAGATGTATTCGCTTAAACTATCTAGCTTTTGACATCTTGGTTAATTCTCTTAGCAAGGAAGATTATCATGCCCTCATAATGAATCATTATGAACATATTCCCGATGCGCATGATATTTGGACTAGAATTAAAAGCAAGTCTAATAAGTCCAAAAATGATAGTTCATTTTGTGCTTCTACTTCCTTTGGTATTTGTGATACTAACCCTTGCAAGGGAGAAGAAGAAAATGAACGATGGAGACCAAACGATGAATCCACCTCTCCAAAAGGTTTGTCTTCCCATTTCGATTCCCACATGTGTTGTGTAGCTAATGAAAATGATAGCGGAAGCACAAACGAGGATGAGGAGGAAGAAAGAAGCTTTGTGCATCTCTACGCTCGCCTAAGCCAAGAAGATAAGGCGGTCGTGCTCAAACTTCTAGAAAGAGCGAGAGAACAAAGCGAAGCTCGTCAAAGGCTAGAAGATATTCTCTCCATAAAGATGCAACACTTTGACGAGTTGACTAAAGAGCATGAGGAGCTAAAGTGCTCTCATGTTGATTTGGTCCAAAGGTATGAAACTATTTCAATTGAGCAAGATAACGCTTTACATTGTATCGCTCAATTAGTAAATAGGAATACCTTGCTTAAGGACCAAATAGAAAAGCTAAAAGTTGAAAATCTAGTTTTTCAAGATAAATATGATATGCTTCTATGTTCTCATGAAAATCTTATAGATGATCATATCATATTAAACATTGCTCATGAGGTTGTGATAGAAAATTTAAAATCCCAACAACCTCACTCATGCACATGTATTCAAATTGATACTATATTACCATGTGCTAATGCTTGTTGTTCGTCGACAAGCAAATCTTCTTTTGAGCTAGAATCTACAGGAACAAATGATGATTCATATCAAAAGCTCAAAGAAGAAAATGAGAGGCTAAAGAAGAGCTTGACACAACTTAAAGGGAAATGCATTGCCCAACCTTCTCAAGATAACCGTGATCACATGGTGAAGAAGCTTGAGACAGGAACAACCGTGGCATGCACTACATCCCTTGAAGAAAATGTCAAGGATTTGAGGATTGCCATGAGGAGGAAACAAAAGATGGAATTTAACACCTCCTCCAAAAGCCTCAACCACGCCTCCACAAAAGGTAACATCCAAGGTAATGATCAAGCCACACGTCACATTAAAAGGTGTAGTGAATGCTTTAAAGAGGGGCACTTGATTAGGTCATGTCCCTACATCAAAAATGGCTTGATTATTAACAAGGATGATAGACTTTGTTTTAAATGCTCTAAGAAGGGACACTTGCTTAGATCTTGTCCCCATTTAAAACAAAAAGGCATAGGGTTAGAAAAGAAAGTTTTTACTAACTATGTAGCAGGGAACAAGCAAGGAAAGAAGAAAACTTCAAAACTTGAAAAACGCCTATGCTACACATGCCGAAGAAAGGGACATCAATGCAAAGATTGTCCCATTGGTAAAAATCTCACTCCTAACTTGTCATTTGATTCATATATAACTAGGCAACCCAAGATTGCAACTTGTGCTAGAAAGGTAACAAGTTTACCAAGCGCTAGCACAAAGGACACTTGGGGTCCTAGATCTTTGTTTACTAACCTTAACGGACCCATCAAGCGATGGGTACCAAAATGTGCTTGACAAGATTTGTAGGAGAAGGAGATGGTATGAACCTTTGGGGTGCTTGAGGGAGTTAATTCAAGTCTTATCAACTCAAGCTATCAATCTTCAAATGATCTACATATTCAAGATTGACCCAAGGTTACTTCAGTTTATTGCATTCAAAACTCATATCATCTCGGGAAGATATTAATGTTGTAGGAAATAAAGAATCATCATGTGCGGAATATCAAGGCCTACAACATGGAGGAAAGTCAAGGGGTGGTAACATTTATATTCTTAAGTGCAATTATCTTAATTTGTCATGTGTCTTGTGTAGTCACATAAAAATAGAAAGCATTTAAGGATGTTTTAAAATTATGTCATCATTCTTTGAAGAAATTCCTCTCATATGGTAGATTGTGTATTTATCAAATTCTATATTATGACAATCTACATGTCTTTAAATTGTTGCAAGTTCACATGGCATGTCTTTACATTAACTATTCTATTATTGCCATGTTCTAGATATAGAGAGATATTTCATGTTCTTAAAAGAATAAGGTGTCATGTAAGAAATTCAAATACTTAGGACACTTATAAAAGGAAAAATTCTCTCTATAGCTAGAAAAGTGAGACCAATATTTTTATCTAAGTAATTTAAGTAGTCTCACTTGTAGAGAATAAGTTTCTCTATGGAAATGCGTATCTCGTCATGTCTAGGAAATTCTATCCAATAATTCATGTTGTATCTCTTATTGCTTAAGTGGATATGATTCTTTCACATTTATCGCTTTCCAAATCATGATTTAGATTTATTCCTATAATCTCAAAGGATTATTTATGCTTGTTTTATGAGTTAAAATTGAGCATAACATCATCTATGAATAATCTAGTTCATGCTATGGAGTTTCCATGTTTTGTTAATCTAACTTCTCATTCTTTATCAAAATGATTACTAAATGGAAACTAGTGCTTGTGTTGCTAACGTATCTCTTGAGCTTACTTATAAATATGCATAGAAGGGTAAGTACACAAGCCTCATGGGTTGATCTTCACCCAAAAGAAGAAAGGTAAAAGCAAAGGTATGGGAACTCATCTTCTTAAGTTAAGTTTAGTTCCCATCTCAATGAGTATTTAATCTAAATTATCATACTCTACTCTTGAGAGGAATAGATTCTTTATTGGACCGAAATTAACTGAGTATGCATTCAAATATCATTTTCTTAATGCTTATGTCCATTAGAATCTATTTAATGCCTTTGCGATATTTATATACATGTTATCATATTGATTTGCTTCCAAGTGATGATTAACTAACTTCAATATGATAAAGTAAAATCTCCAATGATTATTAAAATGCTTAAAAGGTGCTCACTCATTTTTCTCAAATGAAATGCACTAATGTTAAGGATTTTACTTCATGTCTGTGTGACTTGTGGATGATGAATCTTGTATGCTAATTATCTAAAGTAATCATCCTTCACCATAGACTCCCTTGCGCTATTAACATGTCTCTTGAGTATTTTCAATAAGTTTGGAAGGTAAAAGAGACAAATATAAAGGGAGGACACTCAAATGAAAAAGAAAGAACATCAAGGACAACAACATCTACCTGGACAATAAGGTCTTCACAACAATCAATGATGTGGTTGTAAGCATTCTAAATCCTTTTTCATTATGAGATTACCAGGCTCAAGTTGTTTATTGCTAAATTTATGAGCCTTGATCAAAATGTATAATGCTTCTCCCTTTATGTTCTTAAAAGTGAATGCATCGAAATCAATTCTTTAAATTACTTGATGCATATCTGTAGGGGGAGTCCATTATTATATTTTGATTATGTTGAGACTATTGCCTTGTCTTAGTAATTTCATATAGTCTCTTGCATGAGAATAATGTTTCTCATATAGCATGCTACTGCATTTCAATCCATCTTGGTAAAATAATGTCACCTTTATCAAGGATTGTAGCTTTCAATGTTAAAATAGCATATTTATCGGATTCTCCTATTTATGAGCTTGTTTGAAAATCTAATGCCTATGTTGTTCTTTTGATCGCATCTAGTGTATGATCATTGAATAACTTCAATTATCACTCATGCTTCTTAGTGCTTCATGCAATTACAATTTGATTTCAATTGGTAATTTCAATCAACATCATCTTGATATGCACTAAGTTAAAAGGAGAATTCATGATGTATTTATGCAATTTGTGATCTACTTGGTATATAATAACATGACTTAGAAAAGGATCACTAGTTGTAGAACTCTCTCGTGTGCAAAATATTTTCATACATTGTCTTCAGTATAGGTCTTAAGCGACTAAGACTAAGGACAAAGCACAATGAAGAGAGCATCTCTATGTAAAGGTACAAAAAGGTAAAACTACTCTATCTCATTCATACATGTACCTAAAATCTTCCTACATTACTTGCATATCATTGTATAAAAGGAAGAAAAAGCATGTTCATGCATTAACCCTGCTTCATACCTAGTTTAACTTCTCAAACATTCATTTTTACATCTTTGTTTAAACTGGATGAAGTAATTTTATTGTCAAGGAGCTTAAAGCTTAACCTTGTAACGAGGATAAGCTGCCTTTTGTTCCAAAAGGTGGATGGTCCTTAGGTCTCTTTGAAATCCTTAAGGGTAAATGCTTGAGATATTTATAACATGCTTTCATAAGTGCATAACATGTCATTAGCATCACACTTATACTATGACACAATGCACTTTACACTCTTTACGATATAGACATGGTCTCATTAACCTAATTATGTGCACTTGGCATTTTAAACCAAAAATTTGTTTTCCTCTCTATGCACATATTTAGGGGGAGCAATCTATATTGTATATAATTGTTTAAGCTTAATTGATATATCCTTTTTAATCATGACTCTTTCCTTTGGTACATTTGCATATTTCTTATCTTCATTGTGTGCCAAGGCTAAGACTAATATGTTTTCATGAGCATCTCATGTATTAAGTCTTAGATTGAAAGGGAAATGGAGTATTCGGCAAAGACATCGCTTCCACTCAACTCCATTGGTATTATCCACTCTTTGCCGGTATCCCGCCGTCTCTCCGTATTTGGTATAATCTTCACTCATGTTTTATTTGCCAAAGGGGAGAAAGTAGTTATTTGAGGGCCTACAGTTCACTCTGAGTATCCGTTTTTGGCGATTCATGCCAAAGGGGGAGAAAGTATTAGGCCCAAAGCAAAATGACCGCACCACCACCTCCTAATTTCAAATTGGTAAAACTAATGATTTTCAATTGGTGATTTTCAATTGGTAAATTTCAAATTGGTATCTTATTATGTTCAAAAGGGGGAGAAAGTAGTATTTTCAAAATTGATATCTTAAAACCCTCTTGAACACTAAGAGGAGGATTTCATTGAGGGGGAGTTTTGTTTAGTCAAAGGAAAAGCATTTGAAACAGGGGGAGAAAATTTCAAAATCTTGAAAATGCTTCTCAAAATCTTATTTATTTATCCTTTGACTATTTTGCAAAACATTTTGAAAAGAATTTCCAAAAGAGTTTGCAAAAACAAAACAATTGGTGCAAGCATGGTCTAAAACATTAAATGTAAATTGGTCTAATTTCAAAGTAACCTTTGCACTTACCTTATGCAAACTAGTTCAATTCTGCACTTATTTATTTGCTTTGGTTTGTGTTGGCATCAATCACCAAAAAGGGGGAGATTGAAAGGGAAATAGGCTCAAACCTTTTCCTAAATGATTTTGGTGGTTGAATTGCCTAACACAAATAATTGGACTAACTAGTTTGCTCTAGATTATATGCTCTACAGGTGCCAAAGGTTCATCTACAACTATTCTAATTCGACTGTCCGGAATACCGTAGATTATTCCGGACAGGAGAAGCTTTTTGGAAAAACAGGCCAAGCGCGGACCGTCCGGGCCCTTGCGGCGGACCGTCCGCGACACGAGGATGTCACTCGGCCAGAACCAATGCAAAAATCCAAGTCTGTGCTGCGGACCGTCCGATGGAAGAGCAAGCACCGTCTGAGACCACACGCGGACCGTCCGGGCCCTTGCGGCGGACCGTCCGCGACACCGAGTTGACTTCGACCAGGAACTACAAATCAGGGACAGTCCGACTAAACCGCGGACCGTCCAGCTACAACGTGCGGACCGTCCGGCTATAATTCGCGGACAGTCCGCATGTGAAGACCTGGTTCAGCCCGAAGGTGACAAGTTGAGCAAAAGGAATTATAGAGCTGGCGCGGACCGTCCGGGACCAAGGGCGGACCGTCCGCGTGGTGTCACCAAGGCAGATAGCCGTTGATCTAGCCGTTGATCTGTCAGAAGTATCCGTTGAAGATGTCAGAATCGACCGTTGGAGGGTCGCGGACCGTCCGGGCCCTAGCCGCGGACCGTCCGCCAGTGCAATTCCTGGCAGATGCGCCCCAACGGCTATATGGATAGTTGAGGGCTATAAATACCACTCCAACCGTCCACTTCAAGGTGAGGGAGCCCAAGCAACATTCCAAGTCACATAGTTGACATACTCAAGCCCTCCCAACCACCTATATTCATTGATCCATCCTATACACAAGATTTAGTCCACTACAACCAACACAAGTGCCACAAAAGAGAGAGCAAGCAATTGAGAGCTACTCAATTGAGTTTAGCCCTAGCGCCTTGTGAGATTCATTGAGAGATAGTGTGTGCTACATCTTTGTGTTCATTTGCGCGTGGAGTTTTTGACTCCCATTCGAACTTCCTCCAAAGTGTTGGAGGCTTGTAAAAGCTAGCAAGAGACACCAAAGATTGTGGTGGTCCTTGTGGGATCGAGAGTGATCTTTGAGAAGAAGAAGAGCTCGCCGATCCTTGTGTGATCGGGAGAGAGGGAAAGGGTTGAAAAAGACCCGTCCTTAAGTGGACTCCTCAACGGGGACTAGGCCTTCGAGGGCCGAACCTCGGTAAAACAAATCACCCGTGTTCATTGTGCTTTTGCTCGTGATTTGTTTGCTTTCCCTTACTCTAAGTTCTCTTGCACTATTCTTTACTCATATCATTTGGTGTTGCTTCAAGTTAAACTCTCATTTAAGTGAAGCAACGCTCCGCAAGAAAGAACTTGAGTTAGTGCTCTTTTCATCTAAGCTTTCTTGCTTTATTATCATAGACTTATTAGTTGTATTGATTTATCACTTCCGCATTATTTGAAAGCTATACTCTTTACTAGCAAGAACTTAGTTTTTATACTCCGATAATTGTTCATCTTGTTCTAACCACTAATCAAGGGATCTAGTTGGGGGATAAAGTTTTAATTTTCAGGTTCCGCCTATTCACCCCCCCCTCTAGGCGACTTTCAGCCGGTCACCCCGGGGCCTCGGCCAGCTGCCCTCCGAGGGCATCAGCCCGACCCGAGGCCTCGGCAGGTCAATTCCGGCGTCGGTCCCGCTAACGGACGACCCGGCCAGGCTCCGGTCGACCAGGTCTTCTTTTCGAGCCAACTCTGCCTCTGTTCGCGCTGACACCGCTACCCCTGGCCTCGGCTCATCGAAGAGCGGCCGACAGGTTCCTCTAACTCCGGTTCAAACGGAACTCCGGTTCCACCTCCGCAGGTACGAACAACCCCACTCGATGAGGGGGGGCCTGCGGAGCAACAGAAGACTGACGGGCGGCTCGCCGTCACCCGCTCCGGCAGCAACGACAACGACCCCCGCTCCGGGCGGCCGAACTGCAGCAGCGAGGGCCTCAGGGCGGATGCTGCTACAATCTTGCCCTCGCCCACGCCGACGCTCGAGGGGCGAGGACAAGTACAAAGAGCCAGAGGCCCGAAGCGCGGATGGTGGCGGTGATCCCGTCGGCAACGGGAACTTCTCGAGCCGCCTCCACCTCGGCACCGACGACAGGGGCCGTCAGCCCTCCGGCAGATCCCCACTTAGATCCTCCCGGACGAGTGGGGCACCGACCTCCGCGTGGAGGCGCCGTACCGGTGCAAAGGCAGGACCGCCCCAGAACACGAACGCCGCCCTGGCAGCGCGCGATATCTTGGGCGGTCCTCCCGTGCACATGGCGCGGCAGTCGCCTTCCGGCAGGAGGGGGCACCGGGAGCTAAGCCGACGAGCCCGACGTGCTGAGGCTGACGACGCCCGCCGTCGACCAGCCCCGCGTTGTCGAAGTCCGACCCGCCCGCAGGGCCAGTGAGCGCCCTCTCCCTCGAACGCCGAAGGAGAGGCCGACCCACGAACCCGCGTGGGAGGTAGAGCTTCAGCTCGGCCCGGCCTCCACCCCAGCGAGGATGATGAACATCCTTGAAGCTGAGGGTGGGACCAAGATCGCAGCCCGGCTTGCTTCTCCCCACCCAGGGGCTGGTGGTCACCGTCTCGGGTGACCGCGGCGGAGGGGTGCAGCCGGGCTGGCTGATGAAAATCCTTGAAGCCGAACGATGGCTGAAAGGTACCAACTCCCGCGGAGTTGCGTTCCCCCAATGACAAGGCGGAAAGACGGCGGGTATCCCCCATCCGGGGGCTTGGAAGGTGGAAAGACACGATGCATAAGGGAGCGCGAAGACATGGTCGCCTTCCAAGGGGGTCGCCCTCCTTTTAAAGGCGACTCTCCCTACTTGCGTCCCCAGCCGTCGTGGGCTGAGTCTTCTCCAACACGCTCCAAGGTCCTCCTCCTACGGCGCGGGGGCTGGGTCCCACACGTCATACAAGCCGGCCCAGAGCAGAAGGAGCCAAACCGCCGCGCGCGGTGCGTGCAACCGCCCAGCGGTTACAAGCGGCTCTCCACTTTGCCCAGACCAGCGGGCGAAAGGGCGGGCAACCATGCAGGCGGCATGCAACTGCGCCAAGTGGGCGCACTTCTCCGACTCCCAACACGCCTAGCATGGAGGCCCAGGCCCACGCGTCATGCAACCGGCGCGCCGAATGCTTTGTGCATGCGACTGCACCGCCACTTACGCCACCACCGCGCCACCTCGACTGCGGAACCAATACCGCGACTCGAGGCGACCCAGCGCACGACCCAGCAGCGCCAGCCTGGCGCGACGGTCAATGCGGCAAAAAATGGGCCGGCAGTAATGGCGGTGGCAGGCGGGCAGGAGCAGCGGTCACGTCGTCAGCCAAGCTTACGTCCCATCCGGGGCAGCGAGAGAACCCTCTCTCACGGTGTGAAGACGACGCGCCCGTGTTCCGTTCCTCGAACGGCCCACGCACGCGCAACGGCCGCCCCGCGAACCACTCGCCCCGTCGCATTAACTCCGCGGCGGGACAGGCGGCGCCTCTGGCAGGAGAAGCGAGCGACGCTTCGCCTTCGCCATAACAACCGCGTCAAAAAAGGTACGCCGCGTCGTTCGATTTCGTATCCTTTTCCTTTTTTCCTCTTTCTCTCTCTTGCAACAGGGACCGAGAAAGGGGGATACCCCGAAAAGGATCCTTTCCCGTGAAGGAACCAGGCTCCGAGCCTCCCTACTGATCAGAGGTTCGAAGGCTGGCCCCTCGGAAGGGTTCAACAGCCGCCTCAGAGCACGTGGGCTCCACACCCACTACTGGTCAGGGGTTCGAAGGCTGGCCCCTCGGAAGGGTTCAACGGCCTCCTCAGGCTACTCGGGCTCTGCGCCCACTACTGATCAGGGGTTCGAAGGCTGGCCCCCGAAGGGTTCACAGCCGCCTCAGACACAGAGCGAGGGATGACCATGGGTACGTTCGATACATAACCAAGGCTCGGGCTGCGCTCCCGAGGTACCCTAGGACATTTCCGAGACCAGCGGGAACGATCTTGTAACGGAATCCCATCAGAGGGAGGCATCGAGCCCTCGGACCCCGTCGCCAGGGGACCGGGTCCGGCAGATCACCCGCAGGTACTTTTGGGCGCGCCTCTGGGCCTCTAGCCGACCCCTAACGAATGGGGCACGGACGTCCGCTCGGATCACCCGCCTGCAGCTCACCGGAGACACCATGTTCGGCGCCCACCGAGGGCAACATGGCGCTCTCCCCCCTCCTCCTTGCGGAAAGGCGACGCAGGGGCAAATGTAAAAAAGTCAAGTCTGTCCCTGATCGCCCTCTCGCCCTGTGCAGAGGCTCGGGGGCTGCTCTCACAAACCCGGCTCCGGCCAAACCGTTGACAGCGTCAACATACCAGCCCGAGAACTTGGGACCCGACCGTACACCCGGGCTACGGCCAGCTCGCATGAGGGAACGACCAGACCAGCCGAAGCATTGCGCGAGGCATTAAGACCTCGGAGGAGTCAAACCACTCCTCCGAGGCCTCGGGGGCTACACCCGGCGGGTGCGCTCGCGCGCACCCACTGGAACAAAACGCAACCGAGAAAGGCTGGTCCCCTTGCAAAAAAGTGCGACGAAAGCCTCCAAGCGAGTGCTAACACTCCCTTCGAGGCTCGGGGGCTACTGTCGGGGGCCATAATTAGGGGTACCCTCAAGGCTCCTAATTCTCAGCTGGTAACCCCCATCAGCATAAAGCTGCAAAGGCCTGATGGGTGCGATTAATTCAGGGATCAGTCCATTCGAGGGACTTGATCACGCCTCGCCCGAGCCTAGCCTCGGACAAGGGCAGCCGACCCCGGAGGATCTCCGCCTCGCCCGAGGCCCCCTCCAGCGGCGAACATATTTCCGGCTCGCCCGAGGCCCTGTCTTCGCCAAAAAGCAACCTTGACCAAATCGCTGCACCGACCGACCAAATTGCAGGAGCATTTAATACAAAGGTGGCCTGACACCTTTATCCTGACGCGCGCCCCTCAGCCGACAGAGCCGAAGTGACCGCCGTCACTTCGCCGCTCCACTGACCGGTCTGACAGAAAGACAGCGCCGCCTGCGCCGCTCCAACTGCGGTGCCACTTGACAGAGTGAGGCTGACAGGCAGTCAGGCCCGACCGCAGGCACCATAGGAAGCTCCGCTCCGCCCGACCCAGGGCCCGGACTCGGGCTAAGCCCCGGAAGACGGCGAACTCCGCTCCGCCCGACCCAGGGCTCGGACTCGGGCTAAGCCCCGGAAGACGATGAATTCCGCTCCGCCCGACCCAGGGCTCGGACTCGGGCTAAGCCCCGGAAGACGGCGAACTCCGCTCCGCCCGACCCAGGGCTCGGACTCGGGCTAAGCCCTGGAAGACGGCGAACTCCGCTCCGCCCGACCCAGGGCTCGGACTTGGGCTCAGCCCCAGAAGACGACGAATTCCGCTCCGCCCGACCCAGGGCTCGGACTTGGGCTCAGCCCCAGAAGACGACGAACTCCGCTTCGCTCGACCAACTCCGCCCTGGCCTCAGCCAACGGCCTCCGCCTCGCCCGACCTAGGGGCTCAGACTCGACCTCAGCCACGGAAGACGGACTCGACCTCGACCTCGGAGAAGCCCCCACATCGCCCAACCTAGGGCGCGGGCCGGCCACATCAACGGGAAGCGCCATTATTACCCTACTCCAAGCTGACTCAGGCTACGGGGAACAAGACCGGCGTCCCATCTGGCTCGCTCCGCCAGATAGGCAATGATGGCGCCCCGCACGCTCCCTGACGATGGCGGCTCACGGCCCCCTTACGGAAGCAAGAGGACGTCAGCAAGGACTCGACAGCCCCGACAGTTGTCCCTCCACCAGGCTCCAGCGCTCCTTCGATGGCCACGACATCACACAAACCAGGCACCAAAATCTCTCCGGCCGCCACGATGGCGTGTACTTAGGGCGCTAGCTCTCCTCCGCTAGACACGTAGCACTCTGCTACACCCCCATTGTACACCTGGATCCTCTCCTTACGCCTATAAAAGGAAGGACCAGGGCCCTCTTAGAGAGGGTTGGCCGCGCGGGGACGAGGACGAGACAGGCGCTCGCTTGAAGCCGCTCGCTCCCTCTCCCGCGTGGGCGCTTGTAACCCCCTACTGCAAGCGCACCCGACCTGGGAGCGGGACGAACACGAAGGCCGCGGGATTCCCGCCTCTCTCACGCCTGTCTCCGACCGCCTCACTTCCCCCCTTCGCGCTCGGCCTCGCGTCGACCCATCTGGGCTGGGGCACGCGGCGACATTCACTCGTCAGCTTAGGGACCCCCCGGTCTCGAAACGCCGACAGAAGCCATCAGCTTAGAAAGTGGAAGTGAGTTCACCGGAGGTGGGCGCCAATGTTGGGGACTTGTTCTCAAATGCTATGAATCAAGAACAAGGCAACATAAAATGTTAAATATTAGTGCCCTTCGTCTGTTGAAGGATTATCTCCCCAAGGATTTAATGAACTTCGGACGAAGGCCATGAGCAAAATATCACGAAGGTCGCACCTTTGTGATCAGACTTACAAAACAACATAAAATGAAATATGAAGCATAAAATATTATAGAAAGATATAACGAAAACAAATAATATTATTCACATATTTTATTGCACAAATCTGAATATTAAAGTATAATATCTAGGTACATTTATACCTTCGTATTGGCAGAAAGCAGTAATTCCAGCGTAACGTGCCAGTGATTACAAGATTGCGTGAACAGTGCAGGGGTACTGTTCACCTATTTATAGGCTCATGGCGTAGCCTGTGTAAAATTACATTTATGCCCTTTACAATCGACTATAATAATGACACAAAACATCATGGGTCTTTAAGTCATTTCATCTTTAAGTCAGTTCACCCCTTCGTCTTGAGATTTGTCACTGTGCCGAAGCTTTATAGGTGATAGCTTCGACACTGCTTCTGAGAGGATCTGCCGAAGGTGTTCTCTTGCTTTAGGATCTTCGGCTACGAAGCATGCCCCCAACACGTTATATCTCCCCTCTGTGCTGGGAGACCTTGGGAGAGAGATCCCTGGTTGGTCCTGATTGGGTTCAGCAGACTTCTGAGAAGGTTCAGGAAATTCGTCATAATATTTTGGCCGCTCAGAGCCGTCAGAAGAGTTATGCTGATGTGAGGAGGCGGGACTTGGAATTTGCAGTGGGTGACCAAGTCCTCCTAAGGGTATCACCTACTAAAGGAGTTGTTCGGTTCGGTGTCTCCGGAAAACTCAACCCGAGATACATTGGACCGTTCACTATCTTGGCCCGAGTGGGCAGCCTGGCTTATCGCTTGCAACTGCCGGACTCCATGGCAGGGGTACACCCGGTATTTCATGTCTCTATGTTGAGGAAGTTCTTGCGGGTTCCGGACCAAAAATTGAGATGGAACCAATTGCTGTGCAGCAGGATCTGACTTTGGAGTGTCGTCTGGTGCGTATCTTGAAATCCTCGGAGCGTGTTTTGAGGAAGAGATCATTTAAGTATGTCAAGGTCTTATGGACTAATCAGTCTGAGCGCGAGGCTATGTGGGAACTTGAGGAGCTGATGCGGCAGAAATATCCGGAACTTTTCGTTCTGGGTAAGTGTTGTTGATTCATTAATCTTTTCTTTTGTTGTTTCGATAGAAGCAGCAGAATTCGAGGCCGAATTCTTTTTAAGGGGGGTAGAGTGTGATACCCGGTTTGCAAAGAAGTGAAGTTGGGGGTTATTTTTTTGTTTTTTTCTCATTCGGGTGATGCGCTTTGGGGATTTGGAATTTGTGGAAAACATTCACCAGTAAGACAGTAGAATTTCTTTGGTTAGACGCTTGCGACGGGGTCGGGAGCTGTCGCGTGGGCGAGTTGGGCCATGAATCTTGATCCGGCCCATTAGCCTCCCCTTAACCCTAGCCGCCCTCCCCCTAATCCCCCCTTGTGCAGCCGCCCCCCCCCCCCATTTCCCCTAGCCCTTGGCCGCCGCCCCCCTCCCATCTCCTCCTCCCTCAAACTCTTGCAGCCACACCACCTAACCCTAGCCGCCGCCCCCCATCTCCTCCTCCCCAAGGTGCCATTCCTTGCCGCTTGGATCTTCGTCGCGTGGTGCAAGTCTCCAATTGGTTTTGGTGGAGGGAAGAAGGGAGGAAGGAAAGAGGGAGAATCCAAGGTGAATTTTGTGTTTATTTCTTGTTTATTTGTGCTGCAATTCAATTGAATAGATGTTGCGTATGCCAATTGGTAGAGGTGTTGTCCAGAAGTTTAGTGGGTGCGCGAACAGCAGTAGTTCTAGCAGTTTCTGGGAATTTTTCGTGGGTAATTAGTGATAAACAGTATGAGAATCATGTAGATCTTTTTCATATCTTTCCAACAAGTACTTATGCGCTCAATTCGGAGTTATAAATTAGGAGATATCGCCGTTTGAACCCGGGTATGTGGCTGTCCAAAGAAACAGATTTCTGCAGGTGGGCGTACAGCAGTAGTATTAGCCGTTTCTGGGGATTTTTAGTGGGTAATTAGTGATAAACAGTATGAGAATTATATAGAGAATTTTCATACCTTTCCAACAAGTACTTATGCGCTCAATTCGGAATAATAAATTAGGAGATATCGCTGTTTGAATCCGGGTATGTTGCTGTCCAAAAAACAGATTGCAGGGTTTATCTTGTGGACTGTTTTGGGCTAATTAGATGTTGGAATTTAATTATAAACTGTATACAAAACTTGTGGGGAATTTTATGTAGATGTCTCTGGAGTTTTTTTTGTTACCACTGCTGTCATAATTGTAAAGTTATGAAATTGTTAAGCAGCGCCGCTGCAGTTTGGTGGGTGTGGGAAGAGTTGTTACCCGCGGCGGGGTTTGAGATTGTGCGTAGGTGCGACATCATTTATGAGCGTTATTATATGAAATTCGTGCACTAAGTTGTGTGTCAAAAACAGGTGGTGGACTTCCAGATCGTACTTAGAGATTTGCCCAAACTTCCGGTGAAGGCAAGTACAACAGTGATGGTTATTCTGTCTGTCGATTAAAGAGTCTTATACTTGATTATGTTTGTGCCATTTATGTTCGTATTCATATTCCTAAATGGGTACCATCGTTTGAAGATATTCATGTTTTATTGATTACATATGTAGAGGTTGTGGTTTGATCATGTTATCCATGTGGTTTATTATGTGGAATGGGTGGAAGTATATGTCTAGCACATTTTATTTGGGAAGGACTCATGTTGTTGACATGCATAATGCATTCTGTTAGAAATATGCCCTAGAGATAATCATAGAGATGAGCATATTTCTTTGTATCCATGATATATATATTGCTTAATTGAATATCCATGGAAGGCACCTTGTATTGATTAGCAATTATGTGAATTGTTTGTGAGATTCTTTACTTATATGGTTATTCTAAATGATGTCCCTAGTCAGAGTCGATGACTAGCACATGTATTAGTTGATGACTACATTTCACAAGTCATGAACATGGAGATGCTAAACTAATAATGTGGGCGCATGTATGACATGAGGCTGGACCGACCCAACGTGAGATATTGTAATATAGTTCTCTTCTTGCAACATGAATACTGTATCCTTAGACCTGAGATTGTCGCATGTTCTCAAGATGTGAATTGACTTACTTAGGGACTATCAAACGCTATCCCGTAACTGGGTAGTTATAAAGGTAGTTTTGGGTTTGTCAGGAAGCATGCTATGAGGCATGGTCAGTCAAGATGGAATTTGTCCCTCTCTTTATGAGAGAGATATCTCTGGGCCCCTCGAGTGATTGGATCAAGAAATGCATGGCCGTGCTAGGGTTAAGAGTTAACCATTGAAAGGATTCCAATTCACAGTATCGAGAAAGAGAGGTCAGCTTAGAGTCAGACCAAATATCGTGAGACAAAGGGAACACCATGTACGAAATGTCGCAATGGTTCGTCTGATATGATCTTTACGTGCACATAGGAGTTGACATGTCTTGCTAGAGGTCGCTGTCAATTATTGGGCCAAGTAAGAGTACTCGGGCTATGTCTATTTGTACGTGAACCTATAGGGTCACACACTTAAGGGGAAGGAAGCCTAATTCGGATTAGATCCGAAATTAGACTGGGCTTTAGGGTTAATGATGGGCCTCGGTGTCAGAAGCCCACCATAACGCCTATATAATGAGGGGCGGGGGCACGGTTAGGTTTAACCTAATTGGCGATCAGCAAACAAGCAGCCGCCGCTCACCTCTCGCCCTTGCCAAGCCGCCGTCGCGAACCTAGCAGTTCGGTAAGCGGCGCTTCCTCCCTGTACGTGTGGATACCTCGGAGGTGCTGCATCTGGAGCACTAGGACGAACCGTGCGAGGACATGAAGGACGCTGATGACTACACGGCACTGCTCGACGTGTTCGTCTACATCGAGACGTCTTCCGCTGCTCTGCGCGTCTAGTGGTAACTCCATGACCTATAACCGCAGTAGTTCTTGGTATTATGGGGTTGAAAATTTTGTTTTGCGCTAGCGTAGCCTCCCCGTAATCCTACAGTGGTATCAGAGCCAGGTTCTGCGTAGTTTTAGGTCTGAATCTAGGTTCATGAGATGGATCTACTTGATGCACGGTTTGATTAGATCAATTGGTAATAAAGGATTGAAGTAGATTACATCGGATATGACTGAAGAGATTAGTTCGTCCTTCTCTGTTATGTGCGCGACTTGCCCCTACTGGCTGGAATCACCATCGGGGCTAACTGCGCACACAACCAGCAGATTGACGTAACAGATCGATGTCATGTGTGTAATCTTCTTCGGGACCGTCGTGGCTATCTGCTGAAGTGGCGAACGTATAGAAACGTGTTTGTCTAACCTGTTTTTGCAGGACATCTTGTGATCGGTATGGCTATTGTGTGTATATGATGCATGTTAATAAATTATTCATGACCTGCGTGTCGTGACCAGGGCAATACGGATGGAGCCACATGTATTGTCCAAATTTAATGTAATGACCTGCGTGTCAACATGTGATGATCCAAAGCGTATATGTAATTTGTTTACCAGCATACGTTAGATAGGTCTTGAAGGACTCATCACCTGGAGGATGGCATACCTATATCATGGAGATGGAGATCATCGTGATGGACAGATTATTGGAGATGGGGATCACCATGTGAAAACAAGCCATACCGAATCACAACTGTTGTGTGAATGCCATTCTTAATGTTCTACTTGTTCATATTGCATATATGTCCTTGCGTGCGATGATATAAGTAGGACGATCCCTCATAAATGTTTAAGCTTTAATGCCTCTCCAAACCTTGCACTATCATAAGTCTTGTGCAATTGGTGGTGGGTCTATGAAATTAGGGTGCCACCAGTTTTCCTTGACTAGATAGGTTTGTATCGGATACGAACTGCAGAAAGGGTTGGTTAACTTAAACAAAGTCAGCTTAATGGTTAAGGACTTTGGGGCATAAGGTTGGGAGCCGGGACATAGAGATGTCACCCAACAACAGAAGTCATATATATGATATGATTAGCAAGGAGTTGCTTACCGATCTACCTTGTCTTCTAGCGGTGATGCTAAAGCTCACTAGTAGACTTGTTAGTTGTGGGTTCTGAATCACTAAGTATCAATAGAGGGATATTGATTTTAGTGGGAGTAGACTATTAAATGTTTAATATGATTTACTCTATCATGGATATTTTTGTCTTAGTATTTTGCATTATTTTGTTGTAGATAAATGACACCTAGCACACCAACATTTACTTTGCGATCAATTCTTGAAAAGGATAAGTTAAATGGAACAAACTATACGGATTGGATCCGTAACCTGAGAATTGTTCTCAGGGCTGAAAAAAAGGAAGACGTTCTAGACACCCCACTGCCAGAGGATCCTGGTGAAAATGCAACTGCTGCAGCTAAAACCGCTTACAAGAAAGCAATGGATGCTAATCTTGAAGTGAGTTGCCTAATGCTTGCTTGCATGGAGCCTGAGCTCCAGATGCAGTTTGAGACAAACCATGAGGTGCACGATATGATCGTGGCGCTCAAGGATATGTTCCAGACTCAGGCTAGGATTGAAAGGTTCAATGTGTCCAAAGCCTTTCTGGAATGCAAGCTAGCAGAAGGCGCAGCAGTTGGGCCAAACGTAATCAAAATGGTTGGTTACAGTCAGAGGTTGGAAAAGCTAGGCTTCCCAATAAGCCAAGAGTTGGCCACTGACTTCATTTTGGCATCTCTTCCGCCCAGCTATGGAAACTTCATCACGAACTACCATATGCATGGGGCGGAGAGGGGCCTCAATGAACTATGTGGCATGCTGAAAACAGCAGAGGGGGACATAAAGAAAAGCGCTGGCAGCAGCGGCCATGTGATGGCGGTCCAAAACAAACACAACTTTAAGAAGAAGGGTAAGTCTCAAAAGAAGAAGGGCAAGGCAAAGGATACAGTATCCAAGCCAAATCAAAAGCCCAAGGCTGGACCAGCTGCAGATGCAGAGTGCTTTTATTGCAAAGAACTTGGTCACTGGAAAAGGAATTGCAAGCAGTACTTGGCCTCTATTAAGGATCGCGGCGGTAAGGGTACAGCCGCAGCAGGTACACTTGCTATTCACATTACAGAAATTTTTCTTGCTGATTCTTATATTAATTCTTGGGTATTTGATACCAGATCGGTTGCCCATATTTGCAATTCGATGCAGGGAATGATAAGAAGTAGAAGCGTGAAAAGAGGAGAAGTTGATTTCTGGGTAGGCAATAATGCAAGAGTTGCTGCGTTGACCGTCGGGACGATGCAACTCCACCTCCCATCAGGATTTATTTTGGAGTTAAATAATTGTTATCTAGTTCCTAGTATGAGTCGAAACATTATGTCTCCTTCATGTTTGATGAAGGATGGTTATTCATTTGCGAGTGAAAACAATGATTGTGTGATCTCTAAGAATGGCATGTTTGTGGCTTTTGCATCCATTATGAATGGGTTATTCATTTTAAATCTTGATGATGCACCTATCTGTAATATTAGTGCTAAAAGGCCTCGGCCTAATGATTTAAGTCCTACCTACATGTGGCACTGTCGTTTGGGTCATATAAGTGAGAATCGCATGAAGAAGCTTCATTCTGATGGGCTTTTAACTTCGTTTGATTTTGAATCATACGAGACATGTGAAGCTTGCTTACTTGGTAAGATGACCAAGGCGCCTTTCACGGGTTTACCGGAGAGGACGTTAGATTTATTGGAACTCATACATACTGATGTGTGCGGACCAATGAGTACGACAGCTAGGGGAGGATTCCAATACATCATAACCTTCACTGATGATTTTAGTAGATATGGGTATGTCTACTTAATGAAACACAAGTCTGAATCCTTAGAAAAGTTCAAAGAGTTTCAGAATGAAGTAGAAAATCAGCGTGGCAAGAAAATTAAAGCACTGCGATCAGATCGTGGAGGTGAATATTTGAGTCATGAGTTTAGCAATCATCTAAAGAGTTGTGGAATTGTTCCACAGCTTACGCCGCCTGGAACGCCTCAGAGGAATGGCGTGTCTGAGCGACGTAATCGGACTTTATTGGATATGGTTCGATCAATGATGAGCCAGTCGGACCTACCTTTGTCGTTTTGGGGATACACTCTAGAAACAACAGCTTTCACACTAAATAGGGTACCGTCTAAGTCCGTAGTGAAGACACCATATGAGATGTGGACTGGGAAGACTCCCAGTTTGTCTTTTCTGAAGATTTGGGGTTGTGAGGTTTACGTCAAGCGACTTAGGTAAGATAAACTCACTCCAAAATCGGACAAGTGCATGTTCGTGGGATATCCAAAGGAAACTTTAGGATATTACTTTTACCACCGGTCAGAGGGCAAAGTGTTTGTCACCCGGAACGGTGTGTTCTTAGAGAAAGAGTTTCTCAAAAGAGAGAAAAGTAAACAAAAGGTGTATCTTGAAGAAGTTCAGGATGAGCCAGTGGGACAAGATTCAACAAGTGATGCTAATGTAGCAGAACAAGTTGAGACGTCTATGGCAAGAGAATCACCACCACAACCACGAAGGTCAGCAAGGCTTCGCGAGGCACGAGGAGAAGTGCTATTGTTGGGCAATGGGGAAGTGTTGTTGTTAGACAACGACGAACCTGCAACATATTCAGAAGCGATGATGGACCCAGATTCCGAGAAATGGCATGTCGCCATGAGATCCGAGATAGATTCCATGGGAGAAAATCAAGTTTGGAACTTGGTTGACCCGCCTGATGGTGTTAGACCCATAGAATGCAAATGGATCTATAAGAAGAAGAAAGACATGGATGGAAATGTTCACATCTATAAGGCTCGACTTGTTGCAAAGGGTTTTCGACAAGTTCAAGGAGTTGACTATGACGAGACATTCTCGCCGGTAGCGATGCTTAAATCTATTCGGATCATTCTAGCTATTGCCGCATATTTCGATTATGAGATTTGGTAGATGGATGTCAAAATAGCTTTCCTTAATGGAAACCTAGATGAGGACGTGTATATGATACAGCCCGAGGGTTTTGTCGATCCGATCAATGCTGGAAAGATATGCAAACTTCAGAAATCCATTTATGGGTTGAAGCAAGCATCTCGAAGTTGGAACATTCGTTTTGATGAAGTGATCAAAGGGCTTGGTTTTCATCAGAATGAAGAAGAAGCTTGTGTTTACAAGAAGGAAAGTGGGAGCGCTGTTGTATTTTTGATCTTGTATGTGGATGACATATTATTGATTGGGAATGACATTCCTATGCTGGAGTCCGTCAAGGCTTCACTAAAAAAGAGTTTTTCTATGAAGGACTTAGGGGAAGCAGCATATATTTTGGGCATAAGGATCTATAGAGATAGGTCGAAGAGGCTTATAGGATTAAGTCAAGATACGTACAATGACAAGGTTTTGAAACGGTTCAACATGGAACAGTCCAAGAAAGGGTTCATACCTATGTCACATGGTAAACACGTTAGCCAGATGCAATGTCCAGCAACGGCTAATGAGCGGGAGCGCATGAGTAAGGTACCATACGCCTCAGCAATTGGTTCAATCATGTATGCCATGATAAGTACACGCCCAGATGTTTCATACGCTATAAGTGCTACGAGTAGATACCAGGCTGATCCAGGTGAGGATCACTGGACAGCGGTAAAAGGCATTCTTAAGTACTTAAGAAGGACTAAAGATATGTTCCTGGTATATGGGGGTAAGGAGGAGCTCGTTGTAACTGGTTACACCGATGCTAGCTTCCAAACTGACCCAGACGAGTTAAAATCGCAATCAGGTTTTGTGTTCACAATAAATGGTGGTGTTGTTAGTTGGAAGAGTTCCAAACATGAGACTGTGACTGATTCTACAACAGAAGCCGAGTACATTGCAGCTTCTGAATCTGCGAAGGAAGGTGTTTGGATAAGAAAGTTCCTCATCGAGCTTGGTGTGTTTCCTAATGCATCTAGCCCATTGAACCTCTACTGTGACAACAATGGGGCTATTGCGCAAGCTAAGGAGCCAAGGAACCACCAGAAAAACAAACACGTACTGTGGAAGTTTCACCTCATACATGAATTCATTAGGCGGGGTGAGATAAAGATATGCAAAATACATACGGATTTGAATGTTGCTGATCCTTTGACAAAACCTCTTCCACAACCTAA
The DNA here is from genome assembly GCF_902167145.1 of Zea mays. Taxonomy (NCBI): domain Eukaryota; kingdom Viridiplantae; phylum Streptophyta; class Magnoliopsida; order Poales; family Poaceae; genus Zea; species Zea mays. Next base: position 140,509,077 of record NC_050099.1, read on the forward strand.
GCATGAGGCACACATGAGATCTATGGGTATTAGATATCTTCTAGATTAACTCTAGTGCAAGTGGGAGACTGTTAGAAATATGCCCTAGAGATAATCATAGAGATGAGCATATTTCTTTGTATCCATGATATATATATTGCTTAATTGAATATCCATGGAAGGCACCTTGTATTGATTAGCAATTATGTGAATTGTTTGTGAGATTCTTTACTTATATGGTTATTCTAAATGATGTCCCTAGTCAGAGTCGATGACTAGCACATGTATTAGTTGATGACTACATTTCACAAGTCATGAACATGGAGATGTTAAACTAATAATGTGGGCGCATGTATGACATGAGGCTGGACTGACCCAACGTGAGATATTGTAATATAGTTCTCTTCTTGCAACATGAATACTGTATCCTTAGACCTGAGATTCTCGCATGTTCTCAAGATGTGAATTGACTTACTTAGGGACTATCAAATGCTATCCCGTAACTGGGTAGTTATAAAGGTAGTTTTGGGTTTGTCAGGAAGCATGCTATGAGGCATGGTCAGTCAAGATGGAATTTGTCCCTCTCTTTGTGAGAGAGATATCTCTGGGCCCCTCGAGTGATTGGATCAAGAAATGCATGGCCGTGCTAGGGTTAAGAGTTAACCATTGAAAGGATTCCAATTCACAGTATCGAGAAAGAGAGGTCAGCTTAGAGCCAGACCAAATATCGTGAGACAAAGGGAACATCATGTACGAAATGTCGCAATGGTTCGTCTGATATGATCTTTACGTGCACATAGGAGTTGACATGTCTTGCTAGAGGCCGCTGTCAATTATTGGGCCAAGTAAGAGTACTCGGGCTATGTCTATTTGTACGTGAACCTATAGGGTCACACACTTAAGGGGAAGGAAGCCTAATTCGGATCAAATCCGAAATTAGACTGGGCTTTAGGGTTAATGATGGGCCTCGGTGTTAGAAGCCCACCATAACGCCTATATAATAAGGGGCGGGGGCACGGTTAGGTTTAACCTAATTGGCGATCAGCAAACAAGTAGCCGCCGCTCACCTCTCGCCCTTGCCAAGCCGCCGTCGCGAACCTAGCAGTTCGGTACGCGACGCTTCCTCCCTGTACGTGTGGATACCTCGGAGGTGCTGCATCTGGAGCACTAGGACGAACCGTGCGAGGACGTGAAGGATGCCGATGACTACACGGCACTGCTCGACGCGTTCGTCTACATCGAGACGTCTTCCGCTGCTCTGCGCGTCTAGTGGTAACTCCATGACCTATAACCACAGTAGTTCTTGGTATTATGGGGTTGAAAATTTTGTTTTGCGCTAGCGTAGCCTCCCCGTAATCCTACACATTCATCATCCATTGCATGGATGTTTCGTCGCGATCTTATGGTCCGACCGTACCGGTACAATGAGCATCATATGTTGCCCGAGAAGGGGTATGATGCAGCTTCATATCCTTAGAGGTATGAAGGCAGAAGTCAGTTCTGCATCTGTAGCCATGTGCATTCATAGGAGAAGTGTGGAACCTATTATGGTGATGTGGATAGTGTGGACCTTTACTTTGTGATTCATCTTGGCATTAAGTAATTGGTTACTTGCTTACTTGCTGCAAATTAATATTTAAGAAAGAAGTTGTGAACTACGTGGTTGTTTAGGCACGGTTGGTTTACATTGTCCAATTGTTGTTTGCTCTTTTTACTTGCTGAGATGTGTCATCTCACTCTTGCATTGTATGATGCAGGCACCTGATCTTTGCTTTGGGAAAGAAGGGATGTAGCAGCACTGTCACTACACCTTTAAATAAAGGAACCACTGCTTAATAATGATGTTAAACAGGGAGGGTCAAGTCTAGGGGGATTATTATATTCTAGCCTTTCATGGTAGTTGAACTATTTATTTTGGCGGGCTGAGTTATCTATCTTTTATTTGGTCATGAATGTTCATTTCTACCGTTGCATTTCGATTATACTATGTGAATTATCTTTCTTTTATATCCTGTATAAACTCTATGTTCCCCTTGTTATGCTTCTTTCAAGGGAGGTGCTGCCGGATTTTGCAATACTTTCTTTCTCTATTTCTTTTCTTGTGTTGCATAAGTTTTGTGGGAAGAGTTTTTGGTAACATCCATTGTGTGGGATCAGTGGGGTGTTACACTAACCCAGATGGTCAATACCAGGAAGGGAGGCAGAATCGATCTACCTGCCAACCACCATAGCAGGAGGATTATTAACCAACCACAGCCAGAAATGAATCCTCCGAACCCTCCACCAAATGGGACAGATCTAGTGGCTACCACTCAGATGCAGCTGCTGCAACAGATGGCAAATGGTATGACGGAAATGCAAGCTTAGATGTGATAGGAACGTCAGGAGATGCACCATGAGCGGTAGGAAATGCGATAGGAGATGAGACAAGAATGACTGGAACGGCAGCAACAACCACCAATACCTCCTCCACCACCACCAGTTCCTCCCCTGGACAAACACCGAGAATTCATGAGTCACAAACCACCCACATTCTCTAGCTCTCTAGATCCTCTACATGCTGATGATTTGCTGAAATCAGTGGAGAAGATGCTTAATATCGCTCAATGTATTGATCGGAAGAAGGTGCTCTATGCTTCGGGTCGTCTCACTAGCCCCGCTGTTGATTGGTGGGACTCCTACTGTGCTACCCATGCTGCTGTCAACACCGTTACATGGGCAGAATTTTCTACACAATTCAGAAACTACCATATTCCTGCTGGCCTGATGAAAATAAAGAAGGAATTCTTGTCACTTAAGCAAGACAACATGTCAGTCAATGAATACCGTGATAAATTTATTCAGCTGTCAAGGTATGGTCCAAACAAGGTTGCTGATGATGAAAGGAAGCATGAGCATTTCATGGAGGGACTCGTTGGGCCACTTTAGTATCAGCTGGTATCTCACACCTTCCCATCTTTCCAGAGGCTTCTGGACAAGGCTATAGTTGTTGAACACAAATGTGTTCAGCTGGGTGAGATGAAGAGGAAGGGTATCACCCAGGGGCAGGGGAGTAGTAGCATCCGTCCTCGCTATGTTCCACCCCATGGTACAGCATCTCGTCCTGGAGGAGGGTAACTGAAAGGGAAATAGAGTCAAACCTTTTCCTAAATGATTTTGGTGGTTGAAATGCCCAACACAAATAATTGGACTAACTAGTTTGCTCTAGATTATATGTTCTACAGGTGCTAAAGGTTCAACACAAACCAATAAAAAGATCAAAGATAGGGCTGAAAAGAAAAGAGCAAAAGAAACCGAAGAGAACCCTGGTCTGGCGCACCGGACAGTCCGGTGTGCCACCAGACAGTGTCCGGTGCACCAGGGGCGATCGACTCAAACTCTTCACCTTCGGGTTTCTGGAGAGCCGCTCTGCTATAATTCATCGGACTGTCCGGTGCGCCAGTAGAGCAACGGCTCCAGCGCAACGGTCGACTGCAACGGACACCTGCAAAAGTGCTACAGTGCGCGGACAGAGCGCGCAGAGTCACAGCAGCGCCATAAAGCGCACCGGACTATCCGGTGCCCCAAGTGTCAGAGCTCCAACGGTCGAAACCGTCAGAACCCTAACGGTTGGGTGACGTGGCTAGCACACCGGACACTGTTCGGTGGCGCACCGGACTATCCGGTGCGCCCATCGCCAGCAGCCTTCCCAACGGCTACAAATTGGTTGGTGGCTATAAATACCACCCCAACCAGCCACTTAAGAGGTAGGGAGCCCAAGCAATATTCCAAGTCATATAGTTGACATATCCAAGCCCTCCCAACCACTTCCATTCATTGATCTAGCTCATACACAAGATTTAGGCCACCACAAGCAATACAAGTGCCACAAAAGAGAGATCAAGCAAAAGAGAGCTACTCGTGTGAGTTTTGCACTAGTGCCTTGTGAGATTCATTCAGAGAAAGTGTGTGCTACATCTTGTGATCATTTGAGCGTGGAGTTTTGACTCCCATTCATTGTAAAGCTAGCAAGAGCCCCTTATCTTTGTGGTTGGCCTTGCAGAGACTTCGGTCTCTTGTTGACAAAGAAGAAGAAGAGCTCGCCGGTCTTGGTGATCGGTGAAGAGAGGGAAAGGGTTGAAAAAGACCCATCCTCAGTGGACTCCTCAACGGGGATTAGGTTCTCGAGAACCGAACCTTGGTAAAACAAATCACCCACGTCTTTTGTGCTCATTGCTTTTGATTTGTTTGTTTTCTTCCTCTCTAAGTTCTCTTGCACTATTCCTTGCTAATATTATTTTGTGTTGCTTCAAGTTAAATTCTCATTTAGAGAAGCAACACCTTGCAAGAAATAATTTGAGTTATTCCTCTTCTGTATCTAAGTCCTCTTGCTCTATACTCCATAAACTTATTAGTTGTATTGATTTGCTAATTCCGCATTCTTTGAAAGCAACACTCTTTACAAGCAAAGGACTTAGTTTTACACTTCAATAATTGTGTGTCTTGTTCTAACCACTAATCAAGGGATCTAGTTTGGATTTAGAGTTATAATTTTCAGGTTTCGCCTATCCACCCCCCCTCTAGGCGACTTTCAATTGGTATCAGAGCTAGGCACTTCATATTGAGTCTAACAACTCGAAGTGATGGCTCGTAGAGGATCCCAAAAGAACAAGAAGACACCTCCGAAGAAAAACAATGAGGTAACTCTTGAGATATTACTTTCGGATTGTTCTAATTATGTTTCATGGTCTACTAGTGTGATAAATGCTTTTAGAACCATAGATTCACAATTAGAACAAATTTTAGACAAGAGTATTATACCCTCTAGTTATAATGGGAAAAATGCTTCCGAGGAAGATCAAAGATGTATACGCTTAAACTACCTAGCTTATGACATCTTAAGTAATTCTCTTAGCAAAGAAGATTATCGTGCCTTCATAATGAATTATAATGAATCTATTCATGATGCACATGATATTTGGACTAGAATTAAAAATAAATTTGATGAGTCCAAACATGATGGTTCATTTTATGCTTCTACTTCCTTTAGTCCTTGTGAAACTAACCCTTTGAAGGAAGAAGAAGAAAGTGAACGTTGGAGACCAAACGATGAATCCACCTCTCCAAAAGGTTGGTCTTCCCATTTTGATTCCCACATATGTTGTGTGGCTAATGAAAATGATAGCGGAAGCACAAATGAGGATGAGGAGGATGAAAGAAGCTTCATGCGACTCTACGCTCAACTAAGCCAAGAAGATAAGGCGGTCATGGTCAAACTTCTAAAAAGAGCAAGAGAGCAAAGCGAAATTCTTCAAATAAATGCTAGAAGATGTTATCGCCATAAAAAGCCAATGCTTTGAAGAGTTGACTACATAACATAATGAGCTAAAGTGCTCTCATGTTGACTTGGTTCAAAGGTATGAGACTATTTCAATTGAGCAAGATAACTCTTTATATTGTGTCGCTCAATTGGTAAATAGGAATGCCTTGCTTAGGGACCAAGTAGAAAAGCTAAAAATTGAAAATCTAGCTTTTCAAGAAAAACATGATATGCTTCTATGTTCTCATGAAAATCTTATGAATGATCATATCATGTTAAACATTGCTCATGAGGTTGTGATAGAAAACTTAAAATCCCAACAACCTCACTCATGCACATGTATTCAAATTGAAACTATATTACCATGTGCTAATGCTTGTTGTCTGTCGACAAGCAAATCCTCCTTTGAGCTAGAATTTCTAGGAACAAAAGATGATACATGTCAAAAGCTCGAGGATGAAAATGAGAGGCTAAGAATGAGCTTGACACAACTAAAAGGGAAGTGCACTACTCAACCTTCTCAAGATAACAATGATTACATGGTGAAGAAGCTTGAGACGGGAACAACCATGGCATGCACAAAATCCCTTGAAGAAAATGTCAAAGACTTGAGGATTGTCAAGAGGAAGGAACAAAAGAAGAAAATCAATACCTCTACCAAAAGCCTCAACCATGCCTCCATGCAAGGTAACATCCAAGGTAATGATCAAGCCACACTTCACACTAAGAAATGTAGTGAATGCTTTGAAAATGGGCACTTGATTAGGTCATGTCCCTATATTAAAAAGAATGGCTTGATTATTAATAAGGATAAAAATTGTTTTAGATGCTCTAAGAAGGGACATTTAGTTAAGTCATGTCCCTATGTAAAACAAAAAGGCATAGTTTTAGAAAAGAAAATATTTACTAACCATGTAGCAAGCAAGAAACAAGGAAAGAAGAAATCTTCAAGACAAGAAGATCGCCTTTGCTACATTTGCCGAAAGAAAGGACATCAATGTAAGGATTGTCCTATTGGTAACTATCTCGCCCCCAACTTGTCAATTGATTCATATGTAACTAGGCAATCCAAAATTGCAACTTGTGCTAGAAAGGTAATGAGTTTATCAAGTGCTAGCACAAAGGACATTTGGGTCCCTAGATCTTTATTAACTAACCTTGATGGACCCATCAAGAGATGGGAACCAAAATATACTTGACAAGCTTTGCAGGGGAAGGAGATGTTATGAAGCTTTGGAAGTACTTGAGAGGATCAATTCAATTCATAATGACTCAAGCTATCAATCTTACAATAATCTATGTCTTTAAGATTGACCCAAAGTTATTTTGAGTTATTATATCTACAACTCATATCATCTCGAGCAAGATTTTGATGTTGTAGGGAGTAAAGGATTGTTCTGTGTGGGAAATCAAAAGCCTACAACATGGAGGAAAGCCAAAGGATGGTAACACTTATACCTTTAAGTGCTAGTATTTTCAATTGGTTATCATTTCTCTTGTGTCTTGTGTAGTCACATAGAAAAAGGAAGCACTTAAAATATCTTTAAAATATGTCACCATTCTAGAAAGTTCCTCTCACATGGTAGATTGCATTTTCATCATTTCTATATTATGGCAATCTACATGATTTAAAACTATTGTAAGTACCTCATGGCATGTTTTACACTAATCATCCTATTATTGCCATGTTCTAGACATAGAGAGGTACTCCAAGTTCCTAAAAATAAGGTGTCATGTAAGGAATTCAAATCCTTAAGACACTTATAAAAGGAAAGTTCTCTCTATGACTAGAATAATGAGACTAACGTTTCTTGTCTAATTGATCTAAATAGTCTCACTTATAGAGAATAAGTTTCTCTATGGAAATGTGTAATCTAATATGAAAAGAAAAATCAGTCCAATGATCTATGATGTATTTCCTCTTGCTTAAATTGGATATAATTCTTCTACTTTCATCGCTCTCCATGTCATGAATTAGATTTGTTCCCATAATCTTAAGAAATTGGCTATGCTTATGAGTTTAAACTGAGCATGATATGATAATCTAGTTCATGATATAAAGTTTCCATGCTTTAGTAATCTATCTTTCATTCCTTCTCAAAAAGATTACAAAAAGGGAAACAAGTGCTTGTGTTACTAATGACATATCTCTTGAGCATATTTATGAAAATCTACAAGAGAATAAGCGCATGTTCAATTTATTAAAAGACACAAGCCTCAAGGGTTGCTCTTCACCTAAAAGAAGAAAGGTAAAAGCAAAGGTATGAGAACTCATCTTCTTAATCAACAATAGTTCCCATCAATTGATATTTGTTCTATATTATCATATTCCACCTATGAAAAGAATAGATTCCTTATTGGACTAAAATAAGCTAGAAGTGCATTCAATTCTGTTTTCATAAATGCATTAGTCCATTAGAATCTAATTCATGCCTTTGCTATACATGTTCTCATATTGATATGCTTCTAAGTTATGTTAATAAATTCAATATGAAGAAGTAAAATTCCTATGATTGATTAGAAATGTTAAAAGGTGCATATTCCCTTTTCTAATGATGTGCACTAATATTAAGGATTTTACTTCATGTCTGTGTGACTTGTGGATGATGAATTGTTTATATCTCTTATCTAAAGAAATCATCATTTATCTCCCTTGTGCTGCTAATATCCCTTTTGAGTATTTTTTAATAAGCTTGAAAAGAAAAGGGGACAACTACAAAGGGAGGACACTCAAATGAAAAAGAATACATCAAGAACAACAACACCTACTTAGACAGTAAAATCATCAAATGATCAATGGTGTGGTTGTAAGTATTCTAAACCTTTTGATTGTTAAGAATACTAGGCATAAGTTGATTATTGGAAATATTACATGCCTTGATCAAGATGTTCATAGAATTCTCCTATTTTTTGTTAAAAGAGAAGTGCATTCAAACTCTTGATGCATACCTTTAGCGGGAGCTCCATTTCTATATCTTGATCATATTGAGACTAACATTTTCTCTTAGTAATCTCATAAAGTCTCAAGTATGAGAATAAGTTTCTCATGAAGTATGCTACTACAAATCAATTCAACTTGGTAAAGTAATGTCACCTTTATCAAGGATTGTAACTTTCACTGTTAAAGTAGCATATTTACTGGATTCTCCTATTTTAAGCTTATTTGATAATCTAATGCATATGTCGTTCTTTTTTATCGCAACTGTTATTAATTGAATGACTTCAATTGACTCTTATGTTGCTTAGTGCCTCATATACTATCAATCAATATCTCTCTTGAAATGCACTAAGTTTAAAAGGAGAATTCAGGGTAAATTTCTGCAATTTGTGATCTACTTGATATGTGATAACTCTGACTTAGAAAAGGATCACTAGTTGTAGAACTCTCTCTTGTGCAAAATATTTCCATATATTATCTTGAATATAGGTCTTAAGTAACCAAGACTAAGCACAAAGCACAATGAAGAGAGCATCTCTATGTGAAGGTACATAAGGGTAAAACTGCTTCCTCTCATTTACACGTGTACCTAAATCTTCCTATATATTCTTTGCATATCATGTATAAAAGGAAGAGAAAGCATGTCTATGCATTATCCCTGCTTCATACCTAGTTTAACCTCATTCTTACATTAATACATTTTTGTTAAAACTAGGTGAAGTAATTTTATTGTCAAAGAGCTTAAAGCTTAACCTTGTAACGAGGATAAGCTACCTTTGTTCCAAAGGTGGAGGTTCCTTAAGCCTCTTTGAAATCCTTAAGGGTAAATGCTTAAAATGTTTATAACATGCTTTCATAAGTGCATAGACTGTCGTGAGCATTCCACTTCTATTATGACACAATGCACTTCACATTGTCTATGATATAGATATGTTCTTATTAACCTCACTATGTGCATTTGGCATTTAAGACCAAAATATGTATTCCTCTCAAGGCACATATTTAGGGGGAGCAGTCTATATTATATAGAACTATAATAGAGCTCAATTGACATATCCTTCGATCATATCTCTTTCATTTGGTACACATACATATTTCTTGTTCTTATTGTGACAAGGCTAAGACTAATGTGCTTCCATGAGTATCTCTTGTATTCATCTTAGATTGAAAGGGAAATGGAGTATTCGGCAAAAGACAAAGCTTCCACTCAACTCCATCGGTATTGTTTAATCTTTGCCAGTATTCCGCCATCTCTCCAATTGGTATAATCTTTAACTTATATTTCTTTTATCAATGGGGGAGAAAAGATAAACAGGGCTCTAAAGACTCCGTTTTTGGCGTTTAATGCCAAAGGGGGAGAGAGTATTAGCCCAAAAGGACCGTACCACCACCAATTTCAAAGTTTAAAAATGAAGTTTTCAATTGGTATCTTACGTTGAAATATTTAAAAGAGGATTTTTCAATTAGTTAGTATTTTTCAAAATTGGTATAGTTAATCTTTTTTCAATTGGTAAAACCCTCTTGAACACTAAGAGGAGAATCTCAATTCAGGGGGAGTTTTGTTTAAAGTCAAAGGAAAAGCATTTGAAACAGGGGGAGAAAATTTCAAATCTTGAAAATGCTTCTTGCAATCTTATTCATATACCTTTGACTATTTGCAAATGGACTTTGAAAAGATTTTCCAAAAGAATTTGCAAAAACAAAACAAGTGGTGCAAATGTGGTCCAAAATGTTAAAAGAAAGAAAGCAATCCATGCATATCTAATAAAAGTATAAATTGGTTTAATTCCAAGCAACCTTTGCACTTGCCTTATGCAAACTAGTTCAGTTCTACACTTATATATTTGCTTTGGTTTGTGTTGGCATCAATCACCAAAAAGGAGGAGATTGAAAGGGAAATAGGGTCAAACCTTTTCCTAAATGATTGGACTAGTTGAAAGGGAAATAGGGTCAAACCTTTTCCACCAAAAAGGGTGGTTGAAATGCCCAACACAAATAATTGGACTAACTAAGTTGCTCTAGATTATATGTTCTACAGGTGCTAAAGGTTCAAAACAAACCAATAAAAAGATCAAAGATAGGGTTCAAAAGAAAAGAGCAAAAGAAACCGAAGAGAACCCTGGTCTAGCGCACCGGTCTGTCCGGCGTGCCACCAGACAGTGTCTGGTGCACCAGGGGCGATCGACTCAAACTCTTCACCTTTGGGTTTCTGGAGAGCCGCTCCGCTATAATTCACCGGACTATCCGATGTGCCAGTAGAGCAACAGCTCCAGCGCAACGGTCGACTGCAACGGACACCTGCAAAAGTGCTACAATGCGGGACAGAGCGCGCAGATTCAGAGCAGCGCCAGAAGGCGCACCAGACAGTGAACAGTGCTTGTCCGGTGCGGCACCAGACTGTCCGGTGCCCCAAGTGTCAGAGCTCCAACGGTCGAAACCGTCATAACCCTAACGGTTGGGTGGCGTGGCTGGTGCACCGGACACTATCCGGTGGCGCACCGGACTGTCCGGTGCGCCCATCTCCAGCAGCCTTCCCAACGGCTACAATTTGGTTGGTGGCTATAAATACCACCCCAACCGGCCACTTAAGAGGTAGGGAGCCCAAGCAACATTCAAGTCATATAGTTGACTTATCCAAGCCCTCCCAACCACTTCCATTCATTGATCTATCTCATACACAAGATTTAGGCCACCACAAGCAATACAAGTGCCACAAAAGAGAGATCAAGTAAAAGAGAGCTACTCGTGTGAGTTTAGCACTAGTGCCTTGTGAGATTCATTCAGGTTTCGCCTATCCACCCCCCTCTAGGCGACTTTCAGTAACGACCTGCTCAGTATACACCACAGGCGACTCCACAGACTCCACATACTCGTCAGGCTGCCCCCACTGGCACCCCGGCGATACCTGCTGGATAGGTTACAGTCACCACTTGCTTCAAGTGTGGTGAGGTTGGGCACTACGTCAATGCTTTGTCCGAAGAGGAACCCTAACACACCCGCTCGAAGCAATGTTCAAGGCAAGCAATAGAAGCCAGCTTCCAGCAAGGGATTCAACATTGCCAGAGTCAACCAAGTTAGTGCTGATGCTACTACTGATGGTGCTGATATTGCTATTGGTACGTTTTATATTAATTCAATTCATGCAGCTATATTATTTGATTCTGGAGCTACGCATTTGTTCATTTCTTCTCGCTATGTCAACACAAATGAGTTACCACTTCAAAATATGCAAAAACCCATGATAGTAATAACCCCTAAAGGGCCTATTAAAGCAAATTATATGACCAATAGATTAACATTGACAATCATGGAAAGTGAATTCTAGTCTATGCCTATAGTATTAGAGGAAAGTAGTATAGATCTGATACTTGGTATGTCATGGTTAAGGAAAGCAAAGGCAATTATACATTGTGCTAGGGGAACCATAGAACTCACCAGTCCAAAAGGAGAAAAAATCGAAGTCAAGATTACCATAACCCCCTCCACCTGACCAGCCATATATCTAGTAGATGGTAAATTTGTGGGCAGAAACATCCGTGTGGTTAGAGAGTTCCCAGATGTCTTTCCAGAGGAGTTACCCGGAATGCCACCGGATGGGGAAGTTGAGTTTGTTATTGATCTTTTACTTGGAACCACTCCTATTTCTAAAAGGCCATATAGGATGTCAATGGAAGAATTAAAAGAACTCAAGAAACAATTAACAGAGTTATAGGAGGTGGGGTACATTCGTCTGAGTTCCTCACCTTGGGGAGCATCGGTTCTGTTTGTACAGAAGAAGGATGGTTCACAAAGGATGTGTGTTGATTATAGATCACTTAATGATGTCACAATTAAGAATAAGTATCCTTTACCTCGTATTGAAGATTTATTTGATCAGATGAGAGGTGTCAGGGTATTCTCTAAGATTGATCTCAGATCGGGTTATCATCAAATGAAGATAAGACCTTTTGATATTCTCAAGACAGCTTTCTCTACCTGATATGGTCTATATGAGTTCACGGTCATGTCGTTTGGCTTGACTAATGCACCAGCCTACTTCATGAATTTGATGAACAAGGTGTTTATGGAGTATCTTGATAAGTTCGTCGTAGTATTCATCGACGACATACTAATTTATTCCAAGAATGATAGTGATCATGAGGAACATCTGCGATTGGTGCTATAGAAGTTAAGGGATAATCAACTCTATGCCAAGTATAGCAAGTGTGAGTTATGGCTTGACGAAGTACCATTCCTTGGGCACATCATTTCTAATGGAGGAATATTAGTGGATACTGCTAAAGTGAGAGAGATAGTAGGATGGAAGATACCGAGCTCGGTCACGGAAATCCAGAGTTTCTTGGGACTTGCGGGTTACTACCAACGTTTTATTAAGGGATTCTCCAAGATAGCGAAGCCTATGACCTCACTATTGGAGAAGGGAAAAGAGTTTAAGTGGTCTCGTGAATGTCAAGATAGTTTCAATCAACTGAAGTTTAGATTGATGCCACCTCCAGTATTGGTTATGCCAGATCTGCAGAAGGGATTTGATATATATTGTGATGTGTGCCTCTAGGGCTTGGGATGTGTTCTTATGCAAGAAGGACATGTCATTTGCGTACTGTTGGAACTTGCTCTCAATTGCAAAGGGATCCAACAAGGGTGAACAATGACGTTAACAGGGTTCTCGCGCAAGATGGCAACAGCTCTGTTAATCTGGCCTCTCACGGGCACTGTGCGGGGGGTATTTATAGGTATCTGAGCGCCCAGCGTCTCGTGTTAAGGACGCATGTGCCCTCAGACACCTAGGTTATCCCCAGAATATTCCCATAAAGCAGGGTTATAGACTGTAATTACAGGGATGCCTTTACAAATTAGGCACGTAATGCGCAGCGGCCACGCAGGGCCCGTTACAATGGGCCGGATCACCCGTGGTCCTCCGAGCTGGACGAGTCCGCACGGTGGGGTGACCGCCGTCGCAGGCCTTCGTCTGATGTCGTACGGGGCGAAGGGTGTCCCTGCCCGTTTTGTCTCTGTTGGACCAACGACTGCAGTGAAGGCCTCGAGCGAAGGGTGGCGTCTTTGCCTTCGCCCCAACATTTGCCCTCCGAGGGATCAGTTCGACAAAGTCATCTGGTGCCGAAGACGTCGCTAGATGGCGGAGACGCTGCCCTCGCTCGAAGTAGTTCCGCGGGGGTTTTTGACATGACCGTTGATTGACACCGTACTGTTGGACTGCGGGTTTTCCGAAGCGCTGCGCCCTGTGTATAAAAGGGGGCGGGGGTCGGTGCTTTTTGAACTTCACTTTCCGCGCTCCGTGAAAACCCTAGCCGCCTTTTCCACCGTCTTGCTGCTCGTCTGCCCTCCTTGCACTTGTTCGCCGGAGATCTGGCTCGAGTGAAGCAGACCGCCCGCCGCCGCCGACGGTACGTAGCGATGCCGACCTCCTCTTCTTCTGCTGCCGCTACGCCGCCAGCCGACGCCTCGTCTGAGGAGACGCTGAGTACTTTGGTGGCGGAGGAGTTGCGCGCCGGCGATACGGTGGATTTTGGTGTGTCGAGGATGTCGTCGGTCCGCGTGCAAGATATGCAGCGGTTGGGTTACTTTGGCGGCGGAGTTGCTCGTGTCCCGGGGACGGAGGAAGTCCCCGAGCCAGAGGGCGAGTTGGTTGTGTTCGAATCGTTCTTCGCCGCCGGTCTCCGCCTGCCTGCGCATCGATTTGTTGGAGAAGTCCTGCGCAGATTTAATGTTCAGATACATCAGCTGACTCCGAATGTCGTGGTGGCTCTGTCGAAGTATGTCTGGGCGACGACTTCGTACGGCGGGCGGCCATCAGTCGAAGTCTTTGCGAAGTACTATTGCCTGCACTGGCAGAAGAGGATGATTGGAGATGAAGTTGCTCAGTTTGGGTCCTGTACGTTTACGCCGAAGACCAGCAAGACCACGATGGAGGTAGTCGAGTTAGTCCCTTGCGCCCGCAACAAGTGGGGCAATTGGCATGAGTTTTGGTTTTACGTCGCGGAGGGTACCGTCGAAGACCATGAGGGGCTCCCTGTGTCTGAGATGCGTTCGCATTTTTACTCAGCATACCCGCCTTTTGAAGTGGCGGAGGAGGATGCGGACGAAGGGGCCCTTCGGTGCACTGCTGGCCTGAGTAGTGGGCGCGATTTGGTTGAAGAATTTGTGGCGTACGGGGTATGGCCCTTGGCGCATGGCTGGGCGTTGGGCGAAGTGTGCCCTCACCAGATGCCTTCCCATGGTGGGAAGCTGGTGCGAAGTCCTGCCTTCGCGCTGGATCTGCAAAGCCGCGATCCGGCCGCCTTTGTACGTGAGGCGGAGGATGGGGCGGTGCAGATCGTTGGTCGGTACGTGCCGAGGACAGAGGGCCAGCGTAGCTGGGATATCCGCGGGTCGAATGACCGTTTGAACAGGGTTTTTGAATTGAATCGGCTGCCGTATAACGGCTATCCCGGCCAAGACGATGTGGACCGCCGCGGGAAGAAGCCGGTGGTAGAGTCTGGAGACGACCCTGCGCCGGCGGCCGCCCCATCCTCCAAGAAGAGGAAACTAGGTACTGCTATGGGAGGACTTGGGGTTTCCGATGGTTTTGCTAGAGATTTGATGAGGACATGCGCGGCCCCGGGGGGAAGGATGTCTTCGCCCGAGCTCCGGGAGTCTTCGGCGCGGATGCTGAGGGTTACCGGGGGTTGGTGGCCTAGGAATGTTCCTATCCCCCGCGCGGCCGGCGAAGACTTTTTTACATCTCGCATGGTTCGTGAATGGAGAGTGTTTCCTTACGGGCGGAATATTGCTGCTGTTGTGTCGGCAGTTGTTGGGTCTATGCTTCGTCGCCGAAGGTCTTCAAGGGAGAAGCGGCTTAAAATGTGTGAGCAGGTATCTTCGGACTCGTATCAGAAAGGGAAAAGCTACAAAGGTTGACACAGCGCCGAAGCTGTGAAGCAGGAAAGCTTCGGCATGTTCGCAGAAAAGGGAACCGACTTAAAGATGAAAAGGCCATTTAGACCTCGATAGAGTGCTATAGAATTATCACCAAATGTAAAGGGCATGTATGTAATTTTGTATGGGTTGTACCCCGTGCCTATAAATAGGTGAACAATACCCCCGTACTGTTCACGTTGACTTGGCATTTGCTTTTGCGTCACACTTGTATTTTCATCTCCTTCCAAGCCGAAGGTACATTTATAATTCGATATTGTCTCTATTTCTCTATGATGATATAATAAAGTTAAATGAATAATGTTATATGATTATTCGTGCTATCTTTTATGTTTCATATGCTTCGTCTTTCATTAATGTATACTGTGATGATGAAGGTTCGTTCTTCATGACCTTCGTCCGGAGATCGTTATATCCTAAGGGAAATAATGCCTCAAAGGACGAAGGACTTTATCGTTTAACATTCTCTGTGTTGCCTTGTTCTTAACTCATAGCATTTGAGAACAAGTCCCCAACATTGGCGCCCACCTCCGGTGAACTCACTTCCACTGTTTGAGCTGATGGCTTCGTTCAACGACCAAGCTGGAGCTGCTTCGGACCCGAAGCTGGTGCTCCCGATCACAGGTGGCTCGTCCTCAGAGCCAGCTAACAAGAAACAGAAGAAGGAAGCACAGAGAAAGGTACAGCATGTTGGGGTGCAAGGACCCTTCATCAAGTCAAGATGGTCTCACATTCCTATTACCTTCTCCCAAGAGGACCTCCAGCTCAAAGATTACCCACACAACGATGCCATGGTTATCTCTTGTGTTATCAAAGGATTTCTGGTCCACAATGTTTTGGTCGACACAGGCAGTGCAGCTGACATCATATTTGCTAAGGCCTTCAGACAAATGCAAGAGCCAGAAGATAAGATTCATGATGCTACACATCCTCTCTGTGGCTTCGGAGGAAGACAGATTATAGCATTGGGCAAGATCACCATGTCAGTGACCTTCGGGTTCATCAACAACACTAGAACTGAGCAAGTTGTGTTTGACATTGTCGACATGGAATACCCTTACAATGCAATTATTGGTCGTGGTACTCTCAATGCCTTCGAAGCAATCCTTCATCCTGCCTATCTTTGCATGAAGATACCTTCGGATCAGGGACCCATCGCTATCCATGGAAGTCAGGAAGCTGCAAGAAGGGCCGAAGGTAATTGGACTGACTCAAAAGCAATCCATAACATCGATGGAGCTGAAGCTTGTGAACAGTACAAATTCAGAAGGGAGAAAGCAGCTTCAGCAGACCAGCCGAAGCCTATGCTTTTATGTGAGGACATAGCAGAGCAGAAGGTGCTGTTAGGCTCTCAGTTATCCGAAGAGCAGGAGAAAACCTTGATAAGGTTTTTGTTCAATAACAAGGATGTTTTTGCATGGTCAGCCAATGATCTCTGTGGAGTTAATAGAGATGTTATCGAGCACTCACTCAATGTCGATCCATCCTTCAGACCCAGAAAGCAAAGGCTTCGGAAGATGTCAGATGATAAGGCCGAAGGTGCTCGCAACGAAGTCAAAAGACTCCTCAGTGCAGGAGTTATCAGAGAAGTGAAGTACCCAGAATGGCTGGCTAACACTGTTATGGTAAAAAAGGCCAATGGCAAGTGGCGAATGTGCATCGATTTTACAGATCTTAACAAAGCTTGCCCGAAGGATGAATTCCCACTACCAAGGATAGATTCTTTAGTTGATGCAGCAGCTTCTTCAGAGCTCATGAGTCTGTTAGACTGTTATTCAGGCTATCACCAAATTTGGATGAAGTAGGAAGATGAGCCGAAGACTAGCTTCATAACTCCAAGTGGCACATATTGCTATCTTCGGATGCCTGAGGGGCTCAAAAACGCTGGAGGAAGTTTCAGCCGAATGACTGCGAAGGTTCTCCAATCTCAAATAGGCAGAAACGTGCTAACTTATGTTGATGACATCATTGTCAAAAGCACGAAGCAGGAGAATCATATTGCTGATCTGCAGGAGACCTTCGCCAGTTTCAGGCAAGCTGGCTTAAAGTTAAATCCAGAAAAATGTGTCTTCGGAGTGAAGAAGGGGAAATTTCTTGGATGCTTGGTTTCAACAAAGGGGATTGAAGCTAATCCAAGTAAAATTGAAGCTATACTTCGGATGGAGCCACCAACTACAAAGAAGGGGGCTCAAAGATTGACAGGAAGATTGGCATCTCTCAATAGATTCATATCCAGATCAGCAGAGAGAAACTTACCATTCTTCGAAGTACTGAAGTCAGCCGAAGTCTTTCAATGGGGACCAATCCAACAGAAGGCCTTTGAAGAGCTAAAACAGTATTTAATAGATCTAACAACATTGACTCCACCAATGCCAGGGGCTCCTTTGTTATTATATGTGGCAGCTTCGCACTCAGCGGTAAGTGCAGCGCTTGTCCAGGAGAAGCTTGATGGTCAAGTCAAGAGGCAGGCCCCAATATATTTTGTATCCGAGGTTCTTAGTTTGTCAAAGAAAAATTACACAGAGCTGGAGAAGGTATTGTATGCTGTCTTGATGGCCTCTAGGAAGCTTCGGCACTATTTCCAAGCTTACAACATAATTGTTCCTTCATCACAACCTCTGAAGGACATTATGAGGAATCGAGAAGCTACTGGAAGGATTGGAAAATGGGCTGCAGAGCTCAATGAATTTTGTATTGAATATGTTCATAGATCTTCAATTCAGTCACAGGCGCTGGCAGACTTTATTGCTGATTGGACGCCAGGGACTCAGGAGGAGGAAACGAATAAAGACAACGAAGCCTGGACAGTGTTTTGTGATGGATCTTGGGGAACCTTCGGAGCAGGAGCGGCTGCTGTGTTGGTTTCACCTTCCAAAGTCAAAATTTGTTATGCGGCAAAGCTTGATTTTAATTGCACAAATAACATTGCTGAGTACGAAGCATTGGTTCTAGGTCTTCGGAAGTTAAAAGCAATGGGAATCAGAAGGGCCATACTTAAAACTGATTCCCAGGTTGTTTCGGGTCATATTGACAAAAGTTGTAAGGCTAAGGATCCGAAGCTTGAAAAATATCTGGATATGGTTCGAAGAGTCGAAGCTTCCTTCGAAGGGTTTTCTGTCAAGAATATCCCTCGAGGACAAAATGAGCATGCTGATCTGCTAGCTAAGTCAGCAGCACAGGGGCTGCCTTTACCTTCGGATGTGTTCTTCGAAACAATAAAAGCACCTTCGGTGGAACTTCTTGAAAGAGCAGTTCTTAATATATCTCATGTTTTTAGCGAAGATTGGAGAACCGAGATCATCTCTTACCTTCAGGGTAAATTTCTTTCAGATGACGAAGCTTATAACAAGAGGATAGAGGCAAGAGCTCGTCCATATGTCATGATAGAAGGGGAGTTGTACAAACATGGAGTTTGTGCTCCGCTGCTCAAATGTTTATCCAGAACCGAAGGTATAGAGTTAATGAAAGAAATACATGCAGGCCTGTGTGGATCTCACATCGGATCTAGGCCGTTACTTGGAAAAGTTTTCCGTCAAGGGTTTTACTGGCCGAAGGCAGCTTCGGATGCAGCAGAATTGGTTCAAAAGTGCGAAGGATGTCAGAAATGTGCAAGAGATCAAAAACAACCTTCGTCCTTAACACAGCTCATACAACCCATTTGGCCATTACAAAGGTGGGGCCTTGACTTGTTAGGTCCGTTACCACCGGCCCAAGGGAACCTGAGGTATGTTGTAGTAGCTGTGGAATATTTTTCTAAATGGATTGAGGCGAAGCCTTTAGCCACAATAACTTCGGCTACCGTCCAAAAGTTTTTCTGGCAAAATATTGTTTGTCGTTTCGGGGTGCCAAAGGCTATCACTGTGGACAATGGAACACAGTTTGACTCCGAAGCTTTCAGGGATTTCTGTGACCAAATTGGTACGAAGATCCATTTTGCATCAGTTAGGCACCCGGAGTCAAATGGACTCGTTGAAAGAGCCAACGGCATTATAATGACAGGAATAATGAAGTTAATCTTCAATCAACCCAGAGGAAAATGGCCAGATCAGTTAATCAAAGTGGTGTGGAGCCACAACACGACAACATCAAGGTCTACAGGCTTCACTCCATTCAAGTTGTTATTCGGTGACGAAGCAATAACTCCAGAGGAAGCTAAAACCGGATCAATAAGGATAGTAGCTTCGGCAGAATCAGATTCCGAAGCTGCTTATTCTATAGAAAAAGATGCTTTAGAAGGGATCAGACTGCAAGCCGTGGAGAATATCAATAAATATCAAGCTGAAACAGTTAAATGGCGGGATAGAAAGGTTCGGCTAAAAAATATTGGGCCAGGGCACTTGGTGCTTCGGAGGGTGGCCAACTCGGAAACAGTGGGCAAATTGCAGTTGAAATGGGACGGGCCTTTCTTAGTAGCATCTTCGTCAAGACCCGGTTCATACAGATTGAAAGATATGGACGGCAATGACATTCCTAGATCTTGGAATGCGGATGAGCTTCGGCGATATTATGTATAATTCGATGTAATTTTTCAAATTTTTTATTTTTTAGTTCTTCTTTCATGGCACCCTTTTCCTTTCCGAAGGGGGAGAAAGGTTTTTAATGGGGCCATCACGTGTAATTTTCTTTTTTAGTTCTATAAGAGCAAAATCCCCCAAAGAATGTAAATGTAAAAGCTGAGAATGCACCATCGAGTGCCAAAAAGAAAAAAAAAAGAAGCTCCAAAGACGTTCCTAAGGGAATGCAGAGCTTACAGCGAAAAGTCAACGCTGATTCCGCCAAAAGTAAAGGCGAAGAAGCTCCAAAGACGTTCCTAAGGGAATGCAGAGCTTACAGCGAAAAGTCAACGCTGATTCCGCCAAAAGTAAAGGCGAAGAAGCTCCAAAGTCGTTCCTAAGGGAATGCAGAGCTGAGGTGTGATTGTTTTTAAGAAAATAATGGCTATGAATATGGCTTCGGATACGTGTTTGGCCATTCATTTGCACATCACATTACATCATAGCATTTGCATTCATAAACATTCATCTAGGCATATGTAGGATAATCATCTTCATCGCATAAAATGGTTGCTTCGGCAAGAAGAGAAAAAAGAAGGGGAAAAATTTCTATGAAGGAGAGCTTCCGAGAAAAGGAAAATGTTGTTTTCTATGAAGGAGAGCTTCGGAGAAAAGGAAAATGTTGTTTTCTATAAAGGAGAGCTTCGGAGAAAAGGAAAATGTTGTTTTCTATGAAGGAGAGCTTCGGAAAAAAGGAAAATGTTGTTTTCTATGCTTCGTTGCGTACGAAAAGAAGGGAAGGTGTTTTTTCGCCTTCGGCTCAAAAAAGGAAATTTCGTCCACATCAAAGCATTTCTCATGCATCAGTGAAAGGTTAAGGATATATTACAAGTCTACTATCTAAATCTCCAAGGAGCTTCGGCTTCGGCGTTATTTTTGATCATCAGCTTCGGCTTCGTCATCCTACATGAATAAGGTCGTTGGAAGTCAGAATCAAGTTTACAGGAAAAGGTAAGCACAAGGTATGATTTCTTACTGGATCAAGGTGGCTATGAGCTTCGTCTCCAGCTTTCTCTCGACCACCTTTTGTCCATATCATTTTTACAAATCGATTCGAGATGCTTCGGGCGAGATCAGGGATGTCATCCAGGATTGATGGTGACAAAGTAAAATTTGGCCTATTGACAATTTTCCCATGATCACAGCCAGCCTTCATGAAGGCTGCAGCAGTCCCTCGAGAAGCCACCCAGGCACAGAAGTCACCATGCCCAGCTATGACTTCGTCGAGCTCGTCAATCTCCCCCTCAATGTGTTCGAAGGTTTTTGGTAGATCTTCAGCTGAGGGGGTAAATTTTTCGCTGCTAGCTCCAACCGAGTAAAAAATCTTTCTTAGTCGTTGAATGCACTTGTTGCTAAATTCCAGGCATTTTTCTTGAAGATTTGTCAGTAGTTTTCTCAAATCCGAATTTTGCTGAGCTTCGGCTTCAAGTTTTGCATTGAGATCTTGCTTTTCTCGTTCGAACTGCTCAGACTGGCGGAGAAGCTTCGAGTTCAGTTCTGATATTTTTGCTTCAGCTTCCGCCAGTAAGCCTTCGGCTGCCTGGAGCTCAAAGTTCTTTTTCTCAAAAGCATCTGATTGCTCCTTTATTTTGTTTTCCAAATTTCCGATTATAATTTCATGCTTTTTATCTTCAAGATCTTGCTGCATTTGCAAGGCTTTGCTCAATAACATACTCTACACAAACACAACCTTCGTCAGACATGTTTTTATTAGAAGCAATAAAGGTTAAGGGACAAGTCATTCACCTTGAAGTTGGAGTAAAATAAACTACCCACGACATGTTGTCGTCGGTAGCGGCTGATGTCTGTTTCTAGCTTCGGGAATCCAATACTCTTGGACAGAGTACTGATAACTTTGGCCCCTGTTTGGTCCCGAATACACTCTAATTTCTCGTCATCAACGCCTCCGAAGAGGAGTGCCCCAGGTTTGTATCCACAGGATTGGGCATACTCTTTAAGCTCTTCTATTTCAGCTTTTGTTAGATGTTCTCCAACTAAGTTTTGGAACGCGAAGGCTTCGTTTTCTGAAGCTTCATCAGCAATTTCTTTTCCTCTCTTTGATGCTGTGGTCACAGTCTCTTCGGCAGCAGTGGCAGCTTCTTCTGCAGCCATGTCTAGCAGCATTTGGTCAATATGTTCAATTGTGCTCTCTAAATTCAAATCTTCAGCTGAGGTAACTTCGGCGGCTGCGGCCTCCGAAGGTGCAATTTCAATATCTGCCCCCTCTAAAGCTGCTCGTGTTTTTTGGGCCGAAGCTCTTGGCGGCGTTTTGTCAATTACCTCTGTCACGGTAATGATTCTTTGTTTCTTTGCCTTGATTGTTTTCTTCGATTTCTCGGGCTCCTCGTCCTTCTGAAAAAACTTTGTCAGTTGAGGACCCAGTGGACTTAGCTTCGCAGGTAAGGATTCAGTCATTACCTTCAGAATTTCCTCAACAACAGCAGCAGAAGGTGATGCGGGAGTTTCTTCTGCTTCGGATATTTGTTGCTTCGGAGAAGAAGCTTTCCTTTTCTTCGGAATTTTCTTCGTTACTGGCTCTTTTTCACCTTCATCTAAGGCTTCATTTACCCTTTTCCTTTTTTGGCCTCCGGCACCTTTGTTCAGATTTTCGTAGTCTGGGTATTCGAAACCCAAGGCGTCCAACACTCGATTTAGCCTTCGTTTCGGACGAGTGCCAAAGACTGCGGTCATCAATTGATCTTCTTTTTTGGAATAATTGCCAAGTATTTCATTACACATTGCTTCAATCGTATCTAGCCACTCTTGGCAAGGTGCTTTAAAGTACTTTTTAAACTTGAAATAGTAAGGTAAACGTACGAGTTCACCTTCTTTCTTTTCCCCCTGTAGCTTCGGCATTTCCCATTCTCTCAAACTGGGAAAAACTTTGAATGCTAAAAACTCTTGAACCAGGTCCCTTGTGCTGATATGCTCTGCAATAATTCTGAATTCACTCATTGCTTGTTGTGTTGGACCTTCGGGTGTCATGTTACAGCGAGGTCGGGTTTCTCCGAAGATTAATTCCAGCGGGCTTTGTACAAGCTTTTCCTTGTCGTCATCAACCTTGACATAGAACCACTCTGATTTCCAGCCTGCTGCCCACTTGCTTCGGTAGCTAATTACAGGGAACTTTGTAGTTTTCCGATAGGCAAAGTTATAGCAACCAAAATTATCGTGTAATCCATCTTTTCTAGCCTTTGTTTGATAATGTAGCTCGTGAACCCGGCAGAAGCTGTCTGCAAATGGTTCCACTGCTTGGCTTCGGAGTGCCCAGATATAAACAATAAGCCTAACGATAGCGTTAGGGGTCAGCTGATGAAAATAGATACCGAACCTCTTCAGTACCTCTCCAATAATCCCATGTAGGGGGAACCTTAATCCAGCCTTTAGAAAACTTTTAAAAATAACAATCTCGTCCTTCTCTGGCTTCGGGGTAGTCTCTTCTCCACCGAAGCGCAACAACTTCTTCTGATTTTCAGTAAAAAAGCCCGCTTTTACCATCTTGGACAAATCAGCCTTCGAAACAGTAGATTTCCCGAAGTCCAAGTGGCTCGGCTTGCTAGGCATGGCAATGCGGTAATCATCTTCGGAATCAGTTTCCTCAATATCTTCTTCCTCTGCTTCAGCAATTGCTTGTTCTGCTTGTTTTGCATCATCATGAGGGATCTTTTCTGAAGTCACTAGACCCGATCGTTGCATGGCTTCGGAGATGGGAAGAGTCTCCGAAGCTTCAGTTTCCTCCCCCTCGCGCTCAACCCTGGCGGTAGAGCGGACTCTGGCCATTCAATTATGAACTTGTGAAACTTTAAAATTTTCTTCCTCCGAAGCAGGTTTCAAACTGGAGCTTCGTTCGTTTCTAACGGACAAGCTTCGGCGATGGTTAAAAATTTTGGCAGGAAAACAGTGCAAATAGCAATGAATGTTGTGGTAACTTCACACCTACTCGTCTGTTTATATAGTGCTGCAGGTAAGAAGGCGAAGCGCCAGAGTTTTTACACCAGGCGCACACCCGCTTGCGCTCGCTGCGCGGTGGACCGCAGGGACAAACAGTAAACTCTGCAAGGTGGGACCGCTGCGTGCTGGGAAATTAAATCGTTTCTCGGCAACGAGCTCAGGGAAGGTGTTTTTTGGACCTTCGGCTCCCCGAAGCTTAAGAGACTTTTTTCACGGATCAAGCTCGTTACGAAAAACGATCTAGCACCGCGAAAGGGGCTACTGTTGGGTCTATGCTTCGTCGCCGAAGGTCTTCAAGGGAGAAGCGGCTTAAAATGTGTGAGCAGGTATCTTCGGACTCGTATCAGAAAGGGAAAAGCTACAAAGGTTGACACAGCGCCGAAGCTGTGAAGCAGGAAAGCTTCGGCATGTTCGCAGAAAAGGGAACCGACTTAAAGATGAAAAGGCCATTTAGACCTCGATAGAGTGCTATAGAATTATCACCAAATGTAAAGGGCATGTATGTAATTTTGTATGGGTTGTACCGCGTGCCTATAAATAGGTGAACAATACCCCCGTACTGTTCACGTTGACTTGGCATTTGCTTTTGCGTCACACTTGTATTTTCATCTCCTTCCAAGCCGAAGGTACATTTATAATTCGATATTGTCTCTATTTCTCTATGATGATATAATAAAGTTAAATGAATAATGTTATATGATTATTCGTGCTATCTTTTATGTTTCATATGCTTCGTCTTTCATTAATGTATACTGTGATGATGAAGGTTCGTTCTTCATGACCTTCGTCCGGAGATCGTTATATCCTAAGGGAAATAATGCCTCAAAGGACGAAGGACTTTATCGTTTAACATTCTCTGTGTTGCCTTGTTCTTAACTCATAGCATTTGAGAACAAGTCCCCAACAGCAGTGATGGACAAGGATCGCCAGGGAGCTGCACAGAAGCGCCAGGCGGTTGTCGGGCTTCATGAAGCCAGGCCGAAGAGGCAGCGAGGGGCTGCGAAGGCTGCTGCCCCCGGCGGAGGCAAGCCGCCGCTGGCGGCGAAGTCGGCCGTCCCTGCGTCTAGCAAGGCGGCGGAGGCTGCGGCTGGCGCCGGTGGTTCCAAGTCTGCGAAGACTGTGCCGCCGTCCAGCAGGGCGCCGGAGGTCGCGAAGGCGGCCCGAGGGTTGCCGTCGCCGGGCAAGCGCGTCGCCGACTTCGCCACCGATATTAGTGTGGACGACTATCTTGGTGGTAAGCCGTTGGATCGGTTTTTTTTAATTTGTTGATACGTTGCAGGGTCGGACGAAGGCCAACTTGTTATTGTTGCGCCTGCCGCGGCGACCATGGCGGCTGTCGTAGTGCCGAAGGCGAAGGGCGGTGCTCTTAGTGCCGGAGGCGAGATGCCGGCACTCGCTGCTGTCAGGGACGAGGCGGGCGCTGTGTCCCGCCGGCTGAAGGAGATGAAGGAGGCGCTAAGTCAGGTACATTGAGCTAGACTTCGGTTTTTTTATCGGCTTTGTTGGGGTCGCGGTCTTACGTGTGTTTTGCAGGCGGCTGACTTCGCAGACCGTGCGGCGTCGGGGGCCCTCACAGCAGTTGTGTCTGCCGAAGTCGAGAGACTTCGGACGCAACATGCTTACGCCGTCCAGGAAAAATCGGCCGCCGACAGTAAGTGCTGCAAGCTGGCGGACAAGGTGGCCGCGCTAGAGGGGGAAAAGACTGACCTCCGGTGCCAATTGGTGGAGGAGAGGAGGGAGGCCAATGAGGCCCTCGCCAAGGCGTAGGCTGCGCTGGCGGAGGCCAATTTGGCGTGGGCGGAGGACAGTCTTGCCAGGGAGCGCGCCGCGCAGTTGGAGGAGCGGCTCAACGCCCTGCAGAGCCGTGTGGAGAGGACCGAGGCCGCGGCGCGCGCGGAGGCTGAGCGGACGTGCAAACAGCTTATGGATTCATACCATGAGCTGGGCGCGCGGACCGGTGACTTCGAAGTGCCGGACCGAGAGCCCGGACTTCGCTGCCTGGAGTGGGTGCAGGAGGAGTTGCAGGCACTCCCCACTATTGTGGAGGGGTTTATGTCGTATGCCTCCCTGGTCACCTGCGAGAGGGCGATGAACGCGCTCTCTCGCGAAGGGTGCCGGCACTTTGAGGTCTTCGACCAAGCTGATGAGGATTTTGAGCGAGATATCTACAAGGTTGAAGACCCTATAGTGAAGGAGTCCACCGGAGCCATCTACGACCGGATGTGGGGCCCGCACGGTCGAGAGGTGGTCAGGGAGCGGGCCGAGACGGCGAGGGCTCAGGTAACGTTTGGCTTTTGTTTGACATTTGCTGGATGTGGGCTATGTGTGGGTTTGCTGACTCTGTGTGCTGTGTCTTAGGCGGCGCGTGGCGAGAGGGTGGATGATTTCGGGGCGTTGAACAGCGCGCTGCCTGACCCGGAATCGAACCCGGCGGAGGCCGTGTCCGAGGCCGCCCTGGAGCCGCCCCCGGGGACTGCCGAAGGCGCTCCTGATGCCCCCGTAGCCGCTGCGGCCGGTGGAGGCCCGCCCCCAGAGACCGCCGGAGGCGCTCCTGATGCCCCCGCAGCCGCTGTGCCGAGGGCTGAAGATCCTGCGACGGTGGCGGCGGAGGCGACAACGGAGGCGACAGCAGAGGCTCCCGCGTTGCGAAGCGTAGAGTGAGCGGGGCGGAGGGCGGTCGGCTTCGTGTGAGTAGGGTTGGCCGGCAGGAACTGTTGTCCTTGCCAGCCGCCGTGAGTACAGGTGAAGGGGAATTGCGAAGTCTTTTTGCGGGTGAGGAGCTTAGGATAATGTTATTTAACTATAGGGAAATGGGAATTATTCCTAAGGTTGAGCCGATGTAGAGTGTGGTGCCCTCGCTTGTACATGTGTAAAGGCTTGTATGATGAGGTTGTGTGCCCCCGCACAGTTGGCTATGCTTGCGAAGGCGTTATGTATTTGTTATGCTGGACTGGTGCGCATATAGTCGGTCTTGGCGCGGACAGTTTGGTGTGGTCGTTTTTGCTTTGTTACGCTTCGTCCGGCTGTGCCCTCGGGCAACTTCTGCGCGGACGGTCTTTGCAGTGGACTTCGGTTTTTCGCACTTGCTGTGCTAATCCGGCTGCACCCTTAGGCGACTTCTGCACGGTAAGTCTTCGCAGTGGACTTCGATTTTTCGCACTTGTTGTGCTAATCCGGCTGCACCCTTAGGCGACTTCTGCACGGTAAGTCTTCGCGGTAAACTTCGATTTTTCGCACTTGTTGTGCTAATCCGGCTGCACCCTTAGGCGACTTCTGCACGGTAAGTCTTCGCGGTAGACTTCGATTTTTCGCACTTGTGCTAATCCGGCTGCACCCTTAGGCGACTTCTGCACGGTAAGTCTTCGCGGTAGACTTCGATTTTTCGCACTTGTTGTGCTAGTCCGGCTGCACCCTTAGGTGACTTCTGCGCGGATAGTCTTCGCGGTAGACTTAGGTTTTTCGCACTTGTTGTGCTAGTCCGGCTGCACCCTTAGGCGACTTCTGCGCGGATTTTTCGCACGCGAGGGTGGCTAGCGCCGAGCCTCGCGGTGACCTCGTATTGGTCGAATGTCGAAGACCGTCGTCGCGAACTTTTTTCGACGCATGTTTTTGCGGGGGATTTTTCACTTGTATATTACATGGCTCCGCCTCGTTAAAAACCTCACCTCCCGGGACGAAAAGAGTGCGGGCCAGAATAAAATTGTTTTTGCGAATTACAAGGGCGAATCAGCCCTGATGAGTCAAACAAAAAATTTGCGGAGGTTGTCAATGTTCCAGGAGTGCTCCAGGTCTTCGCCGCTTGGCGTTGTGAGCCTGTAAGCGCTGGGGGAAGCTTTCATCTTGACTATGAAGGGGCCCTCCCACCTGGGCTCCAGCTTGCCCCTGGACTCTGTCCGAGCTGTTCGGACGAGTACGAGGTCCCCTTCGTTGAATTCCCTTGGGATGACTGCATGGTCGCGCCATGCTTTTGTCTGGGCTTGGTATTTGTTTAGTGCTTGTAGGGCGAAGACTCGGTCTCCATCGATGAGATCCTTTGAAGTGGCCTCGTCCACGTCGGGGACGGCCGAGGGGACTGTTCGCGGGGACCTATGTTTTATTTCTTGTGGGGTCATAGCCTCCGATCCGTATAGAAGGCGGAAAGGAGTGAACCCGGTCGCCCTGCACTCAGTCGTGTTTAGTGCCCAGACCGCCTCGGGTAACAAATCGGCCCACTTGCCCTTTTTTCGTCGAGGAGCATCTTTTTGACGGCTGTGAAGATTTTTCCATTGGCGCGTTCCACAACTCCGTTGGACTGCGGGTGATAGACTGAGGCGAAGGCAAGCTTGGTGCCGATGGAGAAGCAAAAATCCTTGAAGTCTTGGCTGTCAAACTGCTTGCTGTTGTCGACTGTTAGTTTGGACGGTACTCCGAAGCGGCAAACAATGTGTTGCCAAAAGAATTTTTGGGCAGTCTTTGATGTTATTGTGGAGACAGCCCTTGCCTCGATCCATTTGGTGAAGTATTCGACGGCGACGAAGGCGAACTTAAGATTCCCCTGAGCCGTGGGTAGGGGCCCGACGATGTCTAGGCCCCAGCGCTGGAGAGGCCATGTGTGGGCGATCAGCTTTGTAAATTGCGAAGGGCTGCCTGATCGAGGGGAAAACTTCTAGCAGGCTTCGCAGGACCTTGTGACCCGATTTGCGGCGCAGATCATTGCGGGCCAATAGAAACCTTGGCGGATCACCTTAGCAGCTAGGGCCCTTGGCCCTGCGTGAGAGCCGCAGGTACCACTGTGGACTTCGCGTAGGATCTGGACACCTTCGGTTTCGGTGACGCATTTGAGCATTGGCTGAGTGACCCCCTTCTTGTAGAGTTGGCCCTCAATCAGTGCGAAGTCCCGGCTTCGATGTTTGAGGCGCTTGGCCTCGTTGATGTCGGTTGGGTGATAATACCCCTATAGGAACAGAGTTATTGGTGCCCGCCAGTCTTCGGTCATGATAAGGTTGACTATTCGGTGGCCCTCGCTGTCATTGGTTATTTGGAGCCCTTCGGGGCTCCGGACGGCTGGTGTGCCGATGACGTGGTAGAACACGTCGGAGGGCAGGGGCTCGCCTCTGGCGGCAGCCTTGGCCAATGCGTCGGCCTCTTCATTCTTGGCCCGGTCCACATGCTGCAAAGTGAATCCCTTGAACTGTCTCTCGAGACTTCGGATGGCCGCGAGGTATTGCATGAGTGCGGGGTCCTTTGCTGCATAGTATTTCTCGACCTGGCCAGCAACTACCTTGGAGTCTGTTCTGATGATGCAGGTGGTGACCCCAAGGGCCCTCAGCTTGCGGAGACCGAGGATGACTGCTTCGTATTCTGCTATGTTATTTGTGCATCTGTCGGATTCAAGAGCGAAGCTGAGGCGAGCCGCATATCTGTGCTTGACTCCGGTTGGCGAGGTGATGACTGCCGCGGCGCCTGCCCCCGCATGGCACCATGCGCCGTCGCAGTGGATCGTCCAAACCTTTTCTGCGGACGGGTCCGGCTGTGTTATTGGCCCAGTCCAGTCGACGACGAAGTCTGCCAGGACTTGTGACTTGATGGCTGTCCTGGGCTCGAAATTGATGTGGTATCCGGAGAGTTCGGCCACCCACTTGGCAATCCTCACCGATGCTTCCGGGTTTCTGAATAATTCACCGAGTCCCCTGTCTGAGGTGACCCGGACCTTGAATGCTTCAAAATAGTCGCGCAATTTGCGCGAAGACATAACGACTGCGTAGGCAATCTTCTCCAGCTCTGTCATGTTACACTTGGACGGCGTCAGGACT
Source organism: Zea mays (assembly GCF_902167145.1). Lineage (NCBI taxonomy): Eukaryota > Viridiplantae > Streptophyta > Magnoliopsida > Poales > Poaceae > Zea > Zea mays. The sequence continues at coordinate 140,538,525 of NC_050099.1, forward strand.
TCGGAGACGTAATAAATTGGGCACTGCCTGATCGCGCCCTCAACTGTCTGCTCCTGCACCAGTGCCGCGCTGACCGCATGCGGCGAAGCCGCAACATAGAGCAACAGAGGTAGCGAAGAGTCGAGGCTTGTAAGGACTGCTAACTCCGACATGTACTGTTTTAATGAGGCGAAAGCCGCTGCCTGCTCTGGTCCCCAAGCGAAGTCTTTTGCGCCACGGGGAGTTTTGAGGAAGGGGAGACTTCGCTCAGCGGATCTGGAGATGAATCTGTTGAGGGCGGCCAATCTCCCCGTCAAGCGTTGGACGTCTCTGGCGGACTGCGGAGGCCTCATGTTTATGATGGCTTGAATTTTGGTTGGGTTGGCCTCGATGCCGCGGTGCGATACCAGGTAGCCCAGTATTTTGCCTTGGCGAACGCCGAAGACGCACTTTTCCGGGTTTAGGCGGAGTCGTGCGTCTCGCATGTTCGCGAATGTCTCGGCGAGGTCAGTGAGATGGTCCGCCTTGCTCTTGCTGGCGACGACGATGTCGTCCACATATGTGAATATATTTCTGCCAACCTGCCTGTTGAGCACTGTCTTGGTAAGCCTGGAGAAGGTGGACCCGGCGTTCTTGAGTCCCTCCGGCATTCTGATGAAGCAATATGTGCCGAAGGGTGTTATAAATCTAGTGCTAGCCTTGTCTTCCTCCTTCATGTATATCTGGTGGTAACCGGAGAAACAGTCGAGGAGTGACATGACTTCGCATCCGGCCGCGCTATCGACTATTTTGTCGATCCGCGGCAACGGGAAATTGTCCTTTGGGCAGGCCTTATTGAGACTGGTGAAGTCGATGCACATTCGCCACTTCCCGCTCTTTTTCTGTACCATCACAACATTGGAGAGCCATGTGGGGTAAGCCACCGGCTCGATGAATTTGGCTTCCAGGAGGCGGTGCACTTCTGCCTTGGCGGCCTCTGTCTTCTCGTCGGACATCTTGCGAAGCCGCTGTTTTTTCGGCCTCACCGAAGGGTCGATTCCCAAGCTGTGCTCAATTATGGAACGACTGACCCCGACCAGATCGAGGGCTGACCAGGCGAAGACATCTTTGTTCTTGGATAGGCAGCAGAGGAGCTTCTCCTCTTCATGCGAAGTGAGGTCTTCGCTGATAGTGACTGTCTGCTTGGGCGTGGCCTGGTCGAGGGGGACAGTCTTGGTCCTGTCGTTGCTCTGCAGCTGTGCCTTGTGTTGTTTATCGGTTGGGCTGGCAGGCGCGGGGACCTCGCGCTGGGCCGTGAGGCAGTGCACGTTTCTCTGACCGGGCACGAAGTCCCGCTCTATGTTGCGCGCAGTCTGTTGATTGCCGTAGACCGTGATAACGCCTAACGGACCTGGTATCTTCATACATAGGTACAGTCCATGAATGGCTGCTTCGAACTTATTGATGGAGCCCCGGCCCATGATGGCATTGTATGGGTATACCATGTCCACAATATCAAAGGTTACTTGCTCACTTTGGGCATTGGGTGCTACACCGAAGGAGAGAGGCAGCTCTATTTTGCCGACAGGAAAGGTGCCCTTGCCGCCAAAGCCATACAACGGGTTGTCCGAAGGCTTGAGCAGGCTGTGGCTTATGCCCATGCGATCGAAGGCGTGGAGGAAGATGATGTCCGCCTGACTGCCATTGTCGACTAGGACTTTGTGCAGGTCCCAGCATGCCACGCTGCAATTGATAACCATGGCGTCGCAGTGGGGGGCGTTGCGCAGGTCGACCTCTCGCGCGTCGAAGGTTAGTGGTATGTGGGACCACTTTGTCTGCACGACTGGGCCAGTGACGGCGACGTGGTTGATGCTGCGGTAGTGGTCCCACTTCTGCCGCTTTGTGTCGAAGTCAGTGCTGGACCCACCAGTTATCATGTGAATGACTCCGCGATACGGCTGATCGGCGAAGTCTTCCTGCTTTGGGGCGTGGGGATGTTTTGATGTTGCTGGTGTGGTGGTGGGGGTGGGGGAGGTACGATTTGTACTTCCTGATGGTGTTGGTAAGCGTGGTGCAGTGGATGCGGGGCGGGGGCGTGGATATATGGTGGAGGGGGTTGCTTGTAAGTGTGTGCGACAACTCTGGGGTTGTCGGCTGGCTGCGCCCGTGCCATCCTGTCTCTGGTGGCCTTCGTTTCTGGGCAGTCTTTGGTTTGGTGGGCGCAGTCTTCACCATGGAAGAGGCAGTAGAATCGGCGCGGCGGTTGCGCACGCCCCCGACCCCTACCACGAGTTCCATTTCCGCGGCCCTGGGGGGGATATTCCTGGCGACGAGGGGCGTCAGCAGCGGGGTGCTGGTTGGCGATGTTGTGCACTTGTTGTTGATTGCGGCCGTCTCGACCGGAGTCTGGCTGCGGAGTCCTTGTCCACGTGCGGCTGGACTGTGGAGCATCTTTGGGCTTCCTTTGGGACTCAACCTTGCGCTGGTGGAGCTCTTCGGATTTGGCGTATTTTTCAAACAGCTGATATAATTCCTGGAGGTTCTTGGGCGGATCTCTGATGCAGTGGCTGTAAAGGACGCCGGCGCGAAGGCCACTGATAGCGTAGTGGATAGCGATCTGGTCATCGACTGAGGGCAGCTGTGACTTGAATGTTAAAAATTTGCGGTAATACTCCCGCAGAGTCTCCTTTTCTAGCTGCTTGCAGAGCGAGAGTTTGGCCAAGGCGTCGGTGTCCGGCCGGTACCCTTGGAAGTTGAGGAGGAACTTGTCCCGGAGGCTTCTCCAGGAATCAATGGACAACGGAGGCAACCTGGTGAACCAGGTGAGAGCTGGGCCCTCTAGGGCGATGATGAAAGACTTCGCCATTGTGGCGTCATCCCCTTCGGACGATGCAACGGCGACCTGATAACTCATTATGTATTGTGCTGGGTCGGTGCTGCCGTTGTACTTGGGATAGGTCCCTGCCCGGAAGTTAGCTGGCCAAGGCGTCACTTGCAGGTGTTGCGCCAGGGGACTTCGCTCGTCGAGGTAGTTGACCCCTTGGAATGGCGCGGCGTGCGGGAAGGTGTGGTTGCGCTGGGGGAAACGCGGGTCTTCCGGTTGTGCGCGCTGTTGCAGGGGTGGCCCATGCTGCAGGCCGAGGTGGCCTTCGCGCGTGTCTTCCAGTTGTGCGCGCTGCTGGAGGGGTGGCCCGTGCTGCAGGCCAAGGTGGCCTTCGCGCTGCATCAGCGCGATCTCCCGCTTGAGGTCCTGGGCCTTCTGCTCTTCGTCGCGTATCATTTGCCGCACTTTGGCTAGTGCGGACACGCGCTGGCGCTTGGCCTCCAGTATCTCTTTCTGCCTCTAGAGATTGCGGTTCTTGAGGCGCAGGGCGCGCAGCTGTAGCTGTTCTTCCGCTGAGACGCCGAGGACTTCACCGTCCTCGGCAAGGTTCGCGCCCTCCGGTGGGGCGAAGCCTGGGGGTGGCTGCGATTGTCCTTCAGGGCCGCTGGTGCGGAGAGTGTCGTCTTCGCAGGTGCGGAGAACGTCGTCTTCAGTGGCCTCTTGGTGGGTGGATTGGGTGAGGGCGAGGGCCTTGCCCTTTCTTGCGGCAAGCAGTGCTGCCTTCGCAGCCTCGTCAGCCTTCGGGTTAGCTTTCTTGGGTGCCATCGCGGGTGGTTTTCTCGTAGCACGAACGGTGGGCGCCAAATGTTGGAACTTGCTCTCAATTGCAAAGGGATCCAACAAGGGTGAACAATGACGTTAACAGGGTTCTCGCGCAAGATGGCAACAGCTCTGTTAATCTGGCCTCTCACGGGCACTATGCGGGGGTATTTATAGGTATCTGAGCGCCCAGCGTCTCGTGTTAAGGACGCATGTGCCCTCAGACACCTAGGTTATCCCCAGAATATTCCCATAAAGCAGGGTTACAGACTGTAATTACAGGGATGCCTTTACAAATTAGGCCCGTAACGCGCAGCGGCCACGCAGGGCCCGTTACAATGGGCCGGATCACCCGTGGGCCTCCGAGCTGGACGAGTCCGCACGGTGGGGTGACCGCCGTCGCAGGCCTTCGTCTGATGTCGTACGGGGCGAAGGGTGTCCCTGCCCATTTTGTCTCCGTTGGACCAACGACTGCAGCGAAGGCCTCGAGCGAAGGGTGGCGTCTTTGCCTTCACCCCAACACGTACGCGTCTCGCTAGTTGCAAAAACATGAGCTGAAGTACCCCACTCAAGACTTAGAACTGGCAGTCGTAGTGCACGCTCTCAAGATTTGGAGGCATTATATAATGGGGATCAAGTGCTAAGTCTATACTGATTATAAGAGCTTAAAGTATATCTTCACTCAGAAAGATCTCAACCTTAGGAAACGTTGTTGGTTGGAGCTCATCAAGGATTATGACTTGGAGATTCACTTTAATCCGGGCAAGGCGAATCTGGTTGCGGATGCCTTTAGTCAGAAGGAGCATGTTCATGCAGCTATTGTCGCCTAGTTACCCGATGAGTTAGTAGAAGACTTTGAAAGACTCAACCTAGGAATAGTTGCACATACTGAAGGGATCACTATCGAAGTGGAACCTACCTTGGAGCAAGAAATACGCAAGGGTCAGATCGGTGATGCTAAAATCCAAGAAATCAAGGATCTGATGGCTGAAGGGAGAGGTCCAGACTTCACGGAGGATGAGTAAGGCACAATATGGTTCAAGAATTGGATATGTGTTCCTGAGATTGACAGCCTCCATGAGACCATTCTGAAGGAAGCCCATGATTCAGACTATTCTATTCATCCTGGTAGCACCAAGATGTATCAAGATCTGAAGCAGAAGTACTGGTGGTATGGGCTAAAAAGAGATGTAGCTGCACACGTGGTTGTATGTGATGTATGTCAAAGAGTCAAAGCTGAACATCAGAGGCCAGCTGGACTGCTACACCCGTTAAAAGTGCCCGGATGGAAGTCGGAAGAAATTGGTATCGATTTCATTGTTGGGTTGCCTCGCACTCCGAAAGATTACGATTCCATATGGGTGATCGTGGATAGATTAACCAAAGTGGCTCACTACATTCCGGTTAAGACTACTTACAAGGGTTCTCAGTTGGCAGAGTTATATATGGCTCGAATTGTGTGCCTACATGGTGTGCCGAAGAAGATTGTTTCTGATCGAGGATCTCATTTACCTCAAGATTTTGGTAGAGTCTTCATGAGAACATGGATACGAAGTTGAACTTCAGTTTGGCATGTCACCCCCAAACTGATGGCCAGACTGAGAGAACCAACCAATTTCTTGAGGATATGTTAAGGGCTTGTGCCCTTAAGCATGGTGGCAGTTGGGACAAGAGTCTACCATATGCAGAGTTCTCTTACAATAATAGTTATCAAGCTAGTATGAAGATGTCCCCATTTGAAGCTTTATATGGCAGAAAGTGCAGAACTCCTCTATATTGGAATCAGACTGAAGAAAGACAGTTCTTTGGGTCTAAAATTATTAAAGAGGTAGAAGAACAAGTGCGTTTGATCCAGGATAATGTGAGGATAGCACAGACTCGGCAGAAGAGCTATGTTGATAACTGGAAAAGACCACTGGAATTCGAAGAGGGTGACCACGTGTACCTCAAGGTGTCGCCAATTTGTGGAATGAGAAGATTCAAAGTGAAAGGCGAGCTATCCCCTCACTTTATTGGACCCTTTAGAATCTTTAGGAGAGTTGGGGAGATGGCCTACCAGCTTGAACTACCAGATTATCTGTCAGATGTACATGATGCGTTCCATGTATCTCAACTTAAGAAGTGTCTCCGTCTTCCAGAGGAACAATTACCAATGGAAGAACTCAGTGTGCAGGGCGATCTAATTTACACGGAGCATCCTATCAAGATCATTGACACTTTGACTCGAGTTACAAGGAATAAAGTGATAAAAAATGTGCAAAGTGCAATGGAGTCATCATGGTGAAGATGAAGCTACCTCGGAGAGAGAAGAAGAGCTACGAATAGAATTTCCCCACCTCTTCCCTAGTTCCTCTTCATCTCGAGGTCGAGATTATTTTTAAGGGACGTAGGATTTGTAATGCCCAACTGGTGAATAATAGGAAAAGATTAATATTCTTATATGTATTGTCCTCTACTTATTAGAACACATGACTGTCCATATTTAAAGTGAATAATTAACTAGTAACACATAAATAATCTATGCATCATGTTGGAGTTTATTTGTTTGTGCATTTAATAATAAAAATAATAGTAATAAAATATAATAATGTTTAAATTGGGCTTAAAACCTAATTTGAAATCTAGAATTTGGAGATGAAATAGCATAGAAAAGAGAAGGAGAAGGAAAATACTATACAAAATAAAGAAAATAAATATATAAATAAATATATCCTTTCCATACTGGTATTTTTAATTTGCACATTTAATCTAAGTATGAATTTCACAAAATATTTAAATTCAAATTTGAAATCTAAATCTAAAAATAGAAAGAAAAGAAATCAGAAAAGTAAAAAGAAAAAAAAACAAAAACCGAGAACTCAACTTGGGCCACATCCGGTCGGCCGGCCCAACTGGCTAGTCTTCCGCACGACCTAGCTAGCCCGACTGAACAGCACGCTCCCAGCACCTGCACTGACTGACGAGCCCCACTCGCTAGGTTCAACCGTGCACTGACATATGGGCCAGGTCTTTCAGCGCCTGCGCCATCCGTTGCCTAAGTCTCTGTCCACCTGGCCCCACACGTCATTCACCAGCTGCGACCGGGTCTCTGTGTCCGCATCGCCGGTGTTGTGGGCACCGTAACCGCTGTTCCGCAGCTCCAGCTGGCATAACCGCCAGGCGATATCCTCTCGCCATTGGCTTTGCCGCAGGATAAGTGGACCACCCCTGTCTTGTAATACCCACTTTATAAGAAAAGTCTAAAAAGAGAAATTATATTTCTTTATATATATATATTATCTATATTTATTGTTTCATGAGAACATCACATGAAAACAAATAAATAAATAACAAAAGACACCAAAAATAAATTATGCATCATGCTGGGATTTTATTTGGTGTGCATTTTATGACAACATAAAATGACAAGAAGTATATTAAAGCCCAAAGTGGAACTTGAATATAAAAAAAAATCTAGGATTTAGAAAAGAGGAGAAAACAAATGCTATGTGAGTAAAAAATAAGTATAAAAGATATATAAATAATAATAAAATATATTATGTGAATGTGTACAATTGACTCAAAGGTGAAATTCATGAAAGAATTAGAATTAAAATTTGGAATTTAAAATAGAAAAAGGGGAAATAAAATAACAAAGAAAAACGTGCAGCTGGGCCAACTTCGGTCCCAGATTTTGGCCCAACTCTGGATTACTCCCGCGTGGCCCATCAGCCAAATGGAAGCGCCGACTGCATGACCCCATGCGTCAGTCGCCATCACCGCTCGATTCCTTAGGTTCTCGCTGGCGTGCGGGCCCAGTGGGTCGGTCACACGTCCGCGCGGCGCGGTTGTTACGCCGACGTGTGGGTCTGCTTGCCCAGGTGCGTCACCTACCTTCCGAGTTATGCACGGAGTGGGCGAACTGCGCGGACTCCGCGATCCCGGACGACCAAACCACCTCGCCGTGATTTTCGCGTCACTCGTCGACCGCCTCTCCCCTATTAGATAGCAGGGTCGAGCCCTTACTCTCTTCTCCCCTCTTTCCAGTAACGCCGTTGAGAAAACACAGCAGTGGGTCGAGAGTTCGCCGCTGCTACCGGAGAAATCCTATTTGTGCCGGTGTCCTGTCCTCGGCGCACCGCCTCGGAGAATCACCGGGGCGCAAGAAAGTCGCCCGTGCCCTCTACTCGTGCTAGGCATCCCTGGGGTCTCGGGGATTTCTCACCGGAGATCCGTGGACGCGCAACCTCGGGGTCGTGCCGCCATTGTCTCAAATCCGAGGTAACATCACCTCCCTACACTCTGCATTACTCTCCTCTACGTCTAGCGCAGTTCGGAATTAGGTTTGGGGCCGGAATACGGGAATTGGGCGCGCCGGCCATGGCTTCCGCCGCGGGCGTGGGGCGACGCCGCCATGCATGTTTGCTCAGTTAGGGTGGTATTCATGCGCCATCGGATCATTGGCGGACGGCCCAGATTAGAGGTTAGGTTACCGTTTCGCCTGGTCTGGTCAGAACCGTCGATCTGGTGATAACCGGCTGAGATTAGATTCAGGGTATTTAGATCCGGGCCGTCGGGATGGGATCGGATGGCTCCTGGCGCGTACCAGTTCGCCGCGGCTCAGATCTAATCTACAGCGTCCATTTGCGATCGTGCAGCCGAGATTACAAGATACCTCTTCGGCCGTGTAATTTTGCTAAAGCGTCCCCGAGGAATTCACCAATCAACCTGCCATCCAAATGGACTGTGCGTCGTGTCTTGGGGGTTTTGCCCTGAACCCCCTGGGTTTCTCTGGATTTGAGGCCTGGTCCAGTGTAATATAAAACCAGAGAAATTAATCTATAAATGGATTTTTAATAGATAAATAAATGTTAGAAGTTGATTAACTCATAGAAAATCCATTTTTAGTCCAAATTGATCCATTCCAGTTTCTAAAATTATGTAATATTATTGTCTCTCACTTAGAGTATCTGTTTTGTCATGAAAACAGTAAGAAAAATAATCTCTCACTTAATCATATTTTAAGCACATAAAACCTTTGGAAATTCATATCTTAAAATCTATAACACCAAAAATTATGATTCCTATTCCTAGGATTTTATTTTAATGTGTAGATTATTATTATGTATTTTGTTTACATGTTTGGTGTGATGTTAATTTTCTCTATATACTGTGCTTGTTTGTATTGTGACGAGTAGAAGAGCCTGTGACTGAGGACCCTGGTGACCAGCAGATAGAAGTAGCTGAGCAGGAGTTCATTGAAGGTAAGTTGTGCCCTTGATCACCTTTGTTTACCTAATAATATTCTTTATTATCACTATTCAATGCATAGGTTTAATTTTGATGGGACCCAATAGATCACCCTAGTCTGTTTATCCTGATTACCTTGTTTACCCCTGAATCACTTGGGTAGTTTTTCTATTGCTTTATATGGTTTTGGGATAATATTTTATTATATCCATGTTCCAATTCTTTTGTTATTATGTTTATGTTCATGTCAAGATCATTAATGTTAATTGGAACATGGAGCTTAACTTGAGAAACACGTGCCACCATAAGGGTTTAATGGGACGCCCTTGGCCAACTAACTAGGAAAGCTAGTGGAAGACTGCCTTACCCGAAAGGGGCAAGGGCAGTAGGGGATTGCATGCAAGGAGGTTCTCGGGTTGATTTTGCTGCGATGGCGGTCAGACGGGGGATTCTTGCAAGTGCTCTTCCCATAAACTGTAGCGGGTTTTCGGAAGCTAGTGGAACTTTGTAAAGGCCTCGTAGTGGATCCCTAGCCATTCACCTCGGTAGTGTCTAAGGGTCTAGCTAACCCTGGCGACATGGGATACACGACTTGTGGGTAAAGGGTACCACCTCTGCAGAGTGTAAAATTGGTATACTAGCCGTGCTCGCGGTCATGAGCAGCTCAGGACTCTCTAATGATTAAATTATAGAACTTAAATTCAATTTTGTCATATGCATTTCATGGGTTTATTATTAATTTTGTTCTATTACTTTATTTAAGGTTTGGTATTTACTTACATTTAGTAACTGCTAATAAAATTTGACCAACTTATTAAAAGCAATGCTCAGCTTTAACCCATATTGTTGATCAGCCTTACACATCACATGAACTCCCACCTTTGGTGAGTTCATGCCACTGGTTCCCCACAACTTGTTGAGCTATGATCATGTGTGAGCTCACCCTTGCTGTATCACACCCCCCACGGGAGAAGAACAGGTGGTTCAAGTGGAGCCAAGTATCGAGGAGTTCGATTCGATCTAGGTGGCGTTTCCAAGTTGACTTTCTGGCGCCAAGGATAGATTTTAGATCCTGTGATATTTATCTTTTATTTTTGTAAGTCTTCCGCTATGTAATAAATACTCTGATTATTGTGACATTTATCTCTATACACTCTTTTATTATATATGTTGTCTTGTTTGGCGCATGTATGAGATGCACCCGGCTTTGTTCCTTAAAGCTCGAGTGTGACAGAAATGGTATCAGAGGAAATGTTGACTGTAGGATGAAACCTAGATAGAAATGGACAAACCCTTACCTACTTATCTTACTCTGTTCTTTCTATACTCATCTTGTCTTGATCCTATCTCACCTTTTGCTATCATACTCTGATTACTCTTATCTTTTCTGCTCTAAGACAAGATGGATTTCACACCTTGGAATCCTACATTTATGAACTTTTTTTTGAGATAGGAAACCCAAGACAAAATTAAAACTATTTTCTCTATTAAAAAAATGTTGGTTGATTGTTCTGATGATCAATGCCTGATTTGCTTCTTTGATTGATTGAAATAGTATAGACGTGCATCTTAGCATGTACCACCATAAGGTAATGTATTAGCGTTAGTATGTGACACACTAATCTACTTAGCTAATAAAGCTCCCAAAGTAACATGCCTTGTAATTACATGCCTTGTCTACAATTCTTCCTTTCTTACCCTGTGTTTCTAACCCAGATGGGCTACCCCTATAGTGTTAGAAGAGAGCACTATAGACGTGATCCTTGGTATGTCATGGTTAAGAAAGGTAAAGGCAGTATATACATTGTGCTAAGGGAACCGTAGAACTCACCAGTTCCAAAGAATAAAGATTTGAAGTTGAAATTGCAATAACTACCACCACCACAATAGCGGCATTCTTAGTAGATGGGAAGTTTGTTGGCGACAGCATCCATGTGGTTAGAGATTTTTCCGGATGTCTTTCCACAAGAGTTACCAGGGATGCCACCAGATAGGGAAGTTCAATGTGTCATTGATCTCTTACCTGAGACTGCCCCTACTTTCAAACGACCATACAAGATGTCTGTAGAAGAGTTAAAGGGACTAAAGAAACAGTTAACGGAATTACAAGAGGCTGGATACATTCGTCCGAATTCTTCACCTTGTGGAGCACCGGTTCTAATGGTACAGAAGAAAGAAGGATCACAAGGGATGTGCGTGGATTATAGGTCCCTTAGCGATGTCACTGTGAAGAACAAGTGCCCATTTCCCCGCATTGAGGATTTATTCAGATGAGAGGTGCAAGGGTATTCTCGAAGATTGATCTCCGATTGGGTTACCATCAAATGAAGATTAGGCCATCGGATATTCCCAAGACGGATTTTTTGACCCGATATGGTTTATATGAGTTCATCGTTATGTCATTTGGACTAACTAATGCACCAGCTTATTTTATGAATGTGATGAATAAGGTGTTTATGGAGTATTTGGATAGATTTGTCGTGGTATTCATCGACGATATTCTTATCTATTCCAAGAGTGATAGTGATCATGAGGAACATCTGAGATTGGTGCTACAGAAGCTACGAGATAATCAACTCTACGCCAAGTTTAGCAAGTGCGAGTTTTGGATTGGTGAGGTGCCATTTCTTGGACATATTATTTCTAATGGAGGAATTGCAGTGGATCCTGCTAAAGTCAAGGAGATAGTGGTGTGGAGTGTACCCACTATAGTTACTGAGATTCGGAGTTTCTTGGGACTTGCAAGATATTATCGGAGATTTATTGAAGGATTTTCTAAGATTGCTAAGCCTATCACCTCACTTCTGGAGAAGGGAAGAGAGTTCAAGTGGGATGAGAAGTGCCAAGATAGCTTCGACCAATTAAAGAAGAGATTGATGTCACCACCAGTATTGGTTACGCCAGATTTACAGAAGGGATTTGATGTTTATTGTGATGCATGTGGCCAAGGCTTGGGATGTGTGCTCATGCAAGAAGGACATGTGATTGCCTATGCGTCTCGTCAATTGCGGAAACATGAATTGAACTACCCCACTCATGACTTGGAACTGGCAACCGTAGTGCATGCGCTTAAGATTTGGAGACATTATATTATGGGAACCAAGTGTCAAGTGTACACGGATCATAAGAGTTTGAAGTATATATTCACACAGAAGGATCTCAACCTTAGGCAACGCCATTGGTTGGAGCTTACTAAGGATTATGATTTAGAGATTCACTATCACCTGGGCAAGGCGAACTTGGTTGCAGATGCCTTGAGTCGAAAGGAGCACGTTCATTCAGCTGTTGTTGCCCAGCTACCCGATGAGATTGTTGAGGATTTCAGGAGACTTAACCTGAGGATAGTTGCTCACACTAAAGGAGTTATTATTTATGTGGAACCTACCTTGGAGCAAGAAATCCGCAGAAGGACAGATTGGTGAGGCTAAAATACAAGAGATTAAGGATCTGATTATTGAAGGTAGAGGTCCATAATTCACGGAGGATGAGCAAGGCACGGTATGGTTCAAGGATCGGATATGTGTTCCGAAGATTGAAAGCCTTCGTGAGACTATTTTAAAAGAGGCCCATGACTCAGATTATTCCATTCATCCTGATAGTACCAAGATGTATCAGGATTTGAAGCAGAAGTATTGGTGGTATAGATTGAAGAGAGATGTGGCTATGTGGGATGTGTGTCAAAGAGTTAAGGCTGAACACCAGAGGCCAGCTAGATTATTGCACCCGCTTAAGATACCCGAGTGGAAGTGGGAAGAGATTGGTATGGACTTCATTACTGGATTGCCTCGCACCCCGAAAGGATATGATTCGATATGGGTTATTGTGGATAGACTAACCAAGTGGCTCATTTCATTCCGGTCAAGACTACTTATAAGTGATCTCAATTGGCTGAGTTATATATGGCTCGGATTGTGTCTCTACACGGTGTACCGAAGAGGATCATTTTGGACAAAGGATCACAATTTACCTCCAGATTTTGGAAAAGTTTTCATGAGAATATGAATACGAAGTTGAATTTTAGTACAGCCTATCACCCTCAGACTGATGGACAGACTGAAAGGACTAATCAAGTATTGGAGGATATGTTGAGAGCTTGTGCCCTTCAGCATGGAGGAAGTTGGGATAAAAGTCTACCATATGCAGAGTTCTCATATAATAATAGTTACCAGGCCAGTCTGAAGATGTCACCTTTTGAAGCTTTATATGGGAGGAAGTGCATGACTCCTCTATATTGGGATCAGACTGGAGAAAGACAGTTCTTTGGGCCTGAACTGATTCAAGCGGCAGAAGAACAAGTCCGTATTATTCGGGAGAATTTGAGAGTAGCTCAAACCAGGCAAAAGAGGTATGCTGATAATAGAAGAAGACCACTAGAATTTGAAGAGGGAGATTATGTGTACCTCAAGGTGTCACCACTTCGTGGAATGAGGAGATTTAAAGTCAAGGGCAAATTGTCCCCTCATTTTATTGGACCATTCAGAGTTTTTAGGCGAGTTGGAGAGATGGCCTATCAACTCGAGCTACCTAATAATCTATCTGGTGAGCATAATGTTTTCCATATGTCTCAACTTAAGAAGTGCCTCCGTGTCCCTGAGGAACAGTTACCAAT